>NC_135616.1:1890000-2515000 GCF_053574225.1 Canis aureus | reverse complement strand
TTACAGAGCCTATATCTAGTGGAGGAGTTGGTTGGGATAAAGAGACTATATAGGTAATTAGTTGATGTTCTACGATTGTAAAGAAGTACTCATTTTTATTTACTTATATTTAAAGCATGTGTGCACATGCACAAGCAGTGGGGAGGAACAGAGACAGAAAGAGAGAATCTCAGGTAGGGTCCACACTCAGTGGGGAACCTGACAAGAGGCTTGATCTCACAACCCTGAGATCATGCATGACCTGAGCTAAAAACAAGAATCAGACACTCAACTGAGCCACCCAAGTGTCCCCAGAAGTTCTCATTTTTAAATTCAGCTTACAATATATTTGTGAAAATTTAAAGCTGAAAGTATTAAGTGAATTTGTCAGTATTTGCAAGGGAAGATTAAAACCCACGATCTTCTTCAACGTTTAAACTTGGCAAAATCAAATTAATAGTGCTCTGATCCAGGAACGTCTGGGTGGCTCAGTGGTTGAGCGTCTGTCTTTGGCCCAGGGAATGGTCCTAGAGTCCTTTGTCCTAGTGACAAAGGATATTTAAATAGTATATTTAAAGTATATTTAAATAGTTTTTGTGAAGATGACTGATACGGAGGTCCAAAGACTCTTCCCTGGCAATTTATCATGTTGAGTGGTCCTTATCCCATAGATTGTTTCTCTGAGGAAGTGTATATGTATATATTGAAGTTGAGTTATTGTGTATTTTCTACAGGAGACTTAAAAACACAGCCAAACGAAGGATCAGTTACACTTCAGGCTGAAGAACTGGAGAGCATTTCACAAGTGGATGAAAGTGATAAGACATTAACTGTCAATAACAGCAAAACAGAGGTATCTTGAGCTTTCCATAGAGAAACTAAAACTGCATTGTCATTCTTGTTTAAGATCAACATAAGGTCAGGTGAAAAACATATGCAGTATAACATTGGTTTGGATTTTTTGGATTCAAAATTTATTATAAATGTCCTTCAAATTTTCAGAAACATATGAATCAATGTATAAATACACATGCTAAGTACATACCTATATAGAAAACATAAGCATACATAAATTTGTTTATAAAAAAACATAATCAGTTATCACAGCTTACTCATGTACACCCCCAGGTCAAGAAAGAAAATATCACTAGTATTCTGAAAACCATTATTTTGCCCCTTCGGAACACTACTCCTCCTATCTAATCTCTAACACTTAGTTTTCCTTGTTTTGGAACTTCATAAGAACTCAAATACCATGTATTCTTTTTCTTTAATATTTTTTTTCACTTTTGTTTACTAAATGCAATTATGTTGTTAGGTATAAAAGAAGCAGGGACATCTGGGTGGCTCAGTGGTTGAGCATCTGCCTTTGGCTTAGGTCGTGATCCCAGGGTCCTGGGATTGAGTCCCGCATTGGGCTCTCTGTAGGGAGCCTGTTTCTCCCTCTATGTCTCTGCCTCTCTCTCTGCCTCTCTCATTAATAAATAAAATATTTTTAAAAAGCATAAAAGAAGCATATTTTCATTATTGTATATAGTATTCTATTGTATGAATACCCTGCATTTGCTGTGCACATTAGATCTGTCTGTTGGACATTTGGAGTCTATCTTATGTCAATATGACACTGTTAAAATACTATGGCTTTATATGTCTTGATACCTTATTTTTCTTGTGAAGTATCTTGGCTATTCTCAGGCCTTTGCATTTCCATGTATATTTTTATTTGTTTTTTTTTTTAAGATTTTATTTATTTATTCATAGAGACACACCGAGAGAGAGAGGCAGAGACACAGGCAGAGGGAGAAGCAGGTTCCATGCAGGGAGCCCAATGTGGGACTCGATCCCAGGTCTCCAGGATCACGCCCCAGGCTGCAGGCAGCACCAAACCGCTGCACCACTGGGGCTGCCCATATATATTTTTAAAATCAAATTGCTACCTTCAGCAAACCAGCCAACCAGTTAGCACTGTTAGGGTTTTAACTGGGTTCCACTAAACTTGTAGAACCGTCAAAATGACATCTTTATAGTACTGAATCTTATAATTCATGAAAATTATATATCCTTTCACTTAGGTTTTAATTTTTGTCTATATATTATGATTTTTATGTGTGTGTGCAGAGATCATTGCACATCTTTTGTTAGATTTTTTCCTAACTTGTTGAAACAATGTTTGTTTGTTTTTAAGATTTTTATTTATTTGAGAGAGCATGAGCAGGGGGAAGGGCAAAGAGAGAGAGAAGCAGACTCCCCTCTGAGCATGGAGACCAGTGTAGGGCTGGAGCCCAATGCAGGGCTCAATCCCAGGACCCTGAGATCATGACCTGAGCTGAAGGCAGACACTTAATGACCAAGCCACCCAGGTGCCCTGAAACAATGTTTTAATACCTTTCTTAGCTTCACTCTTCTTTTCTGTGGCTAAACAGAAATACGTGTTTTTAAAAAATACTCAACTTGTATCTAACAGCTATGCTAAATTTACTAATAACTAACTATTATCTGTAGATTCTTTGGAATTTTCTATATGTACAGTTTTACCATTTGAGAATAACAATACTTTTGTTCCTTTCTGATTTTAATACCTTCAATTTCTTTGGCCTACCTGACTGCCTCAGAGCAGTATTGAAGAGAAGTGATGATGCTGGGGCTCCCTGACAGGGTGGGAAAGCTCTTCAGTATTTTATTTTTAAATTGGTTGTGTGCTACTCTGTGGTCATCTCCTCTTCGACAAAGCAGGAAAGACTATCCAATGGAAAAAAGACAGTCTCTTCAACAAATTATGTTGAGAAAACTGGGCAGCAACATGCAGAAGAATGAAACTGGACCACTTCTTACACCATACACAAAAATAAATTCAAGAAGGATGAAAGACCTAGATGTGTGAGACAAGAATCCATCAAAATCCTGGAAGAGAATACAGGCAGCAACATCTCTGACCTCAGCCATAGTAACTTCTTGTTAGACACATCATCGGAGGCAAGGGAAACAATAGCAAAAAATGAACTCTTGGGACTTCAGATAAAAAGTTTCTGGACAGTGAAGGAAACAATCCACAAAACTAAAAGACCGCCTACTGAATGGGAGAGATATTTGCAAACGGTGTCTCTGATAAAGGGCTAGTATCCAAAATAAAGAACTTAATAACAACACTGGAAAAAAAAAAAAAAAACCCAATTAAGAAATGGGCAGAAGACATGAATAGACATTTCTCCAAAGAAGATATCCAGATGACTAAGAGACACATGAAAAGATGTTCAATATCACTCATACAACCAAATCAAAACATCACAAATACAAACCAGAATCACAATGAGATACCACCTCTCACCTGTCAGAATGGCTAAAAATAACCCAGAAGACAACAGATGTTGATGAGGATGTGGAGAAAGGAGAACCCTCTTATACTGTTGGTGGGAATGCAGGCTGCTGCAGCCACTCTAGAAAACAGTATGGAGGTTCCTCAAAGAGTTAAAAATAGAACTACCCTACAACCTCATAATTGTACTACTAGGTATTTACCCAAAAGATTAAAAAATACAGATTCGAAAGGATACATGCACCCTGATGTTTATAGCAGCATTATCAACAGTAGCCAAACAACTATGGAAAGAGCCCAAGGGTCCACTGACTGATGAATGGATAAAGATGTGGCATATATACACAGTAGAATGTTACTCAACCATCACAAAGACTGAAATCTTGCCATTTCAATGATGTAAATGGAGCCTAGAGTATATTATACTAAGCAAAATAAATTAGAGAAAGACAAATACCATGTGATTTCCCTGATGTAGAATTTCAGAAACAAAACATGAACATAGGGAAAGAAAAGAGAGAACACAAGAGCCTCTTAACTATAGAGAACAGAGAGTTGCTGGAGGGGATTTGAGTAGGGGGATGGGCTAAATGGGTGATGGGCATTAAGGGAGGGCACTTGTTAGGATGAACACTGGGTATTATATGTAAGTGGTGAATCATTACATTCTACTCCTGAAACCAGTGTTACACTATATTAACTAACTACAATTTTAAAATTTGGAGGAAAAACATAAATTGGATGTGTGCTGTAGGTTTTTATTTATCATCAATTTTTAAAATTCCATTCTGATATTTGTCTTCTAGTTTGTTTTTAACTTGTAAGGACGTTGAATCCTGTCAAATGCTTTTTTGCATCTGTCAAGGTAAACATAAGCTTTCTTTTTTTCTGGTAATGTGGTAAATCATAAATAGTTTTTGACTATTATACTGTTCTATAGTTGGAATAAACCTATCCTTTTTATAGATCATTGGATTTGCTTTGCTTATGGTCTTTTTGGAAGTTTGCATCTGTGAGTGAGAGGAACGTCTTTTTGGTTTTGGGATCAAGGTTTTGATGGTCTCATTTTTGTCTATTTTTTGAAAGAGTGTGTGTAAAAATGGTGCTGTTTTATTTAAGATGGGTGCTGTTAGATTTGGGTAGAATACATTGATGAAATCTTCTGAATCTGGAGTTTTCTTTAATACTTTTTAATTGCTGAATCAATGTCTTTTGAGATTTTATTTATTTATGGGGGAGAGAGAGAGCATGTGAACACAGCAGGGTGAAGGGTAGAAGGGAAAGGGAAAGGAACAAGCAGACTCCCCACTGAGCAGGGAACCTAACTTAGGGCTCGATTCCAGGATCCCAAGATCATGACCTGAGCTGAAGTCAGATGCTTCACCAGCTGAGCCACTCAAGTACCCTTCAATTTCTTTAATAGTTATAGGACTATTCTGATGTTTAAAACTTGTGTCAGGGGGATCCCTGGGTGGCGCAGCGGTTTAGCGCCTACCTTTGGCCCAGGGCGCGATCCTGGAGACCCGGGATCGAATCCCATGTCGAGCTCCCGGTACATAGAGCCTGCTTCTCCCTCTGCCTATGTCTCTGCCTCTCTCTCTCTCTCACTGTGTGCCTATCATAAATAAATAAAATAAAATGAAAAATTTAAAAAATAATAAAACTTGTGTCAGTTTTAGTAAATTGTGGTTTCCTAGGAATTACATCTTTTATCTAAACTTGAAAATATACTCCATACAAATTGATAAATATTGACCATAATATCCTCTTGTGACTGTTTGATTGTTTAATATTTTAGGTTGGTTTTTTTTTTAACCTTTTATTTATTCATGAGAGACACAGAGAGAGAGGCAGAGACACAGGCAGAGACTCAGGCAGAAGGAGAAGCATGTTCCCTGCAGGGAGCCTGATGGCGGGACTTGATCCCAGGACCCCAGGATCACGACCTAAGCCAAAGGCAGACATTCAACCACTGAGTCACCCAGGTGTCCCTAATTTAATTTTAGGTTCTTAAGGGACATCTTCATTGTTATGTATTAGCTTATGGAGATAACTGTTCAGCTTAACTTTTCTGCCTTTCTGCTTTTCTTATATAAACATCTGATGGTACAAATTTCCCTTAAAGGAAGGATTTTTTTGTGTCCCATACAATTTTTTTACATCATATATGTTTAGATATGTCATACTATCTTTATTCCATTTAATGTATTTCCCAATATCTCTGGTCCATTGTGTATAACAGGTGTATTGCATAGTTTCCAAACATTTGGGGATTTTCCAAATTTTTAAATACGGATTCTAAGCCTGTTGTACTGCAGTCAGAGAAACCTTGGTTTTAGTCCTTTGAAATTTTTTGAAACATGATAAATAGCTCAGGATTTATTCCACTTTTTTATTTTTATTTTTTTTAACTATTTTATTAATTCATGAGAGACACAGAGAAGAGAGAGAAGCAGAGACACAGGCAGAGGGAGAATCAGGCTCAGTGCAGGGAGCCTGATGTGGGACTCGATCCCGGGACTCCAGGATCACGCCCTGGCTGAAGGCAGGTGCTAAACCGCAGAGCGACCCAAGGATCCCCTGTTCCATTTTTAAAAAATACTTTCTATGCATGTGACAGGAATGCCTGTGGTGTGATCCTTGGTTGGTTGCTTCTCTATATTTTATTCAGGTAAAACTTATTAAATCAGAGTGTTGAAACTGTATTTAAAATTATTGTACTTGTTCTTTGGGTTACTTAGATATTAAACTGTCACACTGTCATTATGAATTTGTCTGATATTCACTTTTATTCTGGTAGTATTTAAAAAATTTTGAAGCTATGTTTTTTAGGTACATACAAATTAGAATTGTTGTCTCTCTGAAGAGGGACACTATATCATACTTAAAGGGTCTATCCAACAAGAGGACCTAAAAATCCTCTTAATGTGGGATTTCATTGGTATTGGTTGTGATCTCTCACAACCCTTAATGTGGGAGCCCTTAATGTGGGAGCTGCCAAGTATATCAATCAATTAATAATTAAATAAAGACCTACTTAGATAATAATACATTAATAGTAGGAGACTTTACGGCACTTTCTGCAAATGACAGATCTTCTAAGCACAACATCTCCAAAGAAACAAGAGCTTTAAATGATACACTGGTCCAGATGGATTTCACAGATATATATGGAACTTTGCATCCAAACTCAACTGCATAAACATTCTTCTCAAAAGCACATGGAACTTTCTCCAGAATAGACCACATACTGGTCACAAATCAGGTCTCAACCGATACCAAAAGATTGGAATATTCCCCTGCATATTTTCAGACCATAGTGCTTTGAAACTTGAACTCAATCACAAGAAGAAATTTGGAAGAAACTCAAAACACGTGGAGGTTAAGAGCATCCTGCTAAAAGATGAATCAGTCAACCAATAAATTAGAGAAGAATTAAAAAGATTCATGGAAGCTAATGAAAATGAAGATACAACCGTTCAGAATCTTTGGGATACAGCAAAAGCAGCCCTAAGAGGGAAATACATCGCAATACAAGCATTCCTCAAAAAATTGGAAAAGACTTAAATACATAAGCTAAGTTCGCACCTAAAGGAACTGGAGAAAGAACAGCAAATAAAACCTACACCTAGCAGAAGAAGAGAGTTAATAAAGATTTGAAATCAATGAACTCAATGAAATAGAGACCAGAAGAACTGTAGAACAGATCAACAAAATCAGGAGTTGGTTCTTTGAAAGAATTAATAAGATAGATAAATCATTGGCCAGCCTTATTAAAAAGAAAAAAGACTCAGATTAATAAAATCACAAATGAAAAAGGAGAGATCACAACCAAGGAAATACAAACGATTTTAGAAAGATTATGAGCAGCTATACACCAATAAATTAGGCAATCTGGAAGAAATGGACCCATTTCTGGAAAACCACAAATTACCAAAACTGGAACAGGAAGAAATAGAAAACCTGAACAGGCCAGTAAACCAGGGAGGAAATTGAAGCAGTCACCAAAACCTCCCAAGATACAAAAGTCCAGGGCCAGCTGGCTTCCCAGGGGAATTCTATCAAACATTTAAAGAAGAAACCATACCTATTCTACTCAAGATGTTCCAAAGGACAGAAACGGCCACAATACTTCCAAACTCGTTTTATGAGGCCAGCATCACCTTAATTCCAAAACCAAAGACTCCACCAAAAAGGAGAATTATAGACCAATATCCCTGATGAACAGAGATGCAAAACTTCTCACCAAGATACTTGCCAGTAGGATCCAACAATATATTAAGAAGATTATTCACCATGACCAAGTGGGATTTATCCCCGGGATGCAAGGCTGGTTTAACACTCGTAAAGCAATCAATGTGGTAGATCATATCAATAAGAGAAAAAACAAGAACCATATGATCCTCTCAATAGATGCAGAGAAAGCATCCATGCCTGATCAAAACTCTTCAGAGTATAAAGATAGAGGGACTTTCCTCAGAATCTTAAAAGCCATCTATGAAAAGCCCACAGCAAATATTCTCAATGGGAAAAAACACTGAGAGCCTTTCCCCCTAAGATCAGGAACACGACAAGGATGTCCACTTTCACCACTGCTATTCAATAAGGTCCTAGAAGTCCTAGCCTCAGCAATCAGACAATAAAAAGAAATAAAAGGCATTCAAATTGGCAAAGAGAAGTCAAACTCTCCCTCTTCGCAGATGACATGATACTGTACATAGAAAACCGAAAAGACTCCAAGATTGCTAGAACTCATACAGTGATTCGGCAAAGTGTCAGGATACAAAAATCAATGCCCAGAAATTAGTGGCATTTCTTTACACTGACAAGGAGACTGAAGAAAGAGAAATTAAGGAATCAGTCCTGTTAAAATTGCACCCAAAAGCATAAGATACCTAGGAATAAACCTAACCAAAGAGGTAAAGGATCTATACCCTAAAAACTACAGAACATTTCTGAAAGAAATTGAGTAAGACACAAAGAGATGGAAAAACATTCCATGCTCATGGATGATAAGAATTAATATTATGAAAATGTCTGCTACCCAGGGCAAGTTACATGTTCAATGCAATCCCTATCAAAATACCATGGACTTTCTTCACAGAGTTGGAACTAATAATCTTAAGATTTGTGTGGAATCTGAAAAGACCCCAAATGGCCAGGGGAATATTTAAAAAGAAAACCAGAGCCGGGGCCATTACAATGCTGGATATCAAGTTGTACTACAAAGCTGTGATGATCAAGACAATGTGGTACTGTCACAAAAACAGACACATAGATCAATGGAACAGAATAGAGAACCCAGAAATGGGGCCCCAAAACTAATATTCAACAAAGGAAAGACTATCCACTGGAAAAAGGACAGTCTCTTCAATAAATTGGGGGAAATTGGACAGCCATGGGCAGAAGAATGAAACTAGACCATTATCTTACACCACACACAAGAGAAACTGAAAATGGATGTGAAAGCTCTAAATGTGAGACAATAATCCATCAAAATCATAGAGGAGAACACAGGTAAATTTTTTAACCTGGCCACAGCAACTTCTTGCAAGATACATCTATGAAGGCATGGGAAATAAAAGCAAAAATGAATTATTTGGACTTAATCAAGATAAAAAGTTTCACAGCAAAAGAAACAGTCAACAAAACTAAAAGACAACCTACAGAATGGGAGAAGATATTTGCAAACGTCATATCAGATAAAGGTCTGGAATCCAAGATCTATAAAGAACTTCTTAAACTCCATACCCAAGAAACTAACAATCCAATCATGAAATGGGCAAATGACATGAACAGAAATTTCACCAAGAAGACCTACACATGGCCAACAAGCACATGAGAAAATGCTCTGCATCACTTGCCATCAGGGAAATAGAAATCAAACCACAATGAGATACCACCTCACACCAGTGAGAATGGGGAAAATTAACAATAGAGGAAACAACAAATGTTGGAGAGGATGTGGAGAAAGGGGAACCCTCTGGCACTGTTGGTGGGAATGTGAACTGGTGCAGCCACTCTGGAAAACTGTGTGGAAGTTCCTCAAAGAGTTCAAAATAGAACTGTCCTATGATCCAGGAGTCACACTGCTGGGATTTACCCCAAAGATACAGATGCAGTGAAACGCCGGGACATCTGCACCCCAGTGTTCATAGCAGCAATGTCCACAATAGCCAAACTGTGGAAGTAGTTTCGGTGTCCATCGACAGATGAACGGATCAAGAAGATGTGGTCTTTATATACAATGGAATATTACTCAACCATGAGAAAGGATGCATACCTACCATTTGCTTTTACATGGATGAAACTGGAGGGTATTCTGCTTTGTGAAGTAAGTCAATCGGAGAAGGACAAACATTATATGGTCTCATTCATTCGGAGAATACAAAAAATGATAGGGATTAAAGGAGAAAGGAGAGAAAATGAGTGGGAAATATCAGTGAGGGTGACAGAACATGAGAGACTCCTAACTCTGGGAAACCAACCAGGGTAGTGGAAGAGGAGATGGGTGGGGGGGTTGGGGTGACTGTGTGACGGGCACTGAGGGAGGCACTTGATGGGATGGGCACTGGGTGTTATGCTATGTTGACAAATAGAACTCCAATTAAAAAAATATAAAGAAAAGAAAATAGAATTGCTATCTCTGGTGAATCAAACCTTTTGTCCTTGTGTATGACTGCCTTTGTCTGCGGTTATACTTAATAATCTTACGTCTAGTCTTATATTAACATCGCTAACAGTAGCTTTCTTTCTTTAGTGTCTAGTTATTTAGTGCTTGCATGTTCTATCTTTTTCTATTTTGGTTTTAACCTTTCTAAATCTTTTAGATGTTTCTCTTCTAAGTACATAGCACTGAATTTTATTTTTCAAGTAGTTGCACAGTCTTTCTATTTGTATTTAGTGGAATTACCAATATATGAGCATTTGAATCTGCTCTCTATTCATTTTCATTCTTTTTCTTTTGTACATTCTGTGGTTTTTAAAAATTATATTATTCAGTTTCTTCCATTTATTAATTTGGTGATTATTTATTCTTTCCCTGTTATTTTAGTAATTACCCAAGAAATTATAACTTGTTTTCTTCACTGACTAATGTTAAATAAAAATTGGGTGGTGGTTGTTTTGTCTTTTTTGCCTTACTAAACATTACAAGGACCATAAAATACTCAATTTTTTCTGCTTCAGTCTTAAAAGATACCCCAAAGATAATAAAAAAGATACTTAAAAGATACCCTTGTTTCTTCTTTGTTTTATATTTTAATTCTCTTTTTAAACTCTATAAGCCATTATGATGGTGATGGTAATTACTATTATTACAGAAATTCAGTATGCATCTCTAATTTTCCATCTGAGATTAGTTTTCTTTTGCTTGAAAAATATCCTTATAATTATCCTTATAATTTCTTTTAGTAAGGGTCTGCTTGTAATGAATTTTCTGTTTTTGTGTCTAAAAATGTCTTTATTTCACTTTTATTTTTGAAGCATATGTTTGTTTAGTACAGAGTTCCATGTTAGAAATAGCTCAGCAATTTGAATAGATCATTTCCCATTTCATTTTAAAAGTCTGTTCTCAATCTTATTGTTAACTTTACTAAAGATAATGTATTTTACTATCTCTGGCCGCTCTAAAAATTTTTATCTTTGATTTTTATCTATTTTACTGTGATGTGCTTAGATAGCTTTTGTTTTATCCTGCTTAGTGTTTGTAGACCTCCTAAAATCTTGGATTGTTGACTTTCACAAATTTTAGAAAATTCTTAGCCAATATATCTTCCAAGAAACCATTTGTTCCATTTTCTGTCCTTTTTCTTTTGAGAGTTCAGGTACAAGTATGTTAGGTTTTCTCAGAGTAGCCCCTTTTTCTGTTCCTACTGTTCTGTTGTGTATTTTCTTTTACTTTCTCTTTCATAGTTCATTCTGAATTTTTTTTTATACTTCTAAGTCTCATTCTTTTTTCAATTGAATCCAATTTGTTATGAAATCCATCCACTGGATTCTTAATTTGTTACTGTATTTTTTATTATATGATTTACATTTAATTCGTTTTAATAATTTCTAGTCCTCTGATTCTCAGTATTGTCTTTTATTTCCTTAAGTATGATTTAGAGTTTATGTTTTAGATACTTTAGATTTACTTGTGTTTTGGATTCTGATAACTTCATTGCTGTATATTCCTCATGAGTCTGTTTCTCTGTGATTTGAGCCGCATTGTCTTGGAACATCATGTGTCATTCATTAATGGAAGGGTGGACTTTTACATGAAATATCACTGAAATAATTTGAGGCCATGGGAGGTACAATATTCCTGATAGGATTTGTTTGCTTCTAACATGAATGAGGAATATTAGCAGTCTCAGATCACTTCAGTCCAGTTACTCAGATTGAGCTGATTGGAGCTGGCCCTGAGTCCTTATGAGGGCCAGCCTAATTTTGGTTTTCCTTTTCTCCGAAGGTGTGTAGCCCTTTGTGGTCTCATCTGAAAGCATGGGTGTTTACTACTACTACTCCCTACCCCTAATCATTGTTGGGCACGGAACTCTGTTTTTATACCCTCACTCCCATAAGAATAGCTTTACTGAGTTTCTTCTTAAAATGTTATCTCCAGCATCATCTGGAAGCAACAGATCCCCTACAGGGAAGAACCTCCTAAGTGCTGGTATCGATTCTTGTCTTGGATTTTGGTCCAGTAGTTTCTTGTTCATTTTTTAGCTCTCCAGTGCCTTCTGAGAGATGCTTCTGGATATGCTATCCACCTCTAATTGCTCTCAGCCAGAGTTAGTTTGCATTGCTTAGTCTGCCATTACTGGAGGTAGAAGTCTTAACTTGGATTTTTAAGTAATTAGATAGGTTTATGTTTCTTTGCTTTTGGTTCCATTTCAGTTGTTTGCCTGTGGTTCCTATTTATGTCTTGTTTATAAATAACTGTTAACAATTGAATGAAATTACCAAGAATTATAGTTGGAATCACAATGGCCCAATCTCAATCTCAGTATCTTAATTTTTTGTTTTATTTTTTAAAGCGTTTTATTTGTTTTTTGACAGAGAGAGAGAGAGAGAAAGGGCCCAACCAGGGAGGGAGAAGCAGATTCCTCCCTGAGCAGGGAGCTCAATGCAAGGCTCTATCCTAGGACCCTGGGATTATGACCTGAGCTGAAGGTGGACACTTAACCAATCGAGCTACCCAGGCGCCCCAATTTTTTTGCTTTAAATTATTGTCTGGTTCAGTTTTAACACCTTTTTAGCATCTCTTTAACTCCTGAATATTTTTATGTAATTGATAATCCAAGTCTGTGAGTAACCCAATACTCTAAAGTTGATAACAAGTGTCTTTTTTTTTTTAATTAGGGTATTTAATTGGTATACCATTAACTTCTAGCTGCTGTTAAATTTTAGGTAATATCTAAAGATTAAACTAGTATGTACGTGTCCATGGAACTGAGTAAATTTATCTGATGTGAATTTTCTTCTTTCTAGGACAATTTCTTCATGAGTAGTAAACCCCAAAGAGATAAAAGCAAGATACCTACTGGTGGTGATTCTGTACTTAGGATAAGCACCATTGCTTCAGCCATTGCAGATGCATCAGTGAGTACTGATCCTTCCCAACTTGCCGCCATGATCAAGGCACTTTCAAATAAAACCAGAGAGAAGACTTCTAAGAAGGATAATAAACAAAAGGACTATTCCACTGTGTCTCATTTCTTACCTAGTGATACAGAAAAAAGTAGTGGCTCCAGCATGTTTGATATGGAGAAATACCTTAAAAAAACAGAAGTTAGTAGATACGAAGGTGGACTGGAAAACTTTTCAAGAGCTAGTACGTCTGATATTTGGGATTTATCTTTGCCCAAAGAACAGACTACACAAGACATCCATACAGTGGACTTAGGTGCTACTAATAAAAATATAAGGGAACCAGAAGAAAATACAGTATTTACTTTTTATGGTGAAAATGGAAAGAGTGAGAATCAAGAATCGTTTAGAACAAACTTTCCACATTCAATTCTTACAAATAGAAAAGAGAGTGAAAATACTGTAGTTGATGTGAAGACCTGTCCTATTGACAACAAATTACCAGACATTGGTAACTGTAAAACAGCTCCATCAGTATCCACTCCCAAATCTGATAGTTATTCATTAGTAAGGAATCCCAGGATAGCATCTGTTTGGCTGTCAGAAGAGTGTGAAGAAATACCAAATAATGGAGAAAATCAGAGGCAAAATGAATGTGCTAGTGAAGCAAGCAACAGTGAAAAACATGTGACTTTTGGAAAACATTGCATAGTTGCACCTAAAAATGTTGGTAAGTGTTGAAGTAATTGGTCATGTTCACAGAATTATGAGTGATTTTGTTGTTGTTCTCATTGAAAAATAACACCTTTCTGATAGATTTGCAAAATCACTCTCCTGAACATGGTGGACATGGCTCAGAGGATGACCAGGATAGCTTCAGACCTTCCTCTTCTCCACTGAATCATTCTTCTCCTAGTGAAACTTCTGGAACAAGTTTATCAGGGTAGGTGCTTACCTTTTTTTTTTTTTTTCTTTAATAAAAATACATGTTCAGTATAAGAAAATTAGAAAAAGTGTAGAGAAGAAAAATGTCATTTATAGGTTCATTTCTCAAAGGTAGCCATTGCAAATATTTTTTGAATTTGTTTCAAGCCATTTTTCTGTGCAAATTTATATACTTTGTTGTTTTCACTTATAATGATTCTTTGTATTTAAGAGAAAATTAGTAATGTTACAGTCTACACAGTGAATCAGTCATGCATTATTTGATGCCCCTGGTGGATAATGGTAGATAATATATTTCACTATGTTTTGCCATTTTATTTTATTTTTTGTCTGTTTTGCCATTTGAGATGAACAACTTTGCCTATAAAAATTTTGTTTTGTCTGACTTCATAAGGCTAGATATCTAAAAGTGAAACTATTAGCAGATTATTTTCTAAATAGGTCTTAAAGACTAATGTTCTCACCTCAGTGTATAATGAGAATATCAATCTCACTGTTTTCTTAACAGCATTTGAAATAGCTTAAAGGTTTGGATTTTTTTTATATTGTAGTATTAATTTGATTTTTTAAGACTTGAGATTGGTAAATACTAGAAAAAGAATATTGATACTTCATAGATTTTAACTGAAGCTGTAAACTAATTTAACCATCAAATTATAAGGACTTTTTAAAAATGCCATAATTTGCATTATTTAAAAACTACATACCTATATAGGTATATGTGTGTATAACTTTTGAACAATGTAAATTCATTGCTTTATGAAATGTATACATGTGTATTTATGTGTAGATGCACTCATGCACATGTGTTGTATTTTCATTACTGTGTTCCTTGTCTGCTTGTTCCTGAATCCCTTCCCACCAGGGAACTGCTGTATTTCTTAGGTATTCTAGAGTTTCTTTATGCATGCATAACAAAATATAAATAAATATTCTTACTGTCATCCCTTTTTATATTCAATATCGGGTCCTTTTCACATGTATGTTTGACTATAGAAGGCTTCATTTGTATTATAGTCACTTTGGTCATGTGAAATTGATCTATAGGGTAATTTCTCAGAAATGAGCTTCTTGGATCAGAGTATTTGTATGCATGTTCATAGTTAAATTAGTACAACCACTCCATAAGGGTACTGATTTAGTTTTCCTACCAACAGTTTAAGAGAGAGCCTGTTTTCCCATACCCTCATCAACAGAATGTTTATAAAACTATTTGATGGTTGACATTTTGATAGGCAAAAGAAGTAGTATCTCAGTATAACTTTAATTCATATTTTTGAAGTGTGATGGTGAGCATCATTTCCTCTGTATTTGCTATGACTATCCATATTTGTTGCTCCTTTTTTTCATGGGTGTTTTGTTTTTTGTTTTTTTTTGGTTTTACTTTGCTTGTAGTTTTTTTGCCATACAGAAAGTTGATTATTAAATTTACAAATTTTGTCTTTTATGGGTTTTTTTTTCTTTTTTGAAGAAGGCAGGGAGGGAGAGAGAATCTTAAGCAGTCTCTATGCCCAGCGTAGAGCTTGATGTGGGGCTCAGTCTCACAACCCTGAGATCATGACCTGAACCAAAATCAAGAGTCAGACACTTAACTGACTGAATTACCTAGGTGCCCCTCTTATGGCTTTATAAAAGATTTTTATGTGTTTCCCTATTGCAAGATTTTAATTAATAAAAAAACTTACCTAAACAGTGAAATTATCAAAAATGTTCAGTAATTAGAAACAGGTTGAAATTAAATCTGATTTCAAAGTTACCTCGTAAGTTTTTCCCTAGTTGCCATTGGAGTTTTGCATATTTAAGTGGTACGGGTAAGCTAGAACTATTAGTAGAGGGCTAAAATTCTTTCCTGTTTCAGTGACACTTAACACTTTTTCATATGCACAGCCTCCACTTAACAGTTTATGTGTGTAAGACATTAGAAATCATCTAGCCCAACCAAATTTGAAGGTTATCTCTCCTTGACTTGTCATGACTGATGTCATCTACTGATTTTTCTTCGTCTCCCCTCTAATAATTGTCTGTAAAGTTATCTGAGCATTTATCTTTGTACTGTTTAAATATGCTTCTGACACTTGCTTTGCCAGTTTTTAAATGATATTCTTTGAGTCCCATTTTATTAGTTTCCCATGGCTGCCATAACAAAGTGTCACAAACTGGGTGGCTTAACACAACAGAAAGTTATTGCCTCACACTCTGTAGGCTGGAAATTCAGGCCATGTTCTCCCTGAAGCTTTTAGGGAAGGGGATACCTGGCTGGCTCAGTTGGTAGAGCCCGTAACTCTTGATTTGAGGGTTGGGAAGTCTAGCCCCTTGTCGGGTGTAGAGATTACTTACAAATAAAGCTTTTCAACTGAAGCTTTTACAGGAGAAACCTTCCTTACATCTTCCAGCTTCTGATAGTCGTAGGCATCCATTGGTTTGTAGACAAACTAATCTGTCTCTGTATTCACATTGGATTAAGGGCCCAGTCTATTCCACTTTGATCTTATTTTAACTAATTACATCTGCAGTGACCCCATTTCCAAATAAGGTCCATTTACCTTAATACCATTCTGAAGTATTGGGTCTTAATACTTAAACATTTTTTTTGGAAATGCTTAACCCATAATAGCATCTTTGGCCAATGACACAATTAAGGAGCTCATTCTCATGTTCTTTCCCTTTCCACCTTTTTCTTTTTTAGTTATGTAATTTCTACATTGGCATTTCATTTACATTTTGATTCATCACCATATCCTACACTTGTTTAATTTCTATTCTGTAGTTAAATATATTCTTTTCTAGCCATCGGGTGTCCCCCCCCCCCCCCCAACACTGACTAAAGTACGTACTGTGGTCATTTACTCAGAGGATGGAGGGAACAGTACTCGCTAGGCTCTTTTATGTTCCACAGTTAAACTGTGGCTTTTATAATGAAAGCATAGCAGGCTGTGTTTCAAATTGTTTGCTTCTGCTTAGGGATTGTTTTCCTGTTTCTGTGGAATGTAAGAGGGAAATCTGAGGCACCCCAGTTCTTCTTGCCTCACAATTGACTTGATTTTTTTTTTTTTTTTTTTTGTAAGCTTCTGCCAAAGATGCTCTCTTTCAAGTCTAGTTTAATTTGATTAGGCTGTATTTCTTGTTGACTCTTAATGGTTACTCTTCAATATATGGATTCGAGCATTTATTTATTAAGGAAAATTTGCTCCAGCCCCCAGACTCAAGTGATGCATATGTGGGATCTGTTTTGCTTGACTTCGGCATTTATTGTCTCTTTAATCCGTTAAGAACTACTATTTGGAAAAATTATAGATCCACAGGACGTTACAAAGATCTTACAGAGGGGTTACCATTTCCCCTAGCAGTTACGTCTCCCATCATTAATGGTGTCTGCACCAGGAACTTGTCCTGGGTACAGTGTCATGTTATCACAGATGTGAATTCATGTAACTGCCACCCAAAAATCAGAGATACAGAACTTCAGCATCACCACAGTGATCTGCCTCTTTATTGGTTTCATCTTGTTTGCATTTCACATTTTAATCTCTGCATTCCTTACAGTGTTTTCTGCAGTGTTCTTTCCTCCTGTGTACTTTAAATCTGATTTCAAAGTTACCTTTCTGTGGTTTTGGTATTTCTTAAATTGTATATGAAGGCATTTAATAAAAACTCTAAGTACTCTTATCTAAAGCCTTCCATTATTACTGTTTTCCTTCACACTGCTCTTAGAGGCAGAATGCTGGCTGGCTGGTCTTACTCTTGGACCCACCTGATTTTGTGTGTGTATGTGTGTGTGCGTGCGTGTGTGTGTGCACTTCTAAGAAAAGTATTATGTGTAAGAATACTGAAGTTTCTCATGAACTTGGTATATGTTCAGATATTTTGATTGAGGGCATGAAGTTTAACCTCTCTGGAGTGACCATAGAATTGATTAACTAGCCAGGCACCTGCACCCCCACCTCTTAGTGTGGGGCAAAACCACAGGACATAATGGGAAAAGGCCAATTTAGAAGAGCATAAGTGTGCTCTGAATTAAAATCACTGAGGAAGATGAAACGAGAGTGATGAGATGTTGCTGAGTTGCTCAGCATACGTATTTTGCTACTATAGCCACTAAAGCAAATAAATACCAGTGGAGATCTCTCCATCAGTATCCGGCCTGTAGATTAACCCATGAATCATTTTGGGGTGTGGTTTAGTCTACTAGCATGCTTACTGTCAGGTTTCTGGCTCATTCCTAACCCAATTTTAGGCTTTCACAGTATGCATTGTTAGATTTTTACTGATGTATAATTAACATACAGTGAAATACACAGATCTTTGGGGTTTCATTCAGTGTTTCTGGACACTTACATACCTGTTTAAAACCACCACCTAAGATATATAGGACATATACGTCTTCCGCCATTCACAATCCTTTGCTGTTTTCATGTCAGTTGTCCTCCCTTCCCCACTCCCACTCAATCACTCACTTTTTTTTTTTTTTTTAACCACTCACTTTCTGGTTTGTATCATCATAATTTAGTTTTGGCTCTTACTACATTTGAATGGAATGGTACATTTTTCTGTGTCTAGCTTCCTCCGCTTAACATGTTTCTGAGATTCATCCTTGGTTACCTGTACCAGTAGCTCCTGGTACTCATTGCTGTTGGAGCACACTGTCGAGTGACTGTGGCCGTGCTGTGTATCTGTTCTCCTTTTGCACAACATGCATTGTCATTTAAGCCTCATTTCCAGGTCTGTTTATTTAGGTTCTTATTGCAGCTTTCTCTCCATTTTCCCTTATCACTTTGAAATGCCTCTGTCAGTTTCTTAGTTGGTTTTCCAGGATTATGATAAACTGTATACACAGTTAATTTCTTCAGCTGAGGAAGTTTTTTGTTTTCTGTTACTTTTGGTAATTGGCTGGGTTCCACCTATTCTTTCTTCCTTTTGAGAACCCTGGTTTCCCATTAGTTAACATTCCCTTCTCTGGTCATTTATGACTGTTTTCCCTAATTTTCATTTTTTATACATTCACTGTACTGTGGGTTAGCTGCTCAAGGGTTTATTCTCTGTATCACTGATTTTCTGTAGCATCAATTACACTTTTTATTGCTGCCAACATCGACTTCGATTTTGTACTTATTTTAATTGAAGTCCTCCTTTACTTTTTAATTATGGTAAAATGAGTGTGATTTATTTTTTTGAGTGTGATAATTTTATTCTTTTTCTCTGGTTTCTGCCAACTGGTATTCTTGAGTGTTGTGTGTGTTTTAGACTATTGATTTGAGATAGAGAAGTACACAGATGGGGTTGGAGTGGGGAGGGGAGGGGCAAACAGAGAGGGAGAAGCAGACTCCCCACTGAGCAGGGAGCCTGACTCCGGGGCTTGGTGCCAGGACCCTAAGATCATGACCTGAGCTGAAGGCAGATACTAAACTAATGGAATCACCCAGGCTCCCCTAAGTAGTAGTGGTTTATATTCACAATATACTGTTGGTCAAAATTTTCATCTCTTCAGTGGCAGCATTTTTATGGTAAATGTACTTTATCTGATAAGTTTCGCTGCTCATTAGCATTCCTTTTAACTAGCTGGTCTTCCAGCTGGTTTCCAGCAGGTGCATAGAGGCGACGTAGGCCTTCAAGTTCCACAAACACCTTGGTATCTGTGTGGCTGACACCTTGGCAGTTGTGAATTCCTTTGAAGTTTGACATCTCAACTAAAATTTCTCTTTATTTCCATGTTTGTTTGTTTTTTTTCAGCTGGGGAAAGGCAGAGGGAGAGGGAAAGAATCTTAAGCAGGCTCTGTACCCACGCAGAGCCTGATGTGAAGCTTGATCTCACAATCCTGAGGTCATGACCTGAGCTAAAAACAGGAGTTGGATGCTTAACTGACTGAGCCACTCAGGAACCTCTATTTCCAAGTGTTCTGATGGTACACTTCTCATTACTTGAAATAATACACCCAAAATGCATTTGTTCCTTTCAGTCAAAGGAACTAGACTAGCACCTGGGTGGCTCAATTGGTTAAGCATCTGCCTTTAGCTCATGTCGTGATCCTGGGGTCCTGGGATCCAGCCCTGCTTCTCCCTCTCCCTCTGCCCCACTCATGTTCTCTCTCCTCTCTCTTATTCATTATTCTCTTTCTCTCAAATAAATAAATAACTTTTAAAAAAGAACTAGACTAATATACCACATTACCCCAATAACCTAGAATTTTTTGTATCATGGTGTGTGTGTGTATACATCTGTGTGCATATGGGAACCCATGTAGATACATGTCATGCAGAAGCTAAAATAGGCCTGAAGCAATTTGGTTAATATTCTGTCCCCATTGGTTAGAAATTAACTAACTAGATTTTGTCAATACCAGTGTGTTGATTTGGGGCTTTTTAAGAATCCAAAATTCAGAATGAGACTTTCTTTGTGTTTGTTGCCCAGCTTAGTATTCTGAACTTTGTGCAAAAGAAGGGTTTTGGTAAAATTCTGTCCAATAAGGGCTGAATTTGAAACTAAATGGCGGAGTGTACATGCAGCAGGTGCAGCAGCTGACATCAGCAGCAGTGCTTCCTGTCTGTTGGGACTGTGCCATTCTCTTCAGGTGGTGCTGCCTCTTTCCTCTCCTTGCGTCGGGCTGGGCTGACCCTGTGCTGGGGACTGGCTCACAGAAGGTGGTGTGTATATGAGATAGATGTGGGATCTAACTATATTTGTTGTTTTCTAATCTTTTTTTTTTTAATGTCCTAAACATCTTTCGGAGTCAAGGGATAGTACTCAACAGCATAATTTAAAATAGCTGAATAGTGTTTTTTTGCATGTTTGTGCCATAATTTCCATAGCCTAATTTCTCTTACATGTTAATACCTATCCTTTTGGCAAAGACTTTATGGTTAGCATTGATTTCCCCTAATTAATTTAAGGATTAATTCCTAGACTTAGAATGTCAGAGTCAAAGTGGCTTTGATATGCATTGCTTAATTGCTCAGTCAGAAGTTGTCCCACTTCATATTCCACTTAGCAATGTACAACTGATTTCATTTCTTTGCACTTAAGTACGTGATTCTTTGTTTTCATCTGTGCTCTTTGAGGCCAGGAACTTTTGAATGCTTGACTCAATGCTTTATATCAGGTGTTCAATAAGTGTTTATCAAATGAATAGCTAACATTGTTAAGCAACTTATATATGAGGTTTATTAATGAAAATGCCACAGCCTTGGGACGCCTGGCTGGCTGAGTGGCTGAGTGTCTGCCTTTGGTTCAGTGTGTGATCCCGGAGTCCCGGGATCAAGTCCCACATCAGGCTTCCTATATGGAGCCTGCTTCTCCCTCTGCCCATGTCTCTACCTCTCTCTCCCTGTGTCTTTCATGAATAAATAAATAAAAATATTTTTTAAAATGCCACAAAAAAGTAAAAATTAAAAAATGCCACAGCCTTTTTATTATAGTTTACCAAGTACTTCATTCAATAGGAATATGATTTAGAATTTAAGATAATTAAGACTGAAAATCCATGGTTGAGTTATCATATATGGCAGCTAGAGCAGAGACTAAGATTAACAAGCCCATTGGGCAGGCAGAAATGGCTTTTTGTTGTGTAGATAAAGTTAGATAAGGGAATGGAAAACTAATCATGAGATGTTCGCCCTTTCAGGTGTGCTTTAGAGTCTTTTGGTTCAGCAGCTCCTCAGAAGCCCCCCTGTGAGAGTGAGTCATCTGCATTGGTGTGTCCACAAGCCAGTGTGAGTAGGCTGACTTACGTGTCTGAACAAGAGAGCACCTGTCCCACTACAGCCTCAGATCATGGCCTTGAGGATCGCAAGGTGGGCAGCATTTCTGTTATTTCTTTAAGAAGGCTTATGGCTTTAAAGTGATACCGATGTAGCAGTCAGACTGAAGTTTAGGCCTGTGTAATTTCTGTTGCTTGTTTTACCTTTAAAACGTATGTGTGTGTGTGTGTGTTTTGATCAAATAACTACTCATGCTAGGCAGTGTACAGCTCTTTAGTATCTGCTCTCTAAAATCTTTCAGTCTGGTGGAGGGTACTTGCTAGGCACACTGGAATGAAGTACACTGTGATCCACCTATGCTGTGGGATTTAGCGGGAGGTAACTACAAATCTGACTGGACCTGATGATGGTTCAACAGAGCTTTATGGAGGGATAAGTAATGTATTGAAGCTGTATTTTGTAAGACTACTTGACAGGGAGGAAGCAGACAAACAAATGGGGGAAGGTATGGAGTTGTAAAATAAACACTGCATTTGAAGGACCCCTGGAAGTTTGGAATGTCTGCAGTGAATTGTACATGGTGAAAGGAGGAAAGGCCAAACGTGAAGAGTCTTGTATATAAAATTTGGGAGTTCGAAGGCATAAGCAGGAAGGACACTGATGTGATCTGTGTTGTTTAATTTTTTATTTTTATGTTTTTAAGACTTTATTTATTTGAGAGTAAGGGAGTGCAAGCATGTGCATGAGTGACTGCAGGAGCCAATGTAGGGGAAGGGAAGAGGCAGAGGGGGAGAGGAAGAAGCAGGCTCCCCCCTCAGCAGCTCTACCCCAGGACCCTGGGATCATGACCGGAGCTAAAGGCATGTGATTAACCGACTGAGCCACCCAGGCACCTCTGTGTTGATGTTTTAAAAGCTCATGGCACTAGCACTGTGGAGGAGGCATTAAGCAGGGGCAAGATTACAATCAGGAGACTTTGACACGAGGCTGCTATAGTCAGGCAAGACGTGGTGTGAGCATGGATTAAAGTAGTGGCAGTGGGGTTGGGAGAGAAGCAGGTAGATCTGAAAGATTTATGTGGGAGAAACTAGACATTTACTTATTTTTATTTTTTAAAGATTTTATTTATTTGAGAGAGGAAGAGAGAGAGAACATGAGCAGGGAGAGGAAGAGGGAGACACAGGCTCCCCTCTGAGCAGGGAGCCCAATGCAGGGCTCAATCCCAGGACCTTGGGATCATGACCTGAGCTGGAAGCAGACACTTGACCAACAAAGCCACCCAGGCACCCCGAAGCTAGACTTTTATTATCTATGTGTGTGTTTTGTGAATACGACAGTATTCAATTTTTTAGTGGGCTGAATATGAATATGGTATGCAATATAGCTCTATTCCACCAAGCCCTTACTAAATATATCCAGTAAAGTTACTATATGTATGGTGTCATGTTGGACAAATCATTGAAAGCCATCTTTGATGACGCTCTTGAGCATTGGGTCTCTGTATTCTTAGCTTGTGGTTTTATAGGCTGAGTTGTAGTAACATGGACTCTGCTACTTTCTGAGATAAACTGTAACTTCACTAAGTTTGTTTCTTCATCTATGAGGAGGGACAGTGATATGATAACAGGGCTTGGTACCAAGAAGTTACACTGAATACATGCTGGTGGTTATTTGTATTGATTGGTTGATGATATCTGGCAAATAATCTCAGCTTTGTTTATTAATGTCTCTATGTGGTCTAAAAGAAATTTTCAAACCAAGTGCAGAGAATAGTCTGTTAGTTGCATCTTACATGTCAATTCCAGTTGGTCTACCCTGCAGCCTGTAGACTTCACTCCTAAGGTGATGCATTATAATGAAATGAGTATATGAACGTTGACTGTGGCTGTTACTTCTTACTTAGGAAGACAGAAGAACCACATAATCTTAGGCACTGGAAAAGACTTAGTGCTCATAGAAATTAGCATCTTCGAGTGTAACAGCAGCATAGACAAAAAATGGGGGTGGGGAAGCTTGTGAGCTCTACTGATTCTTCCTGAGCTCGTGTCAGCTTCATTTGAAAGCTTGCTTAGCCTCCACTCCTGTGTTATTAATTTATTTAGATTTTTATTATATATTTTCCAGGAAAACAGCCCCTAAATTTGAATGAAAGTAATTATCTCGTCCTTTGTCTATATAAATTTGTCAGAGATATAATTGCTATGTATCTCCTCTTTAGTCTCCTCATAATTATTTCTGTGAAAGAATAACTGCACTTTCTGACCTTGAATCTAGAATTTCACAGCTGCAAAAAGTTGGCCTTTTTTTGTCAGAGTTTATGTCCTGTAGATCTCTTCTTTATTTGAGATTATATATCAGGATGCTTTGAATATGTGATAGCTCATGGATTATTTAACTTTTTTTTTTGTCACAGAGTGATGTCACCAGTGAATTGAGCAGCACAATTATTCAAGCCAGTCCAGTTCCATCAGAGGAACGGGCTATGGAAAAGCAGAGAGAAAAAGGTCTGTTTCAAAGTAGAAGTAAAGTAGCACTGTCCTATAATCAGAAAAACGCAGATACAGACAATGTGACTGAAACGACTTCTCTGAGTAGCAGACCTGAAGATGTAAAGCCTTACTTCAGGTTGGATAAAGATCTTTCCTCCAAAAGTGGAGACCTATCAGAAACTGGTGCAGTAGGGTTGACCTCTAAACCCAGTGAATTGGACCAGATCAGCCTGGGTCTACTGAGCAAGTCAGGTCTCACCCACCCAGTTGTGTCAGCGATGCCACACCTCCCTGTGTCACACCAGACGTTTGTGAACAAAGATGAAAGAGTAGCCTCTGAAGATATGTTAACTGCTGGCAGTGCAGTAAGTGGCCAGATTCCTCATTGGATGGCCCCTGGAAACCAGGGCGCCCCTGTTCCCAGCACTATGCCTTGTAGCTCTGCTCCTGAGATGCAGAACATGCTCACTGCAGTTCCTACACTCTTGACTCAGCATTCTTTTACCACAGCTCCCTTGGCCCAGCAGTATTTGGGAACACTGCCTCAGTGCCAGGCTGGCAGTGCCACCGTCTGTGGATTCTCAGGAAGCTGTCCATATCCTGCTGTCGCAGGAGAACATGTTCAGAACTCTGTGGCCATGGGAATTTGTCTAGGACAAAATATCGGCTCTGGATTGATGGGTGCCTCTTCCCTTTACAACCCATATTCTAATGCCTTAAATCAGAATCTTCTAAGTACAGCAAAACCTTTTCCTATGCAGCCTGTTGGTACAAATTGTGGAATTGAACCATGGGATTCAGGAATACTGTCAGGATTTGGTAAGATGTTTTTTCTTGGTTATTGCTTATTGTTGCTTGCTATTATTTAAAAATTGAGTTTTGTCGGGCTCCCTGCATGGAGCCTGCTTCTCCCTTTGCCTGTGTCTCTGCCTCTCTCTCTGTCTCTCTCTCTCTCTCTTTCTCTCTCTGTGTCCCTCATGAATAAATAAATGAAATCTTTAAAAAATAAAATAAATAAAATAAATAAAAATTGAGTTTTCTCAAACGAGACCACAAAATGAGTTTGTTTCAAGAAGATACTAGTTGGTCTGAATTTCTCTTAATTTTATTCTTTGTCCTAAATTGAGAACACAGACCATAATATATTTCTGTGCAAGGGTCCCTAACATGGCCTTAGAAAAACACAAACACTTAATACAAGTGAGACTCTCAGTGCTTTTGTCTTCCTGTCTCTCCTGTACTCTGTACTTAGATTTCTGTTACTCTTTCGACTAGGAACGGTCCAGTTTAGAATTGACTCCCTGGAGAAGTGAGTCTCTTCCCACTTTTTAAAGGCTTTGGGGGATGACAGTTGTGAGAGGCAGCACCTTTCCACACTTGTCTGCAGTGGCTGAAATATCCCCTGGATTCTTCTGCTAGGGACAGCCGCTCTGAGCGGAGCTGGGTGCTATGCTTTCACACAGTGCACATGACCACTGGTATTCTGTCCTCGTCTCTACCCCCATTTTCGTCTCAAGGAAATTCCGGTTATTGCATAAGAATGGAGAAAAGATTGGTCTTATTAAAAATCTGGCTAGATGTAGACCTTCAAAATTAGAGCTCTCCGTAGTTTCTTAACAGGTTAAGTGTAGTGGCTTATATTTGTGGTAGAAAAAAGGGAGAGATTACTAATAGGCAATAACATCGAAGAATTGATTGGCTGTAAATTATGGTTTGATCAGTTGTACTTGTTCTTCCTGGGCTGGATATAGTGAGAAAAAGTTGTTGGCCTATGCTGAGGCTTATACAAGGTCAAGGACTCCTACAGCGGCAGGGCACTTGATATCATAGCTCTTGGGTGTCAACAGGTAGTCTCGTGTAAAAATTTCCATCCATCCAGTTGTGCTTTTAATCAGGTGTTTTGCTATAACCTGCATTTGACCATGCTTTATCTTTACCCAGGGAAGGTAAGAGTACCTGAAGAACTGAAGTTTCCTCATGCTTGCTGTGTTGGCATTGCTTCACAGACCTACCTTAGTGTACTTAATCCAGCTGACCGCTGGCTACAGGTCAGCATTGGGGTTCTCACCATTAGTATCAATGGTGAAAAGGTAAGCTTTCTGCATTTTTGGCCTTTGAATTAGTAATTGCTTTATGATTAATGCTGGATTTCTCTCTAGTACTACCTTTCATAAGGGTGGGGGGAGGTCCTGTTCTCCTATCCTTGTATGCCTTTCACAGAATCATTGCAGTGGTGCATAGAAGAATAACATATCTTTTTCTTAACCCTCTCCTTTTGTTGTAGTACGTTCAGAATTGAAATCTGAATTTGTTTCTCATTTTTCTATTGGTTACTTCTTATATTTGGTTATTTATTCATCAGACCATGTAAATGTTCTTTTAGTGCTATTTAAACCACTGAAAGGTATGGTTTCTGTTATTTGTCGGTTTTGTTAAAAATGATTGAGTATAAGTTACCATCACTTACCAAAAAAAGTTATTCTTGGGATCAGTTGACTTCATACAGTAAGTGGAGTCTTTTTGACATTTATCTGATCACGTTCTTACATGATCTTCTTAATTACCTGGAAATACAATTTTAACATTAACTCTTAAAGCAAGGGTCACTGACATGATTAGCTAGAGGTGCTAAAGTACAATATTCTAGATCTCTTTTCACGATTAGAGTGACACGTGTGGACATGGTAGGTGGGGATGTGGCAGATGGTCAGCAACTCCTGTTTTAGAATGTCCTGGTTTTGTGACTGCTGCTTGCAGATGAGTGTTGGTGGCTGAGTTTACTTTTTCCCTCTTACCTCCCAGTAATAACCCTTATTTACCTGGCAAAATGAGATTGTGTCTACTCACCATCTTCCCTTTTCCTGGTCTTTCTTCTCTAGTCCTGAGCTCATATGGAAAGTGTGTGATTGGAGGAAAATGGTAAGGGTGAGAGGTGAAGCTGCAGGCCCTTTTCGAGGTGTGTAAGAATTAGTGTTGCCTCTGAGTATGGGCAGAAAGAATGCTCTTGTGTACAGTGAGGAGGGAGGGTTTGCAGCAAGTTGTAATCATGCCCTTAGAGGCCTGATGAAAACCTCGGAGGTCAGTCTAATTCCCCTGATTGTACAGCTGCAGACACCAGCTCTGGATGACGTGTGGGGCCTGGAGTACTGCTGTTTCCAGGAGCTTTTGCAGTGTAAGTGAGGGTATAGACCTTGTGTTTACTTTAAAACAGATGAGGGAACACATTCAACTCATCTTCCTAAGTCTTCATGATTTTAGCTAATTGTGCTTTACAGATAATGAGTTACAGGACTTGGATATTTTGGAAGAGGTCATAAATTTTCGGATTTGGTAGTTTGAGTGACTGGGGAAAAAAGGGATCTTAAACTCGTTGATTCTAATTCTTGATTCTCCTTGTGAAGCCATTTCTTTATGAACTGTGTGGCTCTTTTTTTTTTTAAAGGTGGATCTTTCAGCATATCCTTGTTTAGTCTTCAAGAATAAAGTCATCATAAGACCTCATGCCACGGAAGAGATAAAAGTACTTTTCATACCATCTGATTCTGGGATTTTCAGATGTATATTCAGTGTTGCTTCTTGGCCATTTTCAGCAGATGCTGAGACCATAGCACAAGCAGAAGCTTTGGCAAGCCGAGTCATTCTCACGGCTGTTGCAGAGACCCCTGTGATCGAGGTAACTACTTGTAAGCAGATCTCTGTCATACCCGGCATTTGAATGATGGCTGTTTAATCTTAGAAGTAATATTTGGGAAAATTGAATATGTGGGTAAATACCACCACAATATTATTTTCAAGCTAACCATTGGTTCTTAATATCTTCTTATTTTAGAATTTAAAATTATTTATTTTACAGAAACAAAATATACTTGCTAGATGTATTAGTTTGGAGTATTCTGAAAAGTCACTAGACATA
Source organism: Canis aureus (assembly GCF_053574225.1). NCBI lineage: Eukaryota > Metazoa > Chordata > Mammalia > Carnivora > Canidae > Canis > Canis aureus. The sequence goes on along the minus strand of NC_135616.1, from coordinate 2,487,093 downwards.
CTGGGTTATTTTATTTTTTAACTTTTTTTTTTTTTTTTTTAAGATTTTATTTATTCGTGAGAGAGAGAGAGAAAGAGGCAGAGGGAAAAGCAGGCTCCATGCAGGAAGCCCAATGTGGGACTCAATCCCAGGACCCTGGGATCAAGCCCTGAGCTAAAGGCAGATACTCAACTGCTGAGCCATCCAGGCGTCCTGGGTTATTTGTTTTAAAGGAGACTAAGAAATGTAACCAGTGATATCCCTCATGCTATATGTAAACGTTAGATGTTCTGTGTTAGCTTTTTATTTTTAATTTTTTATTTTGTTTAAAGATTTATTTAAGTAATCTCTGTAACCAATTTGGGGCTCAGATTCACAACACCTGAGATCAAGTTGCCTGCTCCAGTGACTGAGCCAGCCAGGTGCCCCTTATTAGCCTTTTAAATATCACTTTAAGAAACAACACAGTAAGTGGTTAGGTAGGGAAAAATCTTGAATATATGTATATAGAGAAAATAAGAACAGCTGCCCTATGTTACATGAATGCATGTTCTAACTTGGAATGTTCAGTGAATCACATCATATAGGGATTTTGAAAAGTGTTGTCATGTCAATTTGAAAGGACATGAGGACTAAGATTTGTCTCTAGTGATGAAGTCACCAGTGTTGATGATCTTCCAGAGTTTGAGTACAGTTGTTTTCTCCCTGGAGTACTTCTCCCATACACTCTCTCACTTTTTCTAGATATCACCTCATACTGTTGATAGAATGGCAGTTCCCCTCTGGCCCCTCATCCCCACACACTTACCTCCTCCTCCCTTTGGCTCGCTTTACTTCTCTGCTTAGCATTTTCCGCGGTGATATACTAAATACTTACCTGTTTATTGTCTGATCCTCCTTGCCCCCACTAGAGTGTAAGCTGTTTGGGGATCAGGACATGTGTCTCTTGTTCCCTTCCAGAATAGTGCTTGGCACATAGTAGGGGCTCAAGTAATAGTTGCTGAACTGTTTTTGGACAGAAGGTGGAAATAGCATTACTTCTAAATGTATATGGTTTTTGAAATATTGTATTACGTATTACATATGTACCAAGACCAGTGAATATAGTCAGCAGTTTCATCCATATTGTTAAAGATGTATGTATTAAGTCTGGCCAAGGAAGACATTATGGATTGTCTCTAGGGTAAATTGGATCGTTACATGTTTTAAAGTATATTTATAGTTTGGGGTATTTTTTTGAGATTTTATTTTGAGAAAGAGCATGTTTGCACGAGTGGAGGCAGGGGCAAAGGAAGAGGGAGAGAATCTCAGGCAGATTCTGTGCTGAGTGCAGAGCCTGACATGGTGCTTGATCTTACAACCCGGAGATCATGACTTGAGCTGAAACCAAGAGTTGGACACTTAACTGAAGTACATTTATAGTTTCCAAATTTTTTAGGGATGTTGCAGCTGCCTCTCCTTTTCACACTCCCCACATTGGAGTCAGAATATGGGTTGGGGGGGAGGAGAGAGATTACATGGCGTAGTATGTGTTGGATTTATGTTAGTATTTGTGTGCTTGAAAAGAATGGCTTCTGAGTGCAGAATTCTTTCATATGTCCTTTAGCTCTGATTTGGTACTGTGTGGTTCCAGTCTTCTATATCATTATTAATATTTCTGTGTACTTACTCTTTTGGCCTCTGAGCGATGTGTTTGTGGATTTGTCTGTTTCTCCTTATAATTCTATTGATGTTTGTCTTGGGTATTCTGAGATCTGAGGTTTTGTGTATTTAGACTCTAGATCATTTTATCTTCGAAGTGAAATCATTCCATTTATTTTATGTTTTTAAATATTTATTTATTCATTCATTCATTCATTCATGATAGACATAGAAAGAGAGAGAGAGGCAGAGACACAGGCAGAGGGAGAAGCAGGCTCCATGCCGGGAGCCTGACACATGACTCCATCCCGAGACTACAGGATCGCGCTCTGGGCCAAAGACAGACGCTAAACCGCTGAGCCACCCAGGGATCCCCGAAATCATTCCTTTTTAAAATAGCAGTTCTCTTTCATCTTTCTTTTGCATCTGTATTAGTTTCAAAGTTACACATTTCTGTTCCCTTTTTATTCAAACTGGTTATTCAGTCTAAAATTAATTAACAGCTCTGTTCTAGCCCAAACAACACAAAAAGCTAGTTATTTTAATGCTGATCTTTTCTTTCTGTAATATCTTTCATTAATATTTTAGTCCCAAATGGTTTTAAAATCCCAACATTGAACTTTTTTTAACAGACTGATCAAGCTCATTATATTCTTTTTAAATGGTTTTAAAATCCCAACATTGAACTTTTTTTAACAGACTGATCAAGCTCATTATATTCTTTTTGTGCTCAACATTATGTCTTGAATCTTCTGTTTTTATCTTTTTCATAGACTCTATTATCTGTATTTAAAATATACTTACAATTCAGATTATTTGTAGTTCCGCAGGTGCTGATTCTTCTAATTTTGCCAGGTCTTCCCAACTACTTTATTCGTGTAGTTCTATTTCTTTTTTTAATTTTAATTTTAATTTTTTTAGTTTTTTTTTTTTAGTTCTAATTTTTGAATTGATATTTAAATTTTTAAAATGTGAGTTCACCTCATGGAGGCTGCTCATTACTATAGAAATCCCACATTTCTTCGTTTTTTGAAGTGTCTGTAGAGCGGTTTGTATAACTTTGGTGGGTACTAAAGGTCTCAGTGATTTTCTTTCTTTTTTATTATTTTATTGAAGTTCAATTTCCCAACATATACTAGAACACCGACTACTCATCCCATCAAGTGCCCTCCTCAGTGCCCGTCACCCCAACCCACTACCCATTCCACTACCCTTTGTTCGTTTCCCAGAGTTAGGAATCTCTCATGGTTTGTCACCCTCTCTAATTTCCCCACTCAATTTCCCTCCTTTCCCTTATAATCCGTCTCACTGTTTCTTATATTCCCCGTATGAGTGAAACCATATGATGATTGTCCTTCTCCGACTGACTTATTTCACTCAGCATAATACCCTCCAGTTAAATCCACGTAGAGGCAAATAGCGGGTATTCGTCCTTTCTGATGGCTGAGTAATATTCCATTGTACATATAGACCACATCTTCCTTATCCATTCATCTGTCAATGGACACCGAGGCTCCTTCTACAGTTGGTCTATTGTGGACATTGCTGCTATAAACATTGGGGTGCAGGTGTCCTGCCATTACACTGCATCTATATCTTTGGGGTAAATCCCCAGGAGTGCAATTGCTGGGTCGTAAGGTAGCTCTAGTTTTAACTCTTGAGGAACCTTCACATGCTTTCCAGGATGGCTGTACCAGTGTGCATTCCCACCAATAGTGTAAGAGGGTTCCCCCTTCTCCACATCTTCTCCAACATTTGTGGTTTCCTGCCTTGTTAATTTTCCCCATTCTCACTGGTGTGAAGTGGTATCTCATTGTGGTTTTCATTTGTATTTCCCTGATGGCAAGTGATGTGACGCATTTTCTCATATGCTTGTTGGCCATGTCTATGTCTTCTTTGAAGAAATTTCTGTTCATGTCTTCTGCCCATTTCATGATTGGATTTTTTGTTTCTTGGGTGTTGAGTTTAATAAGTTCTTCATAGATGTTGGATACCAGCCCTTTATCTGCTATGTCATTTGCAAATATCTGTAGGCTTTTAGTTTTGTTGACTGTTTCTTTTGCTGTGCAGAAGCTTTTTATCTTGATTAAGTCCCAATAGTTCATTTTTGCTTTTGTTTCCCTTGCATTCCTAGATGTATCTTGCAAGAAGTTGCTGTGGCCAAGTTCAAAAAGAGTGTTGCCTGTGTTCTCCTCTAGGATTTTGATGGATTCTTGTCTCACATTTAGATCTTTCATCCATTTTGAGTTTCTCTTTGTGTCTGGTATAAGAGAATGGTCTAGTTTCATTCTTCTGCCCATGGCTGTCCAATTTGCCCAGCCCCATTTATTGAAGAGACTGTCTTTTTTCCAGTGGATAGTCTTTCCTGCTTTGTTGAATATTAGTTGACCATAGAGTTGGGGGCCCATTTCTGGGTTCTCACTTCTGTTCCATTGATCTGTGTGTCTGTTTTTGTGGCAGTACCACACTGCCTTGAAGATCACAGCTTTGTAGTACAGGTTGAAATCCGGCATTGTGATGCCCCCCAGCTCTGGTTTTCTTTTCAATATTCCCCTGGCTATTCGGGGTCTTTTCTGATTCCACACAAATCTTAAGATTATTAGTTCCAACTCTGGGAAGAAAGTCTATGGTATTTTGATAGGGATTTAATTGAACATGGAAATTGCCCTGGGTAGTATAGACATTTTCAGAATATTCTTCCATTCCATAAGCATGGAATGTTTTTCCATTTCTTTGTGTCTTACTCAATTTCTTTCAGAAGTCTTCTGTAGTTTTTAGGGTACAGATCCCTTACCTTTTTAGTTAGGTTTATTCCTGGATATCTTATGCTTTGGGGTGCAATTGTAAATGGGACTGACTCCCTTAATTTCTCTTTCTTCAATCTCATTGTTAGTGTATAGATATGCCACTGATTTCTGGGCATTGATTTTGTATCCTGCCACTTTGCCGAATTGCTGTATGAGTTCTAGCAATCTTGGGGTGGAGTCTTTTGGGTTTTCTATGTACAGTATCATGTCATCTGCGAAGAGAGAGAGTTTGACTTCTTGGCCAATTTGCATGTCTTTTATTTCTCTTTGTTGTCTGATTGCTGAGGCTAGGACTTCTAGGACCTTGTTGAATAACTGTGGTGAGAGTGGACATCCCTGTCATGTTCCTGATCTTAGGGGAAAGGCTCTCAGTGTTTCCCCATTGAGTATGATATTCACTGTGGACTTTTCATAGATGGCTTTTAAGATTCTGAGGAAAGTCCCTGTATCCCTACACTCTGAAGAGTTTTGATCAGGAATGGAGGCTGTATTTTGTCAAATGCTTTTTCTGCTTCTATTGAGAGGATCATATGGTTCTTGTTTTTTCTCTTATTGATGTGATCTATCACGTCGATTGTTTTACAAGTGTTGAACCACCTTGCATCCCGGGGATAAATCCCACTTAGTCATTCATGGTAAATAATCTTCTTAATGTACTGTTGGGTCCTGTTGGCTAGTATCTTAGTGAGAATTTTTGCATCCATGTTCATAAGGGATATTGGTCTGTAATTCTCCTTTTTGGTGGAGTCTTTGTCTGGTTTTGAAATTAAGGTTATGCTGGCCTCATAAAACGAGTTTGGAAGTATTATGGCCACTTCTATCCTTTGAAACAGCTTTAGTAGAATAGGTATTACTTCTTCTTGAAACCTATGATAGAATTCCCCTGGGAAGCCATCTGGCCCTGGATTTTTGTGTCTTGGGAGGTTTTTGATGACTGCTTCAATTGCCTTGCTGGTTATTGGCCCGTTCAGATTTTCTATTTCTTCCTGTTCCAGTTTTGGTAATTTGTGGTTTTCCAGAAATGGGTCCATTTCTTCCAGATTGCCTAATTTGTTGGCATATTGCTGCACATAATACGTTTTTTAAATCGTTTGTATTTCCTTGGTATTGGTTGTAATCTCTCCTCTTTCATTTGTGGTTTTATTAATTTGAGTCTTTTTTCTTTTTAATAAGGCTGGCTAATGATTTATCTATCTTATTAATTCTTTTAAAGAACCAATTCCAGCTTTGTTGGTCTGTTCTACAGTTCTTCTGGTCTCTATTTCATTGAGTTCTACTCAAATCATTATCTTCCTTCTTCTGCCTGGTGTAGGTTTTTCTTAATTTTAATTAATTAATTTATTTATTTTCTGGTGTAGGTTTTACTTGCTGTTCTTTCTCCAGTTCCTTTAGGCGCAAACTTATTAGTTTGTGTATTTGAGTCTTTTCCAATTTTTTTGAGGGATTACAATACAAGCGTATTGTGATGTATTTCCCTCTTAGAACTGCTTTTTCTGTATCCCAAAGATTTTGAACAGCTGTATCTTCATTTTCATTGGTTTCCATGAATCTTTTTAATTCTTCTCAAATTTCCTGGTTGACCCATTCATCTTTTAGCAGGATTATCTTTTACTTCCACGTGTTTGAGTTTCTTCCAAATTTCTTCTTGTGATTGAGTTCAAGTTTCAAAGCATTATAATCTGAAAATATGCAGGGGACAATCCCAATCTTTTGGTATCAGTTTGAGACCTGATAGAAAACCCAGTATGTTTTCTATCCTGGGGAAAGTTCCACTCGTGCTGGAGAAGAACGTGTATTCAGATGGAAAGTTCTGTATGTATCTGTGAAATCCATCTGGGTCCAGTGTATAATTTAAGCCCCTTGTTTCTTTTGTGATGTTGTGCTTAGATCTGTCATTTGCAGAAAGTGCTGTGTTGAAGTCTCCTACTAGTAGTGTATTATTATCTAAATGTGTTTTTACTTTGGTTATTAATTGATATACTTGGCAGCTCCCACATTAGGGGCATAAATATTCATGATTTTTAGGTCTTCTTGTTTGATAGGCCTTTCAAGTATGATATAGTGCTCCTCTTCCTCTTACTACAGCCTTTGGGATAAACTGTAATTTATCTGATGTGAGGATTGCTACCCAAGCTTTCTTTTGAGGACCATTTGAATGGTAAATGGTTTTCCACCCCTTCATTTTCAGGCGGGAGGTGTCCTTAGGTCTAAAATGAGTCTCTTGTAGACAACGAATAGATGGGTCTTGCTTTTTTATCCAGCTTGAAACCCTGCATCTTTTGATGAGATCATTTAGCCCATTCACGTTCAGAGTAACTATTGAAAGATGTGAATTTCATGTCATTGTAATACTTGTTCAGTCCCTGTTTTTGTGGATTTTTTCTTTGGTTTCCCTCTTTTTCTTTTACAGGGTTCCCCTTAATATTTCTTGCAGAGCTGGTTTGCTGGTCACATGTTCTTTCAGTTTCCTATCCTGGAAGCTCTTTATCTCTGCTTCTATTCTGAATGACAGCCTTGCTGGATAAAGTATCCTTGGTGGCATGTTCTTCTCATTTAGTACCCCGAACAGATCATGCCAGCCCCTTCTGGCCTGCCAGGTCTCTGTGGAGAGATCTGCTGTTAATCTGATATTTCTCCCCATATAAATTAAGAATTTCTTGTCTCGAGCTGCTTTAAGAATTTTTTCTTTATCTTTGGAATTTGCAAGTTTCACTATTAAATGTTGAAGTGTTCAATGGTTTTTTGTTTTTTGTTTTTTTTTTTTTTGCGGGGGTTCTCTTCTCCGTCTTGGATCTGAATGCCTGTATCCTTCCTCAGACTTGGGAAGTTCTCAGCTATGATTTGTTCAAATATACTTTGTGGCCCTCTCTCCCTTTAGGCCTCTTCTGGAATCACAATTAGATGTATATTCTTCTTTCTGAGGCTATCATTTATTTCCCTAAGCCTTTCCTCATGGGCTCTTAATTGTTTTTTTTCCTCAGCTTCCTTCCTTTCCATCAACTTGCCCTCTATGTCAGTCACTCTTTCTTCTGCCTCATTAACCCTTGCAGTTTAGGACCTCCAATTTGGATTGCATCTCATTTAATTGATTTTTAATTTCGGCCTTATTAGATCTCAATTCTGCGGTAACGAAGTCTCTAGAGTCCTTTATGCTTTTTTCCAAAGTCCCCAGTAGCTTTAAAATTGTGCTTCTGTATTGGCTTTATGACATGGAATAAAATCCATATTCTGTAACTCTTGGCAGAGAGTACTGTTTCTGATTCATTCTTTTGTAGTGAATTCTTCCTTCTACTCATTTTGTCCAGTGCAGAGTGGCTATATGAGTAGGATTAGTCAAAAGTATCAGCCACAACCTAAGTGAATTCCACTCTGGATGATCTGATGAGATCAGAGACCAGAAAATGAAAAAGATCAGAAGAAAATAAAACAAAAAGACCACTAAAGTGACAAATTCTAAAACAAAGTAGTAAAAAATAAAAGGCCAAAGACCCTAAAGAACCACGCTTCTGAGGACCACCTCTCCCAAAGGGAATGGGGCTCAGCCACCTCCATCTGAATCCACCCCTGTAACCGACTGGCTTCTCCCAAATGCGGTGAGGACTGTGGTGCTCCAGCCCTTTGTGGAGACCACCGGGTTTTGCAGTGTGCTCTCCCCGCGGTGCCCCTCCTCTACTAGTGACTCCGGGAATCTAGAGGCTTCACTACCCCCTGCAATTCTGCCCGATTTCCCTGCTGAGCAGTTTTCTGTCCCAGAAAACTCTGGTGTGGAATTTTAAAGTTCCCACTTCCCTGAGGCTGGGCTTTCCTGGCCCAGAGGCTGTTGCTGCTCTGCTTTAGCCCCGCTCCTCGTGGGGCCCTTCCCCCACTTGATTCTTTATTTTTTTCTGCCTTCCTACCTAATTAGAAACAAAAACTCTTCTCTCTGTAGTGTTCCAGCTGTTCTCTCCTTAAATGTTAGGTCGGATTTGTAGGTGTTTGGGATGTTTTGAAAGTTTCCTAGTTAAGTTGGTGGGACCAGGTGAGTTGAGGACCCCTACTCTTCTGCCATCTTGCCCCACCTCCCCCTCAGTGATTTCCAACTTGGAGTTCCCATGCCTCATGTGGTATAGGCTTGAGGTTTTACTTTCTTGCAAAATGATCTCCGGACAATCTTCCCTGTTATCTCCTCAGCCATAGAAACAGTTTTTCCAGGTCCCTTTTCATAAAAAGGGCACTTCTTTGAATTTCTGCATTTGACATTGGGAGTTTAAATTCCATTCCAAAGCCTTGCCCTGCTCCCGTCAAGCTCAGGGTCCTGCCATCTGTTCTCAGGCAGGTGTTGAAACTCAACTACCTTGGGAGTGGATTGATCAGACCTTCATGGTCCACCATGGAAGTCAGCTCCCATTTGCCAGTCTGTTTTTTACTTCCTTTTATATTCAACCAGGCTAAAGAAATGTATGTATATTTTAAATATTATCCAACATTTCTACATGTATGGGTGTGAGGGTCTGTGTTAAGTTGTTCTCCAGTGTTTAAAGAAGTCATCTGCTGTGATGACAGGCCCTCATTCTAAATTTTGATGTCTGTTTTGATATATTTTTAAACACTTTCAGTTTTGTCAGAAATTTGGACTTAATCTGAAAATGCCAATGTACATTTTGAAGGGAATTGAAAAGTCAAAATTGTATAATAGAGCTCATAGCTCAATGAAGGGAAGCTTATATATGTTATAAAATGGTCTTTCTTAATATCTAACAGTCTTTTCAAAGTAGCAACAACAAATATATTGCTTTGTCCTATAGTATATATCTGGGTACAAGGACTACCTCAAAAACAAAGAATTTAACATTATTTTTGTAGAAAATAGCAGTTGTAAAATTACCTAGGGAAACTTAGATAAGTTCACATTTCATGACAACTATTTGTGGCTGTAAAGAGTGGTGATAAGAATATAAGCTGTGAAGTTTATTAATACATTGCTTTTTAGAAACCGGTCTTTTTTTTTCATAATTAGGTAGACACAGAAAAGAAAGATGTTCTTGATTTTGGTGACTTGACTTACGGAAGCTGGAAAGCTCTGCCATTAAAATTGATAAACAAGACTCATGCCACTGTGCCAATCAGACTTGTTATTAATGCTGTAAGTACTAACATACAGTAAGAAAACTTTACAGAGCACATTGATTTGGAATTGTAGACACCACTAATATCATTCTTGATTAATTTTTCTTATAGAAATAAATTTTTTTAAGGATTCTGTCCACAAATTTAACATCACACCAACATTGTCCCAGTGGCTTTATTGAAACTGATTCTTGATTTCTGAACAGAATGCCGTAGCCTGGCGCTGCTTCACATTTTCCAAGGCACCCATCCGTGCCTCTTGGAAAGAGACTCCATATGCCGATGTGATTGCTCAGCTTGCAGCTCCTTCTGTGGTCAACCACGTGATGCCTGCTAGTTATGATGGACAGGTAAGATGGGGGAATAAAGAACTGCCTTAGATTTAAAGAGGAAGTTAAGTTTCCAAACAACTTACCTTTCATTAAGGTTTAAATCTTAATGCTAGTGTAAATTTATTTTATTTTGTTTTGCAGGATCCAGAGTTTCTGATAATTTGGGTTCTTTTCCATAGTCCAAAGAAACGGATCACTTCTTCAGGTAGCATGTGTATATGTTTTGGAAATTGCTTTACTTTGTAGATAAATAAGCCACAAAATTGAGGAGTAGTTCCTCTATTAGTAAATGTGAATACTTTGAGTAATTTGTCAAATATTTTATGTTGTTTTAAAGATGGGGCAGAGACCATGCTGTTTTGGGTCAAACTCCTGTGTAGGTAACCCCAGCAAGTACTGCGGAAGACCTGTTGGGATCTTGTCTGTTCACTGATTTTGTCACATCTACCAATTGGATATTTTCTTTTTCTCCTTCTCCTCTACTCATTTGTTTCCTCTTTGAATTCATTAAAAAGTCATCTTGCTTAGGATTTCTTGTGACCCCTGAGGGCATAGTGTTGGACCACATGAGGCATTTAGAACTGAATAACTCTCAGGCCACCTGGATAACTCACAGGTTGAATATCTGCCTTCAGTTCAGGTCATGATCCCTAGATCTTGGGATTGAGTCCCACATGGGGCTCCCAGCAGGGAGTGTGCTTCTCTCTCTGCCTGTGCCTCTGTCTCTCTCTTTCTGTCTCTCATGAATAAATAAATAAAACTAAAAAAAAAAAAGAATTGAACAACTCTCAGGTCTGTAACTAAAAGAATGAACTTTTACAGAGATCTTGGACTCAGCAGAAGAGTTCTTGGCAAGAGTGGATATAGAAGTTGATAGCCCAAACCCTACACCAGTCATTAAAAGTGTTCGTCTCCAAGCAAGAACAGGAATAGCTAGGATACATGCTCCAAAAGACTTACAGGTATCCACACTTCTCTTTGCCGTGATTTTATGTTAAGGTTGATTTCATTCTTGTTGTGATATTATTTTAAATGTCGGTTTTACCCCATCCTCTAGACTATGCACTTGTTTGCCAGTGTGGCTTCCTCAACAAAGCAGCACTTACCTTTGAAAAATGCAGGGAATATTGATGTTTACTTGGATATCAGGGTAAGAATTTGTGTCAGAATGCTATGACATGGTATTTCCTTAGACTGTGAAATGGAAGTATATCCTCATATTGTGGAGGTTGCTCAGCTGCCACCTTGGCAGAGTGCCATGGGGGTCAAATGCAAGAACCTGTGTGTGGGCTTTAAAAGCTGGTGGTTAAACTAGTATGAAATAAATGGTAGGGCACTTGAACTTTGACATCTGATGTTTTACAAGTAAAAACCAAATTCTTAGATTAGTTCCCGGAAACTCTGTGTGTTATCCTATAGACAGGTGGAATTGGAGGAGAGTGATCACGTACGGAGACATTATTTCTGAGACATGTGGGTGAGCTAAAGGATATTAGGAGGAGGGTGGGAGATGAAGTTTGTTATGGAAGAGGAAGTGCCCTTTCCAGGAGAGTAAGACGAGGCAGGGTAGTGACAGGCACAAGGGAAAAGTCACCTGTCAGAGTAAGTGAAGAACGAGAGGAGTGGACTAGAAGCCCTTTTGCAGAAGTTGGCATTTAGTTATAATTGTGTAAATATTTAGATTCCAGATCAAGGAAGTCACTTTTCAGTGGATCCAGAGAATCTATTCCTTAAACCTGGAGAAGAACGAGAAGTTACAGTTACATTTACTCCAGAGGACCCCAAGACCTGTGAGGAAAGGTAATATAAAATTATTTATAATGGTAAGCTTTAACTTTTTGCTCAAAATAGCTGCTTATAGACCTGTGCTTCATTCTACAGCCTGAATGAGTACATGTTTTCTCTCGCCTAATAATGTAGCTCCGTTTAACCTCTTTTAGCCTCAGATTTTCTTTTTTGTTTACTAAAACTCTCCTTTTAAACCAGCTGACTAGAAATTAAGAAATTACTATTTTCAAGAATATTCTGACAAAAGTAAATAATAAAACATCAGTCTTAATGTTTCTCATGAACTTTTCCTCGCTCTCCAAGGAAACCATCGCTAGTTGTTAGACACGTCCCTTACTCCCATCCCTTCTCCAAGCTTGTGACATTTTGGTGCCCAGATCCTCAGTGAGTATTACCTGGCAGTGGTCAGAGCACCATCATCATTAGTATTTGAACTTTCTTGGTAAACAGAGCTTAGAAGCATGCTCTCCTGAGACATATGTGGTCTGGCCTCCACCTGGGTTATAGATACCCTAGTGTGCTCAGTCTGTTACATGATCTTACAGAGAGGGGCTAGCCTGCACAGATGTGAATACTTTTGCCTGGTGCGCATGCCTGCAACTTCACCGAGTTAATTCTCTCATCTGGGAAGCTTTCCTCGGCTCTTCCCAAATTCCTCATAAAGAGTAGTCGCTAATATTTCTATGGCCCTCTGAACTTGCCTGCTCCCATTATGTAGATGATATTATGATCGTCTCTTTCCTTGTCTGTATTCTTCTCTGGAATATAAGCTGTAAGGCTGGGAATGTAATTGTTTTCTCAGCACTCAGTCCAATCTCTTGGGACAAAGGAAGCTTGTAGGGAATAGATGCCAATAGAAGTGAACTTTGGACATTAAATTTAGATGGTTTTCTTTGTTAGGATCTTGAAAATATTCGTGCAGCCCTTTGGACCTCAATATGAAGTGGTGTTAAAAGGTGAAGTCGTTTCTTCAGGAAATAAACCTCTGACACCTGGCTCTTGCTGCTCAGATGTTCCATCGATTTTGTCCAACAAGCAGTTTCTGGCCTGGGGAGGTGTTCCTCTTGGTAGAACACAGTAAGTATGCATGTAGCAGCTTCTGAACGTGAAGATTCTGCTGTCTTCCCATAGTGTTATTCTCTGCTTTGATAATTATGACCATGTTAATGTTTTTAGAGTTGAAATAAGGCTGTCTTACGTTCCTTAATCTTCCGATCATGAATGCAGATGTTTTAATTAAAATTTTCACCTCTGCAGTCCAAAAAACTAAGTTTCCACTTTCTTAAGCTTTTTTTCTCTGCTGATTACCAAGTTCAGGCAATTAAGAGTTTCTTTCTTCCTTCTCTGGAAAGCCCTATGGAAGGGTAGGAAGAAAAAATACTCGAAAACCTTGCATTCTGCTAAAGGAGTTTACAAAGTCACTAGTGAATACTTTGTATTTTAAAGAGTATAAGACATATTTAACAGAGTAGATATATTTTGTCCTGTTTAATGTGAATTACATCTGGAATCTTATTTTTATATGTGTTTTGATCATACATTTTGAATATGAACTCTGAGTAGATTGACCTATAATGTATAGTATAATATTTTTTCCCTTCGTAAGCTTAGCAATATAGTTAAATTTTTATCAACCTCAAATATACTAATTAATAACCTAGTAATTATTAGTAATTATTAAACCTCAGTGTCTCCTCTTTCATATTTTGCATTTTTGTATATGACCTGAATGTTTTATCAATACGTTTCTGTGGTCCCTGAGAGATAAGAACCTCCTGGCTGAATCTATACTATAGGGTACTTCTTTAAAATTATAGTTTTGGGGCAGCCTGGGTGGCTCAGCGGTTTAGCGCCGCCTTCAGCCCAGGTCGTGATCCTGGAGACCCGGGATCGAGTCCCACGTCAGGTTCCCTGCATGGAGCCTGCTTCTCCCTCTGCCTGTGTCTCTGCCTCTCTCTCTCTCAATCCTCTCTGTGTGTTCTCATGAATAAATAAATAAATAAATAAATAAAATAAATAAATTAATTAATTAAATAAAATTATAGTTTTGTCTGTGCAAAAAGGATCTAATTGAACCTCCTTACTTTACAGAGGTCATACATCTGCTTAACTATTCATGTAGTCATCTGTATCTTGTCTTGTTCCAAAATTAACTTTCAAAAAGACACAGTAAGATAAAAACAGTTGAGGGCTAACTGCTGTGGGGAAAAGGGAGGGACATCAGCACCATAGGTAGTGCCCAAAGGCTCACCTGCAGACCCTGTACACTTGCCTTGAGGTGGGTCTTGTCCTGGGTTCTAACTCGTCTCCCATCATCCTGAAATAAGTTAGTGTTCAGAAGTTTAAGAACAAACCGTTGCTGTGTGAGAGAGGATAAGCTGTTCCTTCTACAGACTTTAGAAAGATGCTTCTTCCAGGGGTCCTTTTAGAGAGAGATCCGTACAATATAGTGAGTCTCAAAGTAAAACAACTTCATATTAAATACTCCCATCAGGATGCTTCCCCTTTGAGGTGCTCAGTCTGGCATGGACGTGTCACATGTGAATACTCAGCTCACAGCATTTCCTGGGTACTGAAGCATGTGGTGGCTTGATGGAGACAGCTGAGGCACCTAGAAAAATGGTGGGCTGTGTGTGCTCTTGAAGCAGCTCTCAGTAAACATTCTCTCAACTAGATCTTCAAAAAATCCTGAAGGGCAGGGAGTTTGAGGTATTGTGCCCTCAATCATTTGCAGCAAATTATTAATAGAGTAGAGATGGCTGCTCTTAAAATCTAGCTGCTCCAGATGCCATGACATCCTGAAATCTTACAGTTCATCTGAAACAAAATTAATGTGTGCTAAACTTTTTATTTTTATAAGATTTTATTTATGAGAGACAGAGAGACAGACATAGAGGGAGAAGCAGTCTCCCCACAGGGAGCCCAATGTGGGACTTGATTTCCAGGCCCAGGATCATGCCCTGAGCTGAAGGCAGATGCTCAGCCACTAAGCCTGAGGCATTCTCCCTGCCCTTTTATTTTAAATAAGAAATTACATGAGTTAAGTTGGAAATGGGGGCACCATCTTGTGCATACTTCTGGACTTGTCAGTGGTATATCCTCCCCCCTGCCCCTGTCCTCTCCTGAGGGAGGGGCCGTCATGCTGTTCTCCTTTATTTCTTGACTTGCCTTCCTCGTGAAGATTCATGGCTGCCTTCTAATCCAGCAGATGGAAGTGTAATCCCTGTGCCACCCCAGGGAATTGACCTGAGGAGCTGTCATGTCTCCTGTTTATAGTTGGTGAGATATTTTAACTCAGCCTGGAGGAGCTTGCCAGTCACGTGAGAAGGATAATACCTTAGTCCGTGGATTCTACGCCCCATGGTGGCTACAAGTGGGCTTGTTGAAGGCAATAGATCCATGGGAAACATGTATGTACAGTTTTGAGTGCAGCACTTGCCTAGCTAGACTATGAACCTATGTTTCTGTAATCCCCTTACCTCTGTGATAGTGTCCTACACAGAACGATTATTTTTCCCATCCCAGTCATCTTTGCAACTCCCATCCCAGTCATGTTGCAGCAGAATTTATGGTAAAGTGGTACACTGTCTGCCTAGAAAGAGATCTTCCTATTTTCTGTCCATTAGGAATGTCCTAGGAGGTAGTCGGGCTGTGACCCAATGGGTGCTGGGAGAGGACGCAGAAACAGAGGGTGAGGGATGCTGGTGCCCTTCCGTGTGGCACTTGCTGCTCCCTGCCTGCCTTTTTGGAAGAAGGTGCTTAGTGCAAAATGGAGATTTGAAATGAGTTCTTCTTTAAGAGTAAAGAGAAAAAAATTCATATATAATGTGGGGGGGCAGTGTTCTCATCGAGTAATGGATTATGCCTCAGTAAAGATGGAAATGATAACTAATAAATTTTTATTTTCTAAGGGTAAGTTATCCAAATGGTATTTCATTCCAATGTTTTGGATTTTTTAAATGTTTTTGAAGCATTTTTCCATATATTCATTCATTCCAGTTTCTCTCTCGTAAGTCTGCATATGTACTTTGACTATTTGTTGGTTAGGATTTAGTATTTTTTTCTAATTAATTTGTGTGGACCCTATATAATAAAAAAGTTAACCCTTTTTGTATAGTTCCATTTAAAAAAAAATTTTTTTAAAGATTTTATTTATTATTTATTCATGAGAGAAACAGAGAGAGAGGCAGAGACACAGGGAGAAGCAAGCTCCATGCAGGAAGCCCGATGTGGAACTCCATCCCGGGTCTCCAGGATCCCGCCCTGGGCTGAAGGTGGTGCTAAACCACTGATCCACCCAGGCTGCCTATATAGTTCCTTTTTAAAATTAGAAACTGAACCCCCCCTCCCCCAATTGATAACTCTTTACTTGAAAATGACAACCAATTTCTTAATAAATAAATAAATAAATAAATAAATAAATAAATGCTTTTAAAGCATTTTTTTTTAGTAAGTCTTACCCTGTGTTCCTGTGAATGCTTTTCTCAGATATGCTGATAACTGAAGGTCTTAGATTTTATTCTGAGGTTAAGCACAGCAACCTTCTCCTTTAACCCAGGGTGGACAAGGCATAGACCACAGTTTAATTAATTTAACTGCCATCGTTCAAAATTTGAATAAAATGGAGATTTATTCATGATTTTCTATCCTCCCAATGAAGAGAGGATTTTTTTTTTTTTTTTTTTTTTTTTTTTTTTTTAAAGATTTTATTTATTTATGAGAATGCGAGAGGAGAGAGAGAGAGGCAGAGACGCAGGCAGAGGGAGAAGCAGGCTCCATGCACCGGGAGCCCGACGTGGGATTCGATCCCGGGTCTCCAGGATCACGCCCTGGGCCAAAGGCAGGCGCCAAACCACTGCGCCACCCAGGGATCCCTGAAGAGAGGATTTTAAAAATTTCAGATTGAAGGATTATTTTTTATTTTTACCAGCAGCCAGCTATTATTCATAAGTCTATTTTAGCTGCATATTCTAACTTTCTAAAAGTATGGTTAATTCAGTGTACTCTTTAAAAGACTACTTTGTGCAGACTACTGAGAGTCAAAAAAAATCTAAGCAATGTGCTAGGGACTCCTTGTTCCCATGAAAACTAGAAATTCAAGCTAACTAAGCATGGTGTTGACTCAGTGATTTAATGAATTTGTTACTCTGGATTTTCATTGATTGCTTTAACAAGACAGGTAAGACTTATATGGATAATATAAATAGTAAGGTCGGCTAAGGAGCTATAACAGGAGACTGATTAAACCAGAATTTCTCTGACAAGATGAATATGTTGTGAGGATGTTTTCAAAAATGTGGAATCCTAGGACAGTGGAGACCCCTCCTGGGCTGCTAATACAGTGGTGTGCGTAATCCAGTTCATCTCTTGACATTGCAGTCAAGTATAATTGGCTTTGGTTTTATACTTGTAGCAATGTTCGTGGAGGAAAACTGCATTTACAATGTCTAATTGTTTCTAGGCTTCAGAAGCTGGCTTTAAGAAATAATTGTACAGCTACAACTCAGCATCTGCGACTCCTCATTAGAGGACAAGACCAGGACTGCTTTCAGGTTTGTACAGTAAGTGGTGCTGTTTCGTCATCTTTCAGACCACTTACATGCACAGACTCTCATGTGGTGCTTCAGCTTTAAAAGTTTGGGTTGATGGTAGTTGTATTTGTGCTCCTGCTATGTTGTATGCAGTAATTGTTTTTAAATTGTAGCTTCAACACACTTTTGGTTCTGAAGAACGACTAACCAGTAACTGTGAGATTAGAATGTGTCCAAAAGAAGATGTTCACATCTCTGTGTTATTTGCACCTACTCGATTATCTTGTATGTTGGCTAAACTAGAAATTAAACAACTGGGAATTCGATCCCAACCAGGCATTAAGTTTACGGTAAGATGATTTTAATTGCTTTTTTTTTTCTCCCATGGAGTTTCTGACATGTTATAATTATTAGTTCAATATTGGTAAACTGTGTATACTCTGCTTTTTTATAAGTCAGAATAGATATTTGCCTCCCTTTACAAATAAGTTAGGGAGTACGTATGTGCTTTGTACAAGTGTAATGTTCTAAAAGTAGCCTCCATAGTATTCTTATGGGAAACCATCTCCCATGCCTCTAAGTTTCATTTCAGCTGGAGCATTTTGAAATGTACCCAACTTTACAGGAACACACTTTTTGGTAAATCCAGATCAAACTTTAAGAATATTGACTTTCCAAGTAAATTGTACTTTCTCTATTCAGTAAAATACCCACTGACACCATTTACTAGACTCTGTTCCAGAACTAGGGTTACAAAAACAAGAGCTTTTATATTTTGTTCCTTCCCAGTGTAATTTTTAGAAAGGATTTCAACTCATTTCTTAGATATAGTCAGAGCAGTGAGAAATAAAGGTGGTAAATCATTGAGAAAAAGAAAGAAAAGAATAATCAAATGAAACACACATTCTATAAATGTGCATACCTTAAAGCTACACAGTTTTTGGCTGTGGGGCTGAACTAAAATTTTGGTCCATTTTCTAGTGTCAAAGAGGGAATGCAATGAGTTACGAGATTAACCGTACCAAAAGCTTGAAATTATTTTGTTTTGAGAGAGAAACAAGAGTGAACAGGGTGGGGTAGGGTGGGGGTAGAGGGGGAGGGAGAAAGAATCTTAAGCAGGCTCCATACCCAGTGAGGATCCTGACATGGAGCTTGATGTCACGACTCTGAGGTCATGACCTGAGCCAAAATCAAGAGTTGGGCACTTAACCAACTGAGTCACCCAGGAACCGCCAGACAGTTTTTTTAAAAAACAGTACATCTGGGATGTACTCAGCAGTGGCTCAGCAGTTGAGCATCTGCCTTTGGCTCAGGGCTTGGTCCTGGAGTCCCAGGATCAAGTCCCACATCGGACTCCCTGCATGGAGCCTGTTTCTCCCTCTGCCTGTGTCTCTGCCTCTCTCTCTCTCTCTCTTTCTGTGTGTGTCTCTCATGAATAAATAAATAGAATCAGAATCAAATAAATAGATAGATAGATAGATAGATAGATAGATAGATAGATAGAACATCTTTATGGCAAACGTAGCTTTTTTTGTTGCTGAAGCTTGACATATTCTCTGTGGAGCTCTTCCTTTGGCTACATGAGCTGTGGGCAAAGCTGTTTAAAGATGTAAGTAGTTCTGCTGGCTGACTCAGTCAATACAGCAGGTGACTCTTGATCTCAGGATTGTGAGTTTCAGCCCCATGTTGGGGGATGGGTTTACTTAATTAAAAAAAAAAAGAAAAAGATGTAAGTCCTTGTCTCTAGGAACAACAGTCTTTTGTGTGAGTTGAGGACACAATGCCAAAGTACCACATATCCTGATGATCTGGTTTCAAGTAAGAAATCAAGTGGTTTGTGGAGAGAACTGGAAGGGACTATCCTGAATAGATTTCTATAAGTTTCATGTTTACTAGCCAAGATGTTAAGATTATTCTTAAGAATTTCTGGAGAACTAATAATTCCCTGATTGTTTAGGGCAGGACCATTTGATTTGACAGTCACCGAACAGAAGTACAGGCTGGTGTTCTCTTAAGACAAACCAGAACCCTAGTGGGAGTCCTGCCTATGTAAATGCCACCTGTTCTCTCAGAGGTGGACTAAATGGGGACCTGAAGTGCACAGATGAATATGACTTTTATCTCACAAGAAGACTTGGACTACCAGCACTAATGTATTTTTGTGGAGATAAAGAACCTGGTACAGTGGTGCAAGAGCACTTCACTATAGCGATGAGAGATTGGGAATAGCTTTGCCTCTGTTCTTCACACTCACTCTGGATAGTCTCCACTTGCTCATGCTTCACTCACTTATCTTCTTGGTTTGGTTCTGAGAAATAAGTGAAATTATGCTTTGTGTACCATAAAGCATTGTGGGACTGCAATAAAAATATATTGATTGGATGCTGAGTATATGCCAGGCCCTACTCTTAATTGTCACTACATGGATTACCACACTTTATCTTTAAAAGGAACTACCTAGTTCATTCCACTGTCTCTGTTCTACACATGGGGAAACAAACCTAGACAGATGCTTGGGATGGTGGTGCATCTCACAGCAGTAAGTGGTCCAGGGTTCACATTCAGACTACCTGGCAGCAAAGCTCATTTTTATCTATTGCATGGGCTCTGAGTGTTCATCCTGCCTCTGTTTTCCAGTCCTGTGGAGCAGCAGTTCTCAACCAGAGGCTGTTTTATCCTCCAGGGGACATTTGGCAATATGTGGACATATTTTTGGTTGTCGTAACTGAGGGTAGGAAAAGGGTGCTGCTGGCACCTAGTAAGTAGAAGCCAGGGATGTAGCTAACCTCCCTGTAAGGCGCAGGCTGGCCCCACCACAAGGAATGATGGAGCTCAGGGTGTCCATAGTGTGAGGTTAAGAAACCCTTCCCTGAAACAGTAGTTTTTCCTCTTGACTCTTTGGATTCTATTAGCCTTGGTCAGATTTTTTTTATTTAATCATACTTTTTCTTTGTTAACTGTTTACTCAGCAGTTAATTTGTGATTCCTTAGGCTTTGAAAAATACTTCTGTTGAGTGTTTTCAAAGGCTGACTTTCCCATTATTTTCTAGTTGCATACGTAAAATCTACTGCAAGTTTCTGTGGGAAGAGAAATTAGAAACACTTGGCTTTCAAAAACTACCAAGAGCTCACTCTGAATGAGGAGGGATTTGTAGGAGCTTCAGATCTGAAGCATTTTAAAATGCTACCAATCTGTACTCATTTTGGCAAGCCAGTACCAATTTATGAGGTCCCTAAATTTAATTTTTTAAATGTTATTTTGAGTGCATATCACAACTCAGAATAAGCTGTTGATATTTTCAAGTTTGCAAGGTATACTTTGGAACACATTTTATTTGTTTTAAAGATTTTATTTGAGAGAGAGAGAGAACATGAGTGGTAGGAAATGGTAGGGGAAGCGGGAGAAGGAGACTCCCCACAGAGCAAGGAGCCTGACAATGGGGCTCAATCCCAGGACCCTGGTATCATGACCTGAGCCAAAGGTAGATGCTATTAACCAGCTGAGCCACCCAGGTGCCCCCGGAATACATTTTAATAGTTAGCAGTGATCATTTTTAAAAGAATACCTTTTTATCTTTTTTTAAAGACTTATTTATTTTAGAGAGACAGCATGCATGCATGAGCTGGGGGAGGGAGCAGGGGAGAGAGAGAGAGAGAGAGAGAGAGAATCTCAAGCAGACTCATCACTGAATGAGGAGCTCAATCCCAGGATCCTGAGATCATGAGCTGAGCCAAATTCATCAAGAGTCAGGTGCTTAACCAACTGAGCCACCCAGGCGCCTCTTAAAGGAGTACGTTTTAAAGGATATGGAAAGTTTGTTTCCCAGCAGCATACCTATCTTCCTGTATTTTTATTTATAGACTCTATTCTCTGAATCCTTGTTCCCTGGTAGTGCTGACCCCTGTGGAAGCAGCCTGGCTTAGAGACAGCACCGGTTGGCACCTAACGCCTGCCTTCAGTCTGCACTTTGGCTAGGATTCTGTCCTCTGAGCTGTTTGAGTTCTTGGCTTCTATTTGGTCCCTCTAGCACACTTCTTTCTCACTCTGGAAGATGAAAAGCTAATAGGATTATAGAATAATAGATGTTTTTTTCACCAACACATTTCATTTTCAAAATTGAGAATTACTGGGAAGTTGGAAGAACTGTATGGTGAACCCTCACATACTCTACTACTTACATTCCATATTTACTTTATCCCATATCCAACCATTCATCTCTTTTTTTTATGCATTTAAAAGTAAATCACAAATATCAGTATGTTTCACCCTAAACACTTCCTAAGCAAGTTTATCTATACTAATTTTTTTATTCCTTTATCATCTAAGCTTGCATTTATAACAATGAAATAATTTAGCATATTGGAAGGTAAATAATTTTGCAACTCTTTGTTTTTGTTCTAAGTTCTTTAATATAATGCTGGACTGGAAGTGGGGTAACTACTAGCTAAAGTACACAATAATTATAATTTTAATTATATTTGGGGGGTTTTTGCCTATAATTTAATCTTTGCTTTCTGCTTACATAAAAATAATTCTGGATGTATATATTTTCTGCTTTTAGATACCTTTGTCTGGATATGGAGGAACAAGTAATCTTATTTTGGAAGATGTTAAGAAGTTATCTGACAGTTACATGGTAACAGTGAATGACTTAATACCTGGCAAAGAAAGTAGAATTGTTTTTTCTGTTCATAACACCGGCTCTCGGGCAGCTTTTGTAAAAGCAATAGGTTTTAAGGATTCTCAGAAAAAAGTTTTGCTGGATCCTAAAGTACTAAGGATTTTTCCAGATAAATTTGTGCTCAAAGAAAAAACACGAGAAGTAAGTATGTCTCAGCACTAAAAGTACGAACTCATTTTTAAGTGAAATTAAGAATTATGTATTTTATGGCTAAAAAATAGTATTTGAAAGTAATAAAGGGGTGGAAATACTTACCTGATCTTAGAAGTGCTATCATATGCACCCATGTCTACTGATCGTGTAGACTCATATTAGAGTTAATTCACAATGAAGTGACTCAAAGAAAATATTTAATATTCACTCCTGATTTTTTTTTCTTGGCATCAGGATGTTACTATAATATATAATCCATTAGACACAAAGAACAATTACACAACCACAACAGAACTGTCAACTATATACTTCTTTGGTGGTGATGAAATTTCGAGGCAGCAGTATCGAAGGTAGGTTATTTAGATGGTTTGGGAAACTGTTCAGTAGAAATAGTGAAGGCTTAAAAACGATTTGGAATTTGAAAGTTATAGAACATGGTCAGCTACTTATTAGTGAACTGGTGGATGAAAAGCTTGATAAAATTTGTATAGCTGGTAGTCCGACATGATGTGAGGAAGAAATGCCTATAGGAAACTCATCTGCTATATTTGTAATGTGCCTTCTTTTCTAGACATATGTATTGTATTGTGCCTCTTTTTCTGTATGCAAATAGGCACCTCAGACTTCTTATAATAGGACAATCTTCCTAATGATGGTAGGTCAATTTTAGAAAAGATTTAAGAACTACTGAAAGAATATTTTGTGTATAAACACACCTGACTCACTTGTAGTATTTCTGGGAATGTTGTGAATTATTTGAAAGGATCAAGTTGTATTTAGAAATGTGTAGAGTGTTTAACTTGGCTAGCTTGATGCATGTGCTTCTAGGAAATTTGGTACCTCTAAATATCGTATACAAAAATCTTGTCAAACTTAGACATTTAGATTTAGATGTGATTTAAACATAGGTAACTTTTTTATATGTTGAATTCAGAGTTCTTGTATGATAAAATTTTGTTGCCTTAGCCTAGAGGGCCTGAATATACTAAAATGAGTGAGGCTCACAACGTTTCATGTGTTCATTAGCTCCTAGTAGGGGAGGGTTATATGCTTATACCAGCATTTCCTTCTTCTAACCCTTTGTGCTCTGCTATATTTTATTCTGATACATAATTTAGGAAATTGTTTTATTTTTGATCTGTTGAGTGAGGGGTTGTTGGGACGTTTAAAAAGAGACTTGAATGACAGGCTGCTACATAATGTTAGAATAGACCCAATATAAAGAGCTCAGCTTTGAATCTGGTTTTGTTTCTCACTTAAGTATTTTAGATATGGAAACAGACATTTGGAGAAATTAGATGACCAGGTTTGGGCTTTCCCCCCCTCATAAAAACCTCTTTGCCACATGTATATAGCAATGAGGTTTCTTTGGTTTGTGGACATCTGAGTATTAGAAATTTACATTTCAGTTCTCTCACCTCAAAGATTCTTTAGAAGGGGCCAGGTAAATATAGTTATATGGCAATTTAAATGTCTCTCTCTGACATCTAACTTATGTTCTTGGCATATTCTTTTTTTCTTGAGACAAATTCCTAACTATGATCAAATTCTTACAAATGAAAATGTAAGACCTGAAGAGAATCTAATTTTACTCTTCTCTCTACTTCTATATTAGGGAGCTCTTGTTTTGATGTTCATATTTAACTGAAAGCAATGACTATGCTACCATGTATAACTTTCAAGGAAATTTCCAAAACAAATTTTCTTTTAAAAATACCTATATTAGGATTTAAGACATGAGATCAAAATACTAATGCATTATGCATGCTATTTGTGAGATTTGCCACGTACACTAAGGAAAATCTAATTTATGTAAAATCATTTTTGAATAAAATCCTCTGTTGGCAGAGCCCTTTTGCATAAACCAGGGATTATAGAACAAGTGCTTCCAGAACATAGTGTGCTGCAGAACGTTGATTTTGCTGAGACATTTCAGGATGAGTTACTAGTAACTGAAGGTAAGAATTTCAGCATGTCTTAATACTACCAATGACCCAAAAGATGTATCTGGATCCAGGGATGTGTTATAAAGAAGATGAGTATTAGTTTAGACTATGGAATCAGGCTGAGTTTGAGCTACACATCTGCTGTATGACTTTGGATGTCACTGAGATTGTTTTCTTTTTCGTAAATGAGAGTCATAATATCTAACTTCTCATCTATACAGAACTGTGAAGATAACATGAGAGAGCTTTGCTATGTAAATGTTAGATGTTATCACGTACTATGGCACCTATTCTTTGGGTAGACTTGTAAATAGGAGGAGAATGGTCATTGAATTCAAAGTAATTACTATTTAAGATTTAGTGATTTCAGGGGCAGCCCTGGTGGCTCAGCACTTTAGCGCCTGCCTTCAGCCCAGGGCGTGATCCTGGAGACCCCAGATCGAGTCCCACGTCCGGCTCTCTGCATGGAGCCTGCTTCTCCCTCTGCCTGTATCTCTGCCTCTCTCTCTATGTCTATCTCTCTGTCTCTCATGAATAAATAAATAAAATCTTAAAAAAAAAAAAAAAGATTTAGTGATTGCAGACTCAAACTCAGTTTGAGATTTCTGTGTCTGTTGTACAATTTATGGAGGATATAATGTTGGAAATTAAAATCCAAAAAAGACAGCAGTGGAATAATTCCAACCTAGATATTTAATTCTATTTGAGCTGAGTTGTTTAAGCATCTAATGGTGTTTATTACTGATGTAAAAAGTATGTATTGAGACATACAAATTATGTAAAAATGGACAGATTTTGACCACAGTATTGTTTATAACAGAAAGAAGTTAAAAGTAACCTAAATGTCCAAGAATAAGGCATTGTTTAATTATGTAATAGAATATGTTGAAGCAATTAAAGCAATGATATGATTCTATAGTAAATGACATGAGAAAGCTCGTCATTAATAAAAATTATTTTAAAGTTTACATACTAAGATCTCCTGATAAAAATAATTTAATGTGTCTATATACAGCTACATAGATAAAATTGCAGGAGTATACACACCAAATATGGTGTGGTTATGTTCTGGTAGTAGAATTTCAGGTGGTAGTGTTTTTTTCCCCCATTTTCGTTTTCTCGTTTTTTTAATGGAGAAAGATTTATAACTTGTAAAATATGAAATGATAAAAGGATATTTATGCCTATGTAGAGGTGATGTAGAATAGTTCATGATCTTTTTGGTAATTAGGCTAGATCATCTCAAAGGGACAGTAGGGAGGGGGTGAGTTAAAAATAGTGAAAAGATTTGAAAATTGATCTTGTCAGCAATGTGTTAAGGGAGCAGAGTATGGAAAGACCTTGGATTTGGAATTGAAACAATTCAAGACCCATCTTTGCCATTTAATCTCCTCTCAGCTTTATCTTCTTTATCTCTTCTTCGTAAGAAAGATCCCCCAAAATAAAGGAGTTAAACTGAATTATGCTTTGTAGATGAAAGCACTTAGTAACACACCACAACAATCCTGAAAATGTGATTAAAAGTAGGTAGCATGAGTTCGTAGTGGTTTAGAACTCGGCACAGTTGCATGATTCAGCAACATTTCATTTATTGATTGTAGAAGTGAAAGATGCAGTCCTTGCCCTTTAGGTTCCTCCAGACTAAGGGGAAGACAAGTGATTAAAGTAGGATATGCAAAGGGCCATGATGAGCTGTGTTTAGGAATCTGGAGAATGAAAAAAAAAAAAAGGAATCTGAAGAATACAGAAAAAGGGTACCCCATTTAAAATGAAATGACTTTTTGAGGTATCTTGAAGAATGAGGAGTTGACAAGATAGAGAGGCTGGGGACCAGCATGGGGAAAGATATTCCAAGGAAAGGGAGCTGCGTGTACAGAAATTCAAGAAATGTATTATATTAAGGGTTGTGTTGACATACCTAACTAAGAGCTCAAGTAACCCATCAAGACCACCTATCTAAGATGGGGTTGAGTTGGGACTTCAGGTAGGTCTTTGAGACACTAGAATACTAGTTTCCTTGAGATGGTGTAGTTATTGTCCAGAGGAAGGGAAAAACCATTCCCACTTTGTGTTGCATTGGTTTGTATAGTAGATCACCTATGGAAATGTTGCAGTTGAACTTTTTTACATGATTATTTTGAATAGTATTTGTTTGAGCACATTGCTATTACAGGTCTTTATAATCTTGCTTTTGGAAATTTGTGATTTGTGGCAAATATTTTCACACTTGATTTAAACGATATCTTTCTTATTATAAATTTCAATTTATGCTTACTATATTCTTTTAACAATTTTTAATTTAAAAAGTCTAATTCTGGGATCCCTGGGTGGCGCAACGGTTTAGCGCCTGCCTTTGGCCCAGGGCGCGATCCTGGAGACCCGGGATCGAATCCCACATCGGGCTCCCGGTGCATGGAGCCTGCTTCTCCCTCTGCCTGTGTCTCTGCCTCTCTCTCTCTCTCTCTCTGTGACTATCATAAATTTAAAAAAAAAAAAAAAAAAGTCTAATTCTTGGGCACCTGAGTGGCTCAGTGGGTTGGGCATCTGCCTTCGGCTTCGGTCATGGTCCCGGGGTCCTGGGATTGAATCCCGTGTCGGGCTCCCTGCTTGGTGGAGAGCCTGCTTCTTCTTCTCCCCCTGCTCATGCATTCTCTCTCTCTCTCTCTCTCTCTCAAATAAAATCTTTTTTAAAAGTCTAATTCTTAATGTCTAATTTACTATTTTTTTTTAAGTAGGCTCCACATCCAGCATGGGGCTTGAACTCATGACCCTGAGATCAAGAGTCAGATAGATGCTTAACTGACTGAGCCACCCAGGCACCCCTCTTAATGTCTAATTTAAGTGTAGAATACAAGTACCTTCTATAAAATTTCTTGTATATAAAAATTCAGGTGGACTAATATAGAGATTTTCCACTTTAGAACTATTTTATTAATCGGCAGTATTTAGTTATATTATTGCCTGGTTTCTAGATTTGCTAAAGTTAATGTCTGTGAGACCACCACTTATAAATTGTGAATCCCTAACCTCTTTGTGCTTCAGATTCCTCATCCTTGAAGTGGAGATAATATATACCTACCCCCAAAGAGTTGTGAAAGCTAACTAGATTAATATGCATGAAGGAACTAGAACAGTACCTGGCCCACAGTCAGCTTCTTGTATATGTAGCTTTAAACACATTGTACTTTAATGCTCAGGACAACCCCTGAGAAAAGATTGTTACTTGATATTATCTTTGGGGAGACTAGAGTTTAGAGAAGTGAAGTTACCACATCCAAGGCCAGGGCCTGAGCTGCCTATAATTTCATGCTAGTCAGTGGCAGTAAACCTCAAATGTCACCCACCCTCAACCTAAGAAAATAATATTCTGTGGCCGTAGATGTAGAAGTTTATCTGTTACTTTGTGGTGTGATTATGTGAAGACTGAATGTATTTCAAACATTATTTTCTGTTTCAGTGTATGATCTTCCCCAACGACCAAATGATATTCAGCTCTTCTATGGAAATATGCGCAAAATTATACTTTCAGTAATTGGAGAATTCAGAGATTCTGTGTCTAGCAGTGAATTCCTTCAGCCTTCTTCCAAACTTAGCTTAGAATCTA
Source organism: Canis aureus (assembly GCF_053574225.1). Classification (NCBI taxonomy): domain Eukaryota; kingdom Metazoa; phylum Chordata; class Mammalia; order Carnivora; family Canidae; genus Canis; species Canis aureus. Next base: position 2,459,524 of record NC_135616.1, on the reverse strand, counting down.
AAAGGTAAGACAGACAAAACATCTCACCAGATTTCAAGATAATTTAATTCATAGTAGAGTTCATTTTTTCTCTACTTTTTTTTGCCTCAACGTGTTTATTATTTCATCTTTATATTTTAGTTTAAGTTGAAATAATTTCAAATTTACAGAAAAGTTTAAAAATGGTAGATATGCTTCTTTCATTGAGATTTCTCAGTTGCTAACATTTTACCACATTTACCTTACTGTCTTTCATGTATATATAACTTATTTCTGAATCATTTAAGAGTAAGTTGCCGGCATGATGACCAGTTTGTCCTAAGGTTCCTAAAAACACAGACCCTCTCCTAAATAGCTATAGTAAGCCCATCAAAATTAGGACCTTAATATTGTTAAAGTACTGACATCTAGTCTACAGATTGCATGCAAATTCCCCAGTTCCCTAATAAAGTCCTTTAACAATTAAAGAAATAAGCAAGAAACTTCCTCTTTCCTTTTCCTCTTTGGCCCAGAATCTAATCTGAGATCACACATTACATTTATATAGCCTGTCTTCTTTTACCATCTCTTTCTTTTAAATTTTTTTAATTTTTAAATTATATTTTATTTATTTTAAAAATGATTGTATTTATTCATGAGAGACTCACAGAGAGAGGCGGAGACATAGACATAGGCAGAGGGAGAAGCAGGCACCTCAAAGGGAGCCTGATGCGGGACTCAATCCCTGGACCCTGGGATCACATCCTAAGCAGATACTCAACCACTACGCCACCCAGGCATCCCTAATTCTTTTTTTTTTTTTTTCCTAATTCTATTTTATTTAAATCCAATTTGCCAACACTCAGCGCTCATCTTATGTGTCCTCCTCATGCCCTTCACCCAGTCACCCTATCCCCACCCACCTTACCTTACCCTCTTTCAATATAGAGCACTTCCCCCATCTGTCCTTCTCTTTCATGATGGAACGCAGAGGGTTGGATCATCAGATCAGAGCCACAAAATCAAAGATACTACCCAAAACTAAGTTTTAGTAATAATTTTAGATGAAACATGAGGAAATCAGGATTGCTAATGATGCTTCCTAGGCCCTTTTTGCAACATTAATACTCTACTCTGGTTCAAATTTAACCTGAGGTCTCTGAGTTGTGCATGTGATACATTGCTCACACAAAAGGGAGAGCTGTTTCAATTGCAAAAGCTCTGTTTTATACTTGTATAATTACATACCCTATGTGATACTTTTTCAAACAGCTATGCTGCATAAATTCATAAATTTCAGATTTCTTTACCATAACCAATTCTAGACAGACCAGGAACATTCTGTTATAAGCATTCCATAGAAAAGTAAATTAGTAGGTTTGCTGGGAGATGTCACTAGGAAGATCACAAGGGGTTTGACCAAATGAGCTTTCTTTTTTCCTGGGCATTCCCTAGTAAAAAATGAGAAAATAGGTACAGGCCAGCTGCTTGCCCTTTTCTCATCAGTGACCTTGATGTTTTTGTAGAATATAGACCAGTTACTCTATAAAATGTTGCTCACACCACAGAAGTGATGCTGTTTGTTTTCTCCATGTATCTTCTATCAACTTCATTAAAATGGTGTCTGCCAGGTTTCTCCACTGTAGCTAACTAATGTCTTAAAGGGAGATCCTTAGAGATGATGAGTTATCTTGCTCCTTATCACACTTGTAGTACCCCGTGATGATGATTATGTGAATCGCGTTAGTAGTCTTATTTACCAAATGGTGATTTTTCTGATTTTGTCTACGTTTACTAGTTGTCATTCCACAATAAGGAAGAGATTTACTTTACTCCCTTCTGTGTATTTATATCAGGATGGACTGATGGATTCAGTATTAATCCTTTACTGTCATCATTTGGTCACTTAACCTGGCTCATTATTCACTGGCACAATGGATATTCTAGGTTTGACATACACTTTCCCCATCCTAGCCCTGGAATAGAAGTTCTGGTTCCTTTTAATGGAGAGAATAGTATTAGAAACTGGGATGTAAATAGTAAGTGTCCTACTGCTTTTCAGGTGTTACTATTTCTAGGCCCCCTCAGTGGATAGAGCTAGGAAATATATATGCATTTATATATAAATCCATGTGTATCCAAACCTGTTTATAAATATCTTGAAATCATGAGCTTACACTGATATTTCCAATACTGAGAATCCTGGCTTCATTATCCCCAGTATATTTGCATTTACTCAATCCTCCTGTTTTTAACCAGTCTTCTTATCATATGGGCTGTTACCCTGACACAGTGTTGCCAACTCATACTGGCTGAGAGTTTTATGCAAATCCCAGCCACCAAATGAGAGCTCACACACCCACATGGGGCATCCCAACTCATCCTAGCTTGCCCTCTTCCCTATAGTTAAAAAATATATTAGAGTATAACTCAGAATATCCTATTAGTTTCAGATGTACATCATAGTGATTGGATATTTTTATACATTATGAAATGGTCCCCACACTAAGTCTAGTTACCCTCTGTTACCATACAAAGTTTTTGCACTATTATTGACTATATTCCCTTTGCTGTATATTACATCTTCATAATTTATTTATGACTAGAAGTTTGTACCACTTAATCCCTTTCACCTGTTTCACTCACACCCAGCTGCTCTCCCTGCCTCCTGTAACCAACAACTTACTATATCTAAGAGTGTTACTGTTTTGTTTTGTCTGTTCATTGGTTTTGTTTTTTAGATTCCACATGTAAATGAAATCATTACTTGTCTTCCTCTGTCTGACATATTTCACTTAGCATAATACCCTCTAGGTGCATGTTGTCACAAATGGGGTTAGATTTCATTCTTTCTTATGACTAATACCCAGCGGGTAGGTAAACCACATTTTTATCCATTCATTTATCATGGACATAGGTGCTTTGATATCTTGACTATTTTAAATAATGCTGCAGTGAACATCAGGATGCAAGGCTCTCTTCAGATTGGTATTTTCATTTTCTTTGGATAAATACCTAGAGTAGAATTGCTGGGTCAAATATGCTAGGTTTATTTTTATTTTTTGAGGAAACTCCATACTATTTTCCACAGGGACTGTACGAGTTTGCATTCTAAATCCTCTGCTCATAGCCTGCTTTTAATCAGGCTATTTATTTTTTTGATACTGAGTTGTAGAAGTTATTTATCATTTGGATATTAACCTCTTATCAGATACTTGATTTGCAAGTATTCCCTCCCTTTGAGTAGGTTGCCTTTTTATTTTGATGATTTCCTTCACTGTACTAAAGCTAGTATCTGTCCTTCTCACATTATTCCAAAAAATTAAAGAGGAAGGAAGGCTTCTAAACTCATTTTATGAGGCCAACATTATCCTGATATGGAAACCAGGCAAAAACACTGTAAAAAAAGAAAAGTACAGGTCAATATCCTTGATGAACACGGATGCAAAAATCCTCAACAAAATATTAGCAACCTGAGTTCAATAATGTATTAAAATTAAAAGAATCACTATACTTTAAATGATAGTTCTTTTCTAAGATATTCAATCAAAGAATTAAAGGTCATAGTTACAGATGTTAAAAATTATCTTGAAAACCACTTAAATTGTGAGGAACTAGTTCTTAGGAAACTAAACAGCCAAGGAAGTAGCTTTATAATTTTTTTAAAATTGTTTCTCACTTTTGTTTGTTGCCTCCATTATATCTCTGTTCCTGGGGCAGTCTGATTGGAAAAGGAGCAGATAAGAGGGTGAGGAGAAGATTCCTCTGTTTGCTAAATGACTACTTTAAACAAAGATGGAGTTCTGCTGTATAGTAGGAAAATTTGGGCAATGCCCCAATGAACTTTAGTTAAATCACGTGCTTCTGTGATTATAAATTTCATTTGAATTACCAGTTTTTTGTAATCTAAAGCTAAACACTTCTAACACTTAATAAAAATCCCCTTAAACCTTATCAGCATTTCTTACCATAGTATTTTGCCCAGACCCTTTCTTTGGTGTTAGCATCATGAAACCATTTAAAAGTTAGAGATACAAAGAGTTTTGTTTTTACTGTGGAAGGAGCCTCGGTGTCCATCAAAAGATGAATGGATAAAGATGATGTGATATATGTGTACAATATTCAATATACAATATTGAATATACAATACACATATATTGTACAATATATGTGTACAATATTCCTCAGCCATTAGAAATGACAAATACCCACCATTTGCTTCGACATGGATAGAACTGGAGGGTATTATGCTGAGTGAAATAAGTCAGTCGGAGAAGGACAAACATTATATGGTCTCATTGATTTGGGGAATATAAAAAATAGTGAAAGGGAATAAAGGGGAAAGGAGAAAAAATGAGTGGGAAATATCAGAAAGGGAGACAGAACATGAGAGACTCCTAACTCTGGGAAACGAACAAGGGATGGTAGAAAGGGAGGTGGACGGGGGGTGGGGGTGACTGGGTGATGGGCACTGAGGGGGGGGCACTTGATGGGATGAGCACTGGGTGTTATGCTGTATGTTGGCAAATTGAACTCCAATTAAAAAAATGTAAATAAATAAAAGACTTAGCATGGCAAAAAAAAAAGTTTTGTTTTTAAAAAATTCTTAATATTGGGTGGTTTTCCAATCTTTTAAGAGACTTAAGATGGCATGCTAAAGTCAAGACAGGAAAGAAATTACTGATGAAAGATTAGTATAACAATATTTGACCTATAATATATTTTTATTAAGAATTAATATTAATAACATTAAGAATACACAATGAAGAATTTTTCTTCCATGAGACATACATAGTATATTACATAATGCACTTTTAGTTTTATCCAAATGTTTTTAGACTTATGAAGAATTAATATAAAAATGTGACAAAGTCTGGCTTCTTTTTTATTAAGCAGAACATTATTATATTTAATACACAAATTCTGTACAACCAAAAAGTAAAAACCTCACAGTAAAATGTTGGTGAGAAACCATGGTATTTCCTTTGCAGTGTTTGGCAAATAGTTAACATCCTTAGTCATAAGCTTTTTATCATTTTTTATTTTTTTCATCTCCCCCTTTCTCTTTCTGTCTCTACAGTGAATCTGACAGTTCTGGGAAACATGGTGGCAATGTTTCTTTGGATGTTTTACCAGTTAAAGGTCCTCAAGGTTCTCCACTTTCACAAGCCGCTTGCCCACCTCAAGATAAATCATCCTCCAGGGAAATGTGGACTGTCCAACCTGAACACTTGATTTTGATGGCCCCTTCTCCTTGTGAGTATATCAACAATACCACAACAGCAGTGCACTTTGGAAACCAAGGATGTACTCACTCTGATCCCATTGCTCATCTAGGAAATATACTTGAACTATATTCAAATGTGACCTACGGCTTATGCAGGTCCTCCCCTCCCCTACTGAGACCCACCTCACATTCATCCTGAGCACTGTCCAGCATAAGGCCATTGTCCTCATACCAAGCTCCCAGTTCTCTGTATGGCAGGGCTGCTCATCCATGGGCCCTTCCTCCTACCTCATCCCTCACCCCAAAGAACTCATTTGGTACTTGATGTCTTTTGCTCTTAACATTGACACAGTTGGTTCAGAGTAGGAACAAATCTAGATAAGACCCAAGATAAGACCAGTGGTAACAATTTCCAGATGTCCTTTTTTTCTCTTTGTTCAGTGTCTTTGTAGTTTAAAAATAAAATGGTCTTATTTTATAGGGATTTGAAATTCATATAAAGCAAAATTAAGTTGGTAGAATATTTAGGATTTGTTTTTACTGCTTATTAACACATGGAGTGTTCTGGTTTTTTCTCTCCACTAATACTAAACATAAGTTACATTTTATTTATCTGATAGGTGGTCTGGCAAAAACTGCACGTTTCCAGATTTTAAATAATTCCATTAGGTTACTAAAATTTGAGTTATACTGGCCGGCACATTGCCTTACAGTAACACCACAACATGGATTTATCCCACCAGAGTAAGTATGATTTCCCTTTCCTCCAGGTAGTATTCAGATGTTAGCATGGTGACTTTTGAAGGATCAAATATTTGCCATTTTAATTTATTCAGTAGAATTTTATCATATGCTCCCTGTGCGGAGCTCCATGTGGTTTTGTGGGACTACAGTGTCATTCAAGGCTCATGCTCCTTAGCAGAGTAGAGCCCATGTCCACAGAACTTATGGTGTATACAGCCTAAAAGGGTTAAGGGACACGAATAAGGTGGGAAAGATTTCCTGGAATGGAAAACATCAGATTGTGCAGATTTATTACTCTGTGTAGCAAATTACAAAGCAAGGGATGTGACTGAGCAGATAATGAAGGATGGTGGTTTTTAAGGCCCAGATGGTTCTGTCCTTCATTGCCCTGGGTTTGGCTCAACTTATTCTGCTGGTTTTGTCTAAGGGACATTTTATAGACAAAGCTTCCTGACTTTTAATATGTCTGAATCTTACCTAGCTCGCTATAGTATTTACAAATAGTATTCTAAGAAGGAAGTCTTGGGGACCAAATACTGATAAGCAGCTGTCCTCTCTGTGCAGCTTAATTATTGATAGGAGCTGCAGTTCTGCAGCTTTCCAGGGGCTTCATCTGGGTTGGCACAGAGCATTCTGAAAGTTACTTCCTATTTGGGAATGGCAACTTTGCAGAAGAGCAACATGAAGTTTATTTACTTTTGCAAAGTGATGAAGTGTCCATTTAAGGAGAGTTCAGTTGGTTAATACTGACTTAAGGTATGGTTAAGCATAGTCCGGGGAAATATTCCTAGGAGCAATCTATTAAACATTTACTAATTAATGGTTGAAAAGATAGGGAAATTATAGAACAGATTGTTCCACAAATTACTTTTAATATCCCCCCACATACTTAGCTATTAGCAAAGGAAAATACTCTTGCTCTGCCATTTTCTAAAGATTTTATTTATTTGAAAGAGAGAGCGGGATCCCTGGGTGGCGCAGCAGTTTGGTGCCTGCCTTTGGCCCAGGGCACGATCCTGGAGACCCGGGATCGAATCCCACGTCGGGCTCCCGGTGCATGGAGCCTGCTTCTCTCTCTGCCTGTGTCTCTGCCCCGCCCCCCCCCCGTGACTATCATAAATAAATAAAAATTAAAAAAAAAAAAAAAGAGAGCGAGCATGAACAGTGCAAGAGTAGCAGAGGAAGAAGGGAGAAGCTGGGCTGAGCCAGGAGCCCAACATGGGGCTCAGTCCAGAACCCTGAGACCATGACCTGAGCCAAAGGCAAATGCTTAACCATCCGAGCCACTCAGGTGCCCTTGCTCTGCCATTTTTGACATGTGTGCCAAAGTGTCTTTTGTAACTAGTTGTTTCTTCTGAGTCACAAATCTGATTATGTTGTCCACATTTAAAAGTCGTCTTTGAGGGCAGCCCGGGTGGCTCAGGGGTTTAGCGCCTTCTTCAGCCCAGGGTGTGATCCTGGAGACCTGGGATCAAGTCCCACATCGGGCTCCCTGCATGGAGCCTGCTTCTCCCTCTGCCTGTGTCTCTGCCACCCCCCCCCCCCCCCGTGTCTCTCGTGAATAAATAAATTTTTTTAAAAATCTTAAAAAAAAAAAAAGTTTTCTTTGACATTCCATAGCTCTTGAGGAGAACGATGAGCATGGAAAGTTTTAGCAATTCGGTAAAAAAGTCTTTATTTTCTTTTCCACCCCACTTTTTCTTCCAGTTTCCTTTCCAGCTCTTTCATTCTCTTTGTACTGTGACTATATCATTCTTTATTATCAAGTGGCTGAGAGCTTTTGTATATTGGTCTTTCGCTCCAGAAATTTTTTTTCTGAATTGCTTTTAAATGATATTTCTATGGTATGGTCTGTTTTCACATGAGTTTTCCCCTTAGGTTCATGGTTTTATGCCACTCGACTTTTTGTTAGTCACTGAGTTTAGGGGTGATGTAGAAGCAGACATGTATGGGATCTCACCTCTTGTCTGTTCTTTATTAGCAACAAGGAAAGAGTTGTTCATTGATAAAATGTATTTATAATTCTTGTGGTTATTGCTATTAAAGTATGGGGTATTCTTGTTTTTTATTACTGAATTCTTTTTTTTAGGAGTAAGCTACAAATTCTAGTGAGTCCTAATTCCTCTTTATCCACAAAACATTCAATGTTTCCATGGAGTGGTTTCATCTATATACATTGTGACAATGGACAGAAGGTACTTTGTTTTTTTAAGCAACATTCTTCCTATTTTGCAGCTTAAGTGTCATTATCCTTACTGGCCTTAGTATTTCAGACATGAAATGAAGGGGCCTGTTCTTTCAGCCCAGCTAGACTTATTCAGATGGAGAAGTTAGCACAGGGTTTTCCTGTTAGTGATCTGAACAATTCTCCTGGGTAGGGGCATGAATAGAAAGTGGAGCCTAGAAACCATTATTAATTTGCAAAATCTGCTTTAAAAAAGAAGAGAGTTGGGAGAGAGAGGTGAGAGTCACAGATTTACTTTGAGGTTTTTTTGTTTTTTGTTTTTTGTTTTTTACTTTGAGATCTAAATAAACTTCCTCTTCCTCCATGTTTCATTTGTTTGGCATTACTTTTCTCCACCATGTTTCAAAAATCAGAATTTTTTCTTTAAAATGATAGCTCCACTTGTGTCTTATCTCCTTTATTTGGCTCCTTTCAGAAAGTTGTGAAAGTTCAAATTCGAGAAGACTTGACCCAGAAAGAACTTACTCATTTGGCCTCCAGCTCATTTGGAATCCTTTCCCCAGAAACTGATCCTTCTGTTAGTCATCTGGTGAAGCCGATGACAAAACCACCTTCCACAAAAGTTGAAATAAGAAATAAGACTGTTACTTTTCCTGCAACAGAACCTGGTGAAACTTCAGGTGTGGTATCACAAGGATATACAGTTCAAATGGCCACTGATCTGTTGACTCTAACACTCTGTTCTTAGTGACCCTTATTGGGATAAATAAGGGATAGGGATCAAATTGTCCCCTCTTTCGGGAGAGACTCAGGTGGTCCTTGGCAGTCATTTCAGTGACAGGCCAGATTTGGGGCAGTCTAAAAATTGAAAAATGTTTAAGAACTGTTTATGTTCCAGGAATCTCAGATTCTCGCTGGTCAGAACCATCCCTCCCCAGCTCTCACTTGTCTTTTACCAGAGCTGCTAGTAAGTTAGCAGCAGAAGAAAAGAAGAAAGAGGGGAAAACTTGGTTCTGCCCCTCACTAGTGAGACTTGAGGCGCTACAGAGGCTAAATGGATAGACTCAGTTTCCCCATTTGCAAAATGTCCATCATAATTGACTCGTCTCACAGAGGGCTTTGAGAGATAAATGAAATAATACATATAAAGCACTTGGCATAGTGTGTGTCACCTAGTAGGCCCTCAGTATTGCTAGTACTCCCCCAGCGTCCAGAGAATACGGCATTTGCATTTCCTCCCTCCCACCTCCCTCCCGGTGATGGCTCAGTCTGCATGACTGGGATTGGAAAGGGTTTACGCCTTCTGTCACCTGGCCCTCACGACATGCCTCTCCCACTGGCTGTCTTGCACTCATGCTCAGTTTCCACTGCCTGTCAAGCCAGTCTGTTGCGGGTTATCACCCATCCCCTCGCTCCATCGTCCCCACTCACATCCTCTGAGTTCCAGCGGCTCTCTGGCCTCAGTCAGACATCCAGGCCACTCTCCAGCACCCCAGCCTGGGCTGCCTGGGCTTGAATTCTGTGGTCTGTCTCTGAAATCACTGCCTTAGGAGCATTCTTAACTGCCGTGTGCCCTTCCCTCTGCATTCCTGCCTGGTGAGGTTCCAGGCCTTATTAGACCAGCTGTCTACCAGCTTCGGGTCTGTACTGGAGCAGCACAGCACTGCTGCAGGAAACTCTGCCTATTCCCACAAATTTGTCATCTCTGCTCTCAGATGCCGCTCAGCACCAATCTTTACTAGCAGCCCTCTTTGTTTGCTAGACTCATTTGACAGCTTCTCTCCTTTTTTTTTTTTTTTTTTTTGTTTAATATATGTATATATTTTTATTGGAGTTCAATTTGCCAGCGTATAGTATCTATAACACCCATTGCTCAACCTGTCAAGTGCCCCTCTCAGTGCCCGTCACCCAGTCACCCCATCCCCCCACCCACCTCCCCTTCCACTACCCCTTGTTAGGAGTCTTATCCCAGAGTTAGGAGTCTAACCCTCTGATTTTTCCCACTCATTTTCTCTCTTTTCCCCTATAATCCCAATCACTATTTTTTATATTCTCTGTATGAATGAAACCATATAATGTTTGTCCTTCTCTGATTGACTTACTTCACTCAGCATAATACCCTCCAGAACCATCCACATCGAAGCAAATAGTGCGTATGCGTCCTTTCTGATGGCTGAGTAATATTCCATTGTATACATAGACCACAGCTTCTTTATCCATTCATCTGTCAGGGGACACCGAGGCTCTTTCCACAGTTTGGCTCATGTGGACATTGCTGCTGTGAACACTGGGGTGCAGGTGTCCTGCCGTTTCACTGCATCTATATCTTTGGGGTAAATCCCCAGCAGTGCAATTGCTTGGTCATAGGATAGCTCTAATTTTAACTCTTTGAGGAACTTCCACACAGTTTTCTAGGGTGGCTGCACCAATTCACATTCCCACCAACAGTGCAAGAGGGTTCCCCTTTCTCCACATCCTCTCCAGTATTTGTTGTTTCCTGTCTTGTTAATTTTCACCCTTCTCACTGGTGTGAGGTGGGATCTCATTGTGGTTTTCATTTGTATTTCCCTGATGGCAAGTGATGCGCAGAGCATTTTCTCATGTGCTTGTTGGCCATGTCTATGTCATCTTTGGTGAAATTTCTGTTCCTCTCTTTTGCCCATTTCATGATTGGATTTTTTGTTTCTTGGGTGTTGAGTTTAAGAAGTTCTTTATAGATGTTGGATACCAGCCCTTTATCTGATCTGTCATTTGCAAATATCTACTCCCAATCTGTAGGCTTTTAGTTTTGTTGACTGTTTCTTTTGCTGTGCAGAAGCTTTATCTTAAGTCCCAGTAGTTCATTTTTGCTTTAGTTTCCCTTGCCTTCATAGAAGTATCCTGCAAGAAGTTGCTGTGACCAAGTTCAAAATGGGTGCTGCCTGTGTTCTCCTCTAAGATTTTGATGGAATCTTGTCTCAAATTTAGATCTCGCATCCATTTTGAGTTTCTCTTTGTGTCTGGTGTAAGAGAATGGTCTAGTTTCATTTTTCCACATGTGGCTGTCCATTTTTCCCAGCACCATTTATTGAAGAGACTGTCCTTTTTCCAGTGGATAGTCTTTCCTGCTTTGTTGAATATTAGTTGACCATAGAGTTGAGGGCCCATCTGGGTTCTCTGTTCTGTTCCATTGATCTGTGTGTCTGTTTTTGTGCCAGTACACATGGTCTTGATGATCACAGCTTTGTAGTACAACTTGATATCCAGCATTGTGATGGCCCCGGCTCTGGTTTTCTTTTTCAATATCCCCTGACTATTCAGGGTCTTTTCTGATTCCACACAAATCTTAAGATTATTAGTTCCAACTCTGTGAAGAAAGTCCATGGTATTTTGATAAGGATTGCATTGAATGTGTAAGTTGCCCTGGGTAGCATAGACACTATCACAATATTCATCTAATCCGTGAGCATGGTATATTTTTCCATCTCTTTGTGTCTTCCTCAATTTCTTTCAGAAGTGTTCTGTAGTTTTTAGGGTATAGGTCCTTTACCTCTTTGGTTAGGTTTATTCCTAGGTATCTTCTACTTTTGGGTGTAATTAGAAATGTAATTGACTCCTTAATTTCTTTCTTTAGTCTCATTGTTAGTGTATAGATATGCCACTGATTTCTGGGCACTGATTTTGTAACCTGCCACACTGCTGACTCGCTATATGAGTTCTAGCAATCTTGGGGTGGAGTCTTTTGGGTTTTGTATGTACAGTATCATGTCACCTGTGAAGAGGAAGAATTTGACTTTTTCTTGGCCAATTTAAATGCCTTTTATTTCTCTTTGTTGTCTGATTGCTGAGGCTAGGATTTCTAATACTGTTGAATGAGTGAGAGTGGACATCCCTGTTGTGTTCCTGATCTTAGGGGGAAAGGCTCTCAGTGTTTCGCCCTTGAGAATGATACTCACTTTGGACTCTTCATAGATGGCTTTTAAGATACTGAGGAAAGTCCCTCTATCCCTACACTCTGAAGAGTTTTGATCAGGAATGGAGGCTGTATTTTGTCAAATGCTTTTTCTGCGTCTATTGTCTTTTCTCTTGTTGATATGATCTATCACATCAATTGTTTTTACGAGTGTTGAACTACCCTTGCATTCTGGGAATAAATCCCACTTGCTCATGGTGAATAATCTTCTTAATGTACTGTTGGATCCTATTGGCTAGTCTCTTGAGAGAATTTTTGCATCTGTGTTCATCAGGGTTATTGGTCCATAATTTCTCTATTTGGTGGGGTCTTTGGTTTTAGAATTAAGGTGATGCTGGCCTCATAAAATGAGTTTGGAAGTATTGTGTCCCTTTCTACTCTGTGGAACACCTTTAGTAGAATAGGTATTATTTCTTCTTGAAACATTTGCTAGAATTCTCCTGGGAAGCAGTCTGGCTCTGCACTTTTGTGTCTGGGAGGTTTTTGATGACTGCTTCAATTTCCTCCTTGGTTATTGGCCTGTTCAAGTTTTCTACTTCTTCCTGTTCCAGTTTTGGTAACTTGTGGTTTTCCAGAAATGAGTCCATTTTTTCTGAATTGCCTAATTTATTGGTGTTTAGCTGCTCATAATACTTTTTTCTTTTTTTAAAGATTTTATTTATTTATTCATGAGAGACAGAGAGGGGGAGAGAGAGAGGCAGAGACACAGACAGAGGGAACAGGCTCTACACAGGGAGCCCCACGTGGGACTCAATCCCAGGTCCCCAGGATCAGGCCCTGGACTGAAGGTGGCACTAAACTGCTGGACCACCTGGGCTGCCCTCATAATACTTCTTAAAAATCATTTGTATTTCCTTGGTATTGGTTGTGATCTCTCTCTTTCATTCATGATTTTATTTGTGTCTTTTTTCTTTTTAATTAATAAGGGTGGCTAATGGTTTATCTTATGAATTTTTTCAAAGAACTAACTCCTGGTTTTGTTGATCTGTTCTACAGTTCTTCTGGTCTCTATTTCATTGAGTTCTGCTCAAATCATTATTATCTCCCTTCTTCTGCTTGGTGTAGGCTTTATTTCCTGTTCTTTCTCCAGTTCCTATAGGTGTGAGGTTAGCTTGTGTATTTGAGTCTTTTCCAGTTTTTTGAGGGATGCTTATATTGTGATGTATTTCCCTCTTAGGACTGCTTTTGCTGTATCCCAAAGATTTTGAACCGCTGTATCTTCATTTTCATTAGTTTCCATGAATCTTTTTAATTCCTCTCTAATTTCCTGGTTGACCCGTTCATCTTTTAGTAGGATGCTCTTTAACCTCCACGTGTCTGAGTTTCTTCCAAGTTTCTTCTTGTGATTAAGTTCAAGTTTCAAAGCATTGTGGTCTGAAAATCTGCAGAGGACAATCCCAATCTTTCGGTATCGGTTGAGACCTGATTTGTGACCCAGTATGTGTTCTATCCTAGGGAAAGTTCCATGTGCACTTGAGAAGAAAGTGTATTCAGTTGCGTTCAGATGGAAAGTTCTGTAGATATCTGTGAAATCCATCTGGTCCAGTGTATCATTTAAGCCCCTTGTTTCTTTGGTGATATTGTGCTTAGAAAATCTGTCAATGGGCAGCCCCGGTGGCACAGTGGTTTAGCGCCGCCTGCAGCCTAGGGTGTGATCCTGGAGACCCTGGATCAAGTCCCACGTCAGGCTCCCTGCATGGAGCCTGCTTCTCCCTCTGCCTGTGTCTCTGCCCCGCTCGCTCTCTCTCTCTCTCTCTGTGTGTGTGTGTGTGTGTGTGTGTGTCTATGAATAAATAAATAAATTATCTTTAAAAAAATAAAAAAGAAAAAAAATCTGTTACTTGGAGAAAGCGCCATGTTGAAGTCTCCTACATCCAGTGTATTATTATCTGAGTATGTCTTTACTTTGGTTATTAATTGATATACTGGGCAGCTCCCACATTAGTGGCATAAATATTCATGATTGTTAGGTCTTCTCGTTTGATAGGCCCTTTAAACATGATATAGTGTCCCTCTTCATCTCTTACTACAGTCTTTGGGATAAACTTTAATTTATCTGATATGAGGACTGCTACCCCAGCTTTCTTTTGAGGACCATTTGAATGGTAAATGGTTCTCCAACCTTTCAATTTCTGGCTGGAGGTGTCCTTAGGTCTCAAATGAGTCTCTTGTAGACAGCAAACAGATGGGTCTTGCTTTTTTATCCAGTTTGAAACCCTGCATCTTTTGATGGGATCATTTAACCCGTTCACGTTCAGAGCAACTATTGAAAGATAGGAATTTAGTGTCATTGTAATACTTATTCAGTCCCTGTTTTGGTGGATTGTTTCTTTGGGCTCTCTCCTTTTTTTTTACAGGGTTCCCCTTAATATTTCTTGCAGAACCGGTTTGTGGTCACATATTTTTCAGTTTCTGCCTATCCTGGAAGCTCTTTATCTCTTGTTCTATTCCGAATGACAGCTGGATAAAGTATCCTTGGTAGCATGTTCTTCTCATTTAGTACCCTGAATATATCATGCCACCACTTCTGGCCCGCCAGGCCTCTGTGGAGAGGTCTGCTATAATTTGATACTTCTCCCCATATTAGTTAAGCATCTCTTGTCTATCACTTCTTTAAGGATTTTCTCTTTATCTTTGGAATTTCTAAGTTTCACTGTTAAATGTTGAGGTGTTCAATGGTTTTTATTGATTTTTGGGGAGGGGGGAGCCCTCTATCTCCTGGATCTGAGTGCCTGTTTCCTTCCCCAGATTTGGGAAGTTCTCAGCTATGATTTGTTCAAATATGCTTTCTGACCCTCTGTCCCTCTCGGCCTCTTTTGTATCCCCAATTATATGTAAATTCTTCCTTCTTAAGCCATCATTTATTTCCTTTAACCTTTCCTCATGGGCTCTTGTTTTTCTCTTTTTCCTCAGTTTCTTTCCTTGCCATCAACTTGTCTTCTGTGTTGCTCACTCTGTCTTCCACCTCATTAACCCTAGTAGTTAGGACATCCAGTGTGGATTGCAAATCATTTAATTTTTAATTTCGGCCTGATTAGATCTAAATTCTGCAATCCTGAAGTCTCTAGAATCCTTTATTATTTTTTCCAGAGCCATCAGTAGCTTTATAATTGTGCTTCTAAATTGGCTTTCTGACATCGAATTGTAATCCATATGCTGTAGCTCTGTGGCAGAGATTACTGTTTCTGATTCTTACTTTTGTGGGAAGTTCTTCCTTCTAGTCATTTTGCTCCGTGCAAAGTGGCTGTATGAGCAGGCTGAGTCAAGAATATCAACGATGACCTAAGTAAATTTCATCCTAGATGATTCTGACAAGATCAAAGACTAGAAAATGATTAAGATCAGAACAAAATAAAAAGGACTACTAAAGTGATAAATTTTAAAACAAGTAGTGAAAAGTAAAAGGCCAAGAATCCCCCAAAAAAGAAAAAAAGAAGAGCAGAAAGCAAAAGTAAAGAGGAAAAAAGGGAAAAAGATACGGAAAAAAAAAAAAAGAAAAAGGAGGGGGTCTGGGAGATGGTGGTGGTGAAGAAGTGGTAGTGGAGGGAGAATGTAGTCTACCTGAGGGGTCCTAGAGGGTGATCCTCTTGGTTCTGAGTATATTTTGTTCTCTATGGTAGAGGATGCTCAGTCCCAAATTTATATAAACCAATACTTGTAGAAGGCCCCAACATTGACCACCAAAACATAAACAAGATAAAAGAGGGGGGCAGAATGGGAATGAAGAGAGAATATAATCTCACCAAATGAACCAGCCCGGTATACCATTTGGTTCTGGGTGCATGTTGGTCATGTTTTAGAAGGTATTAACTACTACCATTGTAATACAAAATGAGGCAGATAAAAACAAAAAAACAGAAAACAAAAACCTGCATCTTGTATATCTCCCAAAATTAAATTGAGTATGTTGAAGGGAATGTAGAAGTGGAAAATAGATCTATAATCTATTATAGATTATAAATAGATCTATAATTGTGTAGAAATATGAAAGTCAAAAAGGAAGAAACTTAAAAATGAAGAGGTGGTAAAATATTACAGTTAAGGTTGGAAAAGAGAAAAAATACCGGAAATTTTTAGTCTGATATAAAAACGAGTTGTACTGGGAAAAGGGAAAAAAAGGAAGGTACCCTCTAGTTCTATATACTATAAATCCCTCGACTCCCCCTAGAGCTTTCCAGCGCTGCTCGGTCTAGGACTTGCTCTTCCTCTGTCCTTCCAGCTGGTCTCTGGGGGAGGGGCTTACTGTGCTGATTCTCAGGTGTGTGCACCTGGGGGAGATCCCCGCCCCCCCCCCCCCAATCGGGTGCCGGCTCAGTGGGAGCTGTTTACCCAATGAGTCCCCTGTCCCCTGGCAGCCCCGCCCCTCCCAAGCACAGGGTGACACCAGGAGGAACAACCACACTGGCAGCAGCCAGGTCCTGACCTGGAGTCAGCTCCCCGCGGGTAACTACCCTAGTCTCCCAGTCCACACTGGCCTGGATGCTCCGGTGGTGGGGGTCGCTGACCTGCACAACTCCGGGGCGCCCAGCTGCAGGAGAGTTCCCTGTCCTATGCACTCCCCCTTCTACCTGTCCCGGGGGGGGGGAGCACAGGATGGTGGGCTGTGTCCCAGCGCCCTGGGATCCGGGGCCTGTGCTGCTGGAATCGTGCTCCCGGGGCCTCCAAAGGCAACAGGATGCAGCTCCTTTGATTCGCTACCCACCTAATCGATTGGCTTCTCCAGATGCCCTGAAGGGTTTGGTCCAGTTTGTGGTGCATTTCTCCCTCCCACCCCCCTCAGGCACACTTCCTGTTAGTGACTCAGGAAACTGGTGGCTTCACTGCCCCTCCTGCGATTCTGCCCAATTTTTCTGATACGCGCTTTTTCGTCTGGGAAGAATCTGGTGTGGATTTTTAAAGTTCCTGCATCTCGGGATCCCTGGGTGGCGCAGAGGTTTAGCGCCTGCCTTTGGCCCAGGGCGCGATCCTGGAGACCCGGGATCGAGTCCACGTTGGGCTCCCGATGCATGGAGCCTGCTTCTCCCCCTGCCTGTGTCTCTGCCTCTCTCTCTCTCTCTCTCTCTCTCTCTGACTATCATAAATTTAAAAAAATAAAATTAAAAAAATATAAAGTTTTTTTAAACATAAAAAATAAACTTCCTGCATCTTAGGACTGGGCTTTCCTGTCCTGGAGGCTTTTGCCGCCCGGCCTTAGCCCGGCTCCTCACGGGGCCCCTCCCCGACTTGATTCTTTTTTTATTTTTTCCCTTCCTTCCTACCTTGTTAGAAGCGAAAACCCTTCTCTCTGTAGCGTTCCGCGTGCTCTCTCTTTAAATCTCAGGTCGAATTCATAGGTATTCAGGATGGCTTGAGATTTATCTAGGTAGTTGGTGGGGCCAGGTGAGTTGAGGACCCCTCCTCTTTTGCCATCTTGCCCCCTATTTGACAGCTTCTCTCTTCTCAGTGCCCCTCCCCTACTCCTACTCTTGCTCTTGCGAGCTCTTCAACTCTGCCTCACACATCATTGCAAATATAAAGGCCATTAGGCTAAATCCAAGGCTTCCACTTCCATCTCTGGCAAACCCTTCTGCTTGGAATCCAGGCCCATCTCTTCATGCCTTCTCGGGCGCTTCCTCCTCGCTTTCTCTCTCCGGTGTCCTCAGTTTCCTCCCTCTGTTGTTGCCTTTCCATTGGCACACAATTCCCTCTGCTATCACCTGTTTAAGGAATGCCTTCCTTGACCCCATGACTTCTTGCTGCTCTCCCTGCTTCCTCAACACCCCTCCCTCGTGGAAAGATTGTGCTCCCTGCTTTTATTTCCTCAGGCCGTAACTGAGCTGGTGCTACCACCTCGCCCTTACCTGCTATCGGGGTCACTGAAAAGGGAGTGTCTCTTCTGTGGGCCTTTGTTAATTTGACCTCTCAACACTGGTGGCCGCTCCTTCCTCCTTGGACTGTTTGCTCCTTGCACCTCTCCTGGTTTTCCCTGCCTCACTTGCTCCTTCTCAGATTTCCTTGATGACTCTTCTTCCTGGGCCTGCCTGTGTCCTCTTCTTTCTCTCTGATCTCCCTGCACCCTGCCCAGCTTCTGCGTGTTGGCGTCTCACAAAAAGAACTCGTTTTACCCATGAAACCTGCCTCTCCTCCCGCCCACCCTATGTGATCAAGTGGCACCACTGTCTGTCTGTTAAGCCAAATCCCTGGAAGTTATTCACTCTTTCCTCCCCTCCTCCTCCCATATACTCCACTAGCAAGTCCTTTGCGGTCTGTTTTCTCAATGGATCCCCTGTCTGCCTGCTGTTTTTCCTCCCACTGTAATGATTCAGGCCTGTTGCAGACCACCCCACATGCCCCCTTTCAACCCAACTGCTGCTGTGGCATCTTACCAGGGCTCCTCATCCATTCCAACTCCCTAGCAGTGTCTCTTCTCCACAGCAGCCAGTAACTCTTTAAACATGTAAATCATCTTATAGCTCCCTTTTCATTAGCCCTTCGTTTTTTATTCTGTTAGAAAATAATGTAAATTTCCATTGGGCTCCTCTGGGGATCTCATGAGTGTATTTTTCCTCTATGATGAGGTAATTACTCATTGTTACACATTATCACAGTAATCTGCTTGTTGACTTCCCTCTCCAAGAATTGTTTGAATTGTGACATGTGTATTCCTTGTAGAAAATTGTCTGGAACTTGAGAATCATGGTAATGCAGAAGTGAAGTGGCATCTGTCATCTTTAGCTCCACCTTATGTCAAGGTCAGTAATAATTGCCTTAAACATATTCATTTCAATGTTTAAACTTTATTCAGGGTGTTTTTTATACTGAATTACAAACATAGGTTGGGATTATTAGGTTTTTGTCCTACTAATTTACTTCCTTGATTTCCTCTATAGACGGAGCTAATACATGCCCCATCTTTTGCACAAGGTGGTTTTTAGAGTCAAATTAAAGAATGTATGTGAAAATATGTGCTAGCTCATTTAACAGTACCTCCTACAGTTTTAATTTTTATCTGAAATAACTTTATTTTGAAAAAAATATACTAAAATTTTATTATGGAACATTGTGTGTGTACACATGTATGCATTTTTCTTTCCCACCTTCTGAATACTGATGTGTGTTTTTAGCCAGGAGGAGTCAGTGTAAGAGACAGAATGGAATGTTCTTTGTGAGTCCTAGCCTACTCTGTACTGTAAATAGTCTCCACCATTGGGCTCTACCTAAATAGAGCATGTTGTCATGTATGTGGTTTGGAATACTCTGGCCTTTCCGCCATGTATTTCATATGAGACTAGAAGCTTTGAGCCCTAATACTATCAAAATGTGTGCAAAAGATAGTGCTGTACCCACTGACAAAAAATAACTCATATTGCTTGTGATGTTAAAATGCACATTCAGCAGGGTCTTTGAGGAGAAGGCAGTCCTTCCACATCATGAGCACCATTCTGAAGATAACTGTAGCCAAAGACGAGTGGCTGGTGATGGAGAGGAGAGTAGTGGGAGGTCTTGTGTGAGCAGAGTTAAGTAGTGCTCCCACTCTTAGGCAAGCATTGAGCTCTCCTATCCCCTGCAAAAAAAAAAAGGGGGGTGGGGATTTGTGTGTCCTTGGTAACCAAAAAGGTAATGGTCTCGCTTTGAATTGATCTACTGACTTTGTTGTTTGTTTGCTTGTTTAAATGATTATAGGGAGTTGATGACAGTGGAGATGTTTTTAGAGCTACCTATGCAGCATTCAGATGTTCTCCTATTTCTGGTATACTGGAAAGCCGAGGAATTCAGAAGGTGAGTCTTTACATTTTTTTCATAGCCATTGGCAAGAACATGGTGTTGATTGACCAGGAGTGCCTCATTTGTTGCCACCCAGAGCAATTGCTTCCCCTATACCAGTACTGCTAACAACCAGCTTGCCACGGGACAGGAGGCCTGCCTCAGTGCACATCAGTGGACTGCTTCCTACAGCAGAGGTCTTGCTTTCTAAACAGCTAAACAAAATGCCGTGCTTAGTGGTAGGATTGATTTACATTCTGATACAAGTATTTCATGTGGCAACAGACTACCAGTACTTAGAACACACTCTGAGTAGCTCTGATCTAGGCAATAGTTTTGTCCACCAGCCATAATAGAAAAATCTGCCACTACTCAAAAACAACTTCGTGTTTATGTCATAATAAACAATATATTTTCATGGGCCAGTGGTGATGAATCTTTTTAGCACCATGATCCTAAGTTCTAATTCACTTGTGGACCTGATACAGCTTTTTCAAATATCTCTTAGGGGCAGTCATCATTCACTTGGCCTCAATATTTTTTCACACTAACAGCTGAAACTCATTTAAACTATAGCATTTATAGGATATTGGTCTATTTATTCAGAGATTCAGACTTTTTTTTTCTTTTTGAGATTCAGACTTGTAATCAGTTCTAGATTATAGTTGTGAACTCATTACTGACTGTACAAGAATCTTTGAGCATTGATAGTCACAAACCCTGTGTACTTTACTAGGTCTGTATAACAGGCTTCCAGAGGGTTTCTGACCTTTTTGGAAAGACATGCTATACTGCAGCATAGTTGATTTCATTTCCCAGCCCACAGTAGGGGCAAAGCAGCATAATAGGGAACAGACACATTACTTAACAAAAGTTCAACATTTAGGGCAAAGGCAGTGGGGAAAGGGTTGCCAAAAAAAAGCCAGTGGGAAAGACATCCCATGGTCATCGATCAGAAGATCTAATATTACTAAAATAGCAGTACTCCCTAAATTGATGTACAGATTCAATATAATCTCAATCAAAAATCTCAGCTGTTGTTTGGGTTTATTGTTTGTTTTTCTTAAAGAAATTGACATGCTGATCCTAAAATTCATGTAGACCTGCACAAGAACCAGAATGACCAAAGCAATCTTGAAAAAGATCAAAGTTGTAGGATTCACTTTCCATTTTCAAAACTTACAGTAATCAAAACTATAGTATTGACATAAGAATAGACGTGTAGAATATGTGGACTTGAGAGTCCCCAGATAAACCTCCCTATTTATGATCAGTTTATTTATTTTATTTATTTATTTTAATAAGAGTACTGAGACCATTCAATAAAGAAAGAATATTTTCAGCAAATGGTGCCAGGACAACTGATATCCACATGCAAAAGAATTAGTTGGATCCTTACTTCATACTGTATCCAAAAAGAAACTTGAAGAAGACCATAGTCCTAAATGTTAAGGGCTAAAACTATAGAATTTTTGGAAGATAACATGTAAACATTCATGGCCTTGGGGGAAGCCTTGATTTCTTAGATATGACACCTGTAAAACACAAGTAACAAAAGAAAAAAATAGCTGAATTATCAAAATATAAAATTCGAGTGCATCAGAGGATACCATTAAGAAATGAAAAGTCTGGGATGCCTGGGTGGCTTAGCAGTTGAGCGTCTGCCTTTGGCTCAAGGGTATGATCCCAGAGTCCCAGGATCAAGTCCCACATTGGGCTCCCTGCATGGAGCCTGCTTTTCCCTCTGCGTCTCTCCCTCTCTCTCTCTCTCTCTTATGAATAAAATCTTTAAAAAAAAAAAAAAAAAAAAAGAAAGTGAAAAGTCTGGGGCACCTAAGTAGCTCAGCTGGTTAAGCGTCTGCCTTCAGCTCGGATCATGATCCCAGGATCCTAGGATCAAGCCTAGTATTGGGCTCCCTGCTCAGTGGGGATTCTGTTTCTCCCTCTGCTCCAACCCCACCCTGGCTCATATTCTTTCTCTCAAATAAATAAAAATCTTAAAAAAAAAAAAAAAAAAAAGTGAAAAGGCATCCCAGATTATGGGAGAAAATGTTTAGAAATCATATATTTAATGAAAGATTTGTATCCAGAATGTATAACAAACAAACTCTTACAACTAGACAATACAGAGACAAATAACCAGTTTAAAAAATGGGTCAAAGATCTGAATAGACATTTCTCTAACAAAAAAGATACACAGTGGACAATAAATACATGACAGCATATTTAGAATCACTGTTCATTAGGGAAATGCAAAACAAAATCACAGTGAGTTATCACTTTACACTCTTAGGATGACTGAGTTTTTGAAAATCAGACAGTAACAAGTTTTGGTGAGGATATAGAGAAATTAAGTCTTCCTACACTGCTAGTGGGAATAGTAAATGGTACCACTGCTGTTGGAAAACAGTTTGACAGTTCTTCAAGTTAGATGTAGAATTACTGTATGACCCAGGAACTCCACTTCTGGATATATACCCCAAGGCGTTGAAAATCAGTATTCAAACAAAAACTTCTATACAGATGTTTGTAGCAGCCTTATTCAAGATAGCCAGAAAGGATAGAAATAACCCAAATGTCCATCAGCTGATAGAGTGATAAAGTGTATATCCATACAATGAAAGATTACTTGGCAATAAAAAGGAATGAAGTACTAATAACATGCTACCACATGAACCTTGAAAACATGCTAAGTGAAGCAATCCAGACACATAGTTATATGACTCAATTTGTGTGACGTGTGAAATAGGTCAATCTGTAGAGTCAGAAAGTAGATACATGGTTGTTCGGGCTGGGAGTGAAGGTGGAGAGTGGGGAATGGCTGCTGATGGTATAGGGTGTTTGGGGTTTTTTTTGGATTGTTGAAAATACTTTAAAATCAGATTACACTGGTGGTTACACAGTTCTGGAAATATACTAAAAACCCTGACTATGCTTAAGTGGGTGAATTGTATGGTATATGAATTCTATCTCAGTGAGGCTTTGAAAATAGAAAAACAAGGATGCAGGACTAGATTGTCTCCTGGGAATTTCTCCTTTTACACAGTACCTAACATAAAAAGGAAACCTCAATGAGATCTTTGATTTGTGTCCATCACTGCATATCTTGGACTGAACTATTTGCTTAGCACACTGTCAGGTCACATTTGTCAACTGAACTCCAGGTCTGGGTACTTAATTTATGTTAAGGGAAAAGAAAGCAAGGTAATATCATACTGGAACCGTTTAGGGAAGTACTCCCCAAAACTGCAACTATTGACATAGTGATCCAGAAGGAAGAAAAAATTAGTTACCTATTTGAATGGGATTAAAGTTCCTATTATGTGTCTTAATGTGTGTCACATAGAATAATACTAGGCTTTCTCCTCTTTATTTTTGGTGTTGGAAGGCAATGTTAGGTGAGATTTGTAGAGTCCATGGTACTCTAGTGCCCAGTGATTCCAGATAATTTGTACATATTCACCATTTAGGACATGGTTGTTTTCATTCTTCTGTGATCTTCTCAGCGTCCACATCCTCTTTAATGGTGTAATTCCCTGATACTGATAATCGCCTCTCCTCCATCAGTATCTCGCCTTTGCCTCCACACTCTAAGATTTGCTGGCTGCGTTGTTTCTTACGTTTTGTTTTAACAAATTGGGTCACTTAACAGTTTTAATGTTAAGTCCAGACTCAAATACACTGATTAGTGGTTAACCTAACCAATAGTACTTTTAACA
The DNA here is from genome assembly GCF_053574225.1 of Canis aureus. Classification (NCBI taxonomy): domain Eukaryota; kingdom Metazoa; phylum Chordata; class Mammalia; order Carnivora; family Canidae; genus Canis; species Canis aureus. Next base: position 2,435,996 of record NC_135616.1, on the reverse strand, counting down.
CTAAATTTTTTTTTTTTTTAAGATTTTATTTATTTACTCATGAGAGACACAGAAAGAGAGAGGCAGAGACACAGGCAGAAGGAGAAGCAGGCCCTATGCAGGGAGCCTGATGTGGGACTCGATCCCTAGTCTCCAGGATCACGCCCTGGGCCAAAGGCGACACTAAACTGCTGAGCCACCCGGGCTGCCCAACACTAAATTTTTTGATAAAGGAAGCACTTAACACTGGTAAACTTTATAAAAGTCTATTTTTAAATCTTACAACTTTCTCATTACTGAGTTTTTACGGGTTGTATGCATATAGATCGTATGTATAACTTTGAGGTGTGTAGTTGAAGTAACTGTTTCTAGGCCTTAGGCCTTTACTGTGTGGCCAGCAAGAGGGTTCCATAAGCATTGCTGTGAAAGACTGGATTGTGTTACTGGGGTTAACTATCTTGATTTAGGTCTTGTACTTGACAGCTCTAGAAATTTTTGATAATGTAAATAACGTTTACATTTTGAGGAATATATTACATAGAACCTGAAAGGAAAGTGTATTTTGGATATGGTGTAATTTTCTACCAAAAGCAGAATTGTTCAATTTCCTTTTCAATTAATGGCAAAACCATATAGCAACTACATGCATATGAGGCTCAGGATCTAAATTTCTCCCCTGGATGTGTTATTTTGTAGGTCTCCATCACGTTTTTGCCCAGAGATAGAGGGGATTATGCTCAGTTTTGGGATGTTGAGTGTAACCCCCTTAAGGAGCCTCATAGGAAACATACCTTGAGATTTCAACTCTCTGGGCAAGTGAGTATTACACTGAATTTAAGTAAATTATTGTGTGTGTATATTAAAAACATTAAGTGAAACTGACATGGAAAACTGTCCTGAAAATGCAAACTGTATTCCTGGTGGTATTCTAATTTCATTAATCCTGTTGTCTGGCCCTGTAATCTTAATTTTCTCATTTGCCTTTATTGATGGGTATGTTTGAGGTCTGGGTTTGGCTCTATGAAATTTGTTTGACTTGATTAGGTAAGATTGTGTATGTGTGTATGTATATATATATATAAAAGAAGCTGAACAGTAAAAAATACAGGAATTACAATTCAGGGCATTTACAAATCTTAAATTTTCTTTTAAAAGTTATGAGGGAAATAGTAGAATTCAGATAGGTAAATGTCTATATATTTTTCCAAGAGTATTTATTTCTCCTCTCTCACCTTCATTTTCTTTTTTATAGAGTGTCAAAGCAGAAAATGAGCCTGAAGGTTCACAAATTTCCACAAACTCCCTCATTAAACTGGATAATTTAGTTAAGCCCCGAAGACAAGGTGTATCAGAGACTGCTCTCATACCCAGGTATGTTGTTTTTGCCATTCTTTTGACATTTTCTCCAGTACTTTGAGATATAATTACATTCAGTAAAGTGCTCAGTGAGCTTACCTATGAGCTTTCATGCATTGCTACAACTCTAATGAAGATAGAGAATATTTCTCTCACCTGAAAAGCTCTTACACATCTCTTTGCAGTCAGCCCCACCCTCAACCCAATATCCATTCTGATCTATGGCCATAGGTTGGTTTTGTTGAATTTCATACACATACACACTCCTTGAGTCTGGCTACTTTCACCACACATAATGTTTTTGGGATTCATTTGTGTTGTAGAGCATATATGTAGTTTGTCCCTTTTCATTGTCAAGTATTGCTTTATGTGAACATATCACAGTTAATTCATTTTCCTGGTGACATTTGGGTGGCTCCATATTCGGGGCCATTATAAGTGAAGGTGCTATGAGCATTATTGTATGTGTATTTTTGTGGATGTACCTTTTAATTTCCTTTGGGTAAAAACACCTGAAGAATAGAACTTCTGGGTCATATTGTACACATGTGCTTAACTTTAAAACAAACTGCCAGGTAGTTTAAACAAAATGACCATACCATTTTATGTTCCCTGGAACACTGTGTAAAAGTTGATTCTTTAAAAACTTCTTTTTTTATTTTTATTTAATAGTTTATTTATTATATTTCTTAGTAATCTCTACACCCAACTCATGACACCAAGATCAAGAGTTGTATGTTCCTCTAACTGAGCCAGCCAGGCACCCCTTAAAAACTTTCTAAAAAAAAATTTTTTTCCAGGAGCTTATATAGCTCTAATGATAGTATTTAAGTATTTTACCTAATAAACATGTTTCTTACAATCCTTAATTAACTAATGTTTAGATCTAACTTTGTTCTGGAGGAAGATGCTTGTGAGAAAAATTAAATGTTAAATACCTGCTAAATTTAATATACATGTTGTCATTTATTTTCTAATGGAAGTAAATAATGCAGTTTTTAAGAAATTAGGCTCCTTTGAAGAATATGCGTTCTTACCACACTCTTTTGATGCCATTTACTCGTTTGTTCATCTCATCTTTACGGAGTGCTGCCATGTAGTGGAAGCAGAACTGCCCTGGTCCTTGCTCCAGGGACTTCATCTCCTGGAGAAGGAACCCCATCACAAATAATCTCACTTACCATCCATGGAAAGGACTGAAAGGAAAGAAATGAGAAACATGACAGAGGGAGCTTGATATGTGATACCTGGGAAGAGCCTCCCTGAAATTGGACCTTTGAGTTGAGGAGGATGAGTAGAAATGATGGAGGTGTAAGGACTGGGTGGTTGTTGTTGGCCCTTGCAGGACCAAAGGCCTAGAACCCAGAGGGAGAGAGAGTATTGTGAACTGAGGCCAGAGGGCTGGTGGGGAAAAGCAGACCACACAGGGCCTCACCTGTCAGATGTTAATTTGGGGTTTATCTAGGAAGCTGTTGGAAGCCATTGAATGACATGATCAGATTCCAGTATTTGTAGAAAAATCATCTGGCTGTGGTACAGTCTGATTAGAAGGAGGCAAGAGTAGATATGGTAAAATGAGTCAGAAGCTATTTTTAAGTAGTCCAGGACTAAAGTAGTGTCAAGAAAGATGAAGAGAAATGGACAGATAGGAGAAGTCTATAGAAGGAAATTCAGAGGACTCAGTAAATGGGTTTGAGTAAGGGGGCTTGAAAGAGAACAGTGGTCAAAGTTGGCTCCCAAACAGAAATAAACTGGAGGGTCAGGTTTGAGAAGATCCCAGGTTTAATCTGTATTTGTGGAGACAGATCACTGTATGGTGATAGGCGTGTTGCCTAGGCGCAGTCTAGGCTGAGATACAGATCTGGGAGTCACATGAGGGTGGGGTTGCTGGATCACCACCGGAATTGCCTAGGGAGACTGCGCGAGAGCAGTAGGGATGTCCAGGATCCAGCCCCAGAGGACAGTAGCATTGGTGGTGAGGGAGTGGGAATGAGCTTGCACAGACGGCCTGGCATCTAGGTCACTGCATCAAATGCTGCCGAGAGACTAGAGTTTGAGTCCTACCATCAGGGTAGTGTGTCAGGAAAAATGAAGGTCATCCAGTGGACTGCATGGTGAGTGGTATGGGTAACGTGAACTAAGGCAACAGGAGCACCTGCATGCACATGGGGTGTGAGGCGAGCAGAGAGGCTTTCTCCGGGGAGAGAGGAGCTGTCCTGTCCCATGTAGCAGCTGACCCTACAGCTTGTCAGACTGCTGTGGTGGTGTTCGATCTTCACACACAGTAATGAAGCTGCCATTACAGAACTAGTTTCCAGCTGAGTTGTGAGAGAAAATACAAATCAAAACACAAAACACTTCCTAACTGCATATAGACAAGTAGTTTAAATTACTTACCTGGATTTTAAATAGTTGATTTTTCAATCTGTTTCCAAAGCAGGCAGCTTGACCTGACTCACCGTGGGGTTTATGCCTCAGAAGATGTGTATCGGTTTCTGCCAACTAGGGTAGGGGAATCCAGGACGTTGAAGGTCAATTTGCGAAATAATTCTTTCATTATGCACTCTGTAAGTTGGAAATAGTATTGTGGGTTTTGGGAAAGTGGATGTGTTCAACTATTTGATAAATATTTTCCTAATAGAGGGAGACAGAACATGAGAGACTCCTAACTCTGGGAAACGAACTAGGGGTGGTGGAAGGGAAGGTGGGCGGGGGGTGGGGGTGACTGGGTGACGGGCACTGAGGGGGACAGTTGATGGGATAAGCAGTGGGTGTTATTCTATATGTTGGCAAATTGAACACTGATAAAAAATAAATTTATAAAAAATATATATATAAAATTTCCTGATAATTTAGGAGCTCGTTCTGTAGTTTATACTTGAGTTATAATAATGAGTTGATTTTTTTTTTTTTTTAATGCCTTATACTGTGTTTGAAAACAGACTCCTGGGAAATTCATGAGTTTTTATCTCAAAATCAGAAATATTTAGCATGTTTTCATATTTTCATTTTAAAATTTTTCCTTGTTTTCTTTTTCTTCTGTACCATCACAGCAACATATTTCTGGATAACATTTGCTCTAGTTAGAACTAGAGTAAATTCATATTAAATTAAGTGCGTTTTCATGAGCATTTATTGTCTTAATTTTGTGACTATACTGAAATTTACTAGACACCTTTAATTAAAGAAATGCATGGCATGTTTTAAGTATGCTCAAATATCTAACTTGCATAACTTAATAAAGTGTTTCATTTTAAATTCCAGCTGAAATTTTTAAGTCCCAGAGAGCCTTTCTACGTCAAACATTCAAAATACTCTCTGAGGTGAGTTTATCACAAATCAAAATGTTCTCATCCTAGTGCAGGAGTTTGTTTTCAGGACTTTAGGATTTCTCCTGGGGGTTGGGACTTGTGAGCTCTCCCCATTCCACGATAGCTCGTCATCACCATCACCATCACCAACCCCACAGAACAGTCCTTATCATGTTTTTGAAAAAAAAAAAAAAAAAAAAAAGCTGAGGAACCTGCAGGGAAAGCATTTCATGACTGCCTTTCATGACTGCATATAAGTGTGCTTTACTATCTAGCAACCCAAACTTGTGAGATGGTTTGGATTTAGCATGTGATTCCTGCTACCTGGTCTTTTGCTCGTCACATAAATATATAAAATATTAATTATCTTATGATTTAGAATAAATCCTGCTTTAAGTGTTATTTTTACTATGCTGAGGATCAGGGAGTTAAATTTTCAATAATTGGGACAAAAACTTTCCCAGATTAACTGGGAAAACTTTTACTATATTTGTCCTTCTTCAAATACCCTATACTTCTTAAACTAGGGTCTCATTTTTTTGTCATCCTTGCTACTCTTTGTTTTCCATATGATCTATATTTAGATTGAAATCTCAAACTGGGTTGTTACTGTTATATAGAATTTTAACAGTAGGGTTCTGTTGGACTTACCACTGAAGAATAATTTTATCTCTATCTTTGAATCTTTAATTAAGCTATTTAATTAATTATAAGATCTTTTATTTTAGTGTTAGATGATTCCAAAAACATGTTATGTTCCATTGAAAACTTGGAGCACCCTGTAAACATTCTAGGGCTGCCTCTGAAGCACCAAGACTAGCACCAGGACCAGCCCCATGGATTGTGATGGAACAACACGTTTTCACATCCCTTCTTTTCTTATAATCGCTTAAAAAGCCACATGGAAGAGAAAGGTCTAAGTTTAAAACACCATGACTACACATTTTCTAGCTTCTGTGCTCTGAGTCCTTGACTTCCAGCAGCCTGCAGGCCTCCAGTTAAGGAGGCTTTCTTTGCCCTACTGATCTAGGATGGGTGGTGTTAGATTGTGTTAACAGTGGGTGAGCACTACTGAGTACGTGAGGAAGAAGACGACCAAGTGAAGTCAACCCCAAGTCATTGAAATCATCTCTCATGACCGTTCCATAGGCTGAAATTTTACATTTTAAAGTAAGAATGACTTCTTTCATCTTTGGAGAAGAAGCAAAACTTTGCTATGGTATCTCACTTGAAAATTTTACCATAAAACTGAAATAATAGTGCCTGTTCTTATTGTAAGTGTTGAGTGCTTTTGTGCTCATGAAATACAAATGCTGGTTGAGAGCAACGTCTAGCTTGCTTTGGCAGGTGGAAGAAACCTATTCTGAGGGTCTGAGAGGCAGTTGCCAGCTTTTGATTAGTGATGTTTTTGTTAATTAGATCTCTGTCTGCTCTATGACACCATTAACTCCAGCCAGAGTAATAACGTGACTCTTTAGTCATCTATAGAGTACATGAGGTAATCCGTGCCTTACTCCAAACAGGCACCTTCCCCATGGCACTCATGAGGCCTGACGGAGCTGTTCTCCTGCTGAAACGTGAAAGCTGCCCAAGGCCTTTGGGACATAAACTGACTGCAACATAGTCAGGAGAGCTTCCCCCAGAGGCCACAGGACTTTTGCCTAGTTCAGAGGTGGGGAACATGAATGTATGTGGGAGATGTAGCCCCCTTAAAGCGATAGATTGTAAAGAATGTAATAGGGAAAGATAAACCCTGATTATCACTTTTTTGGTAAAGTTTGTTTTGAGGACTTGAAGTGATCATTTCTGTCATAGCTGTGTAAAAAGAATTCATTCATGTTCCACTTAACCCTGAAGAGCATTCTTCTGTTAACCTATTGTTTTATTCAAGTCTAATCTGCTTAGACAGTAGAGTAACTCATTTCTCCCCTCCTGTGCCCACGTCTGCCTGTACCCAGCATCCTGGCAGGCTCCTGCTGCAGAGCTACCCAACTCTGTTATGTCATTCCAGAGGATAGGAAGGTTCTCACACTAAGTCACACTGGGGACAGCACTGTCATTACTTCTTACCAACACACAGGAACCAAGGAGTTTTACCTCATTTTCTTTGATAATGATAGTACCTTGGCTATGCTAAAGGGCTACTTTTTTCCTGCACAGAGTATTCCTTTTCAATTAAAAAGAGAAAGAAAAATTATGGTTTATATAATTTGTAGCTTCTGTAGATGGGGACATGTAGTTAAGGAGGTGGTTTAGAGTGCTTTTCCACAGCTACTGCTTCACTCTCTTATGCCTCTTTGGTCTTTTTGTGCCTTTGCTGTAATGTTGGTCCTCAGCTAGTTAAGGGATTTTGAACTAGACGTCTCCTCTGGGCCCTACCTTTTTCCGTGTGTGTGTGTGGTGTGTGTCTGTAGAAGACAGAGGTCAAAGCAGTTTTTAATAATAGTACAAGGTTAAATATATCCATCTTGTAGTGTTTTAGAGCTGCGTTCAATTTCACAGTCCTTTCTAAATTACATTCTAGTTTATTCAGAGTACCTATAAATCTAAAGCAAACAATACATTTTTATCATAATACATTCTTAAAACATTCTCAGTTGAATATAGAACATTTCTGTTCCATATTAAAATTTGTTAATGATGGATTTCTCAGATTTATTTCAGGATATTTTATTACTTTCAGTAACTTATAAGGTATAAAGCCTCTTAAGTTAGCAAACTGTACTACATTATTCTGGGTGCTGAAATGCTAACGTGAGGGACGCCCGGGTGGCTCAGAGGTTGAGCGCCTGCCTTCAGCCCAGGGCGTGATCCTGGAATCCCAGGATCAAGTCCCACATCGGGCTCCCTGCGTGGAGCCTACTTCTCCCTCTGCCTGTGTCTCTGCCTCCCTCTCTCTCTCTCTCTCTCTCTCTCTCTCTCTGTCTCATGAATAAATAAATAAAATCTTAAAAAAAAAAAGAAAAAAGAAATGCTAATGTGAAAGATAAAATGATAGTTTGTCAGTGCCAAGGACTAGGTACCATTTTTCTTAAAGTCACATTGCTTTGATATAGGAAATTAGAGTACAATGCATTTGGGGAAAATAACCCAGATGTGTGTGGTGTGTGTGTGTGTGTGTGTGTGTGTACACGTACATATACATATATTTTTAAAATTCTGCCCTGCCAGTTATATCCAGGAAAGGGGCTCTGAAATACTAAAACTGTTCTCCAAAATACTAAAATACCCAAAAGCCAACACTGTACTGAGTTTTATCAGGAAACATAATTCCAAGATGTAGTGGAAACAAAAGCATATAACCGTTCTGATTGCTGAACTTTAAAACATGTAGTTCAGAGATGAGACTCAAGGATGAAGTACCTTCCCTCTGAGGAAAGTCTAAAAGCTATAAATTTTCACTTCAAACAATTAAGACTAAACGTCAGTGACATCACATAGGTTGTGATAAAGTATATGTGGTTTCAGTCACCATAGGAATAAAGGGTTTAAAAAAAAAGGGAATAAAGGGTTTTTTGTTGTTGTTGTTTTTGAAGCTCTTGGGATCTAGTTTTATGAACAGAAACCTCCCAACATGATATTTTTTAAAAAATGATTTTTTAGAGAAAGAGAATGAACACATGCAAGCAGGGGGAGGGGCACAGGGAGAGGGAGAGAATCTCAAGCAGTATCCCTACTGAGTGTCGGGCCTGACAGGGGCTTGATCTCATGACCCTAAGATCATGACCAGAGCTGAAACCAAGGGGTAGATGCTCAGCCCAACTGAGCCACCCAGGCACCCCCAACATAATAGTTTTAGAGACAGGGCACTCATTTCCTGCCTCTGTATCCAGTTGACCCTTGAACAATGCAACAGTTAGGGCTGCCGACCTCCATGCAGTAGAAAATCTGTGTATAACTTTTAACTCCCCCCAAATTTAACTTTTAATGGTCTGTGGACCAGAAGCCTGACCAATAATAGCATTTTTGTGTATGTCTTATATACTATATTCTTACAATAAAGTAAGTTAGAGAAAAGAAAATGTGATCAAAATCATGAGAAAATACATTTTATTTTAAAGATTTTATTCATGAGACACGCAGAGACACAGGCAGAGGGAGAAGCAGGCTCCCTGTGGGGAGCCCAATGATGGGACTTGATCCTGGGATCTCAACCTAGCCAAAGGCAGATGCTCAACCACTGAGCTGCCCAGGTGCTCCAAGAAAATACATTTATAGTACTGTACTTTTCCGGGGGGGTGGGGGGGAAATCAACACATAAATGGACCTACTTATTTGAAACCTGTATTGTTTGAGGGTCAAATGTAATCTGAAAATAAATTTTCAAGAAAGTTTTTTATAACAGTTGATAAGAATACTGGAGCAAACTCTGCACAGACCTGTTGATGAGCAGGTTGGTTTAATAACCCCAGGGGCTCCTGGGTGGCTCAGTTGGTTAGGTGTCTGCCTTTGGCTCAGGTCGTGGTCCTGGAGTCCGAGGATCAAGTCCCACATCAGGCTCTCTGCTCTGCAGGAAGTCTGCTTCTCCCTCTCCCTCTGCCTGCTGCTCCCCCCACTTGTGCTCTGTCAAATAAAAATCTAAAATCTATATATTATATGTATTTCTGCTGGAGGTTGAGTATGCTGCTGGAGGAGGATGGTCAGGATATGTCAGGTGTTGTCTCACTCTTAGGCAGGCCATTCTCTGCCTCTGCAAACAGAACACAAAGTTCCATACACAGTAGCACAGACCTCTCGTTTCCCTTTTCCTATTTTTGTTGAATAGCCAGGAATATATATGCAATACTGTTTGAATCAGATTTTACATGGCCCTCTCCTCCGTGCCAGTTTCTTATTAAATAGCATCAAAGAAATGAGAACTAAACTTAAACTGAATGTAACTCTACTAAATTCTTTCATGAAAATCCGATTGTGCTCTCAGTGATACATTTCCGTGATGCACTTGCTGCTGTAGCATCACGCTGATGACCTTTCCTTTCTCTTCACAGAGCGCAGCATTACATCAACATGCCTGTGCAGTTCAGACCCAAGTCCGCGGGCAAATTTGAAGCTTTGCTTGTTGTTCAAACAGATGAAGGCAAGAGTGTTGCTATTCGACTAATGGGTGAAGCTCTTGAAAAAATCAACTAGATACATTTTGTGTAAATTACAAAAGTTATGTTTTGGTAACTTTTTCTTACACTACAATATTCTTTTGTATATATTTTGTAAGATTTTTGTTTGTCTTGAGAAGCTTATACTGAAGACCTAAGATATCATGTATGTAGCCTATAGTATTATACTTAACATTTTTAAGGGGAGAAGAGAATTCTATTTTTGCATTGATTATGATACTCTGAATAAATATGGCATATATTTTACTGTGGTGTATCCAGAAATAAACTTAATTTCCACTGAACCTTTTTTATATGATGTCTTACAGAAATCAGAATATTGCTTTTTTCTATTTATTTCAAGCTGCTGTGATTTTTTTTTCCCCCTCCATTACACTGTTTGTTTGTTTGTTTGTTTGTTTTTCTCTCTAAGAAATTCCTTCTCTGGTCCTCTGTCTCTTAGCTAATTGCCCAGACTAGAAAGGAAGTGTACTTTTAAAGAAATTATTTTTCTCTAGAGTAGGGGAATTCATATTCTGTGCAAATACATTGGAGAGGTTGATGTATTTTGAAATAGATTTATTGTGATGAAAGCTAAATGAGACAGCTGCTCCAGAACGCTGCATAGAAGGAATGCTCCTCAAGCAGGTGGGGGTGGGGGGGGGAGTCCCTGTGGGAGGATAAATGCTCAATGCAGCATCTTGAGCTGTGAGGTAGAAAAGGTGTGACACAGTTACCTGGTTTTACCCAGGAAGAATATGATTATTAATTGCTTCTCTACCAATACTATTAAGTCCCCTGATAAAGTTTTCTGAGCCCCAGCTAACAGCCGTGTTTGGAGCAGCAAAGTCCCAGATTGTGAGCAGTTGTGTAGTGGCTTGGGATGATCACAATTGGATATTATTGATGGAGCAGAAAGACCACAGAACATGCAAAAAGCTTCCTGGATGGCTTAAATCTGCAACAGTTTGGAACCAGTGATGGTGAGCTGGAGCTAGAAAAACAAATTTCTTCTCTCTTTAAAGTAAAGAAATCTTTAGAAAAGGGAGGGGGCACCTGGGCGGCTCACTTGGTTAGGTGTTCAACTCTTTGTTTCAGATCAGGTCATGATGTCAGGATCGTGAGATCAAACACCACATCAGGTATGCTCAGCAGGAAGTCTGCTTAAGATTCTCTGTCCCTCTGCCCCTCCCCCCACTCATACACTCTTTATCTAAAAAATAAATCTTTAAAAAAAGAAAACCATGGAATTTTTTCTTTTCTCTTCTACCTTATTTTCTCTTGCTTAGAAATTCTTTCTTAGAAATCAAATTTATAAACACATTTTTCACAAGTTAAGCAGTGGTTTCTGTTACTGATAGTGCCCTACTCCAATCCAGATTTCGTATATCAAATGTGGATCACTTCATGCTTGAATGTGTATTTATTTGATAACATTCAGCCTCAAAAATCTTGAAATAGTGGTATTGCTTTTTAAAAATGCTCCTCAGTGGGGCAGCCCAGGTGGCTCAGCGGTTTAGCGCCACCTTCAGCCCAGGGTGTGATCCTGGAGACCTGGGATCAAGTCCCGTGTCAGGCTCCCTGCATGGAGCCTGCTTTTCCCTCTGCCTGTGTCTCTGCCTCTCTCTGTCTCATTCTGTGTCTCTCATAACTAAATAAAATATTTATTTAAAAAAAAAAGGGAACCCTGGGCGGCACAGCGGTTTAGTGCCTGCCTTTGGCCCAGGGCGCGATCCTGGAGACCCGGGATCGAGTCCCACATTGGGCTCCCGGTGCATGGAGCCTGCTTCTCCCTCTGTCTATGTCTCTGCCTCTCTCTCTCTCTGTGTGTGTGACTATCATAAATAAATAAAAATTTTAAAAAATTAAAAAAAAAAAGTTCCTCAGTGTTACTACATTTCTATTTAACCATCACTTTGCCTTGTAGGTTTTACTTAGGAGGTCAAAAGGGGGGGGGGGGGATTAAGCAAACAAAAAGCTTTAAGAGTGACTTTTCTTCCATAGACTGCTTTTATGGATATGCATTTCTTCTGTGCCTCTGTGTTTTGGAAACCTGGTGCTTGGACTTTCCAGAGGAGTTGGATGTGAACCAGTGAATGCAGCCAGTCGTCACTGTAAAGTGGCTATGACCACTGGCTCTCTTCACTGTGATCTGCAGCGTGGAGGAGCATCTAATAGGCAGAGTTACCATATATGTTTTCCCTAATTAGCTTTCCATCTAGAAGCTGGTTCTCCTCTCCCATCCCTTACCAGATTGATATCTTAACCTCTCCTCTGAGCTTCAAACTCAGCCAGCCATTTCCACTTGGTTTTCTGAATAGGCAGGCGTCTCAAACTTTGGATTCCCTCCCTACTTCAAACATGTTTCTCTCTAGCTTTCCTCATCTGCATTGACGTCCCCACTGTCCATCCAATTTGTTAGCTAAAACCCTGGGTTTGGATGTTTTACCCTCATGCCCATCAACTCTACTGAACGTGTCTCACAGAAGTCCTTGTCTGTGTCCAGGGGTGGCCACCATCCTCACTGGCAGATGGTGGCGGTAGTCTCCTTGCCATACCGCTGCTGGTGCTCCTTTCTCCACCAGCAGGCAGAGTTGCATTTATAAAAATGTAGGCCAGAGCCGAGCCTCCCCTGCTTAAATATATAATTACAATACACACGGTCTGAGCCCACACTCACTCCTGTTGGCCTAGGAGGCTATTGGTCATCTGGCCTCTGCCTCCATCTGCAGCCTTATCCATTCTCCAACTACTTGCACCAGCCCCAAGGCCTTTGTTCTCTGGCTCAGTCACTAAGGCCTTCTCATTTGGTGGACCTTTGGCTTAAAACTCTTCCCTAGATCTTGGCTTGTTCCCCCCCCTCCCCAGGGGGGCCTTTTCTGACCACTGTGTCCAGGGGAGCCCCTGACTATCTCACATCACACTGCTTGCTTTTTCTTATATACTTGTTAACTAGTTACTTGTCTCCCTCTAGAATGTAAGTTCTGTGGAGCCACAGGCCTGGATTCCCCTCCTGACCACTACATCCCCAGACCTGGTCAGCCCCATGTATGTATGATATGACTGACCACATTCGTTGTTCTGTAAGGTTCTCTGCACACTGCCCTGACCCAAAAGCCCAGCCATGCTTCTCATCAGCCCTAGGAAACCTCATTCCAGGCTTCCCCCAAGATTTCTTATCTAGTTTCTCACCATAATAGGTCAACAATTATTGAGTGCTTCCTATGTGGCAGGTAGGGTCTCAAGTGCCCTATATGCACGGTCACCCTTAATTCCCATCGGCTTTATAGAGACAGACCCTTTCTTGGCAGAGAGGCCTGTGGGAGAGAGGGTCAGGAGCCTGACTTCTGCTGCAGCCTCCAGGCCCCTGGGAGCATGTCTGGGAACAGATCGGTGGATGGTGCTGAGCCTCAGGAGCACAGGATAGCCCGATGGCCTGGTGTGGATTAGCAAACTCAGGCTCAGACTATAGGCCAGGGCTGGGATCCAAGCCTTGGTCTTTCTGACTTGGGTGCCTAGTTGCAGATAATAGAAACTCTTCTTGCAGTAATTAGAAAAATTGTAACGCTAGTATATGTCTGTTTTTTAAAAGTTAGAGTCCCTTTGGTTGTAAAGCAACCCTGAGATCACAGATTAGCCTGTCTGATGCACAGTCCTGCTTCTCAGCCAGGCAAGATATTTAGCAGGCAAGACCTAAAGTTCCGTAGAATTCAGGGCTGATTAATGTGCGTCATAACTGATTTAATTAGGTCAGGAATGAGACAGGGTAAGAGGGCATCTGTTTTCAGTCTTCAATTAAACTCAGGGATGATTTTATACTTATACATGTTTTATGGGACATGGATCTCTGTAGAATTAAATTGGGCTGTTTCTCACAAATACAAACTTGTTCTCTTAAGTGGTTTTCCTCCCTTTTCAATTCAGTGTTAGTTTTTTTAAAATTTTACATTTAACATGGGAGATACTTGATATTTTATAGGGGTTTGATGAAAACCTTGTTCTGAAGTGGGAATCTACTTCCCAGCATCTCGCGTTTAGTGGGAACTACTGCGTTGGTCCTCTTAGAGATGCATCCTTGCCTGCTGCACGTGCTAGCTGCCCAGACTGTGAGGACCTAAAGGTGTCCTGTTGCCAGAGCAACTACCCATCCACCGATCTGTCCCCAGACACGCTCCTAGGGGCCTGGAGGCTGCAGCCGGAGGAAGGCCTCTCTGCCAAGAAAGGGTCTGTCTCTATAAAGCCGATGAAAATTAGGGAGACAGTACATATAGGGCCCTTGAGACCCAACCTGCCACATAGGAAGCACTCAACAATTGTTGACCTATTATGGTGAGAAACTAGATAAATCTTGAGGGAAGCCTGGAAGTGATTGTGTTTAATTCAAAGCAGGCTTGGCATACACAGCCTAAGGCAGCTTTCTTCTTACTATGACTTCAGGTGGGACAGGAAACTTTGCGCTGCTTGCTTCAGCCAGATTCTCCTTATATTGTGGTTGACTCACAAAACAGCCCTTGTGTAGGAATCAGGGCAAGGAAATCCAGTCTTGTGTTTTGCTGTACATAAGGTTTGGGCCCTGAGAAGTTTTGAGGCTGGGCCAGAAACACCGTCATCATCTCAACGGCTCATAACAAGCATTGTCCAAATTCGTGTTGGATGGGGTAGGACTGCTGGAGGGGAAAATGGGGGAGGGCACAATGCAGCGGGGCTACTGCACGGCTCCGCAGAGGTCACCTCTCTCAGCAGAGCACCACATCCTCAGTCTTGGAAGTTGGTTCTTCAGCAACTTCTTTGGGAACTGTCTTTTTTTTTTTTTTCAAAAAAAAGGGGGGAGGGGAATCCCTGGGTGGCTCAGCGGTTTAGCACCTGCCTTTGGCCCAGGGCGCAATCCTGGAGTCCCGGGATCAAGTCCCACATGGGGCATGGAGCCTGCTTCTCCCTCCTCCTGTGTCTCTGCCTCTCTCTATATATATATGTCATTCATAAATAAATAAATAAATAAATAAATAATAAATAAATAAATAATCTTTTTAAAAAATAAAAATAAAAAAAGATTTTTATTTATTTGAGTGAGCAGGGGGCAGGGGGGCTGGAAGGGAGAGGGAGAAGCAGGCTCCCTGATGAGCAGAGCCCAAAGCGAGACTAGATCCAAGGACCCTTGGATCATGACCTGAGCCGAAGGCAGACACTCAACCGACTGAGCCACCCAGGTGCCCCAGGAACTGTCTTTATTAAAACATCCAGAAAGGCCAGTTTGTTCTGCTGCTTGGGCCATGCATGTCCTAATCCCTCTGTTCCAGCCTGGTTCCCCCTCACTTGCTCTTCCTGCCCCCGGGAATGGGCCTCCCAATACATCCCTTTCATGGGAATACTTTCCCACAGGAGGACCTTTCTTACCTGCCTTCCAGGTCATCAGGGAAGCTGGCCTATTGACTAACGAGTAATTGTGCTGAATGATTGATTCTCTGTAGAGTGTCTGTTCCATATATTCAGCTGGAAGCGCCAGGAGGGCAAGGACCAGGGCTGGCTGGTTTACCTCTGAAGCCTCTGTGCCTAAAGTAGTTGCTGATTTATGGTAGGTTATTCCATGTTCTGAATGAATACCTCACCATCAAGTTTCTGTACCATAATATTTAGGTGCAAATACCAAGAGTATATGAATAATAACATAGGAATGGATGGGCCCTTGTTAATATGTATTTAATGACATATTATTTTTTTAAGTAGGCTCTACTCTGAACATGGGGCTTGAACTCACGACCTTAAGATGAAGAGTCCCGTGCTCTCCTGACCAAGCCAGCCAGGTGCCCCTAATATAGTGATGTATTTCTATCTCAAGCCATGAACAAATAGTGCTAGTGGAGAAGCACTGGAGTGAGCAGCAGGGTACCCTGCTTACGGCACAGCTGTCTTATGGTATGGCCCTGGAGGCCTACCCGATGGGCCCTGTGCATGTAGACAAGGGAAGATCTGAGATGGATCCAACAGGTAATTTCATTGTTTTTGTTTTTTTAATTTTTATGTATTTATGATAGAGAGGCAGAGACACAGGCAGAGGGAAAAGCAGGCTCCATGCACCGGGAGCCCGACGTGGGATTCGATCCCGGGTCTCCAGGATCGCGCCCTGGGCCAAAGGCAGGTGCCAAACTGCTGCGCCACCCAGGGATCCTGGTGATTTCATTGTTGATGGGAGTTTCTAAGAGAATTTCCTTTATAAACAATAAGAGAATTCAGTCATGTGGCCAGTACAAACTCAGTATGCAAATCAGTCATCTGTACATAAGAAAATAATAACAGAATATAATGGAAGACAAAACACCCAGGAATATATGTATAAAGAAATAAGTAAAATTTATATGAAGGAGACTTGGAAGTCTCACTGCAGGCTGCAGAAGGAAGCTTGAGAGGAGGAAGGACACATGCCCACCTCATCACTGTGCAGGACCCTGTAGGAAGAGTCTCACACCCCTGCCTGGTGGCGTCCCCCCAGGACTGACGCTTCGTGCCCACTGCTGGTTGAGAGCTCTCCACAAACCAGGGAATGGCCTCAACCCTTGTCTGCGGCATCACTGCGCTTGGAGCTGTGCCCACAACGGACTGTCCAGCTGCCACATCTTCGCTCTTGCCTCTACCCTCCTTAGAGCACCTCCATAACTTTTCATTTCCTTTTTTTAGAGGATAAAACCCTACACTTCCATACATCTCTATTAGGATTTTACATGTCCTTTTAACTGTGCTAAAGTTTGGTTAGGATTTTATAAGGATTATTACAGCTTTAGTTACAAAGTTGACTTTAAGTAGCAGCCACCCCTCACCCACTTCCTGCCAGGGCTGACGCCAGCAAAGATCAAATATGCCAGACCCTGGCTATCTTCACATCCCCTCAAGCTAAGCTCCAAAGGAGAGGCCTTCTGAGGACAGGACCCATCCTTCCCTTTGGCTCTGAATGCTGTCATATGCAACCCGGAGCAATGGCAGCCATCTGTAGCTAAGTAGTGACAAATAGCAATGGACAAGAAGACACTTCTGAGAATAGCAGGGCAGAGGATGATGCCCTGGGCCACCTAGGCCGCTACAGAGCTGCCATAGCCCAGATGTCCTGTTTTCTTACAACAGCAACAGCCAACACTGAGCTAGGATCCTGCATGGATTATCCTGCTTGTGTGCATGGGAACCTGTAACACTAGCTGAACCACGGGACCTCTGGACCAAGGTAGGCGGAGAGTTCGCCTTTACTGGACTATCTAAATTTTCTAACATGTTCATTCCAGTATTAACAATTTTTATAATGGTTTTTTAAAAGGTAAACAACATGGGAATCCCTGGGTGGCGCAGCGGTTCAGCGCCTGCCTTTGGCCCGGGACGTGATCCTGGAGTCCCGGGATCAAGTCCCGTGTCGGGCTCCTGGCATGGAGCCTGCTTCTCTCTCTGCCTCTCTCTCTCTTTCTCTATGTCTATCATGAATAAATAAATAAAATCTAAATAAATAAATAAATAAATAAATAAATAAATGGTAAACACATGCATTCTTTTAGTAAGAGATTTTTTTTCCTGCCAACATTCAGTTGATGTTGATGGAACATCAACTGTTGATGGATACCTTGATGGAAGGTATCACTTAATAATTAAGGTATTTGGGCCAATTTATTGGGCAACCAAATGTTACCTACTGACAGTAGTCTTGTTTCAGAAGGCTTTTTTTTTTTTAAGATTTTATTTACTTGAGAGAGAGAATGGGCATGAGCAGGGGAAGGGACGGAGAGGGAGAAGCAGGCTCCCCCTTGAGCAGGGAGCCCAATAGGGGGCTCGATCCCAGGACCCTGGAATCATAACCTGAGCTGAAGACAGACACTCAACCAACTAAGCCACCCAGGCGCTCCCTGAAGGCATTTGAAGTGACACCTCCCAGTAAAATTCTAGATGGATTCTTTCCTTCTGAAGAACTTGTGCTTCAGATCCTCACTATTCTCCCAGAAGTCTCTGCTGAACCACAGAAGCTGGAGTCCCTCTCCAGGGCCCAAGGTGGGAATTTGCAGGCAGTAGAAGTAACCAGGTAGCTGGACGCTCATCAGTCTACTTACAGTGTTTCAGTCTGGTGTTCATGGCGAGAAACAGGCTTACAGAGCAGGGTGGCTTGGTTTACCCTGGCCGTTCACCTTGGAGAGCCTCTGGTGATAGACTGCAGAGTGTCTGAGAGATCTGGAAATATATCGTGATTATTCTCAATTGCAGGGCTGCTCCCCAACCTGATCTGCCTTTGGAAGGTGGCACTTTAACCATGCCTGGATACCCTTGGTGACGGTGCTTCTGGTTTCTCAGAATTCAGTGCAGCACATTTACAGAAAAGTGCCTCCACACCTACTGTTGAGAAGGTTCTAACTCCCTTATCTGAGAGGCTACTGGAAAGCTGCATTCAAGGAATGCTTGTTTCTCACAGTTATGCCCAGCATATTTCCAATCTGCCTCCGTAGCTGCTTTTTGAGAGATGTTCTAACTCCCTTATGTGAGGGACTAACCAAAAGCTGCATTCGGGGGAGGGGAGGGTGGGGCAGGATGGCGGGGAGAGGAGAGTCCACAAGTCACCCGGCCCCACCCCCCCAACTTACCTAGGTGACACAAACCATCCTGAACACCTACGAATTCCACCTGAGATTTAAAGCAAGAACACCTGGGGACGCCTGGGTGGCTCAGCGGTTGAGCATCTGCCCCTGGCTCAGCGCATGATCCGCGGTCCCAGGATCGAGTCCCACATCAGGTTCCCTGCCTGGAGCCTGCTTCTCCCTCTACATCTCTGCCTTTCTCTCTGTGTGTCTTTCATGAATAAATAAAATAAAATCTCTTAAAAAAAAAAAAAAAAAGGCATGACCACCTGGCCCTCCAGGACGGGAGAGCCCAGCCCAGGAGCAGCAGAACTTGAAAAATCCGCAACAAGGTTTGCCTGATAGAAAAGCGCTCAGCAGGGCAGCCCCGGTGGTTCAGTGGTTTAGCGCCGCCTTCGGCCCAGGGTGTGATCCTGGAGACCCGCGATCGAGTCCCACATCGGGCTCCCTGCATGGAGCCTGCTCCTCCCTCTGCCTGTGGCTCTGCCTCTCTCTCTCCTCTCTGTGTATTCTCATGAATAAATAAATAAAATCTTAAAAAAAAAAAAAAAAAAAGGAAAAGCGCTCAGCAGAGAAATTGGGCAGAACCGCAGGAGGGGCAGTGGGGCCTCCAGATTCCCGGGGTCACTAGCAGAAGAGGGGCGCCCGGGGGAGAGCGCACCACACGGCAGCCAAGCTCCGGAAAGGGCTGGAGCGCACCTGGCGGGGCCTCGGGGAGAAGCCGGGTGGTCAGGCGGCGGCTCCCGACGGAAGGGGCTGCACCCTGCAGCCTTCGGAGGCCCCGGGAACGCGATTCCAGCAGCACAGGCCCTGGATCCCAGGGCGCTGGGACACAGCCCACCATCCTGTGCTCCCCCCCGGGACAGGTAGAAGGGGGAGTGCATAGGACAGGGAGGACTCTCCTGCCGCTGGGCGCCCCGGAGCTGTGCAGGTCAGCGACCCCCACCACCGGAGCATCCAGGCCAGTGTGGACTGGGAGACTAGGGTAGTTACCCGCGGGGAGCTGACTCCAGGTCAGGACCTGGCTGCTGCCAGTGTGGTTGTTCCTCCTGGTGTCACCCTGTGCCTGGGAGGGGCGGGGCTGCCAGGGGACAGGGGACTCATTGGGTAAACAGCTCCCACTGAGCCGGCACCCGATTGGGGGGGGGGGGCGGGGATCTCCCCCAGGTGCACACACCTGAGAATCAGCACAGTAAGCCCCTCCCCCAGAGACCAGCTGGAAGGACAGAGGAAGAGCAAGTCCTAGACCGAGCAGCGCTGAAAAGCTCCAGGGGGAGTCGAGGGATTTATAGTATATAGAACTAGAGGGTACCCTTCCTTTTTTTCCCTTTTCCCAGTACAACTCGTTTTTATTTATTTTTTTTTAATTTTTTTTTTAATTTTTTATTTATTTATGATAGGCACACAGTGAGAGAGAGAGAGGCAGAGACACAGGCAGAGGCAGAAGCAGGCTCCATGCACCGGGAGCCCGACGTGGGATTCGATCCCGGGTCTCCAGGATCGCGCCCTGGGCCAAAGGCAGGCGCTAAACCACTGCGCCACCCAGGGATCCCTACAACTCGTTTTTATATCAGACTAAAAATTTCCAGTATTTTTTCTCTTTTCCAACCTTAACTGTAATATTTTACCACCTCTTCATTTTTAAGTTTCTTCCTTTTTGACTTTCATATTTCTACACAATTATATGTCATAGATCTATTTTCCACTTCTACATTCCCTTCAACATACTCAATTTAATTTTGGGAGATATACAAGATGCAGGTTTTTGTTTTCTGTTTTTTTGTTTTTATCTGCCTCATTTTGTATTACAATGGTAGAAGTTAATACCTTCTAAAACATGACCAACATGCACCCAGAACCAAATGGTATACCGGGCTGGTTCATTTGGTGAGATTATATTCTCTCTTCATTCCCATTCTGCCCCCCTCTTTTATCTTGTTTATGTTTTGGTGGTCAATGTTGGGGCCTTCTACAAGTATTGGTTTATATAAATTTGGGACTGAGCATCCTCTACCATAGAGAACAAAATATACTCAGAACCAAGAGGATCACCCTCTAGGACCCCTCAGGTAGACTACATTCTCCCTCCACTACCACTTCTTCACCACCACCATCTCCCAGACCCCCTCCTTTTTTTTTTTTTTTTTTCCCGTATCTTTTTCCTTTTTTTCCTCTTTACTTTTGCTTTCTGCTCTTCTTTTTTTCTTTCTTGGGGGATTCTTGGCCTTTTACTTTTCACTACTTGTTTTAAAATTTATCACTTTAGTAGTCCTTTTTATTTTGTTCTGATCTTAATCATTTTCTAGTCTTTGATCTTGTCAGAATCATCTAGGATGAAATTTACTTAGGTCATCGTTGATATTCTTGACTCAGCCTGCTCATACAGCCACTTTGCACGGAGCAAAATGACTAGAAGGAAGAACTTCCCACAAAAGTAAGAATCAGAAACAGTAATCTCTGCCACAGAGCTACAGCATATGGATTACAATTCGATGTCAGAAAGCCAATTTAGAAGCACAATTATAAAGCTACTGATGGCTCTGGAAAAAATAATAAAGGATTCTAGAGACTTCAGGATTGCAGAATTTAGATCTAATCAGGCCGAAATTAAAAATTAAATGATTTGCAATCCACACTGGATGTCCTAACTACTAGGGTTAATGAGGTGGAAGACAGAGTGAGCAACACAGAAGACAAGTTGATGGCAAGGAAGGAAACTGAGGAAAAAGAGAAAAACAAGAGCCCATGAGGAAAGGTTAAGGGAAATAAATGATGGCTTAAGAAGGAAGAATTTACGTATAATTGGGGATACAAAAGAGGCCGAGAGGGACAGAGGGTCAGAAAGCATATTTGAACAAATCATAGCTGAGAACTTCCCAAATCTGGGGAAGGAAACAGGCACTCAGATCCAGGAGATAGAGGGCCCCCCCCAAAAAAAAATCAATAAAAACCATTGAACACCTCAACATTTAACAGTGAAACTTAGAAATTCCAAAGATAAAGAGAAAATCCTTAAAGAAGTGATAGACAAGAGATGCTTAACTAATATGGGGAGAAGTAAAAAAAAAAATAATAATAATAATAATAATATGGGGAGAAGTATCAAATTATAGCAGACCTCTCCACAGAGGCCTGGCGGGCCAGAAGTGGTGGCATGATATATTCAGGGTACTAAATGAGAAGAACATGCCACCAAAGATACTTTATCCAGTTGTCATTTGGAATAAAACAAGAGATAAAGAGCTTCCAGGATAGGCAGAAACTGAAAGAATATGTGACCACGAACCGGTTCTGCAAGAAATATTAAGGGGAACCCTGTAAAAAAAAGGAGGGAGCCCAAAGAAACAATCCACAAAAACAGGGACTGAATAAGTATTACAATGACACTAAATTCATATCTTTCAATAGTTGCTCTGAACGTGAACGGGCTAAATGATCCCATCAAAAGATGCAGGGTTTCAAACTGGATAAAAAAGCAAGACCCATCTGTTTGCTGTCTACAAGAGACTCATTTGAGACCTAAGGACACCTCCAGCCAGAAATTGAAAGGTTCGAGAACCATTTACCATTCAAATGGTCCTCAAAAGAAAGCTGGGGTAGCAGTCCTCATATCAGATAAATTAAAGTTTATCCCAAAGACTGTAGTAAGAGATGAAGAGGGACACTATATCATGTTTAAAGGGCTTATCAAACGAGAAGACCTAACAATCATGAATATTTATGCCACTAATGTGGGAGCTGCCCAGTATATCAATTAATAACCAAAGTAAAGACATACTCAGATAATAATACACTGGAAGTAGGAGACTTCAACATGGCGCTTTCTCCAAGTAACAGATTTTCTTTTTTTCTTTTTTATTTTTTTAAAGATTATTTATTTATTTATTCATAGAGACACACACAGAGAGAGAGAGAGAGAGAGAGAGCGGGGCAGAGACACAGGCAGAGGGAGAAGCAGGCTCCATGCAGGGAGCCTGACGTGGGACTTGATCCAGGGTCTCCAGGATCAAGCCCTAGGCTGCAGGCGGCGCTAAACCACTGTGCCACCGGGGCTGCCCATTGACAGATTTTCTAAGCACAATATCACCAAAGAAACAAGGGGCTTAAATGATACACTGGACCAGATGGATTTCACAGATATCTACAGAACTTTCCATCTGAACGCAACTGAATACACTTTCTTCTCAAGTGCACATGGAACTTTCCCTAGGATAGAACACATACTGGGTCACAAATCAGGTCTCAATCAATACCGAAAGATTGGGATTGTCCTCTGCAGATTTTCAGACCACAATGCTTTGAAACTTGAACTTAATCACAAGAAGAAATTTGGAAGAAACTCAGACACGTGGAGGCTAAAGAGCATCCTACTAAAAGATGAACAAGTCAACCAGGAAATTAGAGAGGAATTAAAAAGATTCATGGAAACTAATGAAAATGAAGATACAGCTGTTCAAAATCTTTGGGATACAGCAAAAGCAGTCCTAAGAGGGAAATACATCACAATACAAGCATCCCTCAAAAAACTGGAAAAGACTCAAATACACAAGCTAACCTCACACCTATAGGAACTGGAGAAAGAACAGGAAATAAAACCTACACCAAGCAGAAGAAGGGAGATAGCAATGATTTGAGCAGAACTCAATGAAATAGAGACCAGAAGAACTGTAGAACAGATCAACAAAACCAGGAGTTGGTTCCTTGAAAAAAATAATAAGATAGATAAACCCCTAGCCCGCCCTATGAAAAAGAAAAAAGACTCAAATTAATAAAATCATGAATGAAAGAGGAGAGATCACAACCAATACCAAGGAAATACAAGTGATTTTAAAAACATATTATGAGCAGCTAAACGCCAATAAATTAGACAATTTAGGGAAAAAATGGATGCATTTCTGGAGAACCACAAATTACCAAAACTGGAACAGGAAGAAATAGAAAACCTGAACAGGCCAATAACAATTGAGGAATTTGAAGCAGTCACCAAAAACCTTCCAAGACACCAAAGTCCAGGGCCAGATGGCTTCCCAGGGGAATTCTACCGAACATTTAAAGGAGAAACAATACCTATTCTACTAAAGCTGTTCCACAGAGTAGAAAAGGACACAACACTTCCAAACTCGTTTTATGAGCCAGCATCACTTTGATCCCCAAACCAGACAAAGACCCCACCAAAAAGGAGAATTATAGACCAATAACCCTGATGAACACAGATGCAAAAATTCTCACAAGAGACTAGCCAATAGGATCCAACAGTACATTAAGAAGATTATTCACCATGACCAAGTGGGATTTATCCCCGGAATGCAAGAGTGGTTCAACACTCACAAAACAATCGACATGATAGATTATATCAACAAGAGAAAAGACAAGAACCGTGTGATCCTCTCAATAGATGCAGAAAAAGCATTTGACAAAATACAGCCTCCATTCCTGATCAAAACCCTTCAGAGTGTAGGGATAGAGAGACTATCCTCAGAATCTTAAAAGCCATCTATGAAAAGTCCAAAGTGAATATCATTCTCAATGGTGAAACAGTGAGAGCCTTTCCCCCTAAGATCAGGAACACAACAGAGATGCCCACTCTCACCAATGTTAGTCAACATAGTACTAGAAGTCCTAGCCTCAGCAATCAGACAACAAAAAGAAATAAAAGGCATTCAAATTGGCCAAGAAGAAGTCAAACTCTCCCTCTTTGCAGATGACATGATACTGTACATAGAAAACCCAAAAGACTCCACCCCAAGATTGCTAGAACTCATACAGCAATTCAGCAAAGTGGCAGGATACAAAACCAATGCCCAGAAATCAGTGGCATTTCTATACACTGACAAGGAGACTGAAGAAAGAGAAATTAAGGGAGTCAATCCCATTTACAATTGCATCCCAAAGCATAGGGTACCTAGTAATAAACCTAACCAAAGAGGTAAAGGATCTATACCCTAAAAACTACAGGACACTTCTGAAAGAGATTGAGGAAGACACAAAGAGATGGAAAAATATTCCATGCTCATGGATTGGAAGAATTAATATTGTGAAAATGTCAATGTTACCCAGGGCGATTTACACATTTAATGCAATCCCTATCAAAATACCATGGACTTTCTTCACAGAGTTGGAACAAATTATCTTAAGATTTGTGTGGAATCAGAAAAGACCCCGAATAGCCAGGGGAATATTGAAAAGGAAAACTATAGCTGGGGGCATCACAATGCCAGATTTCAGGTTGTACTACAAAGCTGTGGTCATCAAGACAGTGTGGTACTGGCACAAAAACAGACACATAGATCAATGGAACAGAATAGAGAACCCAGAAGTGGACCCTCAACTCTATGGTCAACTAATATTCGATAAAGGAGGAAAGACTATCCACTGGAAAAAGGACAGTCTCTTCAATAAATGGTGCTGGGAAAATTGGACATCCACATGCAGAAGAATGAAACTAGACCACTCTCTTGCACCATACACAAAGATAAACTCAAAATGGATGAAAGATCTAAATGTGAGACAAGATTCCGTCAAAATCCTAGAGGAGAACACATGCAACACCCTTTTTGAACTTGGCCACAGTAACTTCTTACAAGATGTTTAAGGAAGGCAAAAGAAACAAAAACAAAAATGAACTATTGGGGCTTCATCAAGATAAGAAGCTTTTGCACAGCAAAAGAAACAGTCAACAAAACTAAAAGACAACCTACAGAATGGGAGAAGATATCTGCAAATGACGTATCAGATAAAGGGCTAGTTTCCAAGATCTATAAAGAACTTATTAAACTCAACACCCAAGAAACAAACAATCCAATCATGAAATGGGCAGAAGACAAGAACAGAGATTTCACCAAAGAAGACCTACACAAGGCCAACAAGCACATGAGAAAATGCTCCACATCACTTGCCATCAGGGAAATACAAATGAAAACCACAATGAGATCCCACCTCACACCAGTGAGAATGAGGAAAATTAACAAGGCAGGAAACCACAAATGTTGGAGAGGATGTGGAGAAAAGGGAACCCTCATACACTGTTGGTGGGAATGTGAACTGGTGCAGCCACTCTGGAAAACTGTGTGGAGGTTCCTCAAACAGTTAAAAATAGACCTGCCCTACGACCCAGCAATTGCACTGTTGGGGATTTACCCCAAAGACTCAGATGCAATGAAACACCGGGACACCTGCACCCCGATGTTTCTAGCAGCAATGTCCACAATAGCCAAACTGTGGAAGGAGCCTCGGTGTTCATCGAAAGATGAATGGATAAAGAAGATATGGTCTATGTATACAATGGAATATTCCTCAGCCATTAGAAAGGACGAATACCCACCATTTGCTTCAACGTGGATGGAACTGGAGCGTATTATGCTGAGTGAAGTAAGTCAATCGGAGGACAAACATTATATGGTCTCCTTCATATGGGGAATATGAAAAATACTGAAAGGGATGATAAAGGAAAGGAGGAAAAATGAGTTGGAAAAATTCTAGGGAGAGACAAATGGTGAGAGACTCCTAACTCTGGGAAACAAACAAAGGGTTGAGGAAGGGGAGGTTGGGAGGGACTTGGGGTAACAGGTGACGAGCACTAAGGAGGGCATTTGATGGGATGAGCACTGGGTGTTATATGTTGGCAAATCAAACCTCAATAAAAAAATACTTTAAAAAATGCTGGAAAAGAAAAAATTAAATATTCAATGTACTCTTTTTAAGGAAAAAAAAAATAAACCTGCCCCAAAAGTAATAAGATACGTGGGAATAAACCTCACCAAAGGGGCAAAAGATTTGTACTCTGAAAACTATCAAACACCAAGGATAGAAACTGAACAACACACACACCGCCCCAAACTGATGATTTATGAACATATGTGGACTCAGCTGTAGCAATTAAAGGACTGAAATGCTCATAAGGTGGTAGAAGAAGAAGAAGAAGAAGAAGAAGAAGAAGAAGAAGAAGAAGAAGAAGAAGAAGAAGAAGAAGAAGAAGAAAGAAGAAGAAGAAGAAGAAGAAGAAGAAGAAGAAGAAGAAGAAGAAGAAGAAGAAGAAGAAGAAGAAGAAGAAGAAGAAGAAGAAGAAGAAGAAGAAGAAGAAGAAGAAGAAGAAGAAGAAACAGACACTGCTCAGCTCTCAGACCAGTCCCCACTTCCTGATCAGGAGCTTAAGGGTTACTGGCTGGCATGGTGAACATCGTCATCTGGGAACACCCTGTACAACCAAGCCCCCGGTGAATTCCATGGCAGTTCAGTGTCATACCCCCCAAACAAAGGCTTCCACTTTCTCTCAGAAACACAAGGAGCTGGCCTCTGCCAGGGAAGCCATTTCCATACAGCCAAGGGGCTTTCTGACATGGGCCAGCCATTCATGAAAATGATTTTCTAATGGAAGGACAGGTAAGAGGATACTGGATCTCTGAGGAGAATGGGAGGTGACAGGGTGAATACCCTGAATTCACCTTTCAACTAGCCTCTCACATAAGAGAGTTAGAACTTATCTCAAACTAGCAGTGGAGGCATAATGGACATGCAATATACTGACATCTGAGCATGAAGGGTCTTTGAATGCAGATTTCAAGTACCCCCTCACATTAGGGAGTCAGAACCTACTTCACAGTACCTCTGGAGTCCTGATGGAAATGCGTCTCTCAAATTATGGAGTTAGATCCTCTCTCAACAGTGTGTCAGTAATGCAGTTGAAATGCACTATACACACATCTGGGTAATAAGTGACACTTCAATGGAGCTTTGAACTAGCCTCTCACGTAAGGGAGGTAGAAGAACTCTCAAAAGTAGGTATGGAGGCACACTGGGATCATGGTATGTAACTGTGAGAAACAGGCCTTCCTTGGATGCAGACTTCAACTAGCCTCTCACATAATGGAGTTAAAATGTATCTCAACACTGCAGGGTATTATGCTGAGTGAAGTAAGTCAGTCGGAGAAGGACAAACATTATATGTTCTCATTCATGTGGGGAATATAAATAATAGTGAAAGGGAATATAAGGGAAGGGAGAAGAAATGTGTGGGAAATATCAGAAAGGGAGACAGAACATGAGAGACTCCTAACTCTGGGAAACGAACTAGGGGTGGTGGAAGGGGAGGTGGGCGGGGGGTGGGAGTGAATGGGTGACGGGCACTGGGGGTTATTCTGTATGTTAGTAAATTGAACACCAATAAAAAATAAATTAAAAAAAATTAAAAATTAAAAATTAAAAAAAATAAAAAAAATTTAAAAATAAAAATAAAATGTATCTCAACAGTCAGTATGGAGGCAGAATGGAAATGGGATATCCTTACCTGAGGAGAGCATTCCTTCAGTGCAGTTTTCACCCTCCTATCACAGTAGGAAGTTAGAGCCTACGTCAACAGTAGATTTGGAGGCCCGATGGAAAGGCCCCATACTTATCGCTGAGAAAAAAAGCATTCCTTAAACGTAGCTTTGAACTAGCCTCACACACGGATGTAGAACCTCCCTCAACAGCAGGTATCAAGTTGCAGTGGACACGCGCTGAACACATCTCTGGGTAATACGCGATTCCTGAATGCATCTTTTAACCAGCCTCTCACATAAGAAACCTACCTCATCAGTAGGCGTGGAGGTCAATGGAGATGTGATACTTATTTCTAGACAAAGAAGCGTTCCTTGAATGCAGCTTTCAACTAGCTCCTCACATAAGAAAGTTAGAACCCACCTCAACAGAATTTGTGGTGGTGCAACGGAAACGCAGTGTACTTAACCCGAGAAGCAAGCGTTCGTTGTCTGCAGCTTTCAACCAGCTCCCACATAAAGGAGTTATGGCCATATGAGCGGTAGATACGGCGTTGCAATGGACACGCGATACAATAAGCCTCGGCACACAAGCTTTCCTTGAGTGC
Source organism: Canis aureus (assembly GCF_053574225.1). Classification (NCBI taxonomy): domain Eukaryota; kingdom Metazoa; phylum Chordata; class Mammalia; order Carnivora; family Canidae; genus Canis; species Canis aureus. Next base: position 2,407,798 of record NC_135616.1, on the reverse strand, counting down.
ACCTTTCGAACAGGCTCCTGCATAATGGAATTAAATTTATCCGAACACTGCGTGTGGCGTTGCAATGGGTATGATATACTAAGCAGGAGGGAAACAGGCCTTCCGTGAATGCAGCTTTCAACTAGCTTCTCACGTAGGGGAGTTGGAACCTGCCTCAACAGTGGCTGTGGAGGGTAAACGGAAATGCACTGTGCTCAATCTCAGAAACAAGTGTTCGTTGTGGGCAGCTTTCAAGTAGCCTCCCACACAAAGGAGTCAGAACCTTTCTGAATAGGCTGCGAGAGGTTGCAATGGCTACGCGATATCCTGAGCTCTAGGGGAAAAAGCGCTCCTTGAAAGTGCCTTCCAACTAGCTCCTCACATAAGGGAGTTAGAATCTATGTCTACAGTAAGTGTGTTTGCACATTGGAAATGTGCTGTACATAACTCTGAGAAGCGAGCGTTCCCTGAATGCACCTTTCAACTAGCCTCTCATATTAGGAAGTAGAACCTATAGAACAGTAGGTTTGGAAGCCCAATGGAAATTCACCATCCTAAACTCTGATATACAAGCTCTCCTTGAAATGCAGCTTTCAACTAGCGCCTCACATAAGGGGGCTAGAACCTCTCTCAAAAGTAGGTATGGAAGCACATTTGAAAAACACTCTCCTAAAAAAGAGAAAAAAAGAAAAAAGAAAAACACTCTCCTTAACTCTCAGAAACAAATGTTCCTTGGAGACCGGTTTCAGCTAGCACCTATCTCAAGAGTAGGTGTAGAGGCGCAATGGAAATACTGGACTCTGAGAAACCAACATTCCTTGAAGGCAGCTTTCTTTTTTTTTAATTGACATTTGATTTGTCAACATACAGTATCACACCCAGTGCTCATCCCGTCAAGTGCCCTCCTCAGTGCCCGTCACCCAGTCACCCCATCCCCCCACCCACCTCCCCTTCTGCGACCCTTTGTTCATTTCCCAGAGTTAGGAGTCTCTCACGGTTTGTCACCCTCTCTATTTTTTCCACTCATTTTCCCTCCTTTCCTTCATCATCCCTTTTATTTCTTACATTCCCTGTATGAGTGAAACCATATGATGATTGTCCTTCCCCGATGGACTTACTTCACTCAGCATTATACCCAGCACAAGATGAGCCAGGAGCAGATACTGGCAGGGAAGGAAGGAGGGCATTTGCACCCTGATCATCCCCACTAACTTCAAGCTCCAGGTGGCAGTTCAAGGTGGCTCCTCAGAGGGAGCATCTTCCCCTCCAACTGTTCATGCCTCTGGTCCTACTCCTCTTTCAGCTGCACATTCTCACAGGATAGCTACAACCATGGTTTGTCTGCCTGTACTTCAGCACACATCAGATGCCTAATAAATGCAAGGGTGCTCGGCCTCCAAGGCAGATGAGTGGGCGACCCATGGGCTTGGCCACACATAGTCAGTTGCCCTCCCCCACCCAAGGAACCAGGGCCTGCCCATTCGCCTATCCGTTCTGGCTCATTTAATCGACATAGGAACTCTGCATCAGTTCTTCCCAGGGTCTATCGCCACAGTCTGCAACTGGACAGTGAAAGCTTGAGTTTGAGGAACTGGACAGGTTGATGTGGTTGGTAAGTGATGGAGCTGAGACTTGGACCCCGGCCATACGAGCCCACATCAGGGAAAGGCAGATCTGGGGCAGAAGACAGCAGAAGAAAAAGCCTGCCCCAGTCCCGCCCTGAGGGCCAGCTGGTCACCGCATCTTTGGATGGCAATTGCTTTGCCACCAGCGTGGGAGGGAAGTCCGTAAGGCCAGGCATCTCATGCAGCTGGTGCTCGGGGGCTATGCACCAGTGGCAGGTAGCCTCTGGGGCTGGAGGTGGCTCCGTCTCTATGTTTAGGGCTGGAGTTACAATTCCCAGGAAAGGTGGTGGTCGAACTGACTGCAGCTCAGGACCTGGCGCACATGCAGAAGAAGACGTGAGCCCTCGTTCCAGATCTGGAACAGCTGATGGAAGTGATGCTGGCTCTGACGCTTGCGGTGATGGTTGAAATGAGCTAGGGGTGTCGCTAGCTCCGTCGGAGGCCCTTTCTCTGGCTCTGCAGCTGGAAGGAGCTGTGGAGCTGGCACCAGCACAAGAGAAAGAGAAATGTTCATCCACGTGACTGACTTGCCCCGTGCCCTTCCAAAACCAGGACAGATCCCATGGCCATTAAAGGAACACCCAGCCCCTGAACCCCATCCCGGAGAGTCTTCCCAGCCTGCAGTACCCCTTGCCCTCTGCCTCTGCCTCTGAGCTGCAGAAGTTCCCACGGCATCAGGATAAGGGGGGCGTGGCACTTCAGGTCCCGGTCATGCAACTTCACGTGCACACAGGCCCCCTTTACTTCAAAACAGGCACAGTGCAGGGACTGCCAGGTGTCCTGAAGTTTCTGGTCAGGCCAGGTACCCAAGATGGGGGAGAGGGTACTGGGGAGAGTCATATGTGGAGCAGCGTCAGAGGCCTGGCTACCCTACACATGCTACTCCCACAGCACCATTCTTTCTGTGTGGGTCCCAGAGAATGCCCCCAGCATGACTTCCAACCCCTCCGTAGCTGTTCTTGCAGTGGAAGGTCTGGTTGTCCAGAAAAGCTGTATGAGTCTGGTTTTTCTACTTATCCTCTTATCCCCAAGATACTAGTTTAAAACTACATTATACTAACACTTCCTTCTCAGGGTTAAGTATATGGCACTCGCCTGTTGCTTTCACACATACTTTTGAGATAGTTTCTAATGTCAACACACAAGAATATAGGTAAAACCCACTTCCTGCGATAACTTCTTTCTTAGAATTAAAAGTAGGTCAGGGGCAGCCCTGGTGGCTCAGTGGTTTAGCGCCGCCTTTGGCCCAGGGCATGATCCTGGAGACCCGGGATCGAGTCCCACGTAGGGCTCCCTGCATGGAGCCTGCTTCTCCCTCTCCCTCTGCCTGTGTCTCTGCCTCTCTCTCTCTCTCTCTCATGAATGAATGAATGAATGAATGAATAAATAAATAAATAAATAAATAAATAAATAAATAAATAAATGAAGTAGGTCAGTTGACATCCACATGCACACATATATTGGATACGGGTTATAACCTGACCAAAGAAGATGCCAGCTGGAAGCTGCATTCTAGTAATGCTTGTTTCTCAGGGCTAAGCATCTGTCACGTGCCTCTTGCTTTCACACTTCCTTTTGAGGTAGCTCCTCAAGCGTCATCACTGGTGTGGTGACTCTGTGCCAGTCCTCAGTGCCTCATGCATGTTCCCTACGTCCTCCTCCTGACACCATGAGCTGCCTGTATTACTCCCCTTTGTGCAAGTATAGAAAGTGGAGCATTTCTGGGTGCACGGAGCAGCTGGGATTTGAACTCGGGCCTTCTGGTTCTGCTTTGTTCTGTGGCGTGTGTTCTCAGGGCAACCCCCACACAGTAACCAGAGAGAGGGGGCTGCACTGGGGCTGGGGGTCCTACATGGTCAGTGAGACTCCTGAGCAAGGGGCTCAATGGGCCACCACATGTGGGGTCCTGCAGATGCCAGCCGCATCGCCCCTGTGTCCCTGTCTGCGATGGCAACGCTCTCCTGTTGACCTTCCTCTGGGCGGTGTTTCCAACACCTGCATTCTCACCGAGGATCTGGCACCTCACTCACTTACCACATGGTCTCTCCTATCCCCAGATGAGAGACGCTTCCTGTCCATTTGCCCCTCAGGGTGGGCTCACAAACTGCCATTCACCCTCCTCTGCCTTTGTTTCTATTTCTGAAACAGAAATCTTTGCCCCTTTTGTCAACTTTCTTCTTGTCATTTAATAATCCCACAATCTCCTTCCCTTCTGAGACCTTCCTCCAGGGGATTTTTTTTTTTCTTCTCTCACACCTTTGATCTTCTCTATCAGTTATGAGCTACATCCAGCACTTAGTAACAGAACATGAAACACACAGATGTGTGTACATTGACTGAAGAGTATTCACTTTTTATATGTAATAAAAGTCCAGAAATACCTGGTGGTTGGCACTGGTTCCATAGCTCAAGTCTTTACAATCTTCTTGGTCCCAGAAAGGTGGCTGTAGCTCCATCCATCACATCTTTGTTCTAGGCAACAAACAAGAGGGAGTGGGGAAAGGCAAGAGGAGCACCTACCACTGTCCCTTTGTATAGTCACTGTCTGTAAGTCCCACCCAGCCACTTGCACTTATGTTTTGTTAGACACCCTGGCTGCAAGGAAGCCCAAGAAATGTAGAATTTAGCTGGTCATTTTGCCACTTAAGTTAGGTTTCTGTTAAGAAACAAGACAAGGAAGTAGATGTTGTATGGCTGTCTACAGTTTCCCATTCTCCTGATTGAATTCTTCGCTCAGTTGAGGGTAGGTCATCAGGAGACCAGGGGATGCTCTTGGACCCCCCCTTGCCTGACTGTCATATGATACAGGGTAGATGTTCCTAAGTTTTGTGTGAGCCTTCGTTGTGTGCACACATGGATGGATGTGTGTGTGTGCATGTACAAGGGAGAGCTGGGGCACAGGGGAGGCCACCTGAGGGCCAGGGCTGTCTAGTACCACTCTCTGTGGGCACTGACACTCCATCCCAGGGTACTGGGGAGGCATTCCCAGATTCTCTCCATGGTGCAACCAGAGCGCATCCTGAGAGCCAACAGGTTGTGGCACATTTTCGACCCCCTTGGAGGGAAGAGGCCACATCTGCGGGTGGCACCTGTTTCCTTTCCCCTGCTCTGAACCCACTGGAACAGAATGCCTAAGTCTGAGTGGAAAAGTAGTCCTCCCAAGGGTGGAAAATGAATCATGCTTCTGCAGCCTTCAAGTTTGAAGTACACCTGTCCAATTTCTTGGCAGGGAGGGCAGATATATTTAAAAAAAAAAAAAAAGCTTTAAAAATAAAGAAAATCCATAAGATTATGAGAAATTTTCTTTTTTAAAAGATTTTATTTGAGAGAGAGACTGAATGAAAGAGAGAGCATGAGTGGGGCCATGGGCAGAGGGAGAGGGAAAAGCAGGCTCCCCACCGAGCAGGGAGCCTGATGCAGGGCTCAACTCAGGACCCTGGGATCATGACCTGGGCTGAAGGCAGAAGCTTCACCCACTGACCCACCCAGAAGCCAAGTTGTTATGAGGTTGTGCTAGTCACCATTCTCCACATTACCCCGCTTTCACCTCTCCTGAAAATCTTTGGCATCTTGCGTATCCATTTCCCTCGTTTGGCTCTCTTTTAAAAAACTAGATTCAGGGCAGCCCCGGCGGCCCAGTGGTTTAGCGCCGCCTTTGCCCAGGGTGTGATACTGAAGTCCCGGGATCGGGATCGAGTCCCACATCCAGCTCCCCACATGGAGCCTGCTTCTCCCTCTGCCTGTGTCTCTGCCTCTCTCTCTCTCTCTCTCTCTCATGAATAAATAAAATATCAAACAACAACAACAACAACAACAACAACAACAACAACTAGATTCACCATTGGAGAAAGGATGAGCCCGTGTCTCAAAGCAAATTTTTCTGCTTTAAACTAGGGAGCCTGGGGGAATCCTTGGGACTGTGGGAAAGGCGTGGACACTGGGCCCCTCAGAGTTTGGTCCCAGAAGCCTGTGGATGTCAGGAGGCCTAGGGCATGGAAGGTGCCCAGCAGAGCATGGCTACAGGTAGGTTGGGCAAGAGGTGGAGGGTGCTGGCCTCATTTCTGGGCCAAAAGACACACATTTAGACATCTCTTTTCCAGATTCATCCCATTCCTATTCAAAATATAGATTCATAAAAACAGAAAGTAGAATGGTATTTGCCAAGGGCTGGAAGGAGGTTCTAAGCCCGGTAGGTGAGAAGGTGGTGCAAAGCTGCTCCCCAGGAACGCTGGGTGCTCACCGTTCAGTACATAGCACCCCTGTGCAGCTAGCTTGTACCTCCCACAGGTGAGAGGCTGGTGGCAAGCTGTAGGCCCAGAAGGCTTGCGTCTCTGAGTTCAGTACGGAGACTTTCCATGGCACCTCCTCACCTAGAGTGGAGCCTGCTTCTAACTCCCATAGGTGAGAGGTTCCCATAGGTGAAAGCTGTGTTCAAGGAACACTTCTGAGAGTTGAGCCAGGACCTGTCCCTTGCAGCTCCCTACCTACTGTGGAAATAGCTTCTATCTCCCTTAGTCAGAGGCTGGTAAGAAGATGCTGGGTGATGGGCACTGAGGAGGGCACGTGATGGGATGAGCACTGTGTGTGATACTACATGTTGGCAAATTGAATTTAAATAAAATTTTGAAAGCAAGCCCTCAAAAAGTCCTATCTCCAAATATAATCACGCTGTTGAGTTAGGACTTCAACATACGAATTTTGAAGGAACACAACTCACTCTATTGTATACACACGTTTTCTACTATGAGAGGCTGAACCTTTCATGTCTCTGGCTTCTGAAGTCTAGCACTGTAATGCGACAGGATATGTCTATGTGATAAAAGAGTAAGGTGAGAAGTCCAGCTGCCTATTCACGGGAAGAGACAAAGACACAAAAGAAAAAACTTGTTTTTTCATTAATAATAATAATAAATAAGAAGAAAATCTTTCCAGCTCACACATTCGAGAGGACGGTTGCTGCATCGGGGGCTATAAAATGACCCAAACAATACCAAGGTATGAACAACCCCTTGAATCCTGACAGGCTGTGGCTAAGCTGACCTCGAGAGAGACTCTGGTGACTGGAAATTGGAACACTGGTTTCTAGTAAAAGAAAGGGAAGAAGAGATGTATGGAGACAGCAGCTTTATAGAACAACTTTCTCCAGTTTTTCACAGGGATTGAATGTTAGTGTTTTCTGCCGGAGGCTTAGTTCACACAAAGGAAAGAAAAGGAAACACGCTGTATTATTCGACATCTTAGCAAAGGCCGGAGGGGCAAACACCTGGATAATCTGAGGAGAATCTAATAAAAGGGACTACCTAACACATGTGGCACTGTTCAGAAGGTGACATCTGCTGGGGCAGCTGCCTGGGCACAGGCACTACCCTGGGCATGAAGCGCCCAGGGAGGCAGCTCCCCGGCAGCGGCACTGGCAGGAGTTGGCTTCCGAGCATCCCTGTCAGGAGCCCCAGGACTCTGGCTGTGTTCTCCTCCCTGGCGCCCCTCCTCCGCCCTGAAGCCAGTGGGGAGGAAAGCCTGGAAGCAGGCCGCACGGGTGGACCCCCCAGCCAGGCCTGCCTTGAGGTCATGGAGAGCGGGTCCTGAGGGGGGGCGGCCAACACACCCCGGCAGCACGGCACTCACACACACACACACACACACACACACACACACACATATTTCGTGAATTTGGCAAAAGATCTCTTAAAGCAGGCATCAATATTTTATATATAAATATTTGATATCAAATATTATACATTATAAAACTCTATCTTTATTTGACAGAGACTTTTCTCAAAGCATTTTTTTAAAAGATTTTATGAGAGAGAGAGGGGGAGAGAGAGTGCACAAGCGGTGGAGGGTGGGCAGAGGGAGAGGTGGGAGTAAGCTCCCCGCGGAGCAGGGAGCCCAAGGGGCTCAACCCCAGGACCCCGGGATCACGACCTGAGCCCAAGGCAGATACTTCACTGGCTGAGCCCCCCGGGTGCCCCTTCCCAAAGCACTTTAAACACTAAAGGATATTGTTAAATTGGCATTTATAAACTGGGCAGTTCCCAATTCTTGAGGTAGAAAGGAGCAAAGCTTGCCAAAATTTCCAGAATCAACTAATTGCAGAAATACCTGCCAATCAGATTTCTAATAATGGGTCACAGGAAAGCCAGAAAAGACTAACTTGTATACATTTATATCGATGTGTTCATTTTGCTAATTATGTTCTAATCTCCTAGAAGGTGTTTTTCTTGCTTACCTTCTGCAAATTCTTCTCCTTAAGAAAACAGCAATAAAATGAAAACTCAATTAGAATTTCATTTTATTAACTGCCATCATGATGTCCAGACCTATATAATGAAGTGATTTCTACATTTTGGAAAATCTCTACCTGCCGAGATACAATCAAGCAAACAGGGTATGTTTGTAAATCTTGTGTGAACCTTATATAAAGCTAAACTAACATATAAAATTTTAGATCTTTACATCAAAGATTTATGGGACTTCATTAGAACACTCTCAGGATTTACTCCCAGACCTCCAAATAAATTTCCCAGATAACCTAGGAAATGGTTGAATTGCATCGGAAACCTTCACACGATGTTAAATTACTGCTATAGCAGAGGGACAAACCCCAGCCCAGCAGATTTACCCTCCCAGCTGATGTCTGGAGACACTGAGGCTGCCCAGGAGTCTGCGCTGCAGACCACCTCCGCAGAGCCCAGCCGCACTCGTAGGGCCCAGCACAACTGTGCCAGCTCAGATGGGCCCAGGCCACAATGCTGCCTACAGCGGCAAAGCTCAATCATGCCCCAGTACACAGTTCAACAATGACATGCACATCTTGCAGTTGAGTGGTTCAGCTCTTCGCCATCATGCCCCAGTGAAGCTGCTCCCAGAACCTGCACTGGCTCCAGGTCCCCCATCCCTTTTCTCTTATCCTCAGCATGGGCCCCAATACCCCACTGCCAGACAATGTACTTCCCCTCAATGCCTGGCCAGCTGATGGCCCCCCCTCCCCACTCCATGCAGTGTGTGTCCACACTGCCCACCCCGTCGCCTGCTGGGTCAACAATCCCCACCATCCATTACGGGGCCTGCCCAGCTCTTGGTCAGGCCCCTTCCATTCTTGTCTGACTCACGGCCACCCATGACACCTATGAAATGGTAACGGCACCTTTTCTTTGTATCGCCCACCTCATGCTTATTGTTTATCAAAACAGAATTGTGGTTCAGCTGGATAGAAAGCCGAATCAGGGTTGAATGGTGCACCCTGCCCCCATTCACATGTTGAACTCTAACCCCCACACTTCAGAGTGTGACCTTATATGGACATAGGGTCTTTAAAGGGTTAAGCAAGTTAAACTGGGGTCCTTACATGGGCACTAATGCAATGTGACTGGAGTCTTTATTAAAAGGGGCTATTTGGACACAGAGACACATATGAAAGGAAGGGAAGGTGACGAGACACAAGGAAAACATGGCCATCTACAAGCCAAAGAGAGAGAAGCATGGAATTGAACCTTCCCTCCCAGCCCTCAGAAGGTACTAGTGCTGCCAACACCCTGATCTTGAAAGTGCAGCCTCCAGAACTGTGAGACAAGGATCTTCTGTTGTTCAAGCCACCCAGTCTGTAGCACTATGCTGTAGCTGACCTAGCAAACCAATGCAGGGTGTAACCCTAAGAAACTGCTACACCAAGCCCAGGATTTACTGAGTAACTACAACTAAACCAGGCTCTTCCTGGTGATATTTTTTTAAACCAGGAGCTCTAAAGGAAAGGTGGTTTTGTTCAATTGATTCTTGTTTAAGAAACAGCGAGAGCATTCATTTAATTTTTACACAGTTCCTTAAGAGTTAAGCCTTGCGTGGAGGAGTTTTGTTCCTTGACGATGCCAAAAGGATGAGATTTTGCCGTAAGATAGAATACTTGATCTGTGTTTGGGATCAATAAGTCTTCAACCGAATCAAAGTTTTACCCAGAACAAGGTATATCTGTTGTCTTCCTCAAAGTTGGTAAAACCAATTTTTGTTTCACCGAAATGCTGGTTTGGAAGGCCCTTTGCCGTTCGGCCACTGGATGGCAGGACAGCACCATCCTTCCTGAGCCTCGCGCTAAAGGAAACAAATTCAGAAGACCTGCTCCAGATATTTAGGAAGATCAACTTCAGTCTTCCTTTTTAGCATTAGCTTTTTCTTTTATAAAAGTGGCACATGTTTTTAACTGCAAATCTGAACAACACAGTAACGTATAGAGAATAAAATACAAACTCTCATTATTCTACCCGTCAGAGGCAAACACACTGGCGGTCTTGCTCCTGATATAAAAAGGCTAAAGTGTGGCCCATTCCCAGCATTCTCTGAAACACCTCTGCTCAAGGCTCCCTCTCCTCTCATTTATTATGAATTTCACTCAAACCTAACAGAATCCCAACTCCAATCTAACCCTAACCCCAACCCATAATCCCCTTTTTTAGAAATGTGTTGGCACTGTGGGTGAGCACCAGTGTTCAGAATGCTCACCATAAATACCAAATTTTTGTGTGTGTGTGTGTGTGTGTGAGAGAGAGAGAGAGAGAGCACAAGCAGGGGAGAAGCAGGCTCCCCACTGAGCCGGGAGCCCAACGTAGGGCTTGGTCCCGGGACCCTAGGATTACCACCTGAGCCAAAGGCAGATGCTTACCTGACTGAGCCTCCCAGGCGCCCTAAATACCAAATCTATGACAGGGGCAGCATCAAGTCTTAGTCTTGGTAAGACTGATGAACTCTGCCATCTTTAATTATAGATAAAACACGGACAGCTGAAGAGACATCGCAGAGAAATCAGACTGGTTAAAGAAACAAAATATCCATCACCTTGGGTGGTCAGACACAGGAGGTTTACTTATTTGGGGGTTAAATTGTAAATTTCTATTTTTTAAAATTAAAATACAATAAAACTGCCTTGTTATAGGTTTAGCACATGTATCGATTTGTGTAAATTCCAGCGCAATCAGCATCCAGAGAAGTTCCATCACCCCAAACGACTCCTCCGTCCCTCTGTCATCACACCCTTAACGGGCTCTAAAACTATCATTCTCAAGAGGCTTAGTGACTTAGCAGTTCTAACCGCCATGGGATCCGCCCACCAGCCTCTGGTGCACACCTTCTGGCTCCTGCCACCCAGCACCCAGCACCCAGCACGGTCCTGCCTACTTCAACCCAAATCTAGGCGTGTGTTCAGTGCTCCCGTTCAGGACAATCTTTCACCAAGTTCTTATACTGATTTGCAAACTACAGCAATGTGAGTAAACGTATTTAATCCTTAATGATAGAAAGATCCTCAGATCATAAAAAAGAAAAAACAAAAAACCCCACAATCCAACTATACAGAGTTTGAGGCACCCCAAACCAAACAGACCCAAATATATACACAGAAAGTACAGGTTGTGTGCGGACATCATTATTCTCTCAACCTCACCTCCAGGGTCAATCTAACCCCTTCAAGCCCATAAATTGTTAAATTGTTTCGAATTTAGGGGCGCCCGGATGGCTCAGCGGGGGAGCGCCTGCCTGGGCTCAGGCCGTGACCCCGGGGTCCCGGGATCGAGTCCTGCATCGGGCTCCCCGCAGGGCGCCTGCTTCTCCCTCTGCCTGGGTCTCTCAGGAATACATTTTTAAAATCTTAAAATAAAATAAAATAAAATAAAGCATTGAATTGTTTGCTGTCACACCGTATTCCTACTATACCGAGCCTCCCTCGGGGAAGGGCGCTGCTGCAGTCGCCCCAACGGTCCCCGACCCCAGGAGGGGGCGTGGCCAAGACGAGGCCGCCCCGCGCAGGCTCAGTAATTCAGCCCCCGCGAGGGCGCGGGCCTCGGTTCCCATGGTGACAGCGCCCACTTCCGGTGCGTACCTCAGGGCGCCCTGTGCGGCGCGGGGCGGAGTGGCCGAGGCGCAGGTAGGACCCCGACGGCGCGAGGGGCGGGCCGCAGCCGGGAGGTGGCGCTCGGGGTGGCGCGGGGCTGCGGGGAGGTGCTGGGCCCCAAGTTTCTCCAGCGCCTCCCGCCCCCCGGCCCAGCCCAGCGCCCCCGGAACGCAGTCGGGTCTCTCGTTAAGAAGGGTGCGGACCCGGAGACGGAGGAGGTCGCCGCTTAACCAACAACTGCCTCCCAGGAGTCAGCTTAGCTTTAATACATACACAGTTGGGGCGCCTGGGTCAGGGCCTGACCCTGGAGACCCTGGATCGAGTCCCGCATCGGGCCCCCTGCGGGGAGCCTGCCTCTCCCTCTGCCTGTGTCTCTGCCTCTCTCTGTGTCTCTCATGAATAAATAAAATCTTTTTTTAAAAATACATAAGTTTTGTCTCTGGAAAATCATCATTTGGGGTCTAAAGGCCCTTCAGCCTCCCCGACACCGACATCTGGGAGTGCTGCCGCCTCGTGATGCTGTGTGTGTCCCAAAGCCTGAGAAAGGGAACTAGGAAGGCACCTCGCGGCCCCCAGCGTGTGGGATCTCGTGTCTTCTCAGTCTTCTCTCGGCCTCTCCCACTGTTTTGTTTTTTTTTTTAATTTTATTTATTTATTCATTCATGATACAGAGAAAGAGAGAGAAGCAGAGACACAGGCAGAGGGAGAAGCAGGCTCCATGCAGGGACCCGATCCCGGGTCTCCAGGATCACGCCCTGGGCCGAAGGCAGACGCTTAACCACGGAGCCACCCAGGCGTCCGTCTCTCCCACTGTCTTGTGTGACCGGTTCAGCCCTGCTAGCTGCCCAGCTGAACTTCTCTGCAGACCTGGTGTTGTGCCCAAGATCGCGAATCCGAGAAACCACCGAGGAGCCGACACCGATGCAAACACACGAGGGTTTAGTACAAGCTCGAGCTTGGGTCCATGTGCACCCGACACAGTGGAGCAGGGACTTGGACCCCAAGGCTAAGAGGCGTAGCAGCTTTATAGGGGCCAGTGGCCCATGGGATACGCAGAAAGTTGCACAGTCCTGTCGGTCCACACGCAGGTGGCCGATTGAATTACACCTTACCCTATAGTATCCACTTGAGCTGGCCTATCACTGAGCCGATTTCCGATTAGGGTGTGCCCAGCGGCTTGACCAGGGTGGGGCAGCACCCTAAGCAATAAGCAGGTCATGTGGGGGTCATACAGGAGGTGGCGGGTGCAGCACAAAACGGAGTTAGTCCTGCTCTGCTTGTCCAGGGGTAGGGGATTTTTGTTAAATTTCCTGGGTCCCACACCTGGAAATTGGAAGAAAGATGGAGGCCTGGGACTGTGGTCGTATAGGAGACAAAGGCAACACTGTTCACCCTAGAATATTGCTGGGTTCTGCATTCCACCCTAGACTGCTGCTATAAGTACCCTACTTCCTTTGTTTCTGCCTACCGAGTACAAAACTCCAGGCACTACTCCACTCCCACTTCTGCAACTACACAGGTACTGGTTTAGCCCTCCTGCTGTGTACAGCTTGTTGGAAGACCCCAACGGTCACAATTATCCCATGCATGACTGGTGGGAATACAAAATGATGCAGCCACCTTGAAAAACAGCCTTGTCCTTCATTGAGTGTTGAAATATAGAGATGCCATATGATCCAGCAATTCCAGTCTCATGGAGTAATTCCCAACAATAAGGAAAACACGTGTCCATGCAAAAACTTGTCCACAGATGCTCATAGCAACATTATTCATAGTTGCCAAAAAAGTGGAAACATCCCAAATGTCAATCAACAGATGGATGGATGAAATATGTTATACCCAAATACTGGAATATTATTTGCCCATAAAAAGGAATAAAATACTAATATATGCTACCATATGAATGAATCTCAAAATCATGCTAAGAAACCAGTCACACTGGGATCCCTGTGTGGCTCAGCGGTTTGGTGCCTGCCTTTGGCCCAGGGTGCAATCCTGGAGTCCCAGGATTGAGTCCCATGTTGGGCTCCTGGCATGGAGCCTGCTTCTCCCTCCTCTTGTGTCTCTGCCTCTCTCATGAATAAATAAATAAATAAATCTTAAAAAAAAAAAAAAGAAAGAAAGAAACCAGTCACACAATACTACATTATTGTATGATTCCATCAATATGACATGTCCAATCTAAGCAAATCTATAGAAAGAAGAAGTAGATTTTGACTGCCTATGGCTGGAGAGGTTGGAGGTCAGTAAGGAGTATCTCCTAATGGGTGCAGCATTTCTTATTTGAGATGATGAAAATGTCCTAAATTGATTGTAGTAATTTTTTAAAAGATTTTATTTATTTATTCATGAGAGACCCAGGCAGAGGGAGAAGCAGGCTCCCTGTGGGGAGCCCAGTGCGGACTCACTCCAAGGATCCCAGGATCACGCCCTGAGCCTAAGGCAGATGCTCAACCGCTGAGCCACCCAGGTATCCTGATTGTGGTAATCTTTGCATAATTCTGTGAATATACTAAAAAACATTGAATTGTACTTAAAAAAATTATTTATTCATGAGAGACAGAGAGAGAGAGAGAGAGGCAGAGACACAGGCAGAAGGAGAAGCAGGCTCCACTCAGGGAGCCCAATGCAGGACTTGGTTCCCGACCCCAGGACCACGCCCTGGGCGGAAGGCAGGCGCCAAACCCCTGAGCCATCCAGGGATCCCCGAATTGTACTTTTTAAATGGGTGAATTCTATGACTTGTGAATTATATATCAATAAAATCATTTTTTAAGTGAGATTAAAAAAAAAAAGTTGCTGGCAAAACCGGTACAGCCACCTTGGAAAAGCTTGACAGCTTAAAAAAGGTAAACATACACTTATCACATACCCTTCAATCCCACATAGGTATTTACTCAAGAAAAAGGAAAATTCATGTTTGCACAAAGAAATTGTAAGCAGGGGCAGTCCGGGTGGCTCAGTGGTTTAGCGCTGCCTTCAGCCCAGGGCCTGATCCTGGAGACCCCGGATCGAGTCCCATATCGGGTTCCCTGCATGGAGCCTGCTTCTCCCTCTGCCTGTGTCTCTGCCTCTCTCTGTGTGTGTCTCTCATGAATAAATAAATAAAATCTTTAAAAAAAATGTAAGCAAATATTTGTAGCAGCTTTATTCATAACTACCAAAACCTAAATTCCTTTCAATAAATAGATGAATTATGATGCATCTATACAAATCTCCCACAATTGAAAGGAAGAAACAAGTGGTTACATGCAATAACTTGGAATTTCAAAAGCATTCATCCAAGTAAAAGAGGCCTATGTAAAAGCGCTCCTTTTCTTTAATTTTTTTTAAATTTTATTTATTTATTTGAGAGAAAGCATGAGCAGGAGTGGGAGGAGGGGCAGGGGCAGAGGAAGAAGCAGAAACCCGCTGAGCTGGGAGCCCGATGTGGGGCTCCACCTCAAGGCCCTGAGGTCATGACCAGCGCTGAAGGCAGATACTCAACCAACTGAACCGCCCAGGCACCTCAAAGTTTTCTTTTATATGACATTTCGGGAAAGGAAAAATAATAGGAGCAGAAAACCGATCCGTAGTTCTTAGGTAGTAAGGATGAGGGAAGAGGTTGACTACAATGGGGTGGCATAAGGGAACTTTTCAGAGGTGATGAGAGTGCTCTGTATCCTTTTTTTTTTTTTTAATAATTATTTTTTTTATTTATGATAGTCACAGAGAGAGAGGCAGAGACACAGGCAGAGGGAGAAGCAGGCTCCATGCACCGGGAGCCCGATGTGGGATTCAATCCCGGGTCTCCAGGATCGTGCCCTGGGCCAAAGGCAGGCGCCAAACCGCTGCGCCACCCAGGGATCCCCGAGTGCTCTGTATCTTGATTGTGGTGTTTGTACCTACAACTATGCATGTGTTAAAATTCATGGAACGGTCCAGAAAAAGGAATGAATATTATTGTATGTAAACTAAAATAAATGAGCTAAAAAGTACATTTAGTTTTGACATTGGGATAGTGCTTCTATCTTTGTAAACTAAAGGCAGCAGTTTTAGAGACACAGCAAGGATTTTCAGTGTTACTTTCAATGTGAGTACAGCTCATACACTGATTAGGGAGGGCTGGTAAAGAGCAAGGAAAATGAAATGTGAGTTGGGGTCAAGTTGAGAAGGGTTTGTCTACTGCCTCAGAGGGTGGTCAGTAAGACGCCTGGGTAGCTCAGTGGTTGAGCATCTCCCTGAGGCTCAGGTTGTGATCTGAGGGTCCTGGGATGGAGTCCCATGTCGGGCTCCCTGTGGGGAGCCTGCTTCTCCCTCTGCCTGTGTCTCTGCCTCTCTCTCTCTCTCTCTCTCTGTGTCTCTCATGAATAAAATAAATAAAATGTTTAATTAAAAAAAAACAACAAGTTCCAACTGTCTTCCTAGAAAGAACCATCTACATGGTTCCCACTGCCAGAAAGAGGGCCATCCAAAGCCAGGTGGCAAAGAGTTCGCAGGATCTCAGAATACATCAGTGATTAGATCTAGGTTTTGGTAAGATGCACGCTGGTGGCTGTTTAGCTCGGCAACCGGGTAAAGCTTTTCTTTTTTTTTTTTTTTTTGGTAAAGCTTTTCATGTCTGTAATCTTCTCTCTGTTGTTTTACACACTCTGTGCAACTTTTAGCCGGCTCTTCTTGTGTTGCTCATTCTGACAAATTGTACAATTGCTAACATGTTCCAGATACCGTAAAAGGATGGGTTTGGCCCAAAGATTCTTTCTGGTGAATTGAGGCAGCTACTTGTATGGAGCTGAGATTAAGATCAGTCTTCTTGACAAGAAAGAGTTTTAAGTGCAGTCGACCCTTTAGCAACATAGCAGCACTGATCCTATGTGAAGTGGAAAACCCACATATAATTTTTGCTTCCCCCAAAACTTAAACTCCTAATGCTATTGGCCAGAATCCTTAGAGATCGCCTAAACAGTTGGTCAGCATATATTTTGCATGTTATATGTACTACATGTTGTATTCTTACAACAAAGTAAGCTAGAGAAAGGAAAATGTTCTTAAGAAAATCATAAGGAAGAGTAAATACATTTATACATTTATAGGTCTAGACTGTATTTATTGTTAAAAATCCTGTTTGAGTGGACTGTGCAGTTCAAATCCCTGTTGCTCGAGGATCAACTTGTAATCTTAAAATACTATATCAGCAAGAAGAGGCTTGGGGACAGTGCCCTGGAGGCAGGCAGGACGGGGGCGTACTCTGCATGGGGCCCAAGTACAGCAGCAGGGAGCCTGCCGGAGTTCTCCTCTTCACTTGTAGAGGCCCTGGAGCCACACAGTCCAGTAATAGCCCCAAGGACGCACCCAGGGACCCGGAGAGAGCAGCGGGGAATAACGTCTTCCAGGTGATGGCCCTAGTGTGCTCCTGGGAGGGAGCCAGCAGGGCAGCCACTGCTGTGAGCCACCCTGCACAATCCTAGGCACCCAGAGGCATGTCAGCACAACGTGTGGGCTCTGGCTCGGGTTATCGGCCGGAAGGCGCTTTGGGGTGGTCTCTAGCCACTGATCCTGGGGATTCCCTCCAGTGGCCTGGAGGCTGATGATACTTGGGAAACCCAGAAGCCGCTAAGGATGCTTGCTTCCAGCTGTCGACCCGGTCCACCAGCAGGGAGACCCCGAGGCCACCTTCCACAGCTCCTGAAACGCATCTGACCCCGACGGAGTCCTCTGCAGCTTCAGAGCTGAGCCATGAGCAGCTGACTGTCCCAAGGATGGACCAAGAGCCGGCCCCCAGGAGGAACAGAAGGACGGCTACGTGTGTGACATTAACTACGTGGAGATGGCCCCCCAGATGGCCCGAGGGACCTACAGCGGCCCTACAGCCAGGAGCAGAAGCTGCCGAGTGGTGGCTAGCAACCAGAGGACATTTGTGAAGATGAAAATGATGAGAACGGAGAGAACGGCTGGCACAAGGAGTGCCCGGAGGAGGTGAGCGGCACCGAAAATGAGGATTCCAGAGGCTCTGATGAGGACAGAGGCAGCGGCAGAGTAGAGGTGTGGAGCAGATCCCCTCCGGGACAGCCCCCTGGCCTGGCCTGGCCTCTGCCCTGCGATCCTCTGCTTCCGCGAGGTCTTGTCACAATCCTTGAGGGCGCTGTGACTGCAGTGCCAGCTGCCCTGGTAACATGTTCTTGGGCTTCCTCGCTGAACACATGGGAGGAAAATGCGTGTGCGCTCTCACCATCCTACGAGTGAAAACTCTTCTGAAGAAGTATGTCCTTGCCCAAACAGTGGGGTTCCTCTGCCTTGATCAAAAGTGATTCTAGGGATCCCTGGGTGGCGCAGCGGTTTGGCGCCTGCCTTTGGCCCAGGGCGCGATCCTGGAGACCCGGGATCGAATCCCACGTCGGGCTCCCGGTGCATGGAGCCTGCTTCTCCCTCTGCCTGTGTCTCTGCCTCTCTCTCTCTCTGTGACTATCACAAATAAATAAAAAAATTTAAAAAAAAAAAAAAAAAAAAAAAAAAAAAAAAAACAAAAGTGATTCTAGAGTTCATAATTTAAAGAAGAAAAAAAAAAAAAAAACCCGAGAAGATGAAGCCCATTGGCCCAGGCATCTTCCCATTCTCCCCCTGGGCTGAGGCCAGGAAGTGGAGGAGAAGCTCCTGCGCACTAACATGTCCCATCTTGGAGGTGCCTGCGTGGTCCAGCTGGTTAAGTGTCTGCCTTGGGGGCAGGTCATGACCTCGGGGCTCCTGCTCCAGTAAGAGCCCATGTCTTCTATCAGAGGCAACCTAGAAGGGCTATGGCGGGTCCCTGAGGGCAGCGCAGCCTGGATGGTAACAGCCCCCTGGAGAGGAAATAGGATCCTCGAGCTCAGGGATCTCAATCCACAGCTGTCTGAACCTCTCTGCTTCCCGACTTCGGTAGCGGCTGTAGATACTGCTGTCTTCTGTGGACGGTGGTGCCGAGATACAGGGAATGCGTGAATGTGATATACTCTGTGTTTAGTAAAAGCGAACTTTAAATATGAATAAGAAATGCCAGAGCACTAGGAGAAAAATCAGTGACTTCCTACTTTTCCCAGTTTTATTTAAAGGAAAAAAAATATTCAGGGATCCCTGGGTGGCGCAGCGGTTTGGCGCCTGCCTTTGGCCCAGGGCGCGATCCTGGAGACCCGGGATCGAATCCCACGTCGGGCTCCCGGTGCATGGAGCCTGCTTCTCCCTCTGCCTGTGTCTCTGCCTCTCTCTCGCTCTCTCTCTGTGTGTGTGTGACTATCATAAATAAATAAAAAAATTAAAAAAAAAAAAAAAAAAATATTCAAGTGCAAAAAAATAGGCTTCATATTTATCACACTTCTCTGTAGTAGTTTTTGTAAAGATTTGTTTATTCATTTATTTATTTGACAGAGGGAGAGAGAGCACAAGCAGGGGGAGCGACCCGAAGAGGGAGGGGGAGACGCAGGCTCCCACGGAGCAGGGCCCCAGGACCCTGGGATCATGACCTGAGCCAAAGGCAGACATTCCACTGACTGAGCCACCCCGGTGCCCCCGCCACGCTTCTCTGTAGTATTATAAAGATTTCTCAACATCTTTTATATAATGAGCAAGTAGAAGCAAATATATTGTGAATTCAGACAGGATCACATCCAACAGTAGGTTTAAGAACAAACAACACATTTTATAGCTATGTTTGTGTTTTGAAATGCAGACGAAAACACCGTCCGTATTAGGATAAAGCACTGAGAACTATTCCAAAGTATTTCAAAGAAATCACACAAGAATGGAATTCTGTTGTTGTTGTTCTTCATTTTCTTTTCACAGAATCCCCTGCTGTGCTTGGGATCAAAAGAATATCAGGACAATTACAACTTTTAAACCAGCACCAAAGGGAGAACAGCGCGGCAGCTCACCATTAACATACAGACAACTGCGAACATCTGTTTTATGTTCCTCTGTTAGCATGTGTCCTGCCAAAGTGGGCGCTGGATTTATGTTCCTAAGTCATCAAGGGAAGAAAGAGTAAGTGGGGACACGCGGCAGGGGGACAGAGTCATGTCAGGGTGCTGGGAAAACAAACAAGTGGGCAAGGGGTGATGATTGCAGCCGGGGGGGGGGGGGGGGGGGGGGGGGGTGCGAGGTGTGGGCGGGAGACGCAGGTGCACACAGCCTTGGCCGCCTCCCTCCTGTAGGGG
The DNA here is from genome assembly GCF_053574225.1 of Canis aureus. NCBI lineage: Eukaryota > Metazoa > Chordata > Mammalia > Carnivora > Canidae > Canis > Canis aureus. Next base: position 2,388,155 of record NC_135616.1, on the reverse strand, counting down.
GATGGCCCCAGAGGGAACAGCGGCAAGTTCCCTGCCCCAAAGGGCCAGGTGACACTGATCCATGGCGGGCTGCAGAGGCCAGCCTAGGATGGGACAGGCGTTTTCAGCCATTTGCTCCCCGCTACCTCATGATCCCCTGAGGCCCGCAATCCGCCTCCTGGTTTCCGAGGAGTCAGCCCTGTTCCCAGCCAGAGGTCTCCTTGTGCCTCCTGTCCCCGACCTGAGCTGGCCGGGCCGGGTCTCTGTGGTCTTCACACCACACTGGGGCAGATGGCTGAGTCCTTGAGGGGGTGAAAAGTGGCTTGGCCATGGTTCCCATCCTCTGCGGCTATCCTGTGACTTTGCTCGGTTAGCACTTGATAAGCGGGACACAGGATGCTGGGGGTGAGCCCTATGCTCCCGCGACAACCCCATTTCAACAGCAGACCTCAAGAGAAATTGAAGTGGAGAACTTTGTTACTCACAGGTCCTGAGGGGAGGAGCCCGCATTCCTCCAGGGGCGGGGAGATGGAGGCAGAGGACAGACAGGGGGTCAGGACATGGGGCACATGCCTTTAGTGAGGCTCCCTGGGCGGAAGGCTTTGGGGTTCCCAGGCTGAATTGAGCAATTCAAACCGAAGACTGGGATTCTGGAAGTTCCACAAGGTCTTAGCTTAGTACGTAAGGCGTCTAGGCTTGGGGAGGCAGAGGAGATTGCTGCTCACAGGGCTGTTGGGGAAGTCGTATCAGGAAGCTACGTTTGCCTGTGACTCTGTGGCCACTGTGCGGGGTGTGCACTTGCACACAAAGGGGCTAGTGTCAATGTGAGGCCCTCGTAAGCCACTTGGCCAAAGAATGGATGTGGGGACGGCAACACCGTGGAGTAGCTTTGGTAAACCTCCATGGGTCACCTGGGGGGCTCAGTTGGTGAACCGTCTGCCATCAACTCAGGTCGTGATCCCAGGGTCCTGGGATCAAGCCCGTGTGGGGCTCCCTGCTCAGCAGGGAGCCTGCTTCATCCTCTCCCTCTGCCTGCAGCTCCCCCTGCTTCTTGTGCTTTCTCTCTAACAAATAAAATCTTAAAAAATAAAAAGCCTCTCCACATATTGACATCATTTTCGCGGGGAGGGTGAAAGCCCATAGGTAGCCTGCTGCAGACAGGGCCTGGGAAGGTGTGCGCTTCCTGTAGGAGTCTCCCTGTGGCAGTGCCAGCCTCGGGGGCAGCCTGGGTTTCCTGTTGCTGAACTGAGGCCTCTCCTGCTTGGGTGCACCTGACTGGCTGGAGATGTGAGATTTTTAATGTGGAAACCAAACCCCACAGAAGCAAGTTCAGAGGTTGGACAGACCCCACACAGGACTCAAATTCTGGTGGGCTCCTTTGTGGGATGCCTGGCTTTTGGAGTGCCTAGCTAGGGACTCGGGCCAGGCCCCCTCCTGCTGATGCCACGTGGAAGCTGGAGGTAGAGGGAATCAGCCAAGGGCAGGGTAGTAGAGGGAGCAGTGTGTATGCATGGAGGCCACCACTGTCACCTCCACTCCCTCTGCCTGCCCCCATAGGGCACTCTTGCTGGTTCACCCCCCTTTTCAGCCAGTATCGTAAGTAGCAAGATAACAAAACTCTTCCCAAGCTGCTAAAAAAGCCTGAATTGTGGGAACCAGATGGGAGCTAACCACACCTTCATACCTATTCTAAGATACAGTTTGCTGTGTAAATCAGAGTTGTATTTAGACCTTCAGCCTCTCCAAAGGAAAGATGTCTTAGGATTAGTTTGCCTTCCAGGCAGAAGCATATACCACTCAGTGAGGCCCGCCTGATGGAGGAGCCAATCGCAGGGACTCAGCTTCTCAGAGCAAAGAAGAGATAGCCAGTGTGGAGTGTGGCCCCCGTTGGCAGGAGCAAGCACACCCCAGCCACCCTCCTTAGGGAGTGGGTTGCCCTGGGCAACCCAAAAGCCACACATTAAAGCAGATCTTACTGGTTACCATGATTTGTGGGACCCTCCCTACACCAGGCAGCTGCCGGTTTTAGAGGCTTTGAAAACCTAAAGACAACTGTCTGGTTTTGTAGGGCAGGATGAGGTTGAAAGGCCTCACACTCCTTGCTTGATTGTGGTGGTAACGTTGGCGACTGAGGGGTTGGAGTGGAGGGGACCTGGAGACGGTAGGAGGAAGGGAAGAAAGGGTGTAAATGACTTGTAGGAGACCCCAGGTACCCCCAGTCCCCAGGCCCGGCCTAGCCCAACTGGACCTGCAGTCAGGGCTAGTGTTAAGAGGAGAAGGTGGCAGCTCACATTGGTGCACTGGAAGGCTTAATATTGCTCCCACGGCAGTATAAGCCCCAAAGGATCCATGGATTCAAACAACCCAGATCAAAATCCCAGCCAACTTCTTTGAAAAATTAGACAAGCTGATCATAAAATTTTAGGAAAATATAAGAAACTCAGAACAGCTAAAACAATATTTTAAGAGACGCTTCCTGAATTTAAAACTTACTATGGAGCCACAGTAATCAAGACATATAGATATACATGGTTCTGGCATAAGATATAGATAGATAGATAGATAGATAGATAGATAGATAGATAGATAATAGAATAGAACTGAGAGTCCAGAAATGACTCCTCTTATTTATTGTCAATTGATTTTTGACAAGGATGCCATAACTATTCATTGAGGAAAGAACAGTCCACAAATAGTGCTGGGACAACTGTATACCCACATGCATAAGAATGCAGTTGGACTCCTACTTCACACCATATAGAAGACTCAAATCTTTTTTTTTTTTTTTAATTTTTATTTATTTATGATAGTCACAGAGAGAGAGAGAGAGAGAGGCAGAGACACAGGCAGAGGGAGAAGCAGGCTCCATGCCCCGGGAGCCCGACGTGGGATTCGATCCCGGGTCTCCAGGATCGCGCCCTGGGCCAAAGGCAGGCGCCAAACCGCTGCGCCACCCAGGGATCCCAAATCTTTTAACTCAGGACTCACTCACCACTAAAACCTAATGTAAGAGCTTAAACTATAAAACTTTTTGAAGACAATAAGGTGTAAATCTCTGTAACCTTGGATCAGGCAATAGTTTCTTAGATATGATACCAAAAACACAAGTGACAAAAGAAAAGTATATAAACTGGACATCATCAATATTAAAGACTATTTTTTTCCTTTCCCATCCCTCCACCCACTTTCCCTCTGGTGAGCATCTGTTCTCTACAATTAAGAGTTTGGTTTATAGTTTGTCTCTTTTTTCTTTTCCTTTGCTCCTTTGTTTTCTCTCTCTCTCTCTCTTTTATTTTATTGATTGATTGATTGATTGATTTTTAAAGATTTAATTTATTTATTCGTGAGAGACGCAGAGAGAGAGAGAGGCAGAGACACAGGCAGAGGGAGAAGCAGGCTCCATGCAGGGAGCCCGATGTGGGACTTGATCCTGGGTCTCCAGGATCACGCCCTGGGCCAAAGGCAGACGCTCAACCGCTGAGCCACCCAGGCATCCCTCTATCTCTTTTTTAAACATTTTATTTATTTATTCATGAGAGACACAGAGACAGGCAGAGGCACAGGCAGAGGGAGAAGCCGGCTCCCTGCAGGGAGTCCGATGTGGGACTAGATTCCGGGACTCCAGTTTCATGCCCTGAGCCGAAGGCATATGCTCAAAACCAACCACTGAGTCACCCAGGAATCCCAGATTTTAGCCATTCTGACAGGTGTGAGGTGCTATCCATCCTATTGTGGCTTTTATTGTATTTTTCTGATGATGAGTGATGTTGAGCATCTTTTCATGTGTCTGTTGGCCACATGTATGTCTTATTTGGAGAAATGTCTGTTCATGCCTTCTGCCCTTTTAAAAATTGGATTATTTGTTATTTTGGTATTCAGTTGTACAACTTTATATATTTTGTATATGAACCCTTTATAGAATATATGAACCCTTTATAGAATATACCATTTATAAATATCTTCTCCTATTCAGTAGGTTGTCCTTTAGTTTTGTTGGTTGAAAATTAAAAACTTCTGTTCTTCAAAAAACACCATGAAGAAAGTGGAGAGACAATTGACAGAATGGAAGAAAATGTTTGCAAATCCCATATCTAGCAAGGAATATATCTAGAATATTCATAAATATGGTAACAACACAATGAAAAATAGGCAAAGGATCTGATTAGATATTTCTCCAAAGAAAATATAAAAATGGCCAGTAAGCACATGAAAATATCCTCAACATCATTAGCCATTAGGGAATGCAAATCAAATCCACAGTGTGACACCACTTCACACCTACTAGCATGGCTATCATCGAAAAGACAGATAACAAATGTTACTGAGGAGTTGGAGAAATTAGAACCTGCTGGTGGGAATAGAAAATGGCGAAGCTACTTTGGAAAACAGTCCAGCAATTTCTTCAAATACTCAAGCGTAGAATTACTGTATGACCAGTGATCCTATTCCTAGGTATACACTCACTAAACCTGCATGTTTATCCTTAGCAGGGTGATGGTGTACAAACACCCATCTTGTGCAGCAGGTTAAAGCTCCTATTTCTGGTGGGATATAGTAGTGGAGTGAGCCAGGTGCTGTATGATGCACAACAAAGGAGGGCTCACTGAATGGGAAATGAAGATATTCACACCCAATGTGATAAAATCTCCACTGGTTGTGGGAAACCAGTGCCTGCCAGTGAAGCTGATCTCATCTGTCCCTTCTCCATGTGAGAAAAGCATAATTTTAACCAGTGCGTCTGTTAGTCGTGTCTTTCTTGGTGATCCTGACACCAACAGACCATGAAGCGTGCTGCCATCCAGAGACGGCTGCTCTTCATTCCATGTTGTTTGTTTCCTGACTGAGCTCCTGATCCCTGGAGTCTGGTTACCTGGACTACTGATCCATTTCCTGACGTAGGTCCACTGTGATCCTCACCTTTCAGAACCTGCTTCATTCTGTGGCTACCCCCTCACCTTTTCATTTAGCTGCTCCCATGCCTGGGTTCCCTCAGTCCATGCCCTGATTCCAGCCCAGTGAGCAGTACTCAAAGCATGAAAATTGTTACTAATAATATCAGATTTGTCATTGCTGGCTGTGTGGCTTGGCAAGAGACTTGTGCTCCCTAAGTCTCAATTGCTTTCACTGTTAAGTGGGGATAACAATCCTAACTTTCAGGGATTTAAAAAACATTTTGAAATTAAGAATTATTTTAAAAAATAATTACACATATGGGAAAGTATTCCTCAAAAAATGTTATATCAAAAGATTAAAACATTGGCTTAGAAATACCCATATAACCCCAAATCTGTTTTTTTTAATGTTTACATTCCTATGTGTACATATGTAACTATGTTAGCAAGTTAACAACACTTCTCTTCAATGGTAGGATTCTTGGTGGGTTTTGTTACACATATTTCTAGATTTTCTAGTTTTTCTGCAGGGTGTTAGTATTAGAAGGAAGGTAAAGGAAAAATACCACAAATCATACTTTCTTTTCCTTACAAGTTTTAGGACTTTACTAAATTACAATGTTTTGCTATAATAAATATCTACATTAGAAAGACCTTGGAGTGGGGCCTGGGTGGCTCAGTTTGTTGAGCATCTGCCTTCAGCTCAGGTCATGATCTCGGGGTCCTGGTATCGAGTCCCGCATCGGGCTCCCAGCTTAGTGGGGAGTCTGCTTCTCCCTCCGTGTGCTTGCTCTCTCTCTCTCTTTCTCTCTGTCTTTCTTAAATAAATAAATAAAGTCTAAAAAAAGAAAAAAGAAAGACTTCGGAAAGTTACTCTGCCTCTTCGGTCAGGATTTCACTGGTGTATTTCTTTTATCTCCCACCCCACCAACTGGTGTATTTCAAACAATGTCTCTTCCACTTCAAAACTTTTTTTATTATCTAGCAACTTTCCATGTTCTCTTCTTGAGTCATTTACAGAAAGACAGGTAACTGCTGATTATTTTTAAGATCTTAATAAGCATGATTATGTATCAACTAACCGATATTTATCTATGAGGCACCAGGTTGATAGTGCACAGCCTACTAAAAAAGTAAAAAGCCTGTGTCCCTGACTTCAAAGAGGTTCCAGTTTAGTTAGTGCAATGAGAGTAATTCATGTCAGTCAATCAACAACACTCAATAGTATTTGATTAATACTAATCTTTATGGTATAGAAAATTGGTTCTCAAAGTGTTGTCTATGGACCTCTGGGGATTCCTGAGGTGATTTCAGGTAGTGCAAGATCAAATCTTTTCACAATATTAAGGCTTTTCCCCTCCTCCCTCACTGCATTAATAGTTGCACCAATGGGGTAAAAGCAATGATTGGTAAAACTGGAGACACTTTAGCACAAATCTAGGTAATTTCTCTAAACTTTACAGCTGACACTTGAACAACACATTTTTAAACTTATATGCAAATTTTTTGATAAATATAGTACAGTACTGAAAACGTTTTTATCTCCTTAGGATTTCCTTAATAACATTTTCTCTTCTCCAGCTTTGTAGGAATACACTGTATGATACATATACAACATGTGTTAATAGGCTGTGTTGTTGGCAAGGCTTCTAGTCAACAGTAGGTTATTAGTAGTTAGGTTTTGGGACAGTCAAGAGTTACATCAATTTGCAACTGGACAGGGCTTGGTGCCCCTAACCCCCACGTTGTTCAAAGGTCAACTGTAGTTAGTATATTTAAGATTGGAGTCTTTAACCTTTTGGTCTCAGGACTCTGTTATACTCTGAAAGTGGTAGACCAAGCAGTGCAAGAATCAGTAAATACAAACGAACAAAAAACAGGTCCATGCAGGGGGGTATTGGCTGGGGCCATGAAATGGCTTCTTCCCACACAGCACAGCGATCACACATGCTTTTGATCTGTAGCTGACAGTGAGGTTTCACGGGAGGTACTAGAGGAACTTCTACCTTTCGTGCACAACAGGACGGCCCCAGGGCCAGGTCAACTGCCCCCAGCAAGACCTGCCCAGCATGGCACATTCTGTCTGGGGAAGAAAGGACACCTTTTTCTTGACTGCCAGAGTGATTCTGCAGCATGAGCACATAAACCCCCAAAACCTAGCAAATAGGTCCCTAAACTCGGGAAGTGGCTTATCAGTCAGTCCTGTGGGCAGAGTGTGATAATAATGCTTTAGGTCATGGACACCGAGGCTTGGACTTATCATTCACTAAAAGGTTGGACAATGTGGGACCCTCACTCCCCCATCACCTGCCACCTAGGCAAGAGCACTTGCTACTGGATCCCAGGGAGTTTTAATGTTTCCTGCCTCAAACTGTCATGTGGGCAAGCAGTCCCTAAGCGGTAGTGTGGTAGCTAACAGATGATATGTGTCACCGCTACAGCTGTTCAGCACGGCTTGCCATGCTTCCACAGACTCCGCTGGTTAGGGGACAACAAGCTCAAATGCATCCAGTTTGTTAGGTTTAGCAAGATCATCATGGTATTAGTTTCCTGCATTCCTAGTTCCATAAAAATAACACTAAACTAGAGAAGCCATCTGGGGTGATCACTTTTCTGCTGAATAATCAGCTCTAAACTTCAGTCAAGTGCTTCTATAACCAGCGGCCACTTCCAAAGGAGGTGTAGGGTGGTAAGTCTCAGGCTCAACCACAGCCAGGGAGATGGACGAGACATAGCCTTTTGGCTATTGCTCATAAGGCTGCTTCTCTTCCTTGATTTGGAAAGGTGGAAATCCAGGGCATTTTACCAAGACTCCCAGACTGCATTAAGTTTTGCCTACTTGGCCTGTATGGAGATGTATGAGGTAAACCGAGTGCCAACGTGTAACTAATCCCTGCAATATTTCAAACACCAAACCAATCTTGTATTTTGAGGATCATTCCTGGCATAAATAGACTTCTTCATGGTGTTATCATTTTTTACAAATTGCTAGATGCAATTTGCTTATATTTTGTTAATGACTTTGCATCTGTGTAGTAAACAATTTAATGTTGCCCAGAGAGGTCTGGCTCTTGCTCGCCTTGACTTCTAAGACGTAATCTCTAAGCCCTTTAACGTCATTCCTGACAGAATTGTCTTCGCCTAGGGGTCTTTAGTCACTGGATAGTCCAACAACGTGACTTGAGGTGATGACTTAAGAGTCATATTCTATCAGCGCTACCTCTTGATCAGACACATGGGCAGTCAACAGTACTGAGGTAATGGAACTCCAGTAAAGACTCTGGACACCAAGTCTCAAGTGAGCTTCCCTCGTTAACAATTCTCCATGCCTGTTGTCACATATTGTCCCTAAAAGCAACTAGCTCTATGATTCCTGAGGGACAGGGTAACTAGCAGCTCTGTATTTGGAACCTTTCCAGACTCTATCCTATAACAGATTTTAATTCTCTCCCTGTGATAACTGTGAGTACAACTTTCAGGGAGTTCTGTGAGTTCTTCTAGCCAATTAGTTGGGGACCTCCAAACCTGCAATTAGTGCCAGAAGTAAGCATGGTCTTGAGGAACCTTAAATTCTACAGTGATACCAAAGGGAAAAGCAGGGGGCACCTGGCTGGCTCAGTTGGTAGAGCAGGTGACTCTTGGTCTCAAGGTGATGAGTTTAAGGCCCATGTTGGGAGTAGAGGTTACTTATAAATAAATAAATACATATATACATACATACATAAATAGGAAAAGCAGTCTTTTGGGGACCATTCCTCATAATTTGTAGCATTTGTGCTCATGGGATATGTTGGCCTGTCATTTTCTTTTCTTGTAATATCTTTGTCTAGTTTAGTATCAGGTAAATGATTATGAAAATGAACTGGAAAGTATTTCTTCCTCATCTATATTACCTCAAACACTTTGTACAGGACTCATCTTTTTCTTCCTTAATATTTGAATTTACCAGTGAAGCTATTTGGGCTTGGAGTTTTCTTTGTGGGAAAGCTTTTAATTAGAAATTCAAGTAATTTTATCACTGCTTGGCTACTCAAAATCTCTATTTCTTCATGTGTTACTTTTTGGTAAGTTGTCTTTTTCAATGAATTTGTCCATTTTATCTAAGTAGTCAAATATATTGGGCAGCCCCCGTGGCGCAGCGGTTTGGCGCCGCCTGCAGCCTGGGGTGTGATCCTGGAGACCCGGGATTGAGTCCCACATTGGGCTCCCTGCATGGAGCCTGCTTCTCCCTCTGCCTGTGTCTCTGCCTCTCTCTCTGTGTCTATGAATAAATAAATAAAATCTTTAAAAATATATATATTTTGCATTAGGTTGGTATAAATGTGTGAATAATCCATTTTTAGTATCTATAAGATCCATACTGATGGCTCTTTTTGCATTTGCATTCATGAGGTAATTTGTGTCTTCTTACTGTTTTTTCTTAATTGAATAAATATTTAATAAATCATATTTTAAAATTACAGTAATTGAATATATGCTTAATTCAGTTTAGTTACATAACATTAGAAAGTAATGAATTGAGGTGTCTGGGTGCCTCAATGGTTGAGTGTCCTGCCTTCTGCTCAGGGCATTATCCTGGAGTTCCAGGATTGAGTCCCACATTCGGCTCCCCGTGAGGAGCCTGCTTCTCCCTCTGCCTATATCTCTGCCTCTCTCTGTGTCTCTCATGAATAAATACATCTTTTTTTTTTTAAGATTTTTTTATTTATTCAAGACAGAGAGAGAGAGAGAGAGAGAGGCAGAGACACAGGCAGAGGGAGAAGCAGGCTCCATGCAGGGAGCCTGATGTGGGACTTGATCCCCAGTCTCCAGGATCATACCCCAGGCTGAAGGCAGTGCCATACCCCAGGCTGGGCCATCCGGCTGCCCTAAATAAATAAATCTTAAAAAAAAAAATTAATGAATTAGATGAATTTAAATTAATATTTAAATATGTTAATTCAAATGGGATTAATCAAATCATATTAAAGTATAACAAAGTAAACAATATTAAATTGAAATTAAATGATACACAATACTGAACTGAATAAATTGAATTGAATGAATTGAATCAATATTTTATTTTTTATTTTTATTTTTAAAAAATATTTATTTAGTTATTTATTTATGATAGAGAGAGAGAGAGAGAGAGAGGCAGAGACACAGGAAGAGGGAGAAGCAGGCTCCACGCTGGGAACCCGACGTGGGACTCGATCCTGGGACTCCAGGATCGTGCCCTGGGCCAAAGGCAGGCGCTAAACTGCTGAGCCACCCAGGGATCCCCCTGAATTAATATTTTAAATAAAATTAAATTTAGTAAGTCAAGTCAGTGATGTTAAATTAAATGAGTAATTAATTTAAGTTAAACTTGAACTATATTCCCTTAAATTTACTTTCATACATCAAATTGTAATTAAATTAAAATTGAATTATTTGAAATTTATTGGTTAAATTTATCTGAGTATCTTACCAACACATGCATATTCATTTATACTAACTAAAGTTAATTTAATACATTAAATGAACTAAATTCGAAGAATTATGTTAATTAAAATAAGTTACAATCAAATTAAGATTAATTCAGTATTAACTAGAAAAAGGAGGCAAGTCTGGATCTGAAGGTCCACTTTGTGGATTAAAGACGGGCTTTAGGGGATCCCTGGGTGGCGCAGCGGTTTGGCGCCTGCCTTCAGCCCAGGGCGCGATCCTGGAGACCCGGGATCGAATCCCACGTCGGGCTCCCGGTGCATGGGGCCTGCTTCTCCCTCTGCCTGTGTCTCTGCCTCTCTCTCTCTCTCTCTCTCACTCTGTGTCTATCATAAATAAATAAATAATTCTAAAAAAAAAAAAGAAGAAGAAGAAGACGCGTTTTAAGGAGAGAGGGTCACACAGTCCATGATGCAGCTCCTGTGACTTCGGTTGTCTGTGACGGTGTGGAGGGGCCACGAGTAAAAATGTCTAGGAAAGGTGAAAACAAAAACAAAAATCAGACCCGACACCGCCCTCAGGAGAATCATCAGGAGCAAGTACGTTACTATGATGTCCAGAGCCAAGAAATCCAGAACGACTGTCAGCACCCGGTGACAAGTTTCATTTTCCCCAGGCCCGCCCCCCCCCCAACCTGAATAGAGTCGTGACCCTGAACGCGGACATTCCCTGTGACCGGGGCTCGCGCATCTGCTGGGGGTTGGGGCGGGGGCGCTGACCCGTTAAAACCCGCCCGACCGCTCAGGTTGCCTGAGTTACAGCCTGGCCTTAAGGACGTGTCCAGAGCTCCGACCTGTCCGGTTTTTCTTTTTTTTAAATGTACGGAGTCTAATTAAAAAATTGTAAGAACTAACTTCATAGGAGAGAATTGAGTATGTCTGATGGAAGAGAGCCAGAGTGGACGTCACGGGGATCCCGGCGAATCCACATCCCGGCGGTGGCGGGGTCAGGGGAAGACGCGGTGTAGCCGGTGTCTCGGGTTCCGGGGTCTGCTGTGGCTCGGCCCCTTGTCACCAGGGTCGGGCCCTTCACCTGCATCCTTCCGTTCGGAGGGTGACCGCGCTCCCGCAAGGGCCGAGGCTGCAGGGCGCCGGGCTGGGCTGAGGACCTTCGAGGAGGACCCGGGGCGCGAAAGGGTGGTGAGGATGACGTCAGACACAGAACGGGGGAACATGGGCACAGTCCGCTGGCGCCCCATTAACACACGTGGGAGGGAAACGTGAGTGAATGGAAGACGGAGTGTAACTCGAGGCACGTGGTGTTTCGGGAGCAGCCGCTTTTCCTTTGAACTTCTCTGCAGGGCAAGCCGCCATCGTACGGAGTCGATGCCAAAATGGCGGCGCCCTCCTGGAGACCGCGGGTAGGACGCTGCCATGCATTGCCCGTGAACGTACGGACTCGGCCATCTTACGGAATCAGTTTCCAAGATGACGGCATCTGCGTGGAAGCCGCGCACAGGCGCCGCCATATTTCCTGTAACGTTGAGTCCGTACGAGCGGCCACCGTACGGAGTCGGCCGACAAGGTGGCGGTGCCCTCGCGAAAGCGGCCACATAGGTGCGGCCATGTTTCCTACTAGTTTACGGCCCTGACCGCCGTACGGTCTTGGTCGTCAAGATGGTGGCGCCTGAGAGACCGTGGCGGCTCTAGGCGGCGGATCGACTTGTTTGGTGCGGAGCCGACGCATTAGTCCTGCGCAATAAGAGTACGGTGCCCGGGAGGCGCGACCAAAGCGGAAGTAGTTGTGGGCGCCTTTACAACGGCCGCGGACGCCGCCGAGAGGTCTGTGCGGGTTCGCGGGTCGCTGGCGGGGGTCGCAGAGGGGTGCGCCGAGAGCGGAGAGATGGTAAGTACGGGGCCGGGGAGGGTCGGCGGTAGGGGTCGGCGGGTCGGCGGCGGGGGGTCCGTGGGCAGACTCGGGGGGTCTGTGGTGAACCGTCAGGGGCGTCCGCGGGCGCTCGGGCGGGGGCCTGTGGGGAGCCTCAGAGGGGGCTGCGGGTGGAATGTCGGGGTCCGGGGTTCCGAGCTTGTTCCGACGTGTGAGCCACCTGGGAGTTTTGTGACGGGCCCCTGTGCGGCTCCGTGATGGAAGTTAGTGGGGACGCCTTTCGGCAGCTCGTCGGGGGCCCGCTCGGGGATGCGGGGCGGCGGGACCCGGCGTCTGGGCTGAGCCTGTCCGGCGGCCCGTAGCGAGCGGGGCAGTCGGCGTCGGGCCGGCGGGGAGGCGCGAGGGGGCGGGGCTGCCCGGGCGCTAGTGACCGTGACCGTGACCGTGACCGGGGCGGGGCGGGAGGTCGGGGTGCCGGCGTGGGCCGGGACGCGAGGGTCGCGAGGAGCCGCGGTGGGAAGCGTGGGCGGACGGTCGCGGTCTGTGGAGGCCGTGGTGGGGCTGCTCTAAGGCACCGTCCCGCAGGAGGGCGACGGCTCCGACCCAGAGCCTCCAGACGCTGGGGAGGACAGCAAGTCGGAGAACGGCGAGAACGCGCCCATCTACTGCATCTGCCGCAAACCAGACATCAACTGCTTCATGATGTGAGCCGGGGAGAGGCGGGCGGGCTGACGCCGGCGAGGTTGGGTGAGGCTGATGGGTGCGGCCCCTCACATCTGCACCACTCACCCCATCCTCTGCAGCGGGTGTGACAACTGCAATGAGTGGTTCCATGGGGACTGCATCCGGATCACTGAGAAGATGGCCAAGGCCATCCGGGAGTGGTACTGTCGGGAGTGCCGAGGTGAGGGGGCGGCCTGGACGGGGGGCACACCCACCTGCCTCCAGGGAGAAGCCTTCAAGGAGGGTGGGTCCCGGGCCGAGGGACTCGGTTTGTGGTGAGCTGCAGCGGAGACTCCAACGGGCGCTTGGCTAGAGCGTCCCCCAGCGGGGTAGGCCTGCCCCGGAGGAGTGACGGGGAGAAGGTGGGGGGGACCAAGATGAAGAGGAACCCTCCGAATCCCTCAGGGTCCACCCACCCTGGCCCCACTGTCTTCCCCACAGAGAAAGACCCCAAGCTGGAAATCCGTTATCGGCACAAGAAGTCACGGGAGCGGGACAGCAATGAGCGAGACGGCAGTGAGCCCCGGGATGAGGGTGGAGGGCGCAAGAGGCCTGCCCCGGATCCAGACCTGCAGCGTCGGGCGGGGTCAGGGACAGGGGTTGGGGCGATGCTTGCTCGGGGCTCTGCTTCGCCCCACAAATCCTCTCCACAGCCCTTGGTGGCCACACCCAGCCAGGTGAGTGGCTGCTGGGGCTGGGATAGGTAAGCTGAGCCTCCTGCAGGCCCCGTACACGTTCCTGATTTTTGTCCTGGGCCTCTCCCCTCAGCATCACCAGCAGCAGCAGCAGCAGCAGCAGCAGCAGCAGATCAAACGGTCAGCCCGCATGTGTGGCGAGTGTGAGGCCTGCCGGCGCACCGAAGACTGTGGCCACTGTGACTTTTGTCGGGACATGAAGAAGTTTGGGGGCCCCAACAAGATCCGGCAGAAGTGCCGGCTGCGTCAGTGCCAGCTGCGGGCCCGGGTGAGCATGGGTAGAGCTGGGCAGGGCTGGGGGTGTCAGTGTGTCCAGGAAAGGCTCGTGGAGGCCAGGAGGGGGCAGGCTGGGCGGGTGAGCTGGGGCCTTGCTACACACAGACAGGTGGGAAGGAGCCTGGCCTGTGTAGGTGAACAGGGCGTGACCAGGTGTGTGGGGCTAGCAGGGGCATCCCCGACCCCAGGTGGGCAGGGCAGACCCCCCCCCCCCCGGCCATTTTCAGCGGTCAGGCACGTCAGGGCAGGTGGAGCAGGGTTGAGCATGTCCTGGTGATGTGAAGCGGGGGTACTAGGTGTGTCTGGGAGGCAACACAGGGCAGTTGGTGGGCTAGGCTCTTGTGGGTGGGGCTAGGGCAGGGCCACCCTCCATCCACCTGGGGCTGACCTGGGCCTTCCTCCTGCCGGCACAGGAATCGTACAAGTACTTCCCTTCCTCGGTGAGTCCAGCCCCCCAGGGCGGGGCGGGGCATGCGGGCAGGGCGGTCAGGGCCAGTCCTGAGATTCTGCCCTGCAGCTCTCGCCAGTGACGCCCTCAGAGTCCCTGCCACGGCCTCGCAGGCCACTGCCCACCCAGCAGCAGCCACAGCCATCACAGAAGCTGGGGCGCATCCGTGAGGACGAGGGGGCAGTGGCATCATCAGCAGTCAAGGAGCCACCTGAGGCTACGGCTACACCTGAGCCACTCTCAGATGAGGACCTACCACTGGATCCTGACCTGTACCAGGACTTCTGTGCAGGGGCCTTTGATGACCATGGCCTGGTGAGCAGCCAGAGCGTTCCATGGTGGAAGGGTGGAGGTCACAGAAGCAGAGTTTCCGTGGTGAGGAGAGCTGGAAGATAAGGCGGAGTATGGAAGGCTGATCTGGGAACTGAGTGGGTGGGGTGGTCATGGGCGGGCAGGTGGGTCAGCATGTGCCTCACTTGCAGCCCTGGATGAGCGACACAGAGGAGTCTCCATTCCTGGACCCTGCCCTACGGAAGAGAGCAGTGAAAGTGAAGCACGTAAAGCGTCGGGAGAAGAAATCCGAGAAGAAGGTGATGGAGAGGGTGAAATGGGTGTGAGAAGGCAGAGGGCAGGGAAGGTAGGGAGAGGCAAAGATCAGGAGCTGGGTGGGGCAAGAGCCAGAAGTGGCGGGGGGGGGGGGGGGGGGGGGGGCAGCGGGACACAGGGAACTGGGGCTGACTTTAACTCCACCCTAACCTGACCTGACTGCTTCGTCCCTTAGAAGGAAGAGAGATATAAGCGGCATCGGCAGAAACAGAAGCACAAGGACAAATGGAAACACCCAGAGCGCGCCGACGCTAAGGATCCTGCATCACTACCGCAGTGCCTGGGACCTGGCTGTGTGCGCCCTGCCCAGCCCGGCTCCAAGTATTGCTCAGATGACTGTGGCATGAAGCTGGCAGCCAAGTAAGTCATTCCTGGAGAGCACAAGGGAGTCAGGGAGTACAGGGCAGGGCATGGCTAGAGCCTTCTGTGTGTCTTCTCATCAGCTACCTGCCTGCTGCTCAGTCCGTGGTGCACCCGTCTATCTGTCCCTCATCTGCTTGTCTACCATCCAGTCACTTACTTATTCTTTGGCCGTTTGGTCACCCATCTCTTCTGCCGTTCTTGGATCACCCCACTTGTCTTGTTCCTTGCCACTTTCCCTGCCTGCACCTAACCCCCTGCCTCCCTGCAGCCGCATCTACGAGATCCTCCCCCAGCGCATCCAGCAGTGGCAGCAGAGTCCCTGCATTGCTGAGGAGCACGGGAAGAAGCTGCTCGAACGTATTCGCCGTGAGCAGCAGAGTGCCCGTACCCGCCTTCAGGAGATGGAGCGCCGATTCCATGAACTTGAGGCCATCATTCTTCGTGCCAAGCAGCAGGCTGTCCGTGAGGATGAGGAGGTGAGTGAGCACAGGCCCAGCGGCCCTGGACCCAGTACCCGGTCCTGCCTGGCTTCATTGTTCCTTCCACTCCACACAGAGCAATGAGGGTGACAGTGATGACACGGACCTGCAGATCTTCTGCGTCTCCTGCGGGCACCCTATCAACCCACGTGTTGCCTTGCGCCACATGGAGCGCTGCTATGCCAAGGTCAGGGTGTCACCCTGAGGGGGACTGTCATTGGGTCGTGGGGGAACAGATGGGTTGTCTGGGGGTTGTCTCGGGAGGGCATGCAGCACACATCCACAGTGCCCTCCGTTTGTGCTCATCCCTCTAGTATGAGAGCCAGACGTCCTTTGGGTCCATGTACCCCACACGCATTGAGGGGTGAGTGTGGGCGCTACGTGGAGTTAGAGCAGGGAGGTTAAGGCTGGGGTCAGAAGTGGCATGTTGGGGCAGAATGGGCCTGGGCAAGAACAGATGGGTCCCCCGCCTTTCTCCCCACTACCTTCTATCTTCTAAACCTCCAGAGCTACACGACTCTTCTGTGATGTCTACAACCCTCAGAGCAAGACATACTGTAAACGGCTCC
Organism: Canis aureus; assembly: GCF_053574225.1. Lineage (NCBI taxonomy): Eukaryota > Metazoa > Chordata > Mammalia > Carnivora > Canidae > Canis > Canis aureus. The sequence continues at coordinate 2,371,832 of NC_135616.1, read as the reverse complement.
AGGTGCTGTGCCCCGAGCACTCCCGGGACCCCAAAGTAAGGTTTGCTCTCAGTTCCTCCCATTCTGTCCTTTCTTCCTCCTCCCTGCCTCCCTTCCTCCCTTCCTCCTCCCTTGTGTCCTCCCCTCTCCTCCTTCCTTCCTTTTCCCTACTTGACCCCTTCCGTAACTCTCACTTTGCTTGCCTTATCACTCCTCGTTCCTCTCCTTTTTCCTCTCATCATCTCGTTTCTCCTTTTCCATTCCTCTGTACTCCCTGAACTCTCTTCGTTCCTTCCTACCTTCCTCCACCCCCATTCATCCCTGACCCCCGATTTCCTTGCAGGTGCCAGCTGATGAGGTATGTGGGTGCCCTCTTGTACGTGATGTCTTTGAGCTCACGGGTGACTTCTGCCGCCTGCCCAAACGCCAGTGTAACCGCCATTACTGCTGGGAGAAGTTGCGGCGTGCTGAAGTGGACCTGGAGCGTGTGCGCGTGGTAGGTGTCCATGCTGAATGAGGCTGGAGTTCAGGTGGAGCTTCCGGAGCTCCTTCTCATGGCTCTTTTCTACTCCCCTCTCAGTGGTACAAGCTGGATGAGCTGTTTGAGCAGGAACGCAACGTTCGCACAGCCATGACTAACCGGGCAGGATTACTGGCCCTGATGCTGCACCAAACGATCCAGCATGACCCGCTCACTACCGACCTGCGCTCCAGTGCTGACCGCTGAGCCTCACTGGCCCAGAAGTCCTCACGCCCTGCATTCCAGGCCCGGGAGCTGCCCCGAATTCCCCGTTTGTCTGTTCTGCCATTCATCTGTTTCTCCAATGGTCCCTGAGTTTCTCCCTGTGCCCATCCACCATTTGACTACCCAGATGCCGTTATCAGAGGGTCTCAGGATTTTCTTCTGTCCTTGTCTGTCCCTCTGTCTCTCCATTCTCTGTGCCTGGGTGGGACTGTGGAGTTTGCTCACTGTTGCCTCACCTCTCCCTGGTTTTGTTAATAAAATTTTGAAGAACCAACAGAGATTACTACTGGTTTCCACTTTATCCAGCTGCATCTGCACTCCCAAACCCCCTGGGTGAAAGGGCTGAGGCACACCTGTATTCAGGAGGAGTTGCAGTATAGAGCTTCGAGTATGCAGTTGGCAACCACCCTCTGCTCTGCAGGAGCTCCCTTGGGCAGCGGACTATGACTTACTAAGGGAGAGCCCAATGACGTACATCCTCAGCATTTCATCTTGAAACAACGGGTATACAGTTGGCGCTATTTCATTATGTGGCTGATTTCCCCCGTGACACCCCCGTGTCAGCATCGACATCCTCCAGGTTAGACACGTATTCGCTGACGGCCACAAGGTCTCTCGTTGCCCCACAAACCCCTTTCCGGGCACGTGTGTAACAGAAGTCCGAGAGCCCCCTCCGCCCGGTCGCGGGGCCCAGCGGGGCCCACAGCGCAGCCTCTCTAGGGCGCGCACGCCCTTCTCGGTGGCACGGCCCTTCTGTTTACCTGCAGCGCGGCACCGCCCCCTTCGCCCGTTCTCGCGGAGGGAGGGAGCTGGGGTCGGCTTGCGGTGCGCTCCTCCCCGCGCGCTCCTGCAACTGCTCGCGGGGCGGAGAGGACGGGACACACGAGTCCTGGGGGAGATGTTTCAGGGGCCCGCACAGCACAGCGAGATGGGGGCGAGATGGGGGCGAGAGATGAGAGGAGACCTCCGGCGCCCCCCCTCCAACTACCCCGGGTGGAGACGGCCAAAGAGCGTAGCGCCCCCTCCTCCTCCACGCCCCCTTCGGTTGGGAGAGCGCAGGCGCAAGCCAAGTGGGCGGAGTGGGGAGAAAGTGCCGGTTGGCGGAGCGAGGCGCCGGGGGCTGAACGACTCCGGGTGGGGAGGGGAGAAGAGGGGGCGGTGCAGCTGAGGCCGGCTGTCAGGGCGCAGGCGCAGTAGGGCCCGGGCCAGAGGCGCGCGCCGCCGTGAGACTAAGCGCGCAGGCGTGGGGCCCTCCCCACTAAGGGCAAGCGCGGGAGGGGCATTAGCGCGCAGGCGTCGTCTGGGGGGCGGGGCCCTAGAGGCGGGCAGCGGGTTTCCGGTTCCGGGAGCAACGAACGGCCGCGGCAGCGACAGCTACCGCTTCAGAGGAAGCGTCTGCGGAGGAGGAAGACGAGCAGGGCAAGGCGGGAGTCACAGGCGGGACCCTCGGCATGGGTCCACGGACCTAGAGCGGCGGAAGCTACCGGCCCGGTGCCAAGCTGGTGAGACAGTTGTGGGGGTGGAAGTGGAGAGCGCTCAGGCGTCGGGGAGGGAAGCATTGAGGCTCCGAACGCTGACGGAGAGGAATGAAGGGCCCTCAGGCCGATGAGTGGGAGGAATGGCGGCGTGGGAATACTGACGGGGAGGAACGGGGAGGTTTTGGCTGAGGACGAGGAGGAATGGGGCTCAGTGTGCCGGTAGGTGGACGTGTCGGGAGTCTGGACGAGGACGGAGAGGAGCGGAGAAGGATCCGAACGCCGAGGGGCGATCTCGGTGCCTTCGGGGTTAAGGAGTGAGAAGTGGGGGTTTAGAACGCTGAGAGGGAGACAGAGGGGCCCTCAGGTTGGTGACGGGAAAAAACAGGGGCACTCGGATGCCGAAGAGGAGCGACGGGGGGCTCAGATGGAGGAGGAGAAGGAATAGGGCTTCTGAAGGCCGAGGTGGGGATGGCACGATCCTGGGACACGAACAGGGAGGATTGGGGGGTGGCTTCAGAGGGCTGGGGGGGGGGGGAATCAGGGTCTCTGAGAGTGTCAGCGGACGGGAGAGCAAGGGACACCGACGGGGAGGAGTGAAGAAACTGCTGAAGACGAGATGAATAAGGTCTGGGGATGGAGGTCGGTGAAGACTTGTGGCTCAAGACGCTTACAGGCAAAAGGAGGAGGCAGCGTTCAGGCTGAGGAACAGGAGGAATGAGAGGATAAAGAGGGGAGAAGCTGGGGCTCTCGGGCAGAGGACACAGGAACCTGAGGCAGTGGCATGACAAGAGGACATCAGAAAGGGAAGGAGGGAAGGAATGGGAGAGCTACAGGACTGAGAGGAGTTGGGCACTCCTGGGCCAACCAGGGGAGTGAATGCGAGGTTAGGGCACCGAGGGACAGTCCTGGGACCTTGGCTGAGGATGAGCGGGATGGGGCCTCTCGGACTGATAATGGGGAGTATGGATGGTTCAGGGTGAACCCTCAGGGGAGGTGTCAACACCAGTAGGTCAAAGACCATGTCTCTTGAGACGAATGACAGGTTCCTAGGTTGGCAGAGGGGAGAAGGGATGGGGTCTCAGGCTGAAGATGAGGAAGAGGTGGGGATCAGGACATGGAGTAAGGAATGAGGAGCTTTGGGTTGAGGATACGGCCTGTTAAGTTAAAAGTGGGGCTGCCAGGTCCGGAAGGGGAGGAACGACTAGCCTCTGGGCCCAGCACACGGAAGAATGAGGTGGGACGGGGGATTTTCTCTACTGTATTGACGGGTTGCCTGTGGTAGGGACCCGGCGTGGGATGGGCATTAGTAAATAGCAGCTGTTGGTGTGGCTAGAGCACAGCATGTTCTCTCCTAGAGCCTCAGTTTTCTCCACCGTGCCCTCCCTGTTGCAGGCCGCTGCTCCTTCCCATGGCCCCCATGGCTGAGGACTGGCTGGATTGCCCAGCCTTGGGCCCTGGCTGGAAGCGCCGTGAGGTCTTTCGAAAATCAGGTGCCACCTGTGGACGCTCAGACACCTATTACCAGAGGTACTGGGTGGGTTGTGGACGGTCATAGGTAGGGCTGAACCCGCTTAGGCAGGGTGAAATAGGGTGAAATTAGGTGTGGTTAATTTTGTGGGTGGGTTAAAATTACACATGTATAGTCAATTCTTATTTGTAGATTCCATGTTTGCAAATTTGCCTACTCACTAAAATTTGTGCCCTTAAAGCCCATATTTCCTGTACTTCACAGTCTTTCACAGACCTGCACAGAACAGCAAAAAATCTAAGTAGCCTAAAACACGCATTCGCAGCTGAGGTGCTGCAGTGCTGTCTAGTGTTCTTAGTGCAAGAAGTCTGTGATGGACTTTAAGGAGAAAAATGTGATGTGCTACGAGGAGAAAGTACACATTAAATAAATTTCAGGCGTGAATTGTAGTACTATTAGGTGTGACTACAATGTTAATGAATCAAAGATGTGGTACATCTAGAAAAAGAAAGGGAAATTTTCTAATTTGTCCGATTTCCAGTTTCTGGAAAGTGCTAAAGTAACTTGTATAATACATAATGGAGCTAAGGAAAAGGTGGGCTAAACTTGAAGATCCATAAGGCAATGACCAGTAACAGTGTAGTGGACAGTGTGAGAGGCTTAAGGCCAATGACGTTGACGATTGTGTTACCCCTGGTTAGGAAAATGTTAAATTTATCTCAGCTAGTGCTGACTGGCTCACACATTTCAACAGGTGAGATTGTGAAAAAACTTTAAATTGGCTTACAAGGTAGGTTCTGGAGATTGAGAATTTGCAGACGAATTTTAAAAATAATAAGTGTTATATGGGAAAAGTGTCACATAGAAGAATAGGTTTTCAATAACTGATGAGACTGTACCTTATTTTACAAGTACCTTGGTAAAAGTACCTATATAACAGTACTCCAAAGCTGGCTTTAAATCATTCGAAGGCCATACATAAGACAAGGTTACACAGAATCAGTTGACAGAAAATCAGTTGAAAAATATGTCACCTGAGGCTCTCAGGAATCTAAACTGTAGTTTCACTAGGAGCCAAGATTCTATATTCACTAATTCACGTGTGCAACGTGACTTTATAAAACATTTCATGAATGAGAATCGGCTATAAATATGTGAACATACGTATTTATAAGAGATTTATGTATAAGGATCTAAGTGTTTTGGGATCCCTGGGTGGCGCAGTGGTTTGGTGCCTGCCTTTGGCCCAGGGCGCGATCCTGGAGACCCGGGATCGAATCCCACGTCGGGCTCCTGGTGCATGGAGCCTGCTTCTCCCTCTGCCTGTGTCTCTGCCTCTCTCTCTCTCTCTGTGTGACTATCATAAAAAAAAAAAAAAAAAAAAAAAGGATCTAAGTGTTTTACGAAATGCTAATGATACAGTTACTGAATTTTTTGTACTCTTCCTGAACTTTTTTTGTATCTGAGGTGCTGTTTTCCTGGAGAAATATAGTAAAATCATAAATATAATTGTTTGTTCATACTTAATTGTGTGTTTATTCACATATTCACAACTTGTATGAAACTGTCAAAATTTGGGATGCCTGGGTGGCTCATGGTTGAGCATCGGTCTTCGGCTCAGAGCATCATCTCGGGGTCCCAAGGTCCTGCATTGGCCTCCCCACAGGGAGCCTGCTTCTCCCTCGGCCCGTGTCCCTGCCTCTCTCTCTGTGTTTCTCATGAATAAATAAATAAAATCTTAAAATAAAAAAGAAACTTGTCAAAAATTTATACAGGCATCAAAACCCATAAAAGATTGGAGGTTTTATCCTAATTAGGGCAAGATAACAAGTATGTCACAGTTTTGTGGATGCTGGTAGGATATATGAGACTCTTGGGTCAGAGATGAAAGATAGTCTATTACTCACAGGACAGCAGTACCCAGAATGTCATTTTTTTGTGTCAGTTTCCCAAACTCCAGTTCCCATAGCGTGATGTGAAGAGGGCTAAGTAGCATCTGCCCATGCATTGGACTGTAGGACAGGAACCCTGAGTTTAAGGAAATCAGTCTTTTAGAATGTTGGGATAGTAAAGATGCCTTCCCTTTGCTCTGGAAGGAGAACGTATCTTTTATCTTCCAAGGCTGTTTGCTGTACAAACATCCTTGAGAAGATAGTTCATAACAAAGGACTATTAGTGTTTCTCTTGCAAGATATGCAAAAATGCTAGAGACCTGTGGAGTATTCTCTCTCAATACTGGTTGTCCCTACTTTGTTTTTATGTAGTTGGCATTTGTTGCTCAAGCATGTATTTGTTTGTATATTTACATGCTCATTTATTTGTGTATATACTTTTAAACAGTGGTTTCTTTTTTGCTTTTATAACACTAACACTTTTATACATAACTTAGCAGGTTGGTGTTTTTATCTGTAGTTACTCTTGTTCGTGTAGAATATAATTAGCATACTTTATAAGCATCTGTTGGCGTTTGCATTGTTTATTTATGTTTGCATATGTGCTGCTATTTATACACATTTTATATTTCTGCTGTGCAGGTGTAGTGGGGGTAAGACCTGGTCAGGGCTTACAGGCTAATCCCAAGCTGCCTCCTGTATCCCTTGCCAGCCTTGCAGGCCTTTTACCAGCCCAGTGGGAGGGTTGTGTGGGTGGAGTGGCCATGGCTCCACCTGGGTACCAATCCATCCTGGCCCATCCCCAGCCCCACAGGAGACAGGATCCGAAGCAAAGTTGAGCTGACCCGATACCTGGGCCCTGCGTGTGACCTCACCCTCTTCGACTTCAAACAAGGCATTCTGTGCTATCCAGCCCCTAAGGTACTACACAATGTGGGGTACCCAGATAGAGGTGACTGAGCACCCAACACCCACCCACTGATGTCTTCCTTCTTTCCGTCTCATCTGCAGGCCCCGTCCTTAGATGTCCCTGGCAGGAAGCGGAAGAAGCCTTCACGGCCAGCCAAGACTCAGAAACGTCAGGTTGGACCCCAGAAGGGTGAAGTCAGGAAGGAGGCCCCAGGAGATGAGACCAAGGCTGTTGCTGACACAGCTCTAGCTTCACTCCCTGCACCTGGGTGAGTGTTGACCCAAAGTGAGCCAAGAGGGTGAGGATTGTGTTTGGGGGTGCACTTAGAGCCCCACACCCATGTTTCCCATTCCAGGTGCTGTGAAAACTGTGGAATCAGCTTCTCAGGAGATGGTACCCGAAGACAGCGGCTCAAGACGTTATGCAAGGACTGCCGAGGTGAGTGGCCCCCTGGGCCCTGGGAGACAGGAGTGGAGCAGGCCTGATGTCAGGCTAGGACACCACGGTCAGGCTGGAGGTTGAATGGTGGGTGTCAGAGCAGCAGCACTTGGGGAAGTTAGATATCTGATACTCCTTGTCTACTTTTCTTCTTTCCTTTCCAGCGCAGAGAATTGCTTTCAATAGGGAGCAAAGGATGTTTAAGGTAAGCACAACCTGCCTCCTCTTCACAAGTGTGTGTTGGAGCAGGATGTGACGAGGGCTTGTGGAGGATCTGAAGGAATGGCTATGAGGCCTCAGGGTGTCAGAGTCATTTTGTAGGAAGCTAGTTATGGTCAGCAGATAGTAGTGGTTAGTGAAGTGTCAGTAGATTCAGTGATGAAGTTAATAGGGCACAGGTAGACATTGGAGTTGGCCTCTGATGGCAGCTAATCAGTTGCCAGATACAGTGGTGAGGCAAGCGTTGGACTAGTAGATGTGGCAGTGGGAGTTAATAACAGACATGTAAGGGACAGGACACCTAGAGCTACTCTGTCTGGGCCTGTGACCTCGCCCCCCCCCCCCCCCATTCCTGGCAGCGTGTGGGCTGCGGGGAGTGTGCGGCCTGCCAGGTAACCGAGGACTGTGGGGCCTGCTCCACCTGCCTTCTGCAGCTGCCCCATGAGGTGGCCTCGGGGCTGTTCTGCAAATGTGAGCGGAGACGGTGCCTCAGGATTGTGGAAAGGGTGAGTTGGGCAGGTGGGGTGAGCCCGAGGCTCAGCCTGTCCCCTGGGTCTCATGGCTCTGGCCCCACACATCATGCCTCTGCCACCCACCAACAGAGCCGAGGGTGTGGAGTGTGCCGGGGCTGTCAGACACGAGAGGACTGTGGCCATTGTCGAGTCTGCCTTCGCCCTCCCCGCCCTGGTCTCAGGCGCCAGTGGAGGTGCGTCCAGCGGCGCTGCTTACGGGTGAGTTAGGCTGGAGGGGCCAGTGCTGGTACGGCAGGGCTGAGGCAGGACTCATTTTGCTATTAAAGTTGCTGCTGCTGCTGCTGCTGCTGCTGCTTCCTCCCAACCTTGCCCACCTCATGTCTTCTTTTTTCCCCCACCCCATGCTCACTTTCCTGGCCCTACCTACCTGCCCCTGTCTGCCAGCACCTTGCCCACCGTCTCCGTCGCCACCATCAGCGATGTCAACGACGTCCTCCCCTAGCCGTGGCTCCCCCTGCTGTGAGTGCTGCACCCCACATTCTGCCTTCCTGTCCCATGCATGCTTTCTGCACTCCTCTTAGGGGTGGTGGTGGGGTTTTGTGTCTGCTGATGCCACCAAGCCTAAACTATGTTCTTACTTTCTCCCAGGGTAAACGTAGCCGCCGTAGAGGAGGCTGTGACTCCAAGATGGCTGCCCGGCGGCGCTCCCGAACCCAGCCACTGCCTCCAGTTCCCCCATCACAGCCTCCAGAGTCCCCAGAGCTGGTGAGGCCCTGGTGGGCAGGGGGAAGGCACAACCTTATCCTTACCAAGTACTTGCCCTGACCCCCCCATTTGCCTCTGCAGCACCCCAGAGCCCTGGCCCCCTCGCCACCTGCCGAGTTCATCTATTACTGTGTAGACGAGGACGAGCTAGTGAGTGGCCCCACCCTACCTGGACAAGCCTAGACTCTCCCAGGGCACTTGGTTAAGCCCAAAGAAGCAGCTGCTGCAATGGGCCTAATAGGGGAACAGCAAGGCACAGTAACGGGTACTAGTATGGGGTGAGCAGACAGTGGGGGAGGGACTAACATGGGATCGACAGGTGCAGCAACAGTACTTAGTGGTCAGATAAATCAACTCTGGTGGGGCTGATAGCATAGTGAATGGATTTCACATAGGCTGAGCAAGTACAGCAGGCACAATGGAAGCAGCTACAGAGGGTCAGCAAAATTCTGCTGGAAATGGGGGTCAGAGACATTGTCTTAATAGCCACTGGTCTAGCAGATGACGTGACAGATACGGTGTTGGAGCAGCCACCATCCTGACAGTACTGGGCACTATCCAGTATAGTGATAGTGCCTGGTGTTGGACTCACAGATGCTGAGGTGTGACTAAGACCAACGCACAGCCTGTTTCCTCCGATGGGGCTAGTGAAGGAGCAACAGGAACAGCACTGTCAGTAATAGCACCCTCCTTTTGCCTGTCCCCCAGCAGCCTTACACGAACCGCCGGCAGAACCGCAAGTGTGGGGCCTGTGCCGCCTGCCTACGCCGGATGGACTGTGGTCACTGCGACTTCTGCTGTGACAAGCCCAAATTTGGGGGCAACAACCAGAAGCGCCAGAAGTGTCGTTGGCGCCAATGCCTACAGTTTGCCATGGTGGGTGGGGCAGGATAGGTTGGTGGGTGGGCCAAGTTGATCCAGGGCCTCCAGTGCCTGGGAGTGGTGGGTAGGTCCGGCAGCTGAGTGGGGCAGTCCAGTTGGGTTCTGTGTCTTCAGAGGAGTAGGCGGGGCAATAGGTTCAGCCAAAGATTGGCAAATGAAGGATCTGGGTGTCAGTGGCATTGCTAACAGGAGACCAGCAGGCTCGATGATGAGGGCCTCATGGGTAAGCAGATTCTGTGCCAGCACTAATGAGCACCTGCAGGCACATTTGTCAGGACAGGGTGGTATAGTTGGTCATCGCACCAGGTGGCCATAACATCCTGTCTTTCTTCAGAAGCGGCTGCTGCCTAGCGTCTGGGCAGGATCTGAGGATGGGGCAGGGCCACCACCATCTTACTCTCGTCGAAAGAGACCTGGTTCTACTCGACGGCCTCGTCTGGGCCAGATACTGAAGACCTCCTTGACTACACCCACAGCCCTATCAGGCTGTGCCCAGACTCCAGTGAAACAGGAAACGGACAGTGGCTTTGTGCTCCCCCCACCTGGCACCGACCTTGTGTTCTTACGGGAAGGTGCAGGCAGTCCTGTGCAGGTGCCTGGCCCTGCTGCAACTTCCACAGAAGCCCTGTTGCAGGTGAGGGTCTCATCTTATCCTGCCCTTCCCAGCCCTACCCAGCCTTGTGCCAGAAAGCTGGGACCAAGTCTGCTGCAATCCTCCTTCACACAGGAGGCCCAGTGCCCTGGCCTGAGTTGGGTTGTGGCCTTACCCCAGGTGAAGCAAGAGAAGGCGGATGCCCAGGAAGACTGGACACCGGGCACAGCCATCCTGACTTCTCCTGTATTGCTGTCTGGCTGCCCCAGCAAGGTGGGGGTCAGTGATGGGTGGTCTGTGAGCCGAGTGATGGTGAGCCGTGATGCTGGTTCTTGGAGCAGAGCAGTAGATGTGCTGATTGCAGCCTCACCATAAAATTACCCCACCTGTCTGACAGATGTCCCACCCTCCCCAGGCAACTAACTTTGCCTGCTTTGCTGTCCAGCTAACAGAAAAATGGAATTCTCTGAGGAATGGGAAAGGTTTATAGGCTGAGAGATGGATTTTCTGGTCTGAAGTGTGACAGAGTGGGATTTGTCAGTACACTGACAGGTTGGCTGATGAGAGACTCTTTCCTTAGGCCCACCCTGCCCTTCTGATTCCTGCCTGTTTCCCACCTCCCCCAGGCAGTAGACCCAGGCCTGCCACCTGTGAAGCAAGAGCCACTGGACCCTGAGGAGGACAAGGAGGAAGAGAACAAGGATGATTCCGCCTCCGACTCGGCCCCAGAGGAGGAGGCAGGAGGGGCTGGCACACCCGTGGTCAGTGCTGGGGGACACTTCACCCTGCCCTGACCCTGCTTTAGCCTCATTGGCCATGATGACCCATGATGTTAATTCTTTCCCAGATCACGGAGATTTTCAGCCTGGGTGGAACCCGCCTCCGGGACACAGCAGTCTGGTTGCCAAGGTGTGCCCCGCACAATGAGGGGTGGTATGTGGTTGGTGCTGGTCACACATGGGCCCTGAGTTTTAAAAGTAGAATCAGTAATTTGGTGTGATGCTCATATCACTGTGATGATCATGAGCAGTGAGGGGTTGTGTGCAGAACCCTAGAGATTTTTCCTGAGGTTCATGTCAGGGCTTTCCTTGGGTATGTGGGGAGGTAGGGGTGGGGGTGGCAGGGGAACAGGGGTCAGTGGAGGGTGAGGACTTGATGCCCTGCGATGAGATTTGAAAGAAAGAGATAAAAGCCTGGTCCACAGCTTCCTAAGAAAATCCAGAAGGGGTCAGTTTTAATATGTAAATTTTTATTCAGAAAATCATCATTTGGGGTCTTGAAGGTCTCTGGAGTCTCCAAGAGATGACAGATGGGCTGGACAGTGGTGGATAGGCAGTAGATCTGGGTCCTGTGGCTGCCTCTGATCTGGGTCCACATGCAACTGTGAAATCTCAGGCTAGTCCTCCACCTTCTAGAACAGCCTTTGTGGACAGGATTGGGCTATGTTTTGTGAGCCTTTCCTGAGCCTACTGAGGTTATTAACAGTTTTAGGTGCTGCATAGAACTGTCGCTGCAGACCTGGCAATAGGATGAAGGATAGCTGCCCCTAAGGGCAGGGCTGGTGGGAGGAGGACAGGGGAATGCTACTTCTTGCAGATTGATCACAGGCTGTGCACATAGGCTGAGACACAGGCAACATAAGCTGTTGGCCTAGGCACTTGGATTCCTTTGTTCCCACAAACTAGTCATGCAGGCCAGAAACTCCATCTGCCTTGGGCAATACCAGAGGTATTAATGGAGTACCTGCTAGGTACACTGCAGTGTGAGAGATACAGTGGTGAATACAGTGACCCTTCAGGAGACATGGATCCCTGCTTTCAGGGAGCTTATTATCTAAGGAAATAATTTCCCTATGTGTGAAATTGTTACACGTTAATGGAGAAGATAACGATGTCTTAGGTTGTTTATAGTGTAATATTTTGGAAGCGAGAAGATAGATGAAGGATAATTATGGGGAAATCAGTGGTGGGCACAGAATACTAGGAAATGGTTTTGTGATGCTCCATTTTGCAAAGAGCAAACTTCATTCAACATATGGACCTGCTCCCTCTTCTCTAGGTCCAAGGACCTTAAAAAACCTGGAGCTAGAAAGCAGTAGACTGGAGGCTTCTGCAGACTTTAGGATTCAAGGTGATATTTATAGACTGGCTTTATGAGAGAACACTGATCTACTCAGGCTGGACCGTAGACCAAGGGGTCTTATGTAGGATTCAATAGGAACTTGAAAAACCTACACCAAACCAGAGAAGCTGGCCTATTCAGTACTACGAGCTAATAGAGGAAAGTAAGCAGGAAAGGAAGAGAAAGAATAGAAAGTTGTTGCATCTGCTCCAACTGGTGCAAATCCCAGGAGCTTGACTGTGATAAGTGTGGATATTACAGGTGGGGGATCTGTGGAGTGAAGAGGGGATGTAAAAGTCACCAGAAAAGAGCCTGTACAAGCCATCTTCGTAAATAATTTTTCAGTGGCTTCTGAATGAGACCTGGCAGTGTTTTTGAACATTTCCATTTCCTCAGAGAGACAGCACTGGAAAATGTAATGTGAATAAATCGAAAGGAACTGCTATTTGGTTAGTTCCTTCTACTGATCTAATTTATTTAAAACTCAAATCTTTTTAGTAAGACCATGATTTTTGCCCATTTTTGCATATGGGAAAACACTCAAAGAAATTAAATAATTTATCCAGTGTCAGACAGCTAGTATCAGTAAGCCTAGACAATAAAACCCAAGTTTTACAACTTTGTTCTTTAAGCCACCAAACTAAGCTGTAATCCAAATACGATAATGTGTAATATTATAGTCACAGAAGTTTCCAGTGACCTTGAATGCAAGGTGGGTCACTAAACAGAACAAATCTCTTACATTGCTGCCTTTAGCATGGTTTTAGGGTATGCCAAGGCTGTGTGGTTGGGGTCACTTTGTCACAGCACCCATGCATTCAAGAGACTGGTGGGTTCTTGTGAGGCCTTGGATGTTGCATAAGAGTTCTCAAAACACTAAAGGATGTCCTTCCCCAGGGTTCACTGTCCATTTTGCTTGTTGCCCTCATTCTCAGCCAAAGCAGTCTTCGGAAGTAAAGCTGCCAGCCTGGCTCATCTTTGCTGACAACTTGCCTTCCCTACCCCTTGATGACTTTTGCATTTGGTTTCTGCCCTCAGTCCCTCTTCTACTAGGAGTCCTGCATAAGGGCATCTTGACTCAGCCCTGCCTCACTTCCCAGTTCTTTATAAAGTGCCAAAAAGTCTAGACCTGGGGTTCATTATATAGTCAGCTTTACAGGACTATGACTGAGTGCATGCTGCTTAGATTTTGTAGCCTTTGTATCTCCCCTGCCCTACTCTAGTCCCAGCCTTGTAGCTTTAGAGAATTCAGATGTAGACTAGACATTTCCTCACCGTTAACCCTTTTTGCTACCCTCTTCTGCCCCTTCCTTTGTCTTACGTTTTTGAGCCAGAGTCGAGACTGGGTAATTTTCTGATCATTGTTTTTGCTCTCCTCAGAACCCAGCCATCCAACACTAGTATTCTATGATGTCCTAAATGAAATTTATTTGATTGGCATTCAGACTCCTCTAAGAGCCTGGTTACAGTGTGTATCACAGTACAATCGGGAAAAACAGCACCACTGATATAAAGATTATATATATATGTATATATGTATATGTATATATATGTATATTTTAAGGGAATTACAGGGATTTGAGCTTATGCAGTAGTGGGAGCTGATTAAACAGTCTCTGTAAGGCTGTTGTCTTTGCATCTAATGCTGGAGCTTGAAGTCTGCAGGGCAGGCAATCAGGAAGGGAAGATGGATATAAAGTGTGGGAGACGGAGGACACTTTGGCGTGCACGAGAACGAGCTGGAACCAGCGAGGATGGCCTAGAACCCATGTCAGTGTCTCACCACCTCCAACTTCGATGATGTGGGTGTCCTGCAGAAGAAGCTGGTGCCCTTCATCACAGAGTTAAATACTCATCTGGTCCAGGAATTAGAGAAGCTGGAGGAAGATCCCAGGGAAAGTGGAGCAGCTGCAGGCCTGGCTGCAGGCCTCACTGCTGCCCACACCCAACGAGGTGAGCCAGCAGATAAGTGACAACATGTGTGAACTGCAACAGTGCCTGGTGCGCCTGCACCAACCTTCCGAGTGTAAAAACAGTATGCTGCTGCTTCACTTCTGTCCTCCAATTACCATGCAAAATGTCTCTTGTGGCCCATCCTAACCGGAAGCATACTGGGAAGGGAGTTCTGGGAAATGTAGCCTAGTCAAGGTGACACATTACAAAGCCACCCTGCCATGAATCAGCTCCCAAGGGTCTCACTGCTCACCTGAGGATAACTTGATAAAGCTACGTTGCTGAAAATGCAAAGCTGAAGACCATGGATTTCATGGTGACCCCAGCAAGTACAGAGATACTGTCAAGCCCACCCAGAAAAAACTGGCTGGTCTCGGCTATTTTTGTGTCATTCATTCAAGTATTGAGAACCTGGCCTATGGTAGGCACTGTACTTGATACTGGGATACAGGAATGAAAAAGAATAGTCCATGCAATTTTATTAAATACATCAGTATGTATTACAAGTGGTGAATGGATATCCAACTTTATCATGGAATTTAATGGTGAAAATATAGAATTCAGGAAACTGTTGGAGGACAGCCCTTGCGTGAACCTTGTTGGGGCACAATAGGAATTGGAAATAATATAAATAGTTTCTATCTCTGAGCTGTTCTATTTTAAAATTATTTTAAAATAATTTTTACTGTCCCGTTTACTGTTTCATATATTTAGTGTTTTTGGGGGGAGTGTCTTGATGGTGGTAACCATGTTGACGCTGAGAAAGCGGGATGGTGGGTGGCCAGTCAAGGTCAGGTTCTGTCCAAGGACTTTGGGCCAATCCCTGGTCTAGGCCTTGGGGCTTGGCTGAGGGCGGAGGTTCACGGTGCTGGCCCTTGGTCCCGGCTCCGCCCCTCCACCCTCCGAGTAGGCCCGCCAGGGGGCGCCGGGGCCACCGTCATCCCACCCCGGCTCGGGAGTCGCGCAGCCCCTCAACCCTGGCCAGGGCGGCCCCGGGGCGTGGCCTCCACCCGACCGAGACACCAATCTTTGGCGGGGCTGGGAGGAAAGCCGACTCTTCTCCACGTAGAGGTAAAACAGGCAAAACCGAACCGGAGTTAAATTATGGGGCGCGCCAGGGGTGAGGGTGCGACAGGACGAGCTCAGGACCGACGCTGGGACGTTCAAGTCAGCAAAGTGTCGCCAAGGGTCAGCTTCCCCTGTTGCAGGAATCCTTTCAACGGTATCCTCCGGGCTGTACGACCTCTGGGGTGCCCGACGGGCTTTTCTGTATCTCTGCTGCTTTTCCCATACCCCGCGCCTGACCGAGGGCCTTTGCATTGCCTCCCTTCCTTCCCAAGGGTGTGGTGTGAGGGGTAGTTCCACCCAGACCACCTGGTGGGCCAGTCGCCCCGTGGGACTCGAAGATCAAGGAACTGACCCTCAGGACTCTGTCCAGGGAACCAAGACGACCTCTAATTTCTTTCTTTTTTGTTTGTTTCAGGCTACGTAAACTCTTAGCAGTAAATGAAAATGAGTATTTTACCGAACTGCAATTGAAAGAAGAAGCATTATAGGAGAAAAAAAAAGACAAAATGAGAATTATTAAAAGAGATTATTAAAAAGAAAAAAGAGACATTATTTTGTGGCTGAAAAGCTGAACCAGCAATTCAGGAAACGGAATCCAAATGTAGAAGCGTACCGCATACAAAATCCGAAGTGGGTGGATTACAAATGATTGAGGAATGCTAATTTACAGTAAATTACGGCCCTGCGACGGTATACACAGTAGATGTACTTCGGTTATTGTTAGATGTCAGTGACTGACTAGGTTCCGAATTTTTTCTATGCGCTAGTGTGTGCTCGCCCCCACTTTAGAAGGAGAGTACCAAAGCGTCATTCTTTATTGGTTTTTAGTTACTGGTCTTGGTCTTGACCTTGGTCTTGGTCTTGACCAGAAAGTACCGCTGTGGACTCCACCTGTGCCAAGGGCCCCTTCTAGGTTCCCTGAGCTGTGTTGCCTGGTCCTTTCCTCGGATACGGATTCTCAGGGCCTCATTACCTGCGCTTCTCATCCGTGTCCTGACCCTGGTTTACTGTGAACGGTAACTCAGACTCTTGATCTTTATTTTGCCCAGCCAGGTCATGTCATTGCCCTCTTAGCCCATCTGACTTGTCCCCCATTCTAGGGTATCTGGAGTCAGCTCTGGTTTCTGCCCAATGCAGTAGGAAGATTTTATTTGTAATAGATTTATCATTACTGATTTGGGTGGGCTGATAAGACAGGCTCTCCAGGCCTTGTTTTAGCTGGAAAATGAGGATAATAATGCCTGCTGCATCAACCAACCCTCTAAGATATTTGTGAGGTCCAAAGGTTTTATGTGTGGAAATACCTTGCAAGTTACTGTAAAGAACACAAGTATAAGGTGGTTTGTCCTGTGATGATTATTACCATCATCAAGATTCACCTAGAAATGGCCGCAAAATGTAACCTTCCCGCAGAAGATCCACTAACTTTTCTCATACTTTTAGGCCGATTTCAGGATATAATAGCAGTCAGTTGGAATGTAATTAGATCTTCGCCTTCACCTCGGGTTAAGGAGGCTTATTTCTGCTATTCTGATGAACTCTAGAGGAAGGGAGCAAGGTCGCCGGAGGCCTGGCCAAGGGCGGGGTGAGGACCGCGCAGACTCAGCTCCTCCGCTCTGGGAGGAAGTTACGAGCACCAGCGTCTGTGGTCACCATGGTGACGGGACCGACTTCGGCCCCTCCCACCTGCCCCTCACCCTGCAGGGTGCACCATGGCAACCAGACGTCTGCATTGCGGAAGCTGGCCCCCGCAGGTCTCCACGGTTGGGAAACTGGCGGACGCCGCCCCCATCCCGAGGGACTCAAAATGTACAGCCAGCGATTTGGCATCGTACAGCGGGAGGTTAAGGGCCCCACTCCCAAAGTGGTGATCGTGGTAAGCGCGGGCTGTGTGTGCGGGACCCTACCGCTTTCTGCCTCTCCCTGCACTCCAGGCCCAGCCCAGCCCAAACTGGCCCCAGCGCGGGGCGCTCTCTAGGGGAGCGGGTGCCTGATGCCCGGGGTTTAATTTTGAAAGGGAAAGCTAAGACCACTCATCTGGCTCCTGTACTTTGTTCCTCAACCCCCTAACCTCTACTCTCCCACCCCCACCTTGCATCAGTTATATTTAGATGCTGCATTTGTAGAATCACCACTTGGGATACTGAGACTTTTCAGTCTCCAAGATACCCGAAGGAGGTCTCTCCCCTTGTGATGTGGTGTGGCTGTCACAGAAAGGGCGCTTGGCTGGGGTGGCGCAGGAAATCAGGTCTGGGCTGGTGGTGATTCAGCTGTATGATCTTGCGCTGGTCCTGCATTCCCAGGGAAATCATAGGAGGAAGGGGAATTGGACTGTGAGGGGTTGTGAGCAGTTGTAGTGTCCTTCCTGTGCCAACTCAGCTGTAACAGAGGTATCCCTGCAGGCCTGCAAGAGGACAACTGGTTACCTCTAATGCTGGGGTGGGTGGTAGGAGGCCAGGAGAATGCTTTGTGCTTCACAATCTGATGGGTCTTGCTCAGAACCCCAGACACTTGGCCTATGCACCTAGATTCCTTTGCTCCTGCAAACTAGTTTCTACAGGCTAGAAAATCTTCACGTGTAACGAGGCAATTATAGGGGTATTGCTTGAGCCCCTGCTGTGTCCTCAGCACTGTGGGAGATACAGGGGTAAATACACTGACCCTGGGAAGTTTATTTTTCATTAAAAGTCTGATCCCTGCCTTACTGTTCTTATTATCTTATCGCAGAAACAGTTTGTTCATGCGTAAAAACATTAAAGGCTAACGTGGTAGATAATAATGTGCTATACTGTCTGTGATGGTACTTTGTGGAAGAAATACTAGGAATAATGAAGGATCCAGTTTTATTACGTACCACAGTGCAAATAGCAATTCTCAGTCTACTTAGAGACCTGCTTCCTCTTCTCTGGGTCCAAGGACTGTAGGTTCTGGTTCTGGAAACGAGTAGATTATTGGAGGCTTCTGCAGACTGTAGGGTTCAAGGTGGTAATTATAGATAGATTTCCTAAGGGACAGAAACTGATCTACTTTGGGTTCTGTATCCCAACACAGAATCCAGGGGCTGGGCTATTTATTGTTCGAGTGCCATTACTCATTTTGGGAACCAGTAAGGAACAGGGGGAAAAATTACCACCAAGCCAGAGAGAGAAGCAGGCTAATTGAATACTTTGAGCTTACAGAAGAATAAAGAGGAAAAGGGAAAAGTCAGGGTTGCGCATCTCTGATGTCAGAGTGTGGTAAGAAGCATGGATGTTAGTGATTGCAGGGTTGTGGTGGGGAAAGAATTAAAGCCACCAGAGATGAGACTTGATGCTGAACAATTCCTATGGGAGAAAGCAATAAATGATGTAATGTCTGAAGTAACAGAGAAGTAAAGAAGCAGTTATGTGGTGAGTGCTGCTTAGGGACCCAATTATTTAATTCTCAAAATAGTTTTTTAGGAGCACATTTATTTTACTCATTTGACAGGTGAGAAAACAGATTCAAAGAGATCAAGTACCCTGTTCAAAATCACACAGATGTAATGGATAGAGGCCAGAATCAAACCTAGACTGTAAAACATTGTTCTTTAAGATAAACTATAAACTCTCTTTAGAAACTGTAATTTAACATGTTACAGTGACAGAGCCTTCAGTGACCTTGTAAACACAAGGTAATGATTAAATTCTATGTTCTCCTGCCTTTAGCATGGTTTAGAGTTGCAGTGTCCAATATGGTAGCCACTAGCCATACATGGCTTTTGAGCACTTGAAATGTGCCTAGAGTCACATGTTGAAATGACAATATTTTGAATATATTGGTTAAATAAAATATATTATTAAAATTAACTTCCTGTTTCTTTTTGCTTTCTAAAATGCAGCTACTAGAAAATGTTAAACTATAGATCTGTTTTACATTTTATTTCTGTTAAGCTGTGGATTTTGAGTAATGCTAAGACTATCTATGCATGGATTGGTATCACCTTGTTGTTAGGGAACTCTAGATCCTATCTTACTCCTCCAGACACTGGGCCCTTCCTGACCACAGAGTCCTATACAGGATACCCCAAGCCTTGAAGGGCTTCCTGATCCCTGACTACTGCTCAGGGTTTCTCACCATCCTTCACCTCCATTCATTCATCTTTTCAGTCAAAATGTACCTCAGAACCAGGTTTCTGCTCTGACAGCTCAATACAATTGATTCTTGATGACCTTGGTGCTTGGTTCTCAGCCCATATGTCTACTGGAAGCCTGAATCCTGAACAAGGTGTAGTTGTGACCTTTTTCTACTTTATTATTACTGAATCTGCATTCATAAAATGCCATACCTATTAGAGAAGAATAGTTTGTTAATTGAGTGGCTCTAGGCTCTAAATAATTCTGATAATGGATCAACTCCCAACCATAATATAATCCCCAACATCATCTCTCTCCAACCCAGCTCAGCCATGTGTTATTTTGTTCAACTAAATCTAGGTACCTGTATGTGTGTACCTTGAACCCTGAATCTTTTCATCAAGTTATCTGCAAATGTTTGTTTTCTTTTCCCAGAAGACTCCTTTACCAAGACTTTAACACTAGTATTTTGGTAATCCTGACAGTAGTGTTCTGTGACTATTGACTTTCTGCCATATGAGTTAAGAATTTTGTTACTTGCAATTCAGCATCCTGGAGTCTCACTATTCACCTGAGGTTGACTTGATAAAACTGGCTGAAAATACAAAGCTCAAGACATTGGATTTCATGATGGCGCCAGGAGGAGCAGAAATTGCATCAAGCCTGCCCCAAAATGTTTCCTCCTTTCCTCCCTCCTTCCTTTCCTCCCTCCCTCCCATCTTTTCTCCTATTCTTTACATTGAGAAGCAACAGTGGTGAGGCATTATGCTCAATGCTAGGAATACAGAAATGAGAAAGAGATTGTCTACATGACTTTATGAAATGTATCAATATGTATTTAAAATAGTGTGTTTCCAACTTTTTAGTGGAATTTTGTGTAAAGAGAAATGTAGAAATTCAAGTTACCCCAAAATGTCAGGAGCACTATTCTTGCATTAAACTGAGCACAAGAGAAATAAGAAAGCTTTACTATCAGTTTTTCCCCCATTTTCCTTTTCCTTTTTTCCCCTTCCCTCCCTCCCTTCCTTCTTAGTAGAAGGTCTTTTTATTGTCACAACTCATTATATGAGTTGTGATATATATCCTACATAGTTAGAGATAGTAGCCTCCTCTAGTTGAAAAGTATTTTGACGCTATGTTGTCTATCCCTGAGAAACAATGTGGGATAGTGGGGGGGGGGGGGGGGCGAGATGAAGGTCAGGAATTAGAAGACCTCTAATTCTTGCTCTATCCAGGTTCACCCTATTTGAAGCACCTTGGACAAATCACTTCATGTTTGAGTTTGTCTAGATAATCTAGAGCCCTGTTCAAAATTTTAACTTTATAACTCTGTGAACTTTTATTCAAATGGCACTTAAGAAATATTTGAGATTGATTTGATGACATCTTATGTATAGGCTCAAAGACTCAAACATGTTAAACCTTAGTCACTTAAGCTCTTTGCAGTTGTAGCAGAATGTATTACTTTCATACATCCAATTTGATTTAGTGTTGGTGGAGGTAATGATTAATTGAAAGTATGCTATCGATTTTGGATCAATTTTAAGTGATAAGTATTTGTTTTCAGAGAGCCAAGCCTCCCAAAGTTCAAGGGGCTGAGCAACATCTGGGAAGAATCCAACACAGCCATCAGAAACATCATGCTATTTTGGCTTCCATTAAGTCAAAGGAGCGAGATCGCTTGAAAGTTGACTGGGACCAGCACAATGATCGCAAGTTTGTGGACAGTCTTGTGAAAGCAAGAATCAAGGATGCCATGCAAGGTTTTATTATCAACACTGAAGAAAGACGAAATAAGTAAGATTCACAAACCTAGTGCTTTGGACTATAAAACATTCCCAAAACCCAAATGGGAGATTGACCAAAAATCAAGTGAATTTTTATAGTAATTTTATAGATCATGGCTGAGATATTCATAGCTTTACCAAATTAATAGCTACTGCTTGTTGGATTTTCACTTGTGATAACCCACATTTGATAGGAAGCAAAAGAATGTATTTAGTACTGTTACTTTAATGAAAATTTGTTTGTGTTCTTTTGTTGAAGATGTATGTTATAGATCTAATTTGTACAAGATCAAATAAAATATGGCACATGTCATTCTCTATTGCTTTAAATGAGGACTAGTCTTGTTTTATAGAAGACTGCAATGAGATTTTCCTTACAAAATTTATGATTAAGCATGTGCTTTGGTAATCAAATAAATAAAAACCAATTAGAAAAATGGTCTAGGTGGCATGACAGTTTTAATTTTTTTGTAATTCTTTCAGGCTACGTGAACTTTTAGCATCAGAAGAAAGTGGGTATTTTACTGAGATGCAGTTGAAAGAAGAAACAATTGAAGAGAAAAAAGATAAAATGAGAGATAAAACAAGATTATTGAAAGAGAAGAAAGAAAAGGAGAGACAGGATCTTGTGGCTGAAAAACTAGACCAGCAATTCAGGTAATTATATCAGAAAAACACAGAAACTGAAGTTGGTGCAAAAAAAAAAAATGATTTAGGAATTCTAATTTATGGAAAAGTATGGCCTTAAGGTGGTATTCATGGTAGTTGTGCCTCTGAGTCTTGTAATTATACACATCATTGGATAATGCAGGCACTGAGGGTTTGCTGTTGTAGTATAGTGAGAATGCTTAGGACTTACTGTATTAGCACATTTTAAATATGTAATAGTCTTATTGTCTATAGTCACCATACTGTACATTAGATTCCCAGAACTTACTTATTTGTCTTATAACTGAAAGTTTGTGTCCTTTGGCCAACATCTCATTTTTCCCATCCCCAGTCCCTGGGAACCACCATTCTACTCTGTTTCTACACATTTAACTTTTTTTTCTTTAAATTAAATGAGAATACAGTATTTGTCTTTTGTCTGTCTGGCTTAACCCACTTAGTATAGTGTTCTCCAGGTTTATCCATGTTGTCTTAAGTGGCGGGATTTCTTTCATTTTTATATCGAGTAATATTCCATTTCACACACCAACACGTGCACACACACATATGTGTATATATTCACTTACACATGCATGTATGTGTATATAGATGCATATGTACATACATATATTGTGTATATATATATCATATATATATATCACATGTTTTTTTATCCTATCACATATCACTAGATGTTTAGAATGTTTCTGTATCTTGACTATTTTGAATAATGCTGCAATGAATATTATATTGCAGATATCGAGATACTGATTTCATTTCCTTTGAATATATGCCCAGAAGTGGGATTGTAGGATCATATGGTAGTTCTATTTTTGTTTTTTTAGGAATCTTCATACTGTTTTTCATAATAGTTATACCAACTTACAATCTCATGAACAGTGTACAAAGGTTTCCTTTTCTCTACATCTTTCCTAATGATTGTCATCTCCTGTCATTTTGATAATAGCTATCCTAGCAAGTATGAGGTAGTACCTCATTGTGATACTGATTTGCATTTCCCTGATGATTAGTGACCAAGTATGTTTTCATGTACTTGTTGGCCATTTGTCTCTCTTCTCTGGAAAAATGTCTATTCAGGTACTTTGCTCATTTTAAAATCAGATTTTGGGGGGCAACTGGGCTGTATGAGTTACTTAAATATTTTAGGTATTAACTGCTTAACAGATACATAGTTTGAAAATATCCCATTATTACCTTTTCACTTTGTTGTTTCCTTTACTGTGCAGAACTTTTTTTGTGTGTGCAGAACTTTTATTTTTATTTTTATTTTTTTTATTTTTTAAAGATTTAGAAGCCTGCCAAGGGATCACTTATCTCTTTTTAAATTTTTTTTAAATTTTTATTTATTATGATAGTCACACAGAGAGAGAGAGAGAGGCAGAGACATAGGCAGAGGGAGAAGCAGGCTCCATGCACCGGGAGCCCAACGGGTCTCCAGGATCGCGCCCTGGGCCAAAGGCAGGTGCTAAACCGCTGTGCCACCCAGGGATCCCTGTGCAGAACTTTTTAGTTTGATGTAGTCCTACTTGTTTATTTTGGTATCATATCCAAAAAATCATGTCAAAACCAATGTCAGAGATTTTTACCTGTTTTTGCTTATGTGTTTTATATTTTCTGGTTTTATGTTTAAGTCTTTAATCCATTTTGAATTAGCTTTTATGAATGGTATATATAATAGTCCAATTTCATTTTTTTTCATGGGGATTATGTTTTCCCAAGATTACTTATTGAAGAGACTATTTTTCTTCACTTCGTGTTCTTTGCCTTACTGTAAAAGATTAGTTGATTACATAAGTATGAATTTATTTCTGGGCCCTCTATTCTGTTTCTTTGATCTATGTATCTATTTTTATGCCAGTACTATACTGTTTTAATTAACTTTGTAATATAGTTTGAAATCAAGTGTGTGATGCTTCACGCTTTGTTGTTGTTGTTGTTGTTGTTGTTGTTTTTAAGATTTTATCTATTTATTCATGAGAGACACACACACAGACAGAGTGAGAGAGAGAGAGAGAGAGAGAGAGAGAGAGAGAGAGAGGCAGAGGCACAGGCAAAGGGAGAAGCAGGCTCCATGCAGGGAGCCTGACGTGGGTCTTGATCCCGGGTCTCCAGGATCACGTCCTGGGCTGAAGGCGCTGCTAAACCGCTGAGCCACCCTGGCTGCCCACTTTGTTGTTTTTTTTAATCAAGATTGCTTTGGCTCTTTTGTGGTTCCATCTGAGTTTTAGGATTTTTTTTTCTATTTCTGTGAAAAATTCTATTGGAACTTTGGTGGAGATTGCATTGACTGTGTAGATCACTGCGTGGTATGGACATTTTAACAATATTGATTCTTTCAATCCAAAGACAAATGCTATCTTTCCATTTATTGATTCTGTCTTCAGTTTCATTCATCAGTGTCCTGTAGTTTTCAGTGTATTAATCTTTAACCTCCTTGGTTAAATTTTTTCCTAAATATTTCATTGTTCCTAATGCTTTTTACAAATGGGGTTGCTATCTTAATTTCTCTTTCAGATAGTTCATTTTTAGTGTATAGAAATGCAACTGATTTCTATATGTTGCTTTCATATCCTGCAATTTTACTGAACTTATTGATTAGTTCTAACAGTTTTTTTGGTGGAGTTTTTAGGGTTTTCTATATACAAGATCATGTCATGTGCAGATAGTTTTACTTCTTTTCCATTTTGGCTGCTTTCTATCTCTTTTTCTTGCTTAATTGCTCTAGCTGAGACCTCCAGTACTATGTTGAATAAAAGTGACAAGAATGGGCATCCTTATCTTGTTCCTGATTTCAGAGGAAGAGCCTTCAACTTCCTACCTTTGAGCATATGTGTCTTTATTGTGTTGAGCTACATTCCTTCTGCACCTAGTTTGTTGAGAGTTTTTATCATGAAAGTATGTTGAATTTTGTGAGATTCTTTTTTTCTGTATCTATTGCCATGATCCTATAATTTTATTCTTCATTTAGTTAATGTGGTGCATCACGTTTATTGATTTGTGTATATTGAACCATCTCTGCCTCCCAGGGATAAATTCCACTTGATCATGGTATATGATCCTTTTAAAGTGCTGTTAAATTTGGTTTACTAGTATTTTGTTAAGAATTTTTACAGGTATATTCATCAGGGATATTGGCCTGTTATTTCCTTTTCTCATAGCGTCCTTGCCTGGCTCTGGTGGGAGGATAATGTTGGCCTCATAAAATGCATTTGGAAGTATTTTCTCATCTTCAATTTTTTGGAAGCTTTTGAGAGGGATTAGTATTAATTATTCCTTAAATGTTTGGTAGAATTCACCAATGAAGCCATCTAGTCCTGGGATTTTCTTTATTGGGAAATTTTTTTATTAGTGATTCAATCTCCTGATTCATTATTAGTCTTTTCAGATTTTGTATTTCTTCATAATTCAGTCTTGATAGGTTAATATGTGTCTAGGAATCTATCCATTTCTCCCAGGCTAATTTGTTGGCTTATAATTGTTCATAGTAGCCCTTTATGATCCTTTGTGGTTTTGAAGTATCAGTTGTAATGTCTCCTCTTTCATTTCTGATTTTATTTATTTGAGTCATCTCTCCTCTTTCTTAGTCCAGCTACAGGTTTGTCAATTTTGTTAATTTTTTCAAAAAACCAGTTAGTTTCGTTGATCTTTCCTCTCATATTACTAGTCTCTATTTTATTTATTTCTGCTTTGATCTTTGTTCTTTCCTTCTGCTAACTTTAGGCATAGTTTGTTCTTTTTCTAGTTCCTTGAACTGAAGTTAGGTCATTTTTTCGAGTTTTTTCTTTTTTCTTAATATAGGTGTTTATTGCTATAAAAATCCCTCTTTAAAAAAAAAGATTTTTTTTTTATTTATTCATGAGAGACACAGAGAGAGAGGGGCAAAGACACAGGCAGAGGGAGAAGCAGGCTCCATGCAGGGAGCCCGATGCGGGACTCAGTCCCGGGACTCCAGGATTACGCCATGGGCCGAAGGCAGGCGCTAAACCACTGAGCCACCCAGGGATCCCCCTGTAAAAGTCCCTCTTAAAACTGCTTTTGCCACATCCCATAAGTCTGGTATGTTCTGTTTCCATTTTCATTTGTTTCAAGATATTTTCAATTTCCCTTTTGATTTCTTCTTTGACCCATTGGTAGTTCAGAAGTATGTTTTTTAGTTTCCACATTATTTGTTAGTTTTCCAGCTTTTTTCCTGCTATTAATTTCCAGTTCTATACCATTGTGGTCAGAAAAGATAATAAGATTTCAATCTTTTTAAATTTGTTAAGACATTTTTTGTGACCTAGCATATGATATATCCTGGAGAATGCTTTTCTCTGCTTATCTACTCTGGATACTTTCAAATTTCATATTTTTGAGTTCTTAGATTTTTTTTTTTTAATTTTTATTTATTTATGATAGTCACACAGAGAGAGAGAGAGAGGCAGAGACACAGGCAGAGGGAGAAGCAGGCTCCATGCACCGGGAGCCCAACGTGGGGTTCGATCCCGGGTCTCCAGGATCGCGCCCTGGGCCAAAGGCAGGCGCTAAACCGCAGCGCCACCCAGGGGTCCCAGTTCTTAGATTTTTTTATTCTACTTGATCAAATCTGGTGTTGATGTCCTCTCTGCATTTTTCATTTCACATATTGTGTTTTTTCTTTATTCATGAGATACACAGAGAGAGGCAGAGACATAGGCAGAGAGAGAGGGAGAAGCAGGCTCCCTATGGGGAGCCTGATGCTGGACTCAATCCCAGGACCCTAGGATCACAACCTGAGCCAAAGGCAGATGCTCAACGACTGAGCCACCCAGGCATCCCCCAACATGATCTTTAGCTCCAGAATTTCTGTTTGGTTATTTTTTTATGATTTCTATCTCTCTGTTGAAACTCTCATTTTGTTCATGAATTTTCCTGATTTTGTTGAATTGTCTGTCTCTGTTCTCTTGAAACTCACTGAGCTTCTTTAGAACAATTATTTTGAATTCTTTGTCTTTAGGATTGATAACTAGAAAATTATTGACTTGCTTCGGTGACATCATGTTTTCTTGATTTTGTGTTCCTTGAAGTCTTATGTTGCTCTCTTCACATTTGAAGGAGTTACTGCCTCCAGTCTTTATTGGATTGCTTCTGGAGATAAATACCTTCATCAGGCAGCTCAGCTAGGGATTCTGAGGCTTTCTCAGACCTTTTAACATATGTGCCTGTGCTTCACTTCTTGTTTGTTTGTTTGCTTGTTTGGTTTTTTCAGGGAGAGGATTCTTAAGATTGAATACCTTCTCTCAATCCTGAAAAGCCAGGCCAGATACTAAGAGACTCTCATTTGTTTTCCCTAGTATGTTACCCTGAAATGCTCAAATTTGTGTACCTTCTCCCAGTCTCACAGAGTTGGGCTGGCTTTCTATGTATGCTAGCTACCCATCTGCAAAGGCTCACACTCACTATCCAGTGGAGCACATGAAAGGACCTGGCCACAGAGGGTGAGCCATGGAGTAATGGGGTGTTCGTGGGTCTGTAGGCAAGATGTCCCCAGTAGTTCATGGGTGGGCTTTCTGGCGGAGTCCATGTGGCAGTTAGGAGGCTCCACATCTCTTGATGCTTTCTGGGCCCTGGTTGCTGTGCTCCCCACCTCTTCTAACCCCTCAGCCATGCACCTCAGTATTTTGGGGCAAGAAAGAAGAGGGCTACTTGGGGGAAGTCTAAATGCTTACTTACATGCTTTCACTTTCTCTAGTGAGAGAAATCATGGCCTGAGGGGCATCTCTCTTGGTACTGAGTTCTGCCACCTTGGCAGAGGGATGACATGGATAAAATGAAGCTGTTTTTACTCTCTTTGATGTGTCTATTATTGAACTTTTGGCTCTAGTAGTGTGCCGTAACTTCTCTACTGGACTTCTGGACTCCCACAAAGGTACTCTCATCCATGGCCAATCATCAAAATTGGTGGTCTATAGGGGAGAAATGGTAGGAAACTTCTAGTCCACCACATTGCTCATGTCCACTCATGCAGGTACTGAGTTTGTGTAAGTACCATACTCTAATGGTCTGTGCTTGTCTCCCAGTTAGGATAGAAGTACCAAGTGAGATTCTGTTATTGAATTTTAGACATTAACCTCAGACTTGCTATTGGCAGGAAGTTCCTGTCCCAGGACATCTTTGGTAGAGTTGAGTTTTCCGCCTAGTGCTGTCATCTCTACCTGTGCAGAATGTGTGCTTGGTTCCTCGTTATTTGTTGTTTCCCCGCCTGGTCTCTTGGTCCTTGGAGTCTGATCACCTTAACTTTTGATCTACTTCCTGACCCAGACCTACAGTGACTCTCAGTTTTCAGATCCTCAGTCTTTACTACCCTCAGTCCAATTCTGTGGTTGTCTCCATCAGCCCTTTTTGTCTTGCCTTTTCCATCTTGGGATACTCTGAGCCTATACCCTCAGTTAAGTCCAATACCCTGTCCTTACAGAGGGAAGATTTGCATGGAAGTACCTAAGGGTGATCTGACATGATTTATTTTATATCATGAAGAGCTTGGCAAAGGCTTTTAATTTCATAAACTGTGAGTGATTTCTTACCTCTAAAGCAAAGGTATACTTAAAAAGTCTCAGTTTATTATATTCCTTCTTAGAGCAAGGCTACATTTCCATATTTATGATTTCATTATATATGTAATTCCTCAGTTATATTTTCATTGCCTCTAATAATGCCTTCTAAGAGTGTGTGAGCGTCCAGAATTACTATTATAGATTTCAGGTTTGCGTGTTCATTTTGCTCCCTCTTTTCATTCATGTCTCTTAATGTAGTGATGATCACATGATATGACCCATCAAATGCTCCAGATTATCCATTTTATCAGTCTCTTAATTTTAGAGTAACTGATTAAGATTTTTATCTTCAGAAGGGATTTTTAGAGTTTAAGTGTTACTTGGAAATGCTCAAATCATAGCCATTATCATTCAATAGTTAAATAAATATTTCTGAGCTCCTACTTTGTGCCAGATTCTATGATTAAATAATAGATTGATTGGCTTAACAGAAAAAAATGAATGTCACTTAGGCTATCAGGTCACCAAATGTGAGCACAGCAGGTTGTGTATCATGTTACTCTGGATTCTGGAAGAAAGTGGTATAACAAAGTAACAAAGTAAATATAAACCCCAAGTTAAAGTCTAGCACAATTCAGAAAGAATGCAGGAGTTCATTTTTTACAGCATGCAAAATCTGAGTAGATAAGAAATACAAAGGTGAATAGATGTGAGAAAGCAGCAAAACCAGGCATGCAGAGGGTCAAAATATGGTTTCAGAGGCAAAAGTTTTGCCACCTCCTCTCTCTGTACCAGGAAGTTGCTATTAATCATATAGACTGCCTTAAATCCTCCTAGTAGAGGCCCAGAGGACAAGAATCTATTTCAGTGAATAGTGCATACAAATTGCAGATACAGCTGAGCTAACAAAGTAAATTAAACTGCTTACACTGGAGGGAATGGCAAGTCCCAGAACTTGGGGAACTGCTGAAGGAGGGCGGTGAAGCAAACCATAGTAGTAATGCATATGGCCAGAAGGGACTCGTCAGTGTCCTCATCTAGCAAATGGGTAACTTGAGTTCCACAGATAATAATTTTCCCGAGCCTTAAAGTTTGTAGTAATGAAGACAGAAATAGACTTAGATTTTCTAGCCTATGTAAAATAGAGCCTCACCCCTGACCTTGGTAGGACTTGGACACTTCCTACTGGCTACTGGAGGAGAAGATGCAGGGAAGGACAAAGGGGACACCAGCAAGTGAATTTCAATGATCATTCACATATTTTCCACTCCCTGGTAAATGTTGCTCAACACAGTAAGAAAAATGAGGTTTAAAAGTGGTTTGTATTCTTTAAATACCTATTAATTTGGTAACATTTTCCAGATTTTATAGACAAATCTTGTATAACTGAGTATACAGCTTTATAGAGAAGTTGTATAACTTGCTAGTTAGGTAACTTGTTAGCCTTTTATAAAAACAGTTATATCCTACAGCATTATAATTCATCTGAAAACAAATTGTTTTTAGTGTTTTTAATGTAATACTGCCAACTCTTCAATACAGAGCATCATACATAGTTTTAATTCTTTATGAGAATGAAGGGTAAGGGTTAAATTTTGATCAAAGATGCTAAATCAGGCCCCACAGGGGAATCTGGGTGGCTCAGTCGGTCAAGTGTCCAACTCTTGGTTTCAGTTTAGGTTATGATCTCAGGGTCCTGGGATTGAGTCCTGTGTTGGGCTCTGTGCTCAGCACAGAGTCTGCTTGAGGATTCTCCCTCTCTCTCCCTTTGCCACTCCCCCCACTTGCAGGCTCTCTCTCTCAAATAAACAAACAAACAAACAAACAAATAAATAAATAATCTTTTAAAAAATGGTACTAGTTTAGCATTAAATAAAGAAATAATCAGGGGATCCCTGGGTGGCTCAGCGGTTTAGCGCCTGCCTTCGGCCCAGGGCGTGGTCCTTGAGTCCCGGGATTGAGTCCCACATCGGGCTTCTGCATGGAGCCTGCTTCTCCCTCTGCCTGTGTCTCTGCCTCTTTCTCTGTGGGTCTCTCATGCATACATAAATAAAATCTTTAAAAATGAATGAATGAATGAATGAATGAATGAATGAATGAATGAATAAATAATCAGGTCCCATTATAAAAAATATAACTGGAGTTTTAATATATAGAGCAAGATGAAATCACTGCTCCTTCTTCTCTTCTACTGTCTCCTCCTCCTTTTTGTATTCCGCTCTATGAATATGCTACAGTTTATTCATTTCCCAGATGATAAGCATTTCACTTATTTCTGGTTTGAGACTCTTATGAATATAGCTGCTATGAACATGCTTGTACATATCCTTTGGTGGACATGTGCATTCATTTCTGTTAGGTGCCTAAAATATTTGATGTCTGGAATGGGTCATTTCTAGTGTTCCCATTCCTCTAAACAAGAAAATTATTTTCATTAGTAACTAAATGAAATGAATAATAATGACAAGATAGCCAATGATTTCTCTCTTTTTTTGTAATTTTAAAGTAATCATATATTCACAGAAATTGTCAAGATAGTACAGAGGTGCTATATACCCTTATCTCAGTATCACGCCACGGTTATATCTTACAGTACAATATGAAGAAAATGGACAGTGGTACAATGTGTGTGCACAGTTCTGCCATTTTATCATATATGTAGATCCATGTAACTTACCACCACAATTTCATTGCCACAAAGATCTCCCTCATGCCATCCCTTTATAGTCACACCCACCCCTCTCATGCCCATCACTCCCAACCTCTGGCAACCATTACTCTCTTCCCCATCATTTTGCCATTTTCAAGAATATTACATACATGGAATCACACAATATGTGAGCTTTTGAGATTAGCCTTTTTCACTCAACATTGTGTTTTTGAGGTCCATCCAAATTGCTGCGTGTATCAATAGTTTGTCCTTTGTAGTCCCTTGTATGAATGTACTTAGGTTTTTGTGCAAATTATTCACTATTGAAGGACATTTTGGTTGTTTCTAGTTTTTAGCTATTATAAATAAATCTAATATGAACATTTGTATATAGCTTATGTGGCCATAAATTTTCATTTCTCTAGGATTATTGTCCTATGCTATTGCTGGGTCTTTCTATGTATGTTTAATTTTTAAAGAAACTGCCAAAGTGTTTTCCAGTGTGGCTGTACCATTTTACAGTTGTACCAGCAATGTATAAAAGACTGAATTTTTCCATATTCTTGCCAGATTTTTATATTGTCACTGTTAGAACAGAGGTATGTAGTGGTATCTCATTATGGTCTTAACTGGCATTTCCCTAAAGGCTGGTGATGTTGAATAACGTTTTATGTGCTTATTTGCTATCTGCATATCCTCTTTGGTGAAATGTCTCTTACTTTTCCCTATTTTCTAATTGGATTAGCTATTGTTTTTAGAGTTCTTTATATATTTTAGATGTGAGTTCTTTGTGTAGGATATGTGGTTTGAAAATATTTTTTCTTTTTAGTCTGTAGTTTTGTTTTGTTTTGTTTTTTTTGTTTTAAATCCTATTAACGGTCTTTCACAGAGAAAGTTTTTAGGTTTGAGGAAATTCAGTTTATCAATATTTCTTTTATGGATCATACTTTTGATACATCATGGAATTTGTTTTTAAGTGTCCTATATTTATATACAGTTAGTGATTAGATTCCAGATTAATGTAGGCATTTTTTGGCATTGTTTTGTTTTGGGGTGTTTTTATTAAATGAATATCCTAGGATGTGTTGTCAGAACACTTGAGGGTTGTCTTGCCTCTGTTAATTACTAAAAGGTGATATAATGAAGTACCAAAGAACCCAAATTCCAGGGCCGGACTGCCAGGTCTTCAGTCCCAGCTCTAGCACATAGGAAATGTATGAACTTACCCAAGATGCTTAACTGCTCTGTGATTCTGTTTTATCTGTAAACTGGGGATAATAATAATAAGAATGAATTTGCTGTGATGTTGAAACATTGGTTGTTATGAAGATTACAAGAGTTCATGCCTGTCAAGTGCTTGGAATAGTGCCTGGCAAATAATAAGCATTCAGTAACTGTTGCTAATAATATTACAGCTACTGGCTGTGTGGTTTGGGAAGATGCTAAGGTTCCCTGGGTTTCAATTGCTATAACTCTAAAATGGGGTTAATGCTACTCTAGTTATAAGACGCACATGTGAGGATAAAATAAGATTTTACTGTGAAAGTATTTTGTAAAATATTCACAAACAAAAAGCTTTCCTCTTATCAATGATTATTATCATCAAAATAGATAAATACACTATCTATCTGTAGATGAAAGTGAACTCCCTGAATCAGGTGTTCTCAAGGTTAAGTGAATAGGTGAATCATTACGATGCAGGGAGGTAATACTTGATATTTTTTATTTAAATCTCACCTGTCTTTGGTTTTTATTTTTGCATATATTTAATAAGTTATGTGACATAGTAATATAGTAATAATTACATACAATTTATAAATAATAATCCTACTTGTTTGTGAGTGCTTAGAGTTTTTTTACTGAAAAGGATACATAAAGAAGTTTGAAGATCTACTGATCTAAAGAAATGCTTGATATGGGTACCTTCATATAATGTTAATTCAGGCTTTCTCGGCAACAGCCATCATCAAGTGCCTTACAGCAGTTTTGTACACATTTTATATTAAAGAAGGGAATTAAATTACCTTGAGGAAATCATCAGAGATAAGCAGAAGGAGCTACATTTAGATGTATTCATTGCAACGTTATAGTAAAAATCAGAAGTAACCTATATGTTCATCAAATAAGGAAATATTTCAATAAATTGGTATATTTATAGGTTCCAGCCTCTATTCCATAGCTTACTAAATTATAGCAAAGTTTTGAGGTTATTTTAAGAAGACTCCATGAAGAAACATTCCCCAAATAGTGTAAGGTGGAAAAATTAAGATATAAGGAGATACCAGTATAGGTATATAGATATACAGAAAGACCCCAATTCTAGTAAAAATGCACATACACAAGACTGGAAAGAAATACACTAACATGCTACAAGCTGTTATGTCTGGGTAGAGGGATTAAGCATATCTTTAGTGTCCTCATACTTTTCTATATTTTCCAGTTTTTCTGCATGTATTAGTTTTGTAATTAGAATGGTTTTTTTTTTAAAGCAAAAATATCATAAGACATACTTGTTATTCTTAGGCTTCAGAGTTTCATTAATTGAGTAACTTTTCTGGAGTATAAGTCATAGGATTGGGAAGGACTTTAATTAGTTGTCATGGCCAATTCTCTGATAGACTGTCACTGATGAATTTTATATAGATGAATTCATTTTTCAATGTTAAAGTGTTTTGTTTTTTTGATAACATAGCAATTTCAGCTTCTGTAATCTTTTTGAGCTTTCCACAGAATCTAGATAACTGCCAGTTATCATTATTTTGCTAATAAGCATGATTATGTATCAATTTAACCAACAATTATTTAACGGACATTGGGTAGGTACTGTGGGGAATATATTTATTGAAATATGTTCCTGAGTCCCAGCCCTCACAGAGAGTCCCCTTTTAGTTAGGAAAACAAGACTAGTCCTCATCAAACATTGAACAATACTCAACAGTATTTGATAAATGTCAATTTCTGTGGTTTTGACCACTCTTGCAATTTTAGACATCAACCTTTTTATTAAGCCTTAGAAGCTAAAATTCTTTGAAGTTCTTTACTAAGACCATTCTCAAATTTCAGCTTCTTGGTGCCGAATTTGATGAAACCAAGAAGACTTAATGTTGCTTTGAATCCGAGGTTCTCAAACTTCTGGCTCTTTATCTAAAAGAGCCAGAAGTTTCTGAGGCACTCCAAAAAAAAAAAAAAAAAAAAAAAAAAAAATACAGATGCCTGGATCCTGCCTCCAGATATTCTGATTGAACAAGTTTGGTCTGGGAGTAGTGGAGGGAAGAAGTGAGGAGTAGGATTATAAAGATACCCCTAAGTAATTCTAAAGTATAAACAGTATTGAATATCACAGCCCTTAAATTAAAAACAAGGAAGAACATTTGAGGAAATTTGAATCACTAAGACTGAAAAAAAGGATGAGGTCTAAAGACTTACTGAAAGAGCATCTCTTCTGGAATGGTGGCATAAGCCTAGGTGTGAAAAGGCAGCATTTGAGCTATTTTCTCAGCTCTGGCAGGGATTCCACCAGGAATCCAGGGGCATTGGGGCAGCTTCACCATGATATGCTGACCCTTAGCTTTTTCCTTGGCATGTGGGGCCTTTTCCTACCAAAGCCTCAATTTACTTGTCTGTTACAGGGACCCATGCCTCTTCTAGTTCCTCTACAGTATTAATAATAGTTACCATTTATTTAGCTTCTATTATTTACCAGATATTTTCATCCATTTTCTCTGATCCTTACCAGAACCTTGAAGGAGAGACTTGTTTTGCAGATAAAGAAACTGGCTCAGATAGGTCGAGCTTTTGATCTCAGGGTCACACAGAAATGTCAGATCTCAGTTTCAAAGCCTTTTGGGCCTGACTTCCAGTGCCTGTGTTTTGTCTGTGATGTCATGATGCCTGCCTTCCCGCTGGCCCTCACATGTTCTCTCAGCTCTGGTGTCCTACATCCAGTCCTTTTACTTCTCTGCCTTCAGTGTCTGACTGTGCAGGTGTGTGCCTAGAAGAGAGCAATGTCTCACAAAAGGCTGGATTTTGCCTTTTAAAAATTCTCCTTTCAGGGAACGCTGTGAGGAGCTCCGAACCAAATTGTTTTGTATCCATCAGAAGAAGGTGTGCGAGGAGCGGAAAGCACAGATAGCTTTTAATGAAGAGCTGAAAAGGCAGAAACTGGTGGAAGAGGAGATGTTCTCAAAGCTCTGGGAGGAAGACCGATTAGCCAAGGAAAAGCGAGAAGTGGAAGAAGCGAGGAGGCAGAAAGAGCTAGTGGAGAATACACGCCTGGGGCTGAATGCCCAGATCACCAACATTAGAGCACAAAGGCAGGCCGAGCAGCAGCTGAAGGAGGAGGAGGCGCGCTTTGTGGTGGGTCTTTTATAATGCTTGTCACGGGATGATCCACTTATTGGTTATAGTACACAGTTTGCAGGCCTGCTAGCATGCACTTTGCCTCATGGCCTGGCTCGTTCACAGGGCAACAGACCTTGGTCAGAGTCTTAGATTCCAAGGCCAAGTCCAGCCAACAGTGCCATCCTATTGCAGGGGGCAAATTACTTCACTACTGTGACCTGGTGTCTTTATCTAAAAAATAAGGCAAACGCCACTTGTCTTTGTTGTGAGTATGAAATGTGATAATCATAGGCAGTACCATGGAGAGCTAGTGGTAATTTGGCAACATCCCCTCATTCTCTGATATGGATTAAATCCTATGTCAAGTGCTTTACACCAGCTAGAGTTGGCCCTTCCACTGCAGCCACCAAAATGAAGCATTTTGTTCCAGCAAGGTTGTTGCCCCTACTATAGAGAAATTAGAACTGTCACTGAAAATGTATGAAAGCACTAAAAAAAAGTAGCAATTTTAATATAAAGCTTCCAGCAACTGATAACGTTAATACCACCAAATTTAGGAAAAATGTATATTTCCCTGGGAAATCCCAAGTATTGAAATTTAGAACCATAAGAAGTGCTAAAGGTAAGATATTTCAGAACCCTAAAAACCTTCCTGGGTTTGAGACTGTTCTCTTTTGGAAGTTTAAGTGGAACATGTCTTAAATATTTTAGTTTCTCTAAGAAAATTGAAATGGTGGCCCCAGATTCCTTCTGTTGTAAGATACGTAGTGAGCCGTTTTTACCCACAGCACATCTGACACCAAATGTGTGGTGTTTTGTTGTTTTTTTTTTTTTCTCACACCAACCAATTCTCTAATTCTCCATGGACACCAACAAGGTGACCTACAATTTGAATTCTGACGCTCAGTATCAGTGCTAGCATTAAACTCCAGAGGTTTAAAGGCTCCATCCCACAAGACTGCCTATACTCCAGAGGCCCCTCACAAGTGGTGGGTCCTCAGGTTACCCACACTTCTGTCCAAATTGGTTCCCACACTTCATTGGCTACAAAGTCAATAAAAGTTATGAGAAGTTCATAACTCCTCCTAAGTTTGATAATTCACTAAAATAACGCATACAACTCAAGAAAGTGCTTTACTTACTATAACCTGTTTATTGTAAAAGAGGCAAAGAGAAGAGATGCATAGGGCAAGGTATGGGGGGGCATTACAGTAAACACAGCTTGCACATCCTCTCTGGGCATACCATGTGCCCAATACCTCCATGTGTTTATTTTATTTTTTAAAGATTTTGTTTATTTATTCATGAGAGACACACAGAGAGACAGAGACACAGGCAGAGGGAGAAGCAGGCTCCCTGAGGGGAGCCCAATGTGGGACTCGATCCCAGGATCCCGGGAGCCGAAGGCAGACGCTCAACCACCGAGCCACCCTGCTGCCTCCATTTGGCATTTTAATGGAGGTTTTATTATATAAGCATGATTAATTAAATCATTGCCCATTGGTGATTCAACTCAATTTCTGGCCCCTCTCTCTTCTCTGGAGGTAGAGGGATCCCTCCGGAACTGAAAGTTTCAACCCTCTAATCATATGGTCCAGTCTTTCTGGTCACCAGCCCTGCCCTGAAGTTATGTAGAGCCTACAGCCATCAGTCATCACATGAGGATACAAGATAGTCTTACCACTTGAGAGAGCTCAAGGGTTTTTAGAAGCTGTGTACCAGGACACAGGGATAAAGACCAAGTGTTTACTTTTCATTATACCATGCCTGGCTCTCTTTCTACCTTCCTTTCAAAACATTTTTTGAAAATTTTTTGGAAACAAGTTTAGACTCACAAGTTGCAAAAATAGTAGAGTTCCTGTATACCCTTATGTAACCAAATATATCTATACATATATATAACATATACATACATATAACAAATATGTATATATATACACACATATATAATACATATAACAAATATGTATATATACACACACATATATGTAACATTTTGTATTTATTATATTTATAGATTTATAAACTATAAATACCAAGAAATTAACAAAAATTGTATGATTATCTCAATAGATGCAGAAAAACATTTGAAAAAATTCAGAAGCCAATCATGTTAAAAATTATCAATAAATTCGGTATAGAAGGAGGTATCTCAACATAGTTACAACACATGAATGACAAACCCATAGCTAACATCATGCTCAGTGGGAAAGGTTTTAAGCTTTTTGTCTAAAATCAGGAAAAGGGACACCTGGGTGGCTCAGCAGTTAAGCACATCTGCCTTCAACTCAGGGCATGGTCCTGGAGTACCAGGATCGAGTCCCACATCAGGCTTCCCGCATGGAGCCTGTTTCTCCCTCTGCCTATGTCTCTGCCTCTCTCTTTCTGTGTCTCTCATGAATAAATAAATAAAATCTTAAAAAAATAATAAAATCAGGAAAAAAACAAGGGTACTCACTGTCACCACTCTGGAAGTCCTAACCAGAGCACTTAGGTAAGAGACAGAATAAAAGTCATCTGAATTAGAAAGGAATAAGTAAAATTTTATTTGCAGATGATAAGATTTTATACAGAAAAAATTCTACAGACCGCACTCCAAAACTGTTCAATCTAATTAACACATTCAGGAAAATTGCAGAATACAAAATAAACATGCAAAAATAAGTTCATTTGAAAACAAAACAAAACAAACTAGGAAATTAACATTGGTATAATACCTTCAATTAAAGTTATTCTTTATTTAAATATAGTAAAATCTTTGGATGTCACCAGTTTTTACATGTGGTCCTTGGGGGAAGATGTACAGTTCTGTGAAATTTTATCACATGTATAGATTTTATTTATTTATTTATTTTTAAATTTTTATTTATTTATGATAGTTACAGAGAGAGAGAGAGGCAGAGACACAGGCAGAGGGAGAAGCAGGCTCCATGCACCGGGAGCCCGATGTGGGATTCGACCCCGGGTCTCCAGGATCGCGCCCTGGGCCAAAGGCAGGCGCCAAACCGCTGCGCCACCCAGGGATCCCTACATGTATAGATTTTAATAACCACTACCAAAATCAGGATGCAGAACTGTTCCATTATCCAAAGAAACTCCTTTGAAGCTTCTCCTTTGTAATTAATAACTTCCCTCTACCCTAACTCCTGGCAGCCACTGATATATTCTTTATCGTTATTATTTTGTGATTTTGACGTCGTATAAATGCCAGCCTTTTTAATGTTTTATTATGAACATTTTCAAATGCACAGAGTTGAGAGTACAACAAACCCATCTACCCACCCCCCCCACCTCCTGACATGATTAAGGATATTTTCTTACACATGCCAATGTCAGACCTAAAAAAATTAACTGTGATTCCGTTTCATCATCTAAAATCAGCATCATATTTCTATCATTATCTGAATTATTTGATATTTATATCAGAATCCAAACATGGTTCTTATAGTCTCTTTAGAAAGGGTGACTGTTTCTTATTCAAATCAGGGCACAACTGAGGTGGAAAGGGATACGTTAGGTTCATTATATCAGCACAGCAGGCGCACAGTCAGAACTAACCTGGAGAAACCAAGATGCGGCAAACTGCTCCTAGGTCTGTTAATCTTGAACACTTCTCCCTTGTCCCATTCCATCTCTCCCATGTCTCATAGTCAGGGGATTTAGCTGGTTGCTTCCTCCTAGTGTAGTCAGCCTTACTTTTTTTTTTTTTTTTTTTAAGATTCTATTCATTTATTCATGAGAGGCAGAGACACAGGCTGAGGGAGAAGCAGTCTCCATGCAAGGAGCTGGACATGGGACTTGATCCTGGGACTCCAGGATCACGCCCTGGGCCAAAGGCAGGCACCAAACCACTGAACCACCCAGGGATCCTAGTCAGCCTTACTTTTAAAAAAATGTGCTCTTCCACGGGCTTTCATTTTTGATAGCCATTGTTTTTCCTTAGAGATGGCAGAGGAATTTCACATTTTCATTTAACTCTCACAATTCAGGATTTACTGTTCGTGGCATTAATAGGAAAGTCTAGCCTATAACTGTCCTTTCACAAACCAGTGATCATGGTGATCGTGGCTATTGTGAGTCTTGGATAAATCACATCGGGAATTGTATACCATCCTCACTATTGCCACATCCTTTCTTGTCCCACCTGGACAAGTACTTATCCCTCCAGGACTGACTGTTCAGCTGCCTCTGGCAGAAGGATTAATGCTTTAGTTTATACCATACCCAGATTTTCTAACCAACCCACAATGCCCGACAGCATTGGTGCCCCAGTGAAAGCTGCCTGTTGGCCAGGCAATTAAGTCAGCCCAGAGGGTCAAAAAGATAAAAAAAAAAAAAATGAGAGGAATGAGGGAGTACTTTTAAAGAAAAAAAATGTGTATGATTTCATTTAGTATATGTAGCTAATGGCACATTTCCAGTTTGGGGCTTCTCTTGCTGCTTAGTAATGGGTGGTAGTGGGTGATGGGTACTAGGATTGAAAGTCATTTCTCTCTATACTTTTCTGCATTTTGAACTCCACAACCGTTTATTTCAGAATCATACACAGAGCAAAGGGTTGTGTTGCTAACTCAGCAATGAAAAGGCAAGTTTTCTATCTCATAGTCCCTCTAAATTCAGATGCGTATATCTCCAAGAAACCCTCAATTCTCAATCTCTTAAGTGAAATGCATTAACTTATTTGTTTTGTCCAACTGTACTGATACATCATCTTCATTATTGTGTTTTACCTTAGGAAAATGACAAAGCACAGGTGAAACTTGAGAATGAACAGGCTAAGCTAAAGAAACAGAAGACAAAACAGGAAATTAGGGCTGCTTTGCAAAAAGCCCTCCTGGAGAAGATAGAGTATATTCAGCAGGAATACAGAGAAGAGCAGGACTTGAACATGAAGCTTGTGCAAAAGGCCCTTCAAGACTTACAGGAAGAGGCTGATAAAAAGAAGCAAAAAAGAGTAAGATGTTTATTCAGTACCTACCATGTGCTGGATGAGATAGCCTGCTCATCTTTCAGTGTTAACAGGAGCTAGCCACATGTAGAACCTACTGTGCTGCTCTCAAGCGTCGTCCGCAGACCATCAGCATCATCTGAGAGGATGTTAGAAATAGAAATTTATCACCTCTGGAATCAGTCTCCAAATCAAATCTTGGCAGGGGCAAGAAATCTGTTTTAACAAGCTCCCCCAGGGGATCCTGACACCCTCTGAATTTGGAGAACTCTCATATATCGTGAGGTTGGCCCTGTGATGGCAGTGAGTGAGTGACTAAGTGTGCTGGGAACCTGGGGAAGACATCATTTCAGAAAGTAGTATTTGACTTGGAGCTTGAAAGATATGTAAAGTTTTGCCAAGCAGAGAGTAGAGAAAAACATTCCAGTTTGTATTCGACAGGCTGTTTCCTTGAAATTTGTATTGAACTCTTCAGGGTGTTGTGCTTTTCCTATACAGGTTCTATTTTTTGGCTTCTTTTTAAAAGTAAACTTTATTTTTTAGAGCAGTTTTAAGTTTGGAGCAAAACTGAGCAGAAGATACAGAGATTTCCCGTGTGCTCCCTGCCCCCTACATGTGACTGAGCCTCCCCCACTACCAACATCCTCCAACCAGAGGGGGACGTTTGTTACCCTTTTGTTTGTTACCATTGATGAACCTACATCAACACGTCATTATCACCCAAAGTCCATTAAGGTTTCCTCTTGATGATGTACATTCTGCAGGTTTGAACAAATGTCAAATGACATGTAGCCACCATGAAAATATCATACAGAGTAATTTCACTAACCTAAAAATCCTCTGTGCTGCCTTTACTCATTTCTCTTCCTTGACTCCAAACCCTTAGAAACCACTCACCTTCTTACTGTGACCAGTTTTACCGTTTCCAGGACATCATAAATTTGGAATCATGTAGTATGATGTCTTTTTAGAGTCGCTTGTTTACCAAGTGCTGTGAATTTAAATATTCTCCATTTCTTTTCATGGCTCTACAGCTCATTTCTTTTTAGCTCTGAATAACATTCCATTGTATGGATGGAGCATGGTCTGTCCAGTCACCTACTGAAGGATATCCTGGGTTGCTTCCAGTTCTAGTGGTTATGACTAAAGCTGCGTTCACATCTGTGTGCAGGCTTTTGGGTGGCTGTACATTTTCAACTCATTTGGGTAAATACCAAGGGGTATAGTTGCTGAATCATATGGTAAGAATATGTTTAGTTTTCTAAGAAACTGCCAAATTGTCTTCCAAAGTGGCTGTACCAGTTTTGCATTTCTGTGTTGTTCAGGTCAACTGTAGATACTAGAGACCTGGCTCAGAGCAGAACTACAAGGATGGACTCCACTGCTAGTTGAGCAGATCTCAGTGAGCTCCACTGGGTTGGCAGAGGTGCACCTTGCAAAGGAATGCATGATATCCACGCCTGAGTTTAGAATCACTGCGACTTGGGCTCCTGTGTCTAATAGAGCCAAGAATGTCTGGTTATCTGACTTTGTCCCTGTGGGCCACTGGAGTTGAGATGGCCAATTGTGTAGGCGTGACAAGCTTAAAGGAACTGCCAGGTCCTTGGGGTAATTCCCTGGGAGACTGCCAAGCCTATAGGTCAGGGAAGTTGTTTGGGAAAGACAGAGTCTTGGGACTCCTTAAAGGTGTCTGGAACATTAGGTTTGGGCTCGATAGTGAGGTAATCACTTGTTTTAATGAGAGGAGCTTACTTCAGGGTTGTCCCATTATAAAATCGTTGGGCACCCCCACTGGTGGAGCTGCCAGTGCAAGACCCCCTGCTATTTGAAATGTCCTAGACATTGCTTTCCTGACAGATTTGGCATGGGAGCTCCAGAACCAGGAGGTGGGAAAGTCGCTCTGCAAGGTGGTTACAGGGCTTGGCACCTGAAGGCTGGCCTTGGTTGGTGTTGTGAGCCGCCTTGGTACTATAAAATCTGGGG
The DNA here is from genome assembly GCF_053574225.1 of Canis aureus. Taxonomy (NCBI): domain Eukaryota; kingdom Metazoa; phylum Chordata; class Mammalia; order Carnivora; family Canidae; genus Canis; species Canis aureus. The sequence continues at coordinate 2,329,865 of NC_135616.1, read as the reverse complement.
GTCTGGTTACATGTCTCTTTTGCGGGGTAACATCAAGTTTACTCCTGCCAGGGCTTCCTGAATAGTATGGGAGGTCCCCACAAAGTGGAAGAGTATGCCCTGTTAATTTAGGAGAGGTCTTCCAGTAAGAAGAATCATCTGGATTTAGGGACAGTTGGGGCCTTTTCAAGATTGGAAATGAAATCTAGGTCCTCTGGGTTGCTATGCTCGGAGAAGTATTAGGCCCATTGGACCATACCAGTCTTAGAGAGAAAGAGTCAGGCAGGCCTCATCTAGTGTGTTCCGCTGGCTTTGAGCCTTTGTGGTAATAACTGCAATAGAAGTATGAGGTCAGCTCCCAGCGATAAAAATCCATGCAAGCAAAGGAAGGAATTCCACCTCTGGAGAGCCTGGTGCTTTTGGATCTGGACGCTCCTCTTATCATTGGAATCCTTGATTATGGTGTTTCCCTTCCCCCACATGGTAGGGTGCAGGGGTCCTGGAGTTGAGTATTGCCCTTCTCCCAGGTTAGGCTTAGATAAAACTCCAGCAGGTTAGGCTTTGATTAAATGGTTTCTCCTGAGAGCAAACCTAAGAATAGGATGCTCTGGTGTATTTCAAAATGATTCCTTTTCTTCTCCTGCTGCAGGAAACATTAAAGATTTTTTTCTCTGATACTCACTAAGAGAACCTGGTGGAGCTTCAAGAGGTCAAACTCACAAAAGTGTGGTCTCCCCCACCCTTCAATGACTGAGTCCCCTAAGAGTTTTTAACTCTTGGTGTCTACACTAAGCCTCTAGTGTAGACAATTACAGGTTTTCATACCCCAGCACTGGTTCCCATAGAAGTTTCTGCTCATAGGTTTCTGTTATGGTAAGCTGTGACTCTATATTTACCTGTCAGTCTCTCCAATTTGAGGGCAGGGGTTTGCCCACTTCTCTAAGATGGTTGATTTCTTTTTAAGATTTATTTCTGAGAGAAAGAATGCATGTGCTGAATAGTGAGCCTAATCGAGGCTTGATCTCAAGACCCTGACATTGCGATTTGAACCGAAACCAAGAGTTGGAATCTGAACTGACTGTGCCACCCAGGCACCCTTAAGATTGTTGATTTATTAAGTTTGTTAGCTTTTTGCTTGTTGTTAGAATGCCAGTGGCAACTTCTAAGCTCTTTATGTGCCAGATTGGAAACCAGAGGCTGTTACTGTTTTTTAAATTAAGCTTTTTAGTTGGGGATAATTGTAGATTCACATGCAGTTCAGTTTCTCTCTATGATGTCTTACAAGACTATAGTATAGTATCACAGCCAGGATATTGACATTGAACTGTCAAGATACAGAACATTCCCGTCACCAAGATTCATGTTTCCCTCTTAATGGTCACATCCACTTCCCTCTTGTCCTCATCCCCTTCTTAACCCTTGGCAACTACTTATCTGTTTTCCATTTCCATTATTTTGTCATTTCAATAGTGTTATATAAATGAAATCCTATAGCATGTAACCTTTTGGGATTGACATTTTCGTTCAGCATCACTCTGGAGATTTATCCAGGTTGTTGCATGTATCAGTAGTGTATTTTTCTTGTGAGTGGTTGAGTGGTATTCATGGTATGAGTACACCACAGTCTGTTTTTACCATTTACTTGTTAAAGGTCACCTGGATGATTCTAATTTATGGCTATTATCAGTAAAGCTGCTATAATCATTCATGTACAGGTTTTTCTGTGAACACAGATTTTTGTTTCTCTGGGAAAAATGCCCTGAAGGGCAATTATAATTGCATGTTTAGTTTTTTAAGAAACTGCCAACCTGTTTTTTCAGAGTAGTTTTACCATGCCACCAAAAATGAACATTCCCACCAACAATGAATGAATGATTCAGCGTTTCCTTATCCTCACCAACATTTGGTGATGGTACTGTTCTTTACTTTAGCTCTACTAATAGATGTGTAGTGCTATCTCATTGTTTTATTATTTTATATTTCCATAATATCTAATGATGTTGATCAACTTTTCATGTGCTTATTGCCATCTGTGTATCTTCCTTCAGTGAAATGTTTTCTCGTACTTCTGGCCCATTTTCTAATTGGATTATTTGATTTCTTTTCTTTTCTTTTCTTTTCTTTTCTTTTCTTTTCTTTTCTTTTCTTCTTTCTTTTTTTTTTTTTCTTGGCATTGAGTTTTTTGTTCTCCATTAGATCATTTAATTTTTTTAACAGCTTCATTAAGGTATAATTCTTATAACTTACCACTTACCCATTTCAAATACACATTTCAGTGGTTTTTGGTATATTCACAGAACTGCACAACCATCACCACAGTAAATTTTAGAACTTTTTTATTCTCTCTCTATTCCCTCTTCCCCATCCCTTACCCCCATTCCTAAGCAACTGCTAATATATTTTCTGTTTCTACAGATTTACTAGTCTGGACTTTATTATGAATAGAATTATATACTATGTAACCTTTTGACTGGATCTTTTACTTAGCATAATGTTTCAAGGTTTATCCATGTTGTAACATGTATGAGTACTTCTTCTATATGGCTGAATAATACTCCATTGGATGGACGTACCACATTTCATTTATCCATTTGTCAGTCTAGGGACATTTGATTTGTTTGCATTTTTGGCTATTATGAGTAATACTACTGTGAATATTCTTGTGTAGATTTTTGTTTGGACATAGGTTTTTGTTTCTCTTGGGCAGATACCTAGGAGTAGAATTAATGAGTCCTAGGGTGACTTTAAGCTTTTAAGTACTTGCCAAATTGTTTGACAAAGTGGCTTCCCCATTTTAGATTCCCACTAGCAGTATATGAGGGTTTTGACTTCACATGCTTGTTAACACTTGTTGTCTGTCTTTTTTTTTTTTTTTTTTAACCATCCTAATGTTTCTGAAATGATCTGTTGTTGTGGTTTTGATTTACATTCCCTAGTAACTAATGATTTGAGCTTCTTTTACTGTGCTTATTGACCATTTATATATTTTCCTCAGAGAAATCTATTTGAAATTTCAATAAATATATTCTAGTTGTTTTCCCAGTTTTTAATCGGGTTATATTACTTTTTTTTATTAAATTGTAATAATTCTTTATATGTTCTAGGTACAAGTCCCTTACACATAAATTGCGTGTAAATATTCCTTTTCAACCTGTGGATTGTCTTTCTACTTTCCTAATGGTGTCCTTTGAAGTACCAAAGTCTTAATTTTGATGAAGTCCAATTTATCTATGTTTTGTTGCTTGTGCTTTTAGTATTATATCTAAAAATCTGTTCCTACCCCAAGGTCACGAAGGTCCTGTTTTCTTCTTAGAGTTTTATAGGTTTAGTTGCCCGATTTAGGCCTTTGATCCATTTTGAGTTAGATTTCGTGTATGGTGTGAGGTAGAGATCCAACTTCATTCTTTTGCATGTAGTTATCCAGTTGTCCAAGCACCATTTATTAAAGAGACTGTTCTTACCCTATATAATTGTCTTGGTACTCTTGTCAAAATCAATTGATGGTGAATGTGAGGGTTTATCTCTGGACTCTGGGTTCTGTTCCATTAGTCTATGTGTTCACCCTTATGCCAGTAGCACATATCTATATATCTTTGCAGTAAATTTGAAATCAGGAAATGTGAATCCTCCAACTCTCTTCTCTTTCAAATTGTTTTGGCTTTACTGGCCCTTTTTTATTTCCATATGAGTTTAGAATCAGCTTGTTGATTTCTGCATAGAAACCATTTGGGATTTTGATAGGGATTGTTTTGAGTCTGTAGACCAAATGTAGACAATTGCCATTTTAACAATACTGGCTTCTGATCCATGAATGTAGGATGTCTTTCCATTTGTTATTTCAGTTTCTTAGTTTTCAGAGTATAAGTTTTACACTCCTTTTGTTAAATTTATTCCCAAGTATGAGACTATAAATGCAAGACCTTCTAAGTGTACAATTCAGACCTTGCCGGTCCTCCCCCACATTTATGATATTTTCTGAAGATGTTAGAGATTGGATGGAACAGCACAGGTATAATGCCATGAACAACAGAGAAGCCAACTGAAAATGCCAGCATTACAAAGTCCAGTTCACAGCCTTAGCTGCACATTAAAATCACTTGGGAACTTAAAAGTTATTCATTTGCTCAGAGTCTCTTGGTGAGATTCAGCCCTTGGTATTTTTTAAAGCTCCTGGATGATTCCAAAATATAGCTAAGACTGAGAATGTTTATAGTAGCAAGTGACCATCTTCTAGTCAGAAACAGGGCTATTATAGTAGTACTGATTTATCAGTACTGATTTTTATCAGGTTACAATTTCATAACCTTCTTAAATGAAAATAAAGCTGTTATAATTGAAAATTATCTGGGAACTGCTTTAAAAACACTTTGGGAAAGTGTTTGAAATAACTTATTCAAGCGTCTATTATAAAGCACACATACAAAGAATAACACAACAAACCCCCATATGTCCTTCCCTTAGCTTCAACAACCAACTAATGGCCATTCTGCCACCACTCTTGAATATTTTGAGCTAAACCTTAGGTGGAATATTTCATTTATAAATGCGTCAGTATGTAGTTCTAAAAAATTAGAATTGGAGCTTTAAAAGATTGCTTTAAAACTTGTCCTCCATACTGTTATCACACCTACAAGTTTAACAACGTGAAGTAATTCTTCTGTTGTGTAGGAAGAGATGGCAAGAGAACAGGAGATATATCGTCAGTATGTGGTGCAGTGGCGTGAAGAGGAGCGAGCTCAGGAGAAAGAACGGGACAGAATATTAGAGACAGAGAAGGAAAAGAAGTTGGCTGAGAAGGACAAGGAGCTGAGACTTGAAAAGGAGGCAAGGAGACAACTTGTGAATGAGGTCATGTGCACAAGAAAACTTCAAATTCAGGAAAAATGTAAGAAAATGAATTATAATAATAATATAGTTGGGCCTGAATTCAACTTAAGTAGCAACCAAAATAAGTAGGTATTATATGTAAAATGATATGAAGGATGTAAAAAGGCTTAAGGCAAGACCCCTGCCTTGCAGAACTTATCTAATTTAATACTTGGAGGATAAACGTGTGAAGGGTTTTATATCCTCGCAGATTCTGAGCAATCACGTGGGAGATGTTCTCAAGGTTCAAGGAATGGTATGTCCGTTGAGTGGTCTGTGCCCCTAGGTGACTATAAAGGAGAGTGAGAAAGTAGGGCACAGCACACACACCCCTCCTCCCTTTTATCTGTCTCTCTTTGCTTTCCATAGGTGTCTCCATACCTGCATACCTTCACTTGGGCAGTTTTCTCTGCTTACGATGCTTTTGATCTTGAGCAATCCTGGCGATTCTTCAGGGCCAGCTCACATATCTCATTCCTCAAATATGTCCCCATATTCATAATAAATCCTCTTTCTGGGGCTCTCACTGTGGTTTGCTCACATCCCTGTCTGTTTTTTTTTTTTTTTTTAAGATTTTATTTATTTATTCATGAGAAACAGAAAGAGAGGCAGAGACACAGGCAGAGGGAGAAACAGGCTCCCTGTGGGGAGCCTAACGCAGGACTCGATCCTGGGACTCTAGGATCACACCCTAGGCTGAATGTGGCGCTAAACCACCGAGCCACCCAGGCTGCTCCGCTCACATCCCTGTCTTAGCACACCTTTGTATGCCCTCAGTTCCAAAAAGTGCTTGGTCACAAAAAGAAATATTTGTTGAGAGGGGTGAACTGTCACCTTCAGATTTCCACCACTCCACGTCCAACTCAGTGAACTGAAGAGTAAATGGATACATTTACCATTCGTGCACCATTAGATTTCATGCTAGTTGTCTCTGCAAAAGAGAGCTCATCTTGGTTCCGCTCGTTGATTTTTCACTCCAGGAATGATAATAGCTGTTGAAAATTGGTAAGCCTGTATTAGGTGGAGTTGTAAGAAAATGAGCAGAAAAGCTTTTATAAGCTTAAAAAATTTCTATTTACCCATGATGCATGTTTTAGAATATATTGAGACAATGTGGAAAATTTAGGTATTTGGGGTCATTTTTTAAAATATTTTATTTATTTATTCATGAGAGACAGAGAGAGATAGAGAGAGAGGCAGAGACACAGGCAGAGGGAGAAGCAGGCTCCACGCAGGGAGCCCGACGTGGGACTCGATCCCGGGACTCGATCCTGGCACTCGATCCTGGCACTCGATCCTGGCACTCCAAGATCACGCCCTAGGCCAAAGGCAGGTGCCCAGCCGCTGAGCCACCCAGGGATCCCCTGGGGCCATTTTTAAGCAAAGAAACAAAATCATCCATAATTCTACCACCCAGGAATAGCTACTATTGACAACATCCTGTATTTTTGCTATGTATATAGGAAATTAGGATTTATGTTGAATATATTGTTTTACAGTCTGCCTTTTCCACTTACCATAAACATTTTTCAAGGTCATTTTTCTCCAATTATAAAATTTGTAATGCTGCCTAGATATCCATTATAAAAATGGACCATGATTTATTTTACCTAAGTACAACTAATGGACCTTAAGATTGTCTTGAATCTTTTTGCTACAATTTTAGCATCGCAGGTTACTATCTCTGTACATAGTTCTTTTTGGCTCATACATGATTATTTAAGATAAGTTCCTATAAATGAATTTGGGGACCAAAGATATGTACATTTCAGATGTATATTTCCCAATTGTATTTATTCTTTTGTGAACTCTGTTTTCTTTGTCATGCCCCCGCCTTACTGGATGCTTATGTTTTTAAAATTTAATTTACAGGGATCCCTGGGTGGCTCAGCAGTTTGGCGCCTGCCTTTGGCCCAGGGCGCGATCCTGGAGTCCCGGGATCAAGTCCCACGTCGGGCTCCCGGCATGGAGCCTGCTTCTCCCTCCTCCTGTGTCTCTGCCTCTCTCTCTCTCTCTCTATGTCTATCATAAATAAATAAATCTTTAAAAAATTAATTTACAGAAATCTTATATGTTATTAGCTAAGGTCTTTTTTTTTTTAAGGTTTTATTTATTTATTCATAGAGATGCGGAGAGAGAGAGAGAGGCAGAGACACAGTTAGAGGGAGAAGCAGGGTCCATGCAGAGAGCCTGACGTGGGACTCGATCCAGGGTCTCCAGATCACGCCCTGGGCTGCAGGCAGCGCTAAACTGCTGCGTCACCGGGGCTGCCCTTCCAATATTTATTTTGTCATAAATAAATTCTCTTGTTAGCATAAATGACAACACAACTTTTTGTCCTCAAGAAGAGAAAGGTGAGAAATGTTCTAATGGTGGTAACCTGGTTTGAAAAAGGCTGATCAAAAGGGAGACAGAATATGACAGACTCCTAACTCTGGGAAACGAACAAGGGGTGGTAGAAAAGGAGGTGGGTGGGGGTGGGGCTGACTGGATGACGGGCACTGAGGGGGGCACTTGATGGGATGAGCACTGGGTGTTATGCTATATGTTGGCAAATTGAACACCAATAAAAAATAAATTAAAAAAAAAGAAAGAAAAAGTCTGATCACAGGTTTTCAATGAAAAATGGTTAAGAAAAAAAATCTGTGTAGGGACGCCTGGGTGGCTCGGTGGTTGGGCACCTGCCTTCGGCCTGGGGCGTGGTCCTGGAGTCCCAGGATCGAGTCCCGCATTGGGCTCCCTGCATGGAGCCTGCTTCTCTCTCTCTGCCTGTGTTTCTGCCTCTCTCTCTTTCTATGTCTCTCATGAATAAATAAATAATCTTAAAAAAAAAATCTGTGTAGATCATACATGTTTGGACCTAAAACCCTTTTCTTGCCTTGATGAAGATGACTACTTCCACGTTATTGACCTAAGATACAGTCCAGTTATTGTAGGTTCTGCCTACAGGATGGCATTGATGTCCAGATGGATGCCAGCATGTCTTATTTGAAGAAAATCATTTACCAAAAATTACTTTTGTCTTTCTTAGTGCAACGAAAGGCAAAAGAACAGGAGGAGCGTGCTATGGAACAGGAACGCATAAATGAAGGTTTTAAAGAGCTTAACTGTGTAGAGAAGGAGAATTTTGCAAGGTATGATTTTGTTTTCTTTACCTAAAAAAGGGGGGGGGGCGATTTTTGACGTAGAGAGAGGACAATGTGCCATCACTCATGTATTATTGACATTTTTTTACATCAGTATTACCTTTGTCTTAAAAGCTCAAGTCAGTGTACAAAATTTCATATAAAAATAAGCATCAACTATCTTGGTAAAATTATATTTTGTTGCTATTGTGTACGTTGTGATGATAGACATTAAACAAATGTCTTTAAAGATAAAATAAATTAAAAACAATTAAAAAAATAGTCCTTCACATTAAATCTTAGTTAAATACCAAGAAGACTATTTTTCCCCATGAAATAGACTGAAACAAAGCAGCATAAATGGCTTATGAGGATAGGAGTCTGTGCAAAATGTCTTCAGGAGAATTTTTGTAGCTTCACTGAGGTGGAAAAACTGAAATGTTCTAGGTGCTTTGGAAATAGCCCTGCCCTCCTCTAACAGGGGTCCCTCTGATCACCAGAGTCAGGCTCTGGGGAGGAAATGGGCAGATGCAACATTTCTTGGACCATAGCACTCCTTTCCGCCAATGACTAAGATACCCAATTCAGATGACCAGTGTGGTAGAGGAAGACTGGGCTCCTCTGGTCACCCTTCCCGTTTATACCTACGTGGTACATAGAAATAAGCCCTTTTCATTCTAGAAAGAGTATGGTTTATATAACTGAGCCTATTGTTAGTTTGGGGGCACTAACAATAATTTCTGGACCACCCTACTGACTTTCTGCTACTGTCTCTGCTCTGGAGGTCTTTCTTTCTCATTTTTAAAAAGTTTATTGTTGGAGATGTGGTGGAGGGGGGGGGATGATTTGATGAATAGCAACATGCTTCCCTGCCCAACTTCTGAATCAACTGAGAGAGAAGAAAAACAAGTACATGTGGAAGGTATCATAGCTACTTAAAGGTGCATAACAGAATAGCTTAAAAGTTGTGCCTTAAAGTGAGTTATGGGGTCCCTCGTGTGGTTCAAGTCTGATGTTGACCAGGGCTACATTCTTCTGACTGCTCAACTGCCCTCAACACCTAAGATAACTACTTAGCTGGCAGTATGTGCAGACCATAGCCAGGGAACTCACGTGGTGTTCTCACCCAGAACACCTTCCTAGAGCCTCTCCATGTGCTGGGGCTTCTCACAGTCTGGTGGCTGGTTCTGACAGGGAGAGTTCCAATAGACAGGCCAGGTAAGGGCCACCCCTAGGACAGGATAGCATCACTTTTGTCATATTCTATTGGTCATAAAAATAGTCATTGGGCCTATCCAGATTCAAGGAGATGGAGACAGAAGGGGAATAGAGGGTCACATGGCAGAAGAACATATGGGAAGGGAGACCTTACTGACCATCTTTACAAAATGGAATCTGCCGCAGAGGCATAGGCATGCTTTTTTTTTTTCTGATGAGAGCTGATAATAGAAAATGTGGCTTCTAGATTGTAAAATGACCACTATGGAACAGTATGAAGTTTCCTCAAAATGTTAAAAATAGGGCAGCCCCGGTGGCGCAGCGGTTTGGCGCCTCCTGCAGCCTGGGGTATGATCCTGGAGACCCGTGATCGAGTTCCACATCGGGCTTCCTGCATGGAGCCTGCTTCTCTCTCTGCCTGTGTCTCTGCCTTTCTCTCTCTCTCTGAGTAAATAAATAAATCTTTAAAACAACAACAAAAACCCACTAGCTTTTAAAAAAAAAATGTTAAAAATATAACTACCATGTGATCTAGCAATCCAATATCTGGGTATATATATCCAAAATAATTGAAAGCTGGACCTTAAAGAAGATATTTGCATAGTAGCCATGTTTATAGCAGCATTATTCACAATGGCCAGGAGATGGAAATAACCCAAATGTCCATTAACACATGAATGGATAAACCAAGTGTGATATATACATGCAGCAGGATATTATTCAGCCGTAAAAGGAAGGAAGTCCTGTCAGATGCCACCTCATGCATGAACCTTGAGGATGTAGTGTGAGGTGAAATAAACCAGTCACAAAAAGACAAGGGCTATGTGATTTAGCTTTTATGAGATCCCTAAAGTAGTCAAATTTATAACACAGCAAATTGAATGGTGGAAAAGGAGGCTGCTGTTTAATGGGTATAATGTTTCAGATTTGCAAGAGGACAATCCCGGAGATCTGATTCACGACAATGTGAATGTCCTGAACGCTACTGAACTATGCACTTACAGATCCTTAAGTTGTCAGTTTTACATTATGTGTCTTTTACCACAGTAAAAAAAAAAAAAAAAAAAAAAAAAAAAAATCACGCTATAAAATTTAAAATGTGGTTTCTATGTTTAAAATATGGCTTCTGTAGGGAGGAAATTGTGTAGTTCATACTGAACAGAATGAGGCACACTCACCCACCCAGTCCCCACAGCGCCCACCTGCTCCAGTTCTCTCCCACTGTGGCCCTTTGATAAACAGACTAGCCAGTTCCTGGTTTTACCAGCAGGAAAGTCACTTCTTCCTTGGAGAAGAGTGGGAGAGGAGATGGAGAGAAGCCAAGGACTCATTCCAGACAGCAGGAAGTATTCTGAGTGGGCCAGAAGCACCCTCCCTAAAATCAATATTTGTTCTCTTTATCTTAATTACATTGTATAATAAATACATTATTGAGTTTTCCATCTATTTTTCCCCCTTACCCTGATTTTAATGGGAATTTTAATTTGGCTTCAAAAGTTACATTGTAATTGTAATGCCCTACTTGAATACAAACGCTTGTTTTGACAATTTTGCACTTGGACATTTCTAATACCACAGGCGCTCCAGTTTGGCCCAGGAGTATAGGAAGCAACTTCAGATGCAAATGTCCTACCAGCAGCAGGCCCGGGAGGCACAGAAGGAAGAGGAACGCAGAGAGTTTGAAGCAGGGGTAGCAGCAAACAAGATTTGCCAGGACAAGATCCGGGAGATCCTGTCCTTCCATCATGTGCTGCCCCGAAACATTCATCCCATGCGGAGGGCATGCCCCGAAAAGCTTCCACCATAGTTTCATCAATGTTAATGTATTTTTTCTCAGTCTTTTAATGTTTTTAACTACAGTATGCTGGTCTGTCCCTCCCTCCCTCCCTTCCTTCCTTCCTTCCTTCCTTCCTTCTCCTTTCAACTCATGGATCAACCTCCTTTATTTCTGAGTTTGTATAATTCTATGTAATGTTATTCCTTCAAATTAAACTTCGTGCCTTTTTTTAGACTTGATAGACTTACAAATCTGAATGATTTATTTCATGTCACACAGTTATTTTCCTGACTTACCCCACATGGCCCTTTCTTGTTCATCTATTAATAGTTTCTTCCCTCCCACCTGCCCCCCATCCATTCAGATGTCCATTGTGGCTTGCCTTTCTCTCATGTACATAATTCACCATATCAACAGGGCAGAGCTGGGCCTAACAGCCATTTTCATTAGCCCACTTATTTAGACATTAACAAATATTTACCTTGCATGTAACTTGAGCAAGAACAGAGCGAACGCCCTGCTTTTGTGGGGCTTATGTTCTGGTAGAGGAAACAAGGTGATTTGTCGAGTGCTGCTATAAAGCAGGAGATGGTGGGAGTGCTCCGAGATCAGTTTGAGCAGCTGATACTTGAATGAACCAGCCATATGGTTCTCTGGGCGGAAACATCCTGGATGGAGGTAAGAGCCTGTGCAAGGGCCCTGGGACAGGAATCTGATTAGTGCCCCTGAGGCATAGCATTCGTCCTGGGGCCGAGTGAGTGAGGAGAGGTGCTGGAAAACTCATCAGAAAGGCAGTGAGTGTCAGATGAGCCATGGGGAACACTGGCTTTTACTCGGCCATGAAAACCTGTTACAGGGTTTTGAGCAGAAGAGCGACATAAGATGCAAGAGGGTTGCTGGCTGCTGTGTTGAGAACAGACTCAGTTAAGGAGTGATCATAGTGACCTGGATGAGAGGTGAGGACAGGGTAGTAGCCAGCCCCCAAGATGGCACTTGGGACCCTCTGCCCTGTATCTCCGTCCTGACTAGTGGGGACTTGCTCCCCTTGCAGATAGCCAAGTGTTAGAGGGTCTCCTAGAGAGCCTCCTTAAAGGGAGGGGAGGCAGCTTATAGGATGGCTCTGGAAACCCTCTCCCTAAAGGGCAACGATGCAATGGGAAACACTGTGGAAACAGCCATCTCAGCGCTGGAAATTGACCAAAGGCATGCAACAGATTGAAATGCGTTTATTCAAGAAAACCTACTAAGTCTTGGTGAAAATGGTGGAATCCATGGCATACTGGCCTGGAGCAGCTGCCATAGCCCCCTGAGCTCCAGGGAGCAATAGCTCCAGCAGTGCAAGGCAGATAGGTGGTGAGGACCTGCAACCTCACTGCCAGAGGAGCAGAACTTGGAAAAATCCATGCGTGGGGTATTGTCAAAAAACAGTGATCTCTGTGGCTTCAGGGAAGGCCAACATCACAGCTTGGCTGAGGTGGAGATTCTGATCAGGACAAGCAACAGAACAGCCAGAGATTTACAGGAAGATCTGGGGAGCATGGCAGCCATAATGGGCTTGGGTATTTGAATGGACTTCCACATTATTTTCGGTAGTCTGGAGGGCTGTGTAGATGTAAAGCGACATGCTTGCTCATGAAAGCCTTGGGCGGGTTCCTAGCAGTCTACCTACCCCTGGTTGAACATGAGGCCTTCCTTTTGCACATGCAGAAGGGAAACACTGGGGCAGCTTTGGCCTAAACTTTGAGTTCCCCAACTTTCACACAGATCCATCAGCAAAAGGATGAAGCCTTACTAGTTTAGTCATTCAGCGAGCACAGAGCCATAGGGACCAAGGGCCATGCCTAGGAGGCCAGCTGGCCTTAAAAATACAACAGGAATTTTAAAAATGAGCAGATATCAGTATTATCTAGCCAGGTTGTACAAAGGTTCAAAGGAAGTCTAGGATATGGACATGGTTGGATTAACCACAGAATGTTACCCAGTGTGTGGATGTTAGTATCTGGGCCGTCCTCCCAGTGCAGGGCGGCTCGGTATCTCTAATTTGTGGCCACCTGTGTTCTCTTTGGATTCTTCCATTAATATATCAGACTGAGGTCTACCTCCCTGAGGTGTTTGCAGAACATATATCCAACAAAGGACTCACTTCCAGAATATATAAACAGCTGCTACAATAAACAAGAAAAAGGTAACTCAGTAGAAAAATGGACAAAAGACTTATCCTGACACTTCACAAAAGAGAATAAGAAAATGGGCAATAAACAGAATGATGCTCAGTATTACTCTCCACAGAAGTGAAATTAAAACGACCACGAGTAGCTCTGCACACTTAGTGAAATAGGTACAATGAGGAAGACAGGCAAACAAGGATTGGTAAGAATATGAGCACCTGGAACTTCTATACACTGATGCTAAGAATAGAAATTTTAGGTGCACCTGGGGGGCTCAGTCAGTGAAGCAGCTGCCTTGGGCTGAGGTCATGATCCTGGGGTGCTGGGGTCGAGCCCCACGACAGGCTCCCTGCTCAGCGGGGAGCCTGCTTGTCCCTCTGCCTGCTGCTCTCCCTGCCTGTGCCCTTTCGTTTTTTTCTCTCTCACTTTCTGTCTTTCTCTGTGTCAAATAAATAATAAAACCTCAAAAAAGGAATATAAATTTCAAAAATCACTTTGTGATACCACTAGGCAGTATCGCAGAGAGGGGTGGGAGGTTTCTGGGTATTAACGCGGCGTTTCTTGGTTTGGGTGGTGCTTAGCATGTCACCTGGAGACAATTCTTCAAGCTGGACTTCTAAAAGGTGAGTAGTTTCCTCTGTGTGTGCTGGGCTTCCACTAAGGGCTAAGAAATCAGCCTTCCTGGGCAGCCCTGGTGGCTCAGCAGTTTAGCGCCACCTTTGGCCCAGGTCATGGTCCTGGAGACCCAGATGGAGTCCCATGACGGGCTCCCTGCATGGAGCCTGCTTCTCCCTCTGCCTGTGTCTCTACCTCTTTCTGTGTCTCTCATGAATAAATAAATGAAATTAAAAAAAAAAAAAGAAATCAACCTTCCTGAAATAGCTACCACTGGTCAGGGGGCTGCTGTCTGGATCTTTACAAACTGAATGTAATATTTGGGGGCTTTTATCATGTGTCTTGCTGCCCATTCTCCAGGTAAACATGTTTTGGGGTCCGGACCTGCAGACCTTTTATCATCAGCTTGCCCTCTAGCGGTCACTGGTCATTTTTCCACATTCCTATGAAATCAGGTTGCTCAGAACTCCATAAAAGCAGCCCAGAAGAGGTCTGTAGAGCCCAACACAGTGGGACCATCACCTCCTTTAATCGGTGCATATTTCATTTAATGCAGTCCACAGTTGAGCGCCCACTGTTCAATCATGGTTGAAAAACTGTAGGCACAACTGTCTTGTCCTCAGTCGGCCCTACGTGCTTGTTATAAACATTAAGAAGCTGGAAAGGGCAGAGGCCAGTGAGTGAACTGTGTGTAAACCCGTGCGTAGCAAGGTTGGGTGTTTGGGGAGCTCTGGCTGGTGAACGCAGGGAGGGTGGGGAGGGTGGCACACCCAGAGGGGGCACGGATGCCTTCCCTCCCAGATACTCTGCTTGGCTTTCCGGAGTCACATCCCTTATAATGAGGCAGGAAATGGGGATATGGAGTGTTCCTGACTTCTGCGAGCTGTTCCAGTTCGATGGAGCCTGGGGACAGGGGATCAGGGGACTGTCCAGTTTATGGCCCATAGTCAGAAGTGCAGGTGGCCCAGCACTTGTGACTGACCTCAAAATGGGCCAGGTGTGGGGGTCTGAGCTGGTAACCTGTGGGGTCTGCAATAACTGCACATAGTGTCAGAGTGGAACTGAGTGTTTGGACACTCAGTGAGTTTGGACACTGAGTGAGCCTCAGTGTTTGGAGAACCACAGACGTGGGTGTGGGCGCCCGAAACACCCGGTTGGGCAGTGGTGCTGGCCTTTGGGCCCTGACTGGACACTCAGTCTGTGCTTTCGGTTTCTTTGCTTTGCTGCCTCCCCCACAGCAAGTGCTACAGTAAAAAATCAATGAACCACAGATTTTAGCATCTGAAAATCCATCACAAACACTGTAGTTAGTTTCATTTTGGAAATGATAAAACAGACCCCCCCCCCCCCGGCCCCAGAAATCTGTCTCTTGGTTCAGCACTGTCTTCATGACATCATGATTTGTTACCAGGATCTACTCCGTCAGTGCTCTCTGAATCAACCTGCACGCCCTGTAAACTGCTGTCCGGGTGAGAAAGAGCACGAGGCCCTTTCCACTGGTCAGTGGCCTACCTCCACGCGCGTGTGTGCTCACAGCATCTTGGTGCGAATCTGCCAAGTGCACGCATGCATGCACACTCCATGAATTACACGCAAGCACATGCATTTTCCTTTTTCTATAAAGTATCCTTCTGATATTTTGATGATCTTTTATTAATTGGGCAAACAGCCCCTCAGAATAGAGATGAGAACTTCATTACATAAGGAGCATAGCTTCCTAAGTTGGGAGGGCCCTGAGGTAGCAGGAAACCCGCCCTGTAAGGAGCCCTGGTTGCCCCCCCGCCCCCCCCCCAGGAGCCTTGGGCTCTCCGGAGCCCTGCGCCCGGCTATGGGCCTCTCCTGTCAAGGTCTAACACGGGTACTGCGGACCGAGGCTGCGCGTTTGCGGCGCTTCCACGCGCTGCGATGTGAAATTCCTTTTTAAATATTTTTTTGTTTTTTTAAATTTATTTATTTATGATAGTCACAGAGAGAGAGAGAGAGGCAGAGACACAGGCAGAGGGAGAAGCAGGCTCCATGCACAGGGAGCCCGACGTGGGACCCGATCCCGGGTCTCCAGGATCGCGCCCTGGGCCAAAGGCAGGCGCCAAACCGCTGCGCCACCCAGGGATCCCTGAAATTCCTTTTTAGAGAAGGTTCTGGCAAAGTGGCCTAAGGAGTCCGGGTGCCGGCGGCCTGCCCCGGGCGCCGCTAGCGGCTGTGCGGCTCCTGGGGGCGGCCTGCGAGGCCTGGTCCGAAGCCTCCGCTCGCAGGTCTCGGGCTCAGCGCGCTCGGCGCGGCGCGGGCGTCGGGGGCGGGCCCGGGTGCTGGGTCTCTCTCCAGCCGGGCCTCGGAGCCACCGCGTGGGAAGCCCCGCGGGCGGGCCCTGCAGGGTGGGGGCGACCGTCTGCGCGGGGCCCGGGGGCTGAGGGGAGGCCCTGGGCGCAAGGCCGGCCTGGGGGGCGTGTGCCCCGGGGGCGGGGTTCCTGGGGGCGGCTCGCAGCCCAGGCGGAGGAGCTGGGCCGTGCCCCGGGCACAGGGCGGGACGCGCCCTCTGCCGGGTCCGCAGTGCCGTGCACGCGCCGGTGCCCCCGCGCCCCGCGCCCCGCGCCCTCCCTGGCCGGGGGCCACCCCTAGACCACGAGCTCCTAGCAGCTGGGCTGTGCACCTCCAGCCCACCCGCTGAGCCCCCCCCACCCCGCTCCTACGTGTTGAGGAGGAGGTTAGCGGGGCCTCATCAGGCAGGCGGTTGGGGTGCGAGAGGGGGAGGTGGCGCAGGGAAGCAGGCAGCGGGGTGCGCGGAGAGGGGCCGTCCTCAAGCGGTGCTGAAACCAGCAGCCTGGGGCACCTGATCCGTGACTGTGATCTCGGGACCTCCAGTTCCAGGTCCGGAAGAACATGAATGTGGGGGTTCAAGCCCTAGAGCCCGAGCCTCTTCCTCCAGCCTCGCAGCCTGCCCGGGGCGTCTCACTCCCCTGGGCTCTCCGGGCGCCGCCTGCTGCCCGCACCTCGGGCCCCCACCTCTGTCTGCTGAAGGTAGTTGTGATGCCTGAGAATGAGTGATGCATGGGTGGGGGGGGGCGCGGGGGTAAGGAGAGGAGAGGGCTGGGGCTCCGGGACTGGTCTGGACTCTGGCACCCCAGTCCCAGCCCCACGAACGTGGCGGGAGGTGGAGCAACCCCCCCCCAAGCCCATCTTCAGAGGGCACCCTCGGAAAAGCTTGGAAACCAGGAAGTCTGATGCCAACCCTCGTTTAGCAGCAGACCTGACCCAAACAAGGGTGACACCCCCTAAGCTGCTCTCACTAGGTCTTCCCACGGAAGTCCTCATGTTTTGGTCACTGGACAAGGCCCGGCTATCACTGAGAGTATCATAAAAATCTGTGGCTCGGGAATGTACGACCTTTCAAAAGTCCAAAAAGCATCAAATTCCAAAACATGTTTGGCCCCAAGGACTCTGGATAGAGGACTGTGGCCCTGTGCTGCCTCTGGGGTTAACACCAGCCCCACAGCTGTCACCCCAGGAAGACAATGGCAAACACTGATTATCCGGTATATAAATAAACTGCAATTGCCATTTGAAGGGGATGAGAAATAATCCTACACTGAGGAGACGTGTGATTGGAATTAAAACATGTTTATTGATAGACATGCTACAGATGAGAAGTTTATTTCCTCGGCCTACAGAATGTGCTGAGTACAGTTTTTAAAGGAGTGATGAGAAAGTACAGTATTACCATGGAAAATGGCAGTGGTGGGGTTTAAAGTCCAATTGACTTTTTATAAATGGCCTTAAACAACTGGAGAAATCAACAAAAAATGCAATTATGAGAGCAGCAACGATTATTCATTATGACTATCAGCATCACTCCTATAAATACCACGCTAAGGTCGGCTTGCTGACGTGCAGAGGCTAGTCTGTATTGAGCACACCAGCCACGGTCTTCAGTGACTGGTACCTTCTTGGCTACACGAAGGCCCCTGCAAGACCCTTTGGAGCAAGCGGTGTAGGGCGGATACAGTTCCTTCTCCTGGAACAAGACCAAGACCTGGGAGGAGAAATGCACATGAACAGTACGAGGCACCTGCAGTAGTGCCATGCTAAACACAATCAAGTGTGTAGAACAGGGGATGCCTGGGGGGCTCAGCGGTGGAGCCTCTGCCTCAGGCCCAGGGTGTGATCCTGAGATCCCAGGATGGAGTCCCGCATCACGCTCCCTGCATGGAGCCTGCTTCTCCCTCTGCCTGTGTCTCTGCCTCTCTCTGTGTCTCTCATGAATAAATAAGTAAAATCTTAAACAAACAAACAAACAAACAAACAAACTGTGGAACAGACTTATTGCTCCTGCTTCTAAAGGCTCCAGAATTTCCCTGTCGCTTGGCAGAAGGGAGGCACCAGGAAGACAGGTGTAGAGAACATGTCTTGGAGGAGCATCGAGTAGCGGCACGCAGGTTTAGTTTAGGCTTTGTGTTTACCTGGGTAGTTGCAGGAGGGGCTCTCTGTGATCGGGAGGAAGGTGGGACCATCCAAGTCACATTGAAACCACAGCACTGCTGCCCCGAGTTCCTGGGAAGGGAAGACATCCACACAGGTGAGGCTACCCAGGAAGACCTGGGTGCAAAGCGGGCCCTGGAGCTGGACCTGCAGGTCGTGTGGGCTGTAGGTGGCCTCGTGCAGGAAGATACTGTTTGGAGGTGAGGCATGTGGAGGCAGGTCATAGTCAGAAGCAGACCTAATTCGGTCAGGGAATCTGCCCCATGTTCTGAATAAGAGAAAAGGAGACTCTCCTAACCCGCACCAGGTTTCAACAGAAGTTGTCTGCAGAACTTCAGCGACTGCATAGCCCACGCAGGCTGGACCACGCCACTGCCCTTCTCAGTAAGGGTGCTGTCGTGACTGGATGGCTAACACTACTGGACATGGTCATCTGGGCCACAAACGGGAGGAAGGAGGAGGTGCACCATTGGGTGATGGGCAGCAGGGTGCCCACCAGGCCCCAGCACCTTGGTGACAGGCTGCAGGACGCCCACGGAGCTCCAAGACCTGGGTGATGGGCCGCAGGGTGCCCATGCAGCCCCAGGAGCTTGGGTGATGGGCCCAAGGCCAGGGGAGAGGTAGAGAGCTGAGTGTGTCTACGACAAGCCCACCCCACCCTGATCGTTAGAGAATGAAATGAGATGATACACAGGCTCAGCAATGGACACCTGCCAAGTGCAACAGCTCGATGTCAGAAACCTTGTAGACCATAGTATGTATCATACCCTTGTGGTGACATTCATGTAACATCCCAGAAAGTCTTAGATTGGGGCAGCCCGGGTGGCTCAGTGGTTTAGAGCCGCCTTCAGCCCAGGCCTGATCCTGGAGACCCGGGATCGAGTCCCACGTCGGGCTCCCTGCGGGGAGCCTGCTTCTCCCTCTGCCTGTGTCTCTGCCTCTCTCTCTGTGTCTCTCATGAATAAATAAATAAAATCTTTTAAAAAAAGTCTTAGTTTGTACCCTTCCTCACACTCATGCGGGGCTGGAACAGCAGGGCTCTTTCTCGGGGCTCTAACGTTCCTTCACCTGCAGGATTGCTCACCCCTGACGATTCCTACCCATGGGTGTTTTACAAGCGCGTCTTGGGGGCCTTGCCGGGGCCACGGGCACTCGGCTGGGAACGTTTGCCTGTTTGGGACTGAGCTACAGCATTCGCTCCGCAGGACGCGGGAGGCGCGCGTATTGGATGTGGGACTGTGCGGCCCACTGGGCGGCGACCTCGGGTCCGCGGCGCTCCACGGGAGGGCTGGTGCGGGGTGGCGCGTCAGTGCTGCGGGTGGCCAGGCCCCTGCGGTGTTTCCTCGAGCTCCTTGTGTGTGTTTCAAGCCGCATCTCAAATATCAGAGTTTGTCGGCAGGTCCGAAGGATTAAATGCAGGAAGCGGGACGAGTAGGGCGGCCCCAGGGCGCCGCCGCAGTAGCTGGGTGGCCCGGCTGTTCTGGAAAGGCCCCGGCCCCCGACGCTGAGCCCTGGGTGCGGCCGGCACCGGCGCCCCAGTCCTTACCCAGACCAAAGCAACGGGCATCCTGCTCGTCAAAGTGCGTCTGCGCTCACGACGACCGCGGGCCTCCCTCGTCTGCGGAGCTGGGGCCTGTGCCCGTCCGAGGCCTCGGGTGCCGCGGGGGCCAGTGAGAGCCCGAAGAGCTCGGAGCCGTGGGTCGATCCCGACAGGTGCGAACACGAGAGCCCGGGGACCCGAAGCCAGATGCGGGCAGGTGCAGGCACCAGGAACAAGCGCAGAAGTCGGGGTGAAGGCAGGAAAGCTGGGTGCATAGACCGGACCGCAGGCGGGGGGCGGGGGAGCTGGCCAGGTCCTTCCCCACACACACCTGGCTGTGACCCGGGGCTTAGGACCCAGAGAAGGGCGGGGGGGCCGCGTGGGGGGGAGGCGCGTAGGGGGAGGGCTGCGTGAGGGGGAGGGCCGTGTAGGGGGGAGGGCCGTGTAGGGGGGAGGGCCGTGAGGGGGGAGGGCCGTGTAGGGGGAGGGCCGTGTAGGGGGGAGGGCCGTGTAGGGGGAGGGCCGTGTAGGGGGAGGGCCGTGTAGGGGGGAGGGCCGTGTAGGGGGAGGGCCGTGTAGGGGGGAGGGCCGTGTAGGGGGAGGGCCGTGCAGGGGGAGGGCCGTGTAAGGGGGAGGGCCGTGTAAGGGGGAGGGCTCAGGCCCCCAGCAGCCTGACCGAGGCGTGGTCATGAGGAGTCCGCAGGGTCCCGGGCCGAGGGAGCCTACCTGTGGGCGGAGCTGCAGGTGTGCGCACATGGAGGGATGAGCCCCGCAGCGGGGAGGGCAAGGGCTGGAGGCAAAAGCCGACTTTACTTGTGACACCTACAGCCCCACGTATAGAGTCGCGCGCGTGGAAGAGGAAGCTGACCTGGACCCTTCAGCTAGAGCGGGGAAGGCAATGCTGAGTGATGTGCCCCCACACCCAACGGCTGCCCAGGCCGGGGCGCAGCTGTTCGGGGCCGCAGTGCTCCTGGAGGCCCCCGAGGGGAGGAGCGCCGCTCTGCCGGCAGCTAGGCGGGTCGTCACCGGCACGTCACCGTCGCCGGTGTTCCAGGGCAGCCTGGGCGCTCCCCGGACAATGGAGGTCAGGGCTGGCCTGTCACGTTGTCTGGTGCCTCGTGGACGCCTGGCTCTGGGGGGCGCGTTGACTCACCGGGTGAAGGTATGAAGGCAGACTTTGTTTTGCATCACCGATGCTCCTGCCCCGGTTTTCCTTCTGATGGGACAGACGTGCCACTGGGCAGTGACATCCTTCGAGGCTGCTGGTGCTGGGCTGCACTGTGTCTCCCCAGAAAGATATGTGGGAGGCCAACCCCCAGGGCTTCAGGTGGGACCTTATCTGGAAATAGGTTCATTGCAAACACAATCAGATGAGACAGGTCATACTGGATGGGCTGACGGGCCCCTAATCCAATATGACCTGTGTCCTTATCAAAGGAGGGGAGGACACAGACACAGACGTGCAAGGGGAGTGCTGTGTGACGACAGATGCAGAGATTGGAGTGATGCAACTTTAAGCCAAGGGACCCCACGCACTGCTGGCTACCACTGGAAGCTGGAAGAAGCAGGGAAGCGGTCCCCCTGGAGATCCAGGGAGGACAGCGGCCCATCTGACACCTTGATTTGGGGCTTCCAGTCTCCAGAACCATGACCTATACATTTCTATGGTCTTGAGCCACCCAATTTGTGGTTCTTTACTATGGCAGCCACAGGGAACTAATGTATCACCCAAACCGCCACTTCCTGCTGGAAGGAATAGTGCTGAAGATGAGGACGTCCCTAAGAATCAGGGAACCAACAGCTTCCATTCTCATGAGGGGAATGCACAGCAGGTAAGGAGCAAGTAACAAATAAGTAAGAAAAGATAGAATATGCTAGACCATGATAATGGAGGAAATAGGGCTGGGAGCCTGGCGTGGCAAGAGGACTCTGACTATGTGAGTGTTTTCTGTACTCTGCCCGTAGCTCTTGGGAGACCGGAAAAATATCAGGGACAGGTAGGGGCTGCCTTCAACCCTAGTATTCCATCTGGATGTGACTATGGGTCCTTTCGGCCTTTGGAGCCCCCAGCCCCAGGGTGTAGCTGGTTGATTAACTAACCCAGGAGCAGCCTCACTGTGCGCCGGCTCTGGGCATCTACACCCGCACAGGTGCTCCGTGCAGCCCACGCTCACGGAGCGTCTCCTGTGGAGGGACCCTCTCCTGGGATCTGGGAATTCAGTGAACAAGACAGACAAGGACTCTGCTTCTCTGCAGCTTATTGTGGTTGCAGGAAGATCTACAGGGGAAGTAACGGGAATCAGAGTAACTGAACTTCGGAGTTGAGGTGATAGAATGAGGAGAGGAGTGATAGAGTGCCGCGTGGGCGATGAGGGAGGGCTCTCCAAGGGGGGGGGTTGGAGCTGAGGAAAAGGAAAAGGAGAAGCCACAGGTCTAGGGGGAGGAGAGTGAGGCACTTGGCTTGAGTTTAAAACCTTGGGGGGCACCAAAAACTCAGTAATCAAGATAAACAACATGGGTGAAAATCAAAATTCATGGCCCAAATCCATGAGGAATGAAATACCAGGAATTTAAATAAAGGCAGGATCTGGCAGGTCCTGTGCTGGGTCATATTAGAGCCTGAGGCCAAAGGAAACCATGTGCGTTCCTATTTTAATAGGTTTCTTTAATAATTAACTTTGTCCAGAAAAAGATTTTGAAAATATCATTGACGCCAGTATTTGCTTCATTAAAGCAAATGCGTAAAATGCGGATAGGTTCCATTTGGAGGATTGTAAGGGTTAACTCAGCAGCTCGGTGTTCACACCCTTGGCCTTTGAAAGAAAGAATTGGTTCTGGATTACCCCCGAGAGTTACTGGCCTGTAAGGCTTTGTGATCCTGTCTAGGAGCGTCTTTGTGCAGCGGGGCCACCACACAGAGTTCACACTACCACGGTGATGCACAGTGCTTGACGTTTCCGTTCACCTGGGGCCTGCTGTGCTGTGCACCCGGGCCTGCCATGCTGTGTGTACCTGCTGTGAGCACCCCGGGCCTGCAGTGCTGTGGCAGGTTCAATTTGGGGGTGGTGCGGAGGAAGAGGACCTGGGAAATTAAGGTTAGTGGGGACTCTGCCTGCATGACTGACCCCTGACCCCCAATAAAGTCCCTGGAGGCTTGGGTGAGCTTCCCTATGGCCAAAGGGATAGGGTCACGAGTCGTCACCCATCATGGCTGTGCTGTGAGCCCCCCGGGAAGGACAACCGGAGGCTCTCTCCTGGACATCACCCAATGCACTTCTTTCCTTCGCTGCTTTCGTTTTATTAATCTATTTATTTAAAATATTTTATTTAGGGATCCCTGGGTGGCGCAGCGGTTTGGCGCCTGCCTTTGGCCCAGGGTGCGATCCTGGAGACCCGGGATCGAATCCCACGTCGGGCTCCCGGTGCATGGAGCCTGCTTCTCCCTCTGCCTGTGTCTCTGCGCCTCTCTCTCTCTCTGTGTGACTATCATAAATAAATAAAAATTAAAAAAATAAAAAATAAAAATAAAAAAAAAAAATAAAATATTTTATTTATTTATTTGACAGAGCATAAGCAGGGGGATGTGCAGAGGGAGAAGCAGGCTTCTCACTGAGCAGAAAGCCCGATGCTGGGGGGGCTCCGTCCCAGAACTCGGGGGGCTCCATCTCAGAACCCCGAGGGCTCCATACCAGACCCTGGGGGCTCCATCCCAGACTCTGGGGCTCCATCCCAGAACTCGGGGGGCTCCATCCCAGAGCCCTCGGGGCTCAGTCCCAGGACCCTGGGATAATGACCCAAGCCAAAAGCAGGTGCTTAACCAACTGAGCCCCCCAGGCACCCCTCCTTTGCTGATTTTAGTTTATATCCTTAGATTGTAAGAAACCCAAACCATGAACATAACAGCTTTGCGGTGTCCTGCGAGTCCTTCTAGGGAATCATTAAACTTGAAGGTTCTCATGTGGAACTCCTAATCCAAACATACATAAAATATTTAAACTTAAAAATAATGTTATGAGTTTTAACGTACTTACTTAATGATTTTTTTCAATCCTTTTCTACTCCTTTAATGTCCTGGGGAAGAAAATACCCTTTAAAAAATATATGAAAGCTCCCGTATAGGGGTGTGCATTTGTGCTTTGGTCTCAAGCTCCTCTATGGGTCAGCGTGGCACTTTGCATCTTGTCTCTATTTAATCTTTCGACGTTTTGTTCCTCACGGACTTTTTTGCATTAATTTTTTTAGAATATTGCATTAAAGCATTGCCAGAATTTCTGAGATATTTGGTACACCCTTAAATTTGGGGCTTGAAGCGAATACCTTACATGTCAGCACGTTCAAGTGCCCTGAGCTGAGAACAGGTTCAGTGTTTTGGGAGCAGAAAGCAGGTTGGTGGCTGGAAGACCAGAGTAAGAAAGGAGAAGAACAAAAAGGGGCGTAAGGGAGTCAATTATGCGGTGATAAATGGCAACCAGATGCATTGAGGTGATTGGTTTGTAATTTATGCATATTTGGGATGATTACGGCGTACACTGGAAACTAATATGATGTCGTCTGCCAGTGTTATCTCAACAAAAATATAGAGGGAAAAGGTCCAGATAAAGGCCTGAGATGGTCTCCTTTAAATAGGGTGAGTTGATTGCAATATTTATCTCACCTTTCATGAAATAAATTTTACATTTTTTGTCTCAAAAAAAGAAAGGAAGGACGGAAGGAAGGAGGGTGGCAGGAAGAGATGAGGCCAGAGAAGCATATGTGAAAATGAAGGGACCGATCGGGTGGCTTTGGCAGCGTCCAGAAGGAAGTGGCCAGCACCTGGTTGGAGTGGTGTCAGCCAACGAGTGAGGTGGAGGTTTGGGGCATGCTTTGGAGCTTGAGCTGTGAGGTTATGCTGAACAAGCAACAGAAGACACAAACTGAGAGCAGAGGGAAACGGAAGATCTGAGATGACTTCTGGGTTTTGTCTTGATTGTAGATGGTGAAATCCTACATCCATATGGCTAAGATTTGGGGAAGTACATATGATGGCAGGTGAAAATCAAGACGTCTGTTTTAGGTAGATTAACTCAGAAATACGCTGAGATGTGTATGCGAAAAAGTCAAGAAGGGAGCTAGTGTTTGAGCTCAGCCCCCTAAACACATTTTATTTATCTCTGAACATCCAGTCTCTTATAGGGTGCCTGAAACACAATGGGTGTTTCATAAATAATGTTTACACTAATATTTTTCTTTTTTAAAAAAGATATTTATTTATTTATTTATTTATGACACAAGCGAGGAGGAAGATCAGAGGGAGAGGGAGAAGCAGACTTCCCGCTGAGCAGGGAGCCCGATGTGGGGCTGGATCCCACCAGCCTGGGATCATGACCTGAGCCGAAGCTAGACACTTCACCAACGGAGCCCCCCCAGGTGCCCCTATGCTAATATTTTTCAAGAATCAGAAATATATATAAAGATTCAATGTTAGAAAATGATCTAGGTTCATCTGGTTGTTCATTGCCATTGAGTTGTTTTGGGTAGATAAGGGTAGTTGTCCAATCTTGAGGTGGGGGCTGCAGGTTATAAAGATGGCTGTTTCCGTCCAAAACCTGCCATATATATGGACTCACTAAACAAGCCTTCATTGGCAAAGTAGGTAGAGAAGTCACAGAACTGGCTTTGTGAGCTTAATGACATCCCAGGGCTCTGACCACACCTACAGGGGAGGGTCCCTGGAGGTTTCCCTGAATTAATTGCAACATCTCCGAGGCAGGATTTTATGCCTTCTAGTCAGTATTATATACTCAGAAATCCTCCTAAACTACTGGCTGGATACAGGACAAATTAGGATGAAGGCTCGGGTACACTCCATGGAGAGGTGGGTTACAGAGTACTTGGGGTTCTCCTTGTGGCTTGCTTCAGCACGGTGAGGAGTGTCTGTGGCCACTTCCCAAATCTTGAGTAACTTTAATTTCACCAAGGAGAGCCTACTCCTAACATCCATTTTTCTATTTAAGAAGGTCATCAGTTTCGGGACAGCTGGAGCCTGGGATTGAGCCCCACATCGGGCTCCCTGCAGAGAGGCTGCTTCTCCTTCTGCCTATGTCTCTGCCTCTCTCTGTGTCTGTCATGAATAAATAAAATCTTTTAAAAGTCACCAGTTTTGCCACTAAAAACTCATCTGGACTATGCTAACTAGCCAAGCCTTGGTTGTTGATTGGGCTGTGACCAGCAGAAAGACTTGTCATGAGCTCTATGTGGAATGTGGCCTTTTCTGATAAGCCAGCTAGTCACCCTGGGAGGTAAATTCCTGCTAGTAAGTTACCTGGCTACCCCTAAAATTAAAGCTCAAACTAGCCGTGTACAGTTAAGTATTTCAAAGTATATGACAGCATCAATCTCGGGTACCAAGTGGAATAGAAACACATGCATGTAGTGCCAGAAGGCTTCCTGGAGAAGGTGGGACCTTGGGGTCGTTCCGGCGCAGAGGTTCTTGATCTTGGCTCCACTCTGGAGTTCCCTGGGGGACTGTTTAAAGACCACACCCCAAAATAAATACCTTGGAGCTTCTGAGCAGAGACGCAGGGCTCAGGCTTCATGAAGCAATTCCCAGGTTATTTGGGTGTGTCATCAACATGAAGATCACGGCCTTAAAGGGTGGGTAGGATTCAGAAACAGCATTTGCTAGGCAGGTTCTCTTCATCTACTAGATTGTGTAATTAACAGAAGCTCGAGGCCCATCGTCATGCAGCCTCGGGCTCTGATTCCACCTTACTTCACCTCAGGATGTGAGAAAAGTCTCTTCTGGAATCATGTAGAAGCCTGGGTCCCATAGCCAGATGTCTGTTCGATGGTTCAAGTTTGATTTATTCATGGGCGACACGACCTGCAAGGTATGCTTTCTGGGGGTCAAGCAAGTGGGGAGAGGCTGTGAGTTAAACTCTTTCAGGCAGGGCTCTTGAGTTTCACTCCCTAATTCTTCCCAGAAGTGTCCAGGCCGGGAGCCGCTTGGCCACCAACCGGCTGTGTTTCTTGGGGCAGGTCCCAGCTCCTGTCCGAGGGTCAGTTTTCTCACTTGTCAAATGAGAAGGTTGGACACTCGCGTTTTTTTTTTTTTTTTTTTTTTTTTTATTTATGATAGTCACAGAGAGAGAGAGAGAGAGGCAGAGACACAGGCAGAGGGGAGAAGCAGGCTCCATGCACCGGGAGCCCGACGTGGGATTCGATCCCGGGTCTCCAGGATCGTGCCCTGGGCCAAAGGCAGGCGCCAAACCGCTGCGCCACCCAGGGATCCCGACACTCGCGTCTTTGAGGCCCTTCCAGTCATGACTCCCAAAGGTCAGGGAATTAGGGAGCCACAGAAAAAGAGAGGAAAAGCAAAAAAAAAAAAAAAAAAAAAAAAAAAACAAAAAAAAACCTGGCAGTTGGGAAAAGTGTCCAGAAGAGGGCGCGAGATGCTGGGGAGAAAGCGTCCCGGCCGGCGACCCTGGGTCGGTCCCCGGGAGGGGCGGCGGCGGCCCGTGCAGCCCGGCTCGCAGGCCCCTCCCGGCGCCCCGCCCTTGCTCGGCCGCTCAGGTGCTCGGGGCGCCCTCGACGGGAACGCCGGGGCCCTGGGAACGCCGAACGCACGCGGCTCTTCCTGTGCCCCGCGAGGAGCATCGGGCCCTCTGGCCGCCGTCGGGTGCTTTCGCCCCGCGTGGGGTGAAAGTCCAGCTTTTTCTTTCTTTCTTTCTTTTTTTTTTTTTTTTTTTTTAAGATGTTGTTTATTCATGAGAGATGCAGAGCCAGAGACCCAGGCAGAGGGAGAAGCAGGCTCCATGCAGGGAGCCCGACGTGGGACTCGATCCCAGGACCCCAGGATCACGCCCTGGGTCGAAGGCAGGCGCCAAACCGTGGAGCCACCCAGGGATCCCCGAAAGTCCAGCTTTATTTATTTATTTATTTATTTTTTATTTATTTATGATAGTCACAGAGAGAGAGAGAGAGAGGCAGAGACACAGGCAGAGGGAGAAGCAGGCTCCATGCACCGGGAGCCTGATGTGGGATTCGATCCCGGGTCTCCAGGATCGCGCCCTGGGCCGAAGGCAGGCGCCAAACCGCTGCGCCACCCAGGGATCCCGAAAGTCCAGCTTTAAGTGAAACCCCCGCCGACGGGAACAAAGGAGGTCCGGCCTCGTGGGGGCGACAGCAAAGCGCCGGTGCCGAACCTCGAACCTCGCACCTCGCGGCGAGCAGCCCTGAGACGGCCTCCCGCGGGGCCGCACACCCGAACCCGGTGTCGGGACGGCGAAGGAGCACCGGCCCGCGGCGCCGCCTCCCAGCCACCGCGGCATCTGCAGAAAGACTTGCCTGGGCTCTAATTGACTTATTCCGGGAACAGCGAACTCCCTCCCTCCCGAGAGGCGAGTTTCTCTTATTAGAATGTTGTACTTAACCTTTGGGGTTGTCCCCTGTCTAACCCCCTCCCTGTGCTCTGAGCCCGGCCTCCACGCAGGCAGGACCAGCCTAATCTCTCTTTCGAGGGACAGATTTTCAAGTATTTGGAAACAGTTACAACGTCCCCATGTCTCCGATGGGGGTTCTCAGCACGCCTCAGTACCCCAGGCCTTTCTCCTCACCTCCCCCTACCAGCCTCTTCACCCCTTCCCACATGGTAGGGCTCCCCCACCCCTCACCCCTCACGGCTGGCCTCCACCCCACCTGCGAGTGCCGGAATCCAGCTGGGGCTCTGGGTCAGGGTCTCCCGGAGCGGGAGCAGAGGAGCCATTGGTAGACCCTCATGGGCTGAGTGCTGACATAGGACAGGTCAGAAATCAACCTGTGTGGCCCTTAGGAAAACTCCAAGATGACACTAAGGAAACGTCAAGCTGCAAGTGTTCCTTCCACAGCCTCAAGGCCGTTAATGCCCTATTAATCTCGGGACTCCAGGATCACTTCCTGGGCGGAAGGCAGGTGCTAAAACCGCTGAGCCACCCAGGGATCCCAATAACTAAAATTTTAACAAGTTTAGATATTTGTAACAGATGCAATGTTCGGCCTATCGTACACATTGTTGGCTTAAAAGTCATAAACTCTTTTAAATGGATTCAGTGGGTTCTCACTGCCAGAGGATTCGATACCCTCTGTGGTTAATTAAAAAGAACCCACAAACAAGTTCCTTAAACATTCATTTTTTTTATTTCTTGAGCTTGAAATTCCCTTCCTCTTTCTCTACAGAATTTCAGTCCACATTTTTATGCTAAAAACTCTTCTAACAGGGGATCCCTGGGTCGCTCAGTGGTTTGGCGCCTGCCTTCAGCCCAGGGCATGATCCTGGAGTCCTGGGATCGAGTCCTGCATCGGGCTCCCCGCATGGAGCCTGCTTCTCCCTCAGCCTGTGTCTCTGCCTCTCTCTCGTTTTCTCTCTGTGTGTGTCTCTCATGAATAAATAAATAAAATCTTAAAAAAAAACCCGAACTCTTCTAACAACCACCCTATGATACTTACCTATAACAAAAATACATGTATATTTTAAACATTTCCCGTGCTCTAGTATTAACATTATCCTGAACTATCACAAATGGCATTTTTATACAACTTCAAAGCTCGATTGTTTTCTGATAGGCAGAGGTGCTATATATTTGTTTACATGTTAATAGATGGGAAAGGATTTTTTTTAAATTTTATTTATTCATGAGAGACAGGCAGAGACACAGAGAAGCAGAGGGAGAAGCAGGTTCCTTGCAGGGAGCCCGATGGGGGATTCGATCTCAGGACCCTAGGGTCATGCCCTGGGCCAAAGGCAGGCCTCCACCGCTGAGTCCCTCAGGTGCCCCTGCACCTTTCTTATGTGAGGAGGGAGATCTGATCATGAGACCCGCTTGTTGGCAAATGAGTATTTAGATTTGCCGGTGCTTATAGAGATTGAGGATCTGGACCTTGACTCCCTCAAAACAGGTCATGGCACAGAACTCCTTGAAGAGTCTTGGCGAACACCAGGGACCACACCCCCATAAGAGGATGGCTGCCTTGCAGGTAGGAACATTTGGGAAAGCAACTTGCCACGTGGGGGAGGAGAGAAAATTGCTGGGACGAAGTTCTTACCAATAAGAGTCATCATAGGACGCTTTCCGTATGTGATTTTATTAGTCATCTGTTGGTGTATCACAAAGCACCCCAAAACTCAGTGGCTTCAAACAACACACACTATTGCACAGTTTCTGCAGATTCAAGACTTTATTGTCTCAGTTTCTTTAATTAGGTCACAGCTTTTCTGAATCCTCTGCTTGAGGTTGTTTCACAAGGCTGCAATCCAAGTGCCAGCTGGGACCATGATCTTCAAGTCCAAGCAAGGAATCCACTTCCACACTCCTTTACCTGCGGGGGAGAGTTCCATGTGAACAAACCTTGCTGCACGAACTGGTACGTATTAAACATGAAGACTCATGGTCCGCACGTAGACCAGCTGAATTAGCTCTGCCTGGGACCCCAGAATCTTGATATACATTAACATTAAAGAACCACTGGCATAGAAGCAAGTGCTTAGGCTTGAGAATGAGAGTGTAGTTGAAGGCCTGCTTGCTGATCTAGAATGTTCCCTCCACCAGCCTCACCTTCCTCATCTGTGAAATAGATTTATGATTCCAACCTTCTCTATAGGGTTCTCTAGGGCTCAGACAAGATCACAGAAGGAAAGCAGTTGGCAAGTTTCCAGGGACAAAGTAAGTTTTAAGAGGTCTTTATTACTATTCAAAGGAGGGAAAGACCATATCTGATTGTGAGACTAGAAATTCACAAAGCCCTGGCCAGGAGTAGGATTCTCCTCAGGGAGGTGATTCAATTCAGTCAGCATGAATTGAGCTTTTAATCTGTGCCAGGGAGGATGGAAGCTAGAAAGTTGGAGGCAGTTGGGGGTGGGGAGGAAGGATGCAAACAAATTAGTTTCAGGTTAATGCTAGGTCCTAATGGGATGGCCAGTGTTGTCATTCTGGCAGGTGGAAAGATGCGTCTGTAGTAAGGTTAGAACTAGATTTGGGGCACCTGGGTGGCTCAGCAGTTGAGCGTCTGCCTTTGGCCCAAGGCATGACCTTGGGGTCCTGGGATCGAGTCCCTCATTGGGCTCCCTGCAAGGAGCCTGCTTCTGTCCTCTGCCTGTATCTCTCATGAATAGAAATAAAAAAATTAGATTTGAGAGTTACCAGTGTGGTGAGAGGTATAATGGGGGGGGGAGGGTGGCGTGAAGAGAAGAGATTTGGGAAATGAGCCCAAATTTTGGACCATAGTTTGGAGAACTAGCAAGCAGGGTTAGAAAAGGATGTCATGAAGGTGTGGTTAGAAAGGCTGGGAAAACAAGAGGAGAAAAAATGAGAGATTTTAAGAAGGAGATGGTTTAACCTGAGAAAGGAGAGTCATGTACTGCCCCATGCTTTTTTTTTTATTACAATGAGACTATTTTAGTAATATTTAATAAATATAATGTATTTTAAAGCAAAATAAACAGAAACCATCCAAGTATAATGTCAAGTGTTGCACAAAATTATTTAGAAGGAGCCATCAGACAGATAATAAATACGCTATCCTATGTCTCTTGATATTTCCCTGAGAGCCCACGGTCGTCAGGAACCATGATGCTCAAATCGTACAGTCTCCAGGCTTTTTTTTTAAATTTATTTTTTATTGGTGTTCAATTTACCAACATACAGAATAACATGCCCCATGCTTTAGAGGGAGAAGGCAATCTCAATAGGATAGGAGTGAGTGGAACCATTTAGGAAGGAACTAATGCAGCAATTCTTAACCTTGGCTGTCATTAGAACTACCTGGGAGCTCTTAAAAATCCTTTTACCCAGGCAGGAACCCCAGAAAGTTAAATCAGAATTTCTGGGAGTGGGCGCCAGGCATCATTTGTTTTTGCAAAGGTGTAGAAAGTGTTGAGAACCCGTAATTATGTTGGACTGGGTTTAAGCAGAGCCAGCTGGGACAAGCGCCTACCTTAAGAAATGTAGCAGGAAAGGAGAACAAAGCTGCTAGTAGAGACCAGCCCACTGATGGAGCATGATGGTGAGGCATAAAAGGTCCAGAGCAGAGGTGGGGAAGGAGGGATCCCTGGGTGGCGCAGCGGTTTGGCGCCTGCCTTTGGCCCAGGGCGCGATCCTGGAGACCCGGGATCGAATCCCACATCGGGCTCCCGGTGCATGGAGCCTGCTTCTCCCTCGGCCTATGTCTCTGCCTCTCTCTCTCTCTGTGACTATCATAAATAAATAAAAATTGGAAAAAAAAAAAAAAAGAGGTGGGGAAGGAGCTTTATTTAGCAAAGGGGTTTCTTAACCCCAAAGGGGGAGAATCCCTTAGAAAGGTGTGAAAACTGAGTGCTGGCTCCACCCCCAGGCTTTCAGATTCAGTAAGTCTGACCCCTGACAATTTATAGCTCTGACCCAGCTAATGCCAATAGCCTGGGGGGTGGTGTCACACTTGGAGATCTTCTTGAACACAGGGAAGGAAACTATGCTGACAGATTTCTGAGTGAGAGATAAGTGGTGGAGCCATTTCTTCCCTGCTTCTGTCTGGGATGTGAAGAAATCCAAGGAGGGTTCTCCAAGCTTTGATCACCGCACTTGTCAACCTTGGAAGTACAATCTTCTAGGATTATGGGGGAGCTTGAAAACTCCCTCTGTTCGCCAGACAGACGTCCTGAAGGTGGGGTTCTTTGGCGGGATCTGGTAAAGTTCCCTAGGAGAGTCTCCTTGAGGAGGCACAGCTGTGAGGGCCTGACAGGCCAATTAAGCAGGGGTCCTGATTCCAG
This sequence comes from Canis aureus, assembly GCF_053574225.1. Lineage (NCBI taxonomy): Eukaryota > Metazoa > Chordata > Mammalia > Carnivora > Canidae > Canis > Canis aureus. The sequence continues at coordinate 2,297,347 of NC_135616.1, read as the reverse complement.
CTGGAAGGGCTTACCTGGGAAGAGTTTCAGAAGCATGTGGCTCCAGAACAATTTCTGCATCGACCGGATGCGCGCTCCAGCTGAGAAGCACCCGCAGGCTGTTCCTCATTCAGGTACAGACGCCTCCTTCAGACCCACCCAGGGCCGTTCTGACCCGGCGCTACCTGCGTTTCCTCCGTCAACTCCCGCCGGCTACTTTCGTTTTTGGGTCAGGTTTCTTTTTTGCTGTAGGTAGAAGAGGGACTGAAGCTGCTGCAGGCAGCCAAAGGCCATTGGGAAGGGGACCGAAAGGAGGTAGAAAATGGCAGGGGGATGGAGAGCGTGCACACGAGAGAGAAGGAGACGCGAATGACCATCTTCTGATGGGGCGGGGGGGGCGGGTAGGAGTCTAGTTGGACGTCGAGGGTCAAACAGGCAAAAGTAGGGAGAGAAGCTACGAATCCCACTTGCCCAGTCAGGACGTCCGCCAGGGAGTCGGTGTGGCGGAGACCCCGTGGGCATAGCCAGGTCACCTGTTACAACATCCCGTGACAGCGGAGTGTTAACCCTGAGACCGTTGAGCGCAGCCACGTGAAGTCCAGAGAATAACGTGCGGAGGCTTTCGGCCGGACTTCTATCCCCTACTTCCCCTCCTCCTCCCCTCGCCCTGCTGCTACCTGGGCTCTTTCTCGTCTCCACTGCCCACCTCCGCCCCCTCCGGCCCCAGCCCGCGATCGCCCGGAGGAGCCGGCGGAGCCTGCGGAGCGCGGCAGGTGCCTCCCCGGCGCGCACCTGTACCCGGCGGCCAGCAGGGGGCGGTCTGCCCCGGCTCCTCGCCCGGCCCCGCCCCCGGCCCCAAGGACCCCGCTGCAGCGGGGGCGCGGGAGGGCGCGTCCGGCCCGGCCCCGCAGGGCTCAAAGGCGGCGTCCGCAGCGCACCGGCTGCCCGCTCCGCGCGCGGTGCTCGGCCCTCCCTCCCGGCGCCCGCACCTCCTCCCCCACCTCCTCCCCCACCTGAGCGGGGAGCGCCCCCGCCCGCCAGTCCCGCCCGGCCGCCGCCGCGGGAGTAAAGGTCGCGCCGGCCGGGAGCGAGCCGGCGGGGCAGGGCGTGGGGGAGGCGGCCACACGCCGGGAAAGTGTCGGCCGCCCGGGAAGATGGCGCCAGGCGGGCTGGCCGCGGACTGAGCCTGCGGGCGGAGAGGAGTCGGGACCCGCAGCCCGGCAGGGGCGCGAGCGAGGGCCGCACGCAGACTCGCTGCCCGGGCTCGGGCCGGCGCGCGGGGCCATGGCGGTGGGCGAGCTGTACAGCCAGGTGAGTGCGCGCCGCGCGCCAGGTGAGGGCGGGGACCAGGGCGGCGCGCCCCGGCCCCCGGCCCCCCCCCCCCGCGGCCCTCGGGGCGCCCCCTCCTGCGGTTCCGGGAGGCGGGGGGCGCGGGGGGCGCCTGGCAGCCTCCCGCTCGCTCCCCCCCGGCGCCCAGAACTTCGGGAGGAGGAGGAAGTTTGGCCGCTCCGGGAGCGTCCTGCGCCGGCCGACCGGCTGCGGCTCCCCGCGGCGCTGCCCCCCGCCTGGCTCTGCTGAGTTCCCCGGTCCCGGACGGGGGTCCCCGGCGGCGCGGAGCCGGGCCGCGAACACAGCCCCACTGCCGCCCCCCGCCCCGGACCCCGCTCTGCAGCGGCCGCTCGCGAGGGCGCGCCCCCAGGCTCCCTTTGCTCCCGCGCGCCGGCGGGGGCAGCACGAACTTCGGGGACGCTCGCACACTTGGGGGCGGGGGGAGAAGGGGACCGACCGGCTGTTAGGGACTTGATGGGGCGGGGGGGGGGGGGAGATGAGCAACAGGTGAGGTGGGAAGTGCTCCGAGGACCTGCGGAGACCCCGGGGAAGCGCATTCTTAGTTGGCTGGGGGTGGGCGGCTGAAGGCGGCCCCTCGGCGTGGGTGCCAGCAAGGGCAGGGGCGGAGTGCGGACTTCTGGGTGCCAGGGTCAGCCGGGCTCTGCAGGGCTCGGCCCCACGGTCGGGAACAGGTGCGCCTGGCTGGAGGCGTCCTGCTTCCGCGGCGGTTGTTTCAAGTTAGGGGCCAGCCGCCGCCTCCCGGAGCGCCCACGGCTGAGCCGCGGGGGGCCGCGCCTTTAAGCACGCGCCCTTCCCCCCGTCAGGAAGTTCGGGAGACCTGCCCGCCTGGTCTGTTTCCGGACCGTGCCCCGAGGGACCGCGCCCCGAGCGTCGGTGCGCGTGCGGGGCGGGTGCGGGGTGCGGGGCGCGGGGTCCGCGCGCGGCCCGCGGGTCTGGGCGGGGGCGGGGCTGGCTCCGCCTCTCACCTGGCGGCTGCGCGCGTGGGGAGCTCCGCAGCGGGGTGGGCCTTCTCCCGGCTCCTGCGGAAGAGCGAGCTGAGCCGGGATGACGCGGAGGCTGTGGCCTGGCTGGGGATGGGGTAGCTACAGCCTCGGCGCCCGCGTCCTGGCCCCGGTTGCGGAGGGGCCGCAGCTTCTGGAAAGGAGGGAGGAGGGAGCCAGGAGCGGGGAAGGGGGCGGGGTGGGCGGGGTTGGCGAGCGGCTCCGGGAGTCGGGCTTTGAAAAGCGCCCCGCCCGCTTCAGCCTGTGGGTCTTGGCAGCGGCCCCCAGGACTCGGGCTCTTCACCGGCGGTAGCAGGTTGTCAGGCCCTCGGACCGGAGCCTGGTTCCGGCGAGGCCGGGGGTGGGGCGGGGGGTGGGGCAGGGGGCTCGGGGGACCTGACCTGGGCTTGGATGGTAGAGCCTCGCAGTTCTGTTCAACCCCGGGCTGCGCCGGGCCCCGGCGACCGTGCCTGCGATGGCGAGGCCTTTCATCAGATAACTGCTGTACTACGGGAAGCTGATAGTCAATCGGATAAATCTGCAACTCTTGAAGCCTTGATCTTGAAAAACATTGGATTGCTTTTAAAGACCATACTTTCGGGCAGCCCGGGTGGCTTAGCGCCGCCTTCCGCCCGGGGCGTGACCCTGGAGACCCGGGATGAGTCCCACGTCGGGCTCCCTGCATGGGGCCTGCTTCTCCCTCTGCCTGTGTCTCTGGCGTGCGCTCGCGCTCTTTCTCTCTCTCTCTCTTTCTTATGAATAAAAAAATCTTTAAAGACCACGCTTTCAGGGGAAAACACTTGATGTTCTTGTTGGAAACGAGTATGTTGCCAGTTATAAATGAGCGTATGGTATGTTAACTGTTAGAAATGAATCCTAGTGGGGATCCCTGGGTGGCGCAGCGGCTTGGCGCCTGCCTTTGGCCCAGGGCGCGATCCTGGAGACCCGGGATTGAATCCCACGTCGGGCTCCCGGTGCATGGAGCCTGCTTCTCCCTCTGCCCACCCCCCACCTCTCTCTGTGTGACTATCATAAACAAAAACAAACAGAAAAGGAATCCTAGTGGAAGTCTGCGCCCAAGTTCGGGGGTAACTTTCTGGGCTTTTACTAAGGATATAGCTACCCTAAGAAAAATGTTTCAAGGACACATGAGTCACCTAACGTGGTTTCGTGGGTGTGAGGGTTTGACACCACTCAAAGTATTAGAACGTGTTCCTAGGGCTGGGGGACTTCACCTGTCCATGTTGGTGGGTTTCTAGTCCTTAATCACTGTATGTTTATGAATCTGAAATTGAGACTTTTTGTGACCCAGCCAGTAGCTTCCAGATTGAATTTTGAGCAATTGTTCTTGTCAGAGTTAAACATGCTTTGCTATGAGAAGCAGTTGTATTGTTTTCCAACCATTATCACCCTACTTGCTAGGCTGGATTCTCTGTATGCATATGAATAATAAAGTACATAGAGAAATTGTGCCTGCTGCTCAGATTCATTTTCTTAGGGGGATGATTTGTTCATCTTGGCATATTAAAGCAACCAATGTTCCCCCTTTTAACCTGCTAGGCCGGTCTATCATGGTGACTGCTGGACCCAGGCACGCACTGTCATGTATTATGCATGATAGAAATAATTATCCATTATGTCAACAGCATTTATAAGTGGGGTGGAACTATTAAAGCCTTTTAGAACTATACCTGTTGCTTTAGTGATCTAGTAGGGAGGTATGATTGGAAGGAGACCTTCAAGCGCATAAATTAACCTGAAGGTACAGTTTCAGGTAAGAACTTAGTATATTAGCCTAATCCTATTTATCCAAGACAAGACTCCCTTTCTTTCCCTCCCAGGTTACTGTTTTCTTGTTTGCCTATCTGCACACTCCAACTGGAGGCTCCATGCTATGTGAATTATTATTTTTGGAGTCCTTAGTCCTTGACAAAAGTCACATCCCATTACCTAAGAACACACCTGTGTTCAGAAGACCCAACCCATCACCTTTGAGAAGTGGCTTTCTCTGTAGCGAGTCTTTTCTGGATGGGGGAAAAAAAAAGTCCATGCCAAGACACTTTGAGGGTGATGTCAAGGTGAGTCAGCTTCAACTCCTAAAGAAAGCTGGAGCTAATGATGGGGGATCATGTCACAAGTGGCATGTATGTAGCAAGTATTCATACTGTCTTTTCCTGTGGGTTGGAAACATGGGCTCATTGGATTTGTCCAGGTCCCAGGCGTGTACAAGCATGGGAAGTACAATTGGATCTTGATATTGCAGGAAATAGTCTATTTTTCATCCAGAATAACCCTTCTATGAACCTTGTTGTTTTGGACCAGTCTTTCAGGATGCTGTCTTGACTTTTAGTCAGGTTGACTGGGAAATCACCAGATAAACCAGTACCTTCCAATAACCCCTTCTCTGGTTGGCCTTTCATAAGTGGTGTCTGAGCAGTTTGAGTGCTGCTAGTTCACTGGTTGATCCAGCCTATGCGTGTAAATGGTGGCTTTGTCTTGGTCTTTTCCTGTGCAGCTGGTAGTGCGGGTTTGTGCCAGGTGTCAGCCTGTAGGCAGCAGGAGCCTCCTGCCTCTACCCACCCTGCTTCACTGGAGGCACTAATGATTCAGACTCCTGTTGGTGCCCCAGTGATATTTCAAAAAAAGTGACGGTCGAGACCTGAGTGGTAGCAGATGCTGGTAGTGCTCCTCTGCAGGCCCTTGACTCTTCTCCTGAACTCGTGCTGGTGCTTGCTCATTCTGGATGGCACGTGTTTCTCAGGTTCCTGGAGCCTGGGAATGCACCCCCCCTCCCTGCCCCAGGATGGACCTGTAATCCATGGGAGTAGAACAGCTGTAGTTTCCAGACCCTGACCTTGGGAACAGGACTGCCCACAGAGCTGTGCAGGAGGAGCTGAAGTTCCTCTGCTTGAATTTTGCTGAATATCACAACCCAGCTTGCCTCCTTTCACCTCCCCGCCTCCTTTCACCTCCCCACCTCCCCACCTCGGGAGCAATGCCTAATGGAATACCTGGACAGGAATCTTCATCTTTTGGATCTGAGGACCATGGTGGTTTGGCTGGGTGGATGTTGAGAAACTCAAGGGCTCTGGTTTCCTTTGGTTCTCTGAAGCTTTGTGCCAATGCACAGAGGCCATTGGCCTGCTCCTCCCCTCCCCCCTTCCTCCTTGCTGCTTTCTCTGCCTTGCCCACTCTTTCCTGCCTGCTTCCCTTCCTCAGATGGGCCTATAAAGCCAATGGGCTCTTCTTGGCTCTGCTGGTGAGCATTAGAATTCCAGTGTTCAGATGCAAGTTGTACGGGTTCACGGGGCACATTCTCTGCCTATTACCTGTATGCCCTGCCCCAATGCCTTGTTTGTAGAGTTCTTGTCCTGCCTCTTTTTTCCCAGGTAGGTTGAGCCCATCTGGAGAGCGGAGGCCATCACAAACATTTTTTTGGAGCTGCCAGTGTGTTTAGCATGGTGCCTTATACTTAGAGATACTTGAGAGCTTGTCCCCTGGATCTTAAATCCCCCTGTGCCAAGTCCTGCTGGAACTTCCTCATAGCCCATTTCCCCACTGTGAACACCTCACTTAAGCCCAGCCTGGTTGTTGAAACTGGGAAATTCCTACAGCACTAACTTGTCTGTGAACCTCCCTGGAAGTTCCCCAGTTTTTCCACTGATGGCCTTTCTCTGGGCCTGGGTCCCTTCAAGAATTCATGGTTAGCATCCTAGCTCCCTTGATCTCCAATTAGGGACCATTTCTTCTCTTTTACATGTTGGCAGTTTGAATATTGGCCAGTTATCTTGTAGAATGGCCTCGATCTGATGGAGTCTCCTGCTTACGTGGAGTTTACAAATTTTTGTTAAGAAAACTTCGGAAGTGATGGGCATGTACTTCCTGAGGTGCTTCACTGTCAGCGTGTCCCACTTCTGATGGTATCCCTTCCATCCTTTGGTGAAAGTGATATCCATCGGTTTCCTTTTATTGAGGAGTGTTTACATACCAATATTTGGGTGCTGGGTATGCTTCCTGTTTTTTATAGCCACTTAGGGATTATTGAGCCTAGAATTCAACAGATGTTTGATTATGTGGGCAAGAGCAGGAAGAGTCAGTGATGACCTTGAAGTTTCCATCTTGAGGGTGGACAGAAAAGTCAGGATGGGGCAAGGAATCCTGTGATGGTGTGTTGTCTTGTTTTTGGTTTTGTGTGTGTGTATGTGTTTCTTTTGGTACCTGTTTGGAGTGATACTTTCTGCTTAGATGAACTTTGAGGTTCTGTGAACTTAAAGGAGAAATGGGGGTTCTTGCAAATAAGAAGGATGGGTGAGATATTTTCTCTAAAATGCGAGTCTTACAACAGGATCTTCATAAAGTTCAGATCATGACCTTGGTGTGGGCCGTCCTAGCCTCTGGTCATGATTTTGGTATGGACTATTCTGGGTATGAGGTTAAATGCTCAGCTCTGATGCTAGAATAGATGCATTCTGAGCCTTTTTTTTTTTTTTTTTCTTAATCTGGGATGGGACCTGTGTCATAAGATTCCTGGAGGATCACATGCTCTAACATGTGAAGGTACTGCCTAGTGCAGCTTCTGGCAGGCTGTCCAGGCTTAAATGTTGATCAACTTGTTTACCCTTGAGTCGTAGTGTTGTGTGGTGGCATTTTTGCCTGAGCCTAAAAGGTTCCACTCTCCCCCTGGCCCCTGGGGAAGGAGCAAGAGTAGTTTGAAAGAATTTTTCTTTTTTCTTTTAAGATTTTATTCATGAGAGGCACAGAGAGAGAGGCAGAGACCCAGGCAGAGGGAGAAGCAGGCTCCTCGCAGGGAGCCCCGGGACTCCAAGATCACGCTTTGGGCTGAAGGCAGGCACTAAACTGCCGAGCCACCCAGAGATCCTCTTATAAGAAGTTTTCAATGTAAGCTGTGTTTTCTGGTCTTTTATTAGTTTTTAAGGGAAGTTTAAAAAAGCATTTTCACCATACCTTTTTTGTTGGTACAAATGATTATTGAAACAATTCCTACAATGTGGGAAAGGCAAAGGCCCTGTTAATCCCTTTTCCAGAAACTGCTATTGTTGATTACTTATGATTTCCAGACCTGCGTTGTTCAATAGGGTGCTCCTGAGCACTTGAAGTGAGGCTGGCCCAAATGGAGATGAACTGAAAGTGTAAAAACAAAACACACCAGACTTTAAAGACTTAGGGCCACTGGGTGGCTCAGTGGTTGAGCATCTGCCTCTGGCTCAGGGCATGATCCTGGGGTCTTGGGATTGAGTCCTGCATCGGGCCTCCTGCACGGAGCCTGTTTCTCCCTCTGCTGGTGTCTCTGCCTCTCTGTGTGTCATGAATAAAATATTATTTTAAAAGACTTGATACAAAAGATGAATGTAAAATATCTCCTTTATATTACCGTTGATTAAATGTTGAGATACTTTGGATGCATTGGGCTAAAGTATTTGGTTCATCTTTTTTTTTTTTTTTAATTTTTTTGGTTCACCTATTTTTAACATGGCTACTAGACAATTTCAGATTCCACATGTAGTTTGCTTTGTTTTTATTTGGCATCACTGCTATATTGGGATCATGCCACAGATTGTACTCTAGATCTTAATCTATGCTTTCCATCTTCTGTAGCATATAAAGGTAATTTTAGCATTTAATGGCTATTTAATAGCATATTATGGATTTACCATAATGTTAACTGTTCAGTTTTTTTAAAAGATTTTATTTATTTATTCAGAGAGAGAGAGAAGCAGGCTCCATGCAGGGAGCCCGACGCGGGACTCGATCCTGGGACTCCAGGATCACGCCCTGGGCTGCAGGTGGCACTAAACCGCTGAGCCACCGGGGCTGCCCTTAACTGTTCAGTTTTGGTGAACATTGAATTGTTAAAAATTTTTTGAGGGACGTCTAGGTGGGTCACCAGTTGAGCACCTGCCTTCAGCCCATGGCGTGATTCTGGGTCCTGGAATCGAGTCTCACCTGGGGCTTCCTGCATGGAGCCTGCTTCTCCCTCTGCCTTTGTCTCTGCCTCTCTGTCTCTCATGAACAAATAAAATCTTACCAAAATTTTTTTTAAATCATGAAACCTGTTGCAGTACATTCTTGGAACCCTTTTTTTTTTTTTTTTGCTTTTAAATATTAGAATTGCCATATGATCCAGTAATCCCACTACTGGGTATTTACCCAAAGAAAACAAAAATTCAGGGGCAGGATAACTAATACCAATGGAGTCCTTTTTGAGCCAGGTTATTTCTAAGTGCTGTGTATTAATAACTCCTCCCCATCACAAATGGGGGAGCTCAGCCTACGTGATTTGCTGGAAGCGGTACTCCTCTTCCAGAGGGAAGTATGACCCCCGTGCCTGACCCTGACACCCTCAGCAGGTACCACGCTCAGTGTCTAAGGAGCGGGCATGTTCTGAGACGCCCACAGGGAGCCAGGCTCAGCGCTCGAGGAGGCCCTCCCCTGTTGCTCCTCTATCCGAACCTGCTGGCCAGGCAGGGACCTGGAAGCCGAGCTGCTGTCCTGCCCCGGGCTCTCTGTTCAGCCATCTCGGCCAAGGCCTCTCCTCAAGCGTCTGTGGACCCAAATCGTGTTCCATTGTAGTGGGGGTGCTTACCAGGGGCTTTGACAAAGGGCCTCAGGAGCCACCTGCAAGCAGGGGTGTTTCCGGTAGGCCGCAGGAGGTGAGGCTTCGTGTTGTCCACCCCGGTGGGGAGGGGTGCTGGTAAGACCTTACTAATTTGTAAGTAAGGAACCCTCAAGCTTCTAGATCTGATCTCCAGCTTAATAGCTCATTATGCTCCTCCTAACATTTATTCACTGGGTCACAAACTACCGTCCTAGCACAAAGGATTCTGATGCTGACTGGGCCCTACAGGCTTTTCTCTCCCTCACTGAAGTTTGAGGAGGGAACGAAGGGGCCCATCATGCAAAGCTAACGATTTTTTCCAGATATTGCCATTATAAAATTCAAATGTGTTGTGACGTGAAACCCTAAAAGTGAACAAAAGCATCCAGATGCTTTCTACATGGAATCCAAAGACTTCCCTTATAATCTCTGCACCAAATTCAGGTCCCCTGGCTTAGAGACCAGCCTCTGCAAGTAAACCTACTGGAGAGAATTCCAGTTCCATCTGTATTCTGACCCAGGTACTGGTCATTTTTGGAGAAGGTGAAAAGGTAAAATCCCTGAACTGGTGAACTGTACTGTATTCAGCTATTTGTGTGCCCTGGCACCTCACTCGAGACCCGTTTCTCTCTTGGTAACTGGCCACCAGACCCCAGTACGGTCTTGCCGATGATAGGACGCATGCTTAGAATGTATTACCTCAATTTACGTGCTGCTAGTGGCACTGAGTGCTTTAGAGGCGAGTACAACAGAATGCCACCACTTCTATGAATTGCTGACATTGGCAAAATGCACGGTGGTGGTGCAGAGTGTACACATGATGGAAGGTGAGGGTGGGGGAGCCTGAGTGGCAGAAACCTGGGAGACGGTGGGGAAGTGGGAGTGGGCCGTTTGCAGTCCGTTGGATTGCCTGCTGAGGTCAGAGCTGTTCATTACTATTTCACCACTTGACATGTCCAACTGATTCTGCTGAAAATAGGAGTTATAAAGCCAAATCTTATAAACCTTTGAAGTAGCTGATTCTGGATTCCTTTTCTCCTGCATGTGCGGTTGATGGTTGTATGTGTATTTTCCCTCCCTCAGAATGAATCTTCTGGGGTGCCTGGGGGGCTCCAGAGCATCTGCCTTCAGCTCGGGGCGTGACCCTGGGGTCCTGGGATTGAGTCCCGCTTTGGGCTCCCTGCGGAAAACCTGTTCTCTTTCTGCCTGTGTCTCTGCCTCTCTCTGTCTCATGAAGAAATAAATAAAATCTTAAAAAAAAAAAAAATGAATCTTGTGCTCCCATCCCTCCATTCCCATGATCCAGTGTTTGCTTACTGTAGGGACTCGGTGCCGTGCTGTGGAATTGCTTTGAAGCCCACTGGTCCTCTCCTCCTGTTTCTGGCTGTGGCACTTGGAGAAAAGGCCTTTTTTTTTTTTCCACTAAGGGGCCAGCTTTTTTTTTTTTTATTTTTTTTATTTTTTATTGGTGTTCAATTTACCAACATACAGAATAACCCCCAGTGCCCGTCACCCATTCACTCCCACCCCCCGCCCTCCTCCCCTTCTACCACCCCTAGTTCGTTTCCCAGAGTTAGCAGTCTTTATGTTCTGTCTCCCTTTCTGATATTTCCCACACATTTCTTCTCCCTTCCCTTATATTCCCTTTCACTATTATTTATATTCCCCACATGAATGAGAACATATAATGTTTGTCCTTCTCCGACTGACTTCACTCAGCATAATACCCTCCAGTTCCATCCACGTTGAAGCAAATGGTGGGTATTTGTCATTTCTAATGGCTGAGGAATATTCCATTGTGTACATAGACCACATCTTCTTTATCCATTCATCTTTCGATGGACACCGAGGCTCCTTCCACAGTTTGGCTATTGTGGCCATTGCTGCTATAAACATCGGGGTGCAGGTGTCCTGGCGTTTCATTGCATCTGTATCTTTGGGGTAAATCCCCAACAGTGCATTGCTGGGTCGTAGGGCAGGTCTATTTTTAACTCTTTGAGGAACCTCCACACAGTTTTCCAGAGTGGCTGCACCAGTTCACATTCCCACCAACAGTGCAGGAGGGTTCCCATTTCTCCGCATCCTCTCCAACATTTGTGGTTTCCTGCCTTGTTAATTTTCCCCATTCTCACTGGTGTGAGGTGGGATCTCATTGTGGTTTTGATTTGTATTTCCCTGATTGCAAGTGATGCAGAGCATTTTCTCATGTGCATGTTGGCCATGTCTATGTCTTCCTCTGTGAGATTTCTCTTCATGTCTTTTGCCCATTTCATGATTGGATTGTTTGTTTCTTTGCTGTTGAGTTTAATAAGTTCTTTATAGATCTCGGATACTAGCCCTTTATCTGATCTGTCATTTGCAAATATCTTCTCCCATCCTGTAGGTTGTCTTTTAGTTTTGTTGACTGTATCCTTTGCTGTGCAAAAGCTTCTTATCTTGATGAAGTCCCAATAGTTCATTTTCGCTTTTGTTTCTCTTGCCTTAGTGGATGTATCTTGCAAGAAGTTACTGTGGCCAAGTTCAAAAAGGGCGTTGCCTGTGTTCTCCTCTAGGATTTTGATGGAATCTTGTCTCACATTTGGATCTTTCATCCATTTTGAGTTTATCTTTGTGTATGGTGCAAGAGAGTGGTCTAGTTTCATTCTTCTGCATGTGGATGTCCAATTTTCCCAGCACCATTTACTGAAGAGACTGTCTTTCTTCCAATGGATAGTCTTTCCTCCTTTATCGAATATTAGTTGACCATAAAGTTCAGGGTCCACTTCTGGGTTCTCTATTCTGTTCCATTGATCTATGTGTCTGTTTTTGTGCCAGTACCACACTGTCTTGATGACCACAGCTTTGTAGTACAACCTGGAATCTGGCATTGTGATGCCCCCAGCTATGGTTTTCTTTTTTAAAATTCCCCTGGCTATTCGGGGTCTTTTCTGATTCCACACAAATCTTAAAATAATTTGTTCTAACTCTCTGAAGAAAGTCCATGGTATTTTGATAGGGATTGCATTAAGCGTGTATATTGCCCTGGGTAACATTGACATTTTCACAATATTAATTCTGCCAATCCATGAGCGTGGAAGATTTTTCCATCTCTTTGTGTCTTCCTCAATTTCTTTCAGAAGTGTTCTATAGTTTTTAGGGTATAGATCCTTTATCTCTTTGGTTAGGTTTATTCCTAGGTATCTTATGCTTTTGGGTGCAATTGTAAATGGGATTGACTCCTTAATTTCTCTTTCGTCAGTCTCATTGTTAGTGTATAGAAATGCCACTGATTTCTGGGCATTGATTTTGTATCCTGCCACGCTACCAAATTGCTGTATGACTTCTAGCAATCTTGGGGTGGAGGCTTAAGGGTTTTCTATGTAGAGTATCATGTCATCAGCGAAGAGGGAGAGTTTGACTTCTTCTTTGCCAATTTGAATGCCTTTAATGTCTTTTTGTTGTCTGATTGCTGAGGCTAGGACTTCCAGTACTATGTTGAATAGCAGTGGTGAGAGTGGACATCCCTGTCTTGTTCCTGATCTTAGGGGAAAGGCTCCCAGTGCTTCCCCATTGAGAATGATATTTGCTGTGGGCTTTTCATAGATGGCTTTTAAGATGTCGAGGAATGTTCCCTCTATCCCTACACTCTGAAGAGTTTTGATCAGGAATGGATGCTGTATTTTGTCAAATGCTTTCTCTGCATCTCATGAGAGGATCATATGGTTCTTGGTTTTTCTCTTGCTGATATGTTGAATCACATTGATTGTTTTACGGGTGTTGAACCAGCCTTGTGTCCCGGGGATAAATCCTACTTGGTCATGGTGAATAATTTTCTTAATGTACTGTTGGATCCTATTGGCTAGTATCTTGTTGAGAATTTTTGCATCCATGTTCATCAGGGATATTGGTCTGTAATTCTCCTTTTTGGTGGGGTCTTTGGTTTCGGAATTAAGGTGATGCCTCATAGAACGAATTTGGAAGTACTCCATCTCTTTCTATCTTTCCAAACAGCTTTAGGAGAATAGGTATGGTTTCTTCTTTAAACGTTTGATAGAATTCCCCTGGGAAGCCATCTGGCCCTGGACTCTTGTGTCTTGGGAGGTTTTTGATGACTGCTTCAATTTCCTCCCTGGTTATTGGCCTGTTCAGGTTTTCTATTTCTTCCTGTTCCAGTTTTGGTAGTTTGTGGCTTTCCAGGAATGCGTCCATTTCTTCTAGATTGCCTAATTTATTGGCGTATAGCTGTTCATAATATGTTTTTATTTTTTTATTTTTATTTTTTTTATTTATGATAGTCACACACAGAGAGAGAGAGGCAGAGACACAGGCAGAGGGAGAAGCAGGCTCCATGCACTGGGAGCCCGACGTGGGATTCAATCCCGGGTCTCCAGGATCGCGCCCTGGGTCAAAGGCAGGCGCCAAACCGCTGCGCCACCCAGGGATCCCCATAATATGTTTTTAAAATCGTTTGTATTTCCTTGGTGTTGGTAGTGATCTCTCCTTTCTCATTCATGATTTTATTAATTTGAGTCTTCTCTCTCTTCTTTTTAATAAGGCTGGCTAATGGTTTATCTATCTTATTAATTCTTTCAAAGAACCAACTCCTGGTTCTGTTGATCTGTTCCACAGTTCTGGTCTCGATTTCGTTGAGTTCTGCTCGAATCTTTATTAACTCTTCTTCTTCTCCTGGGTGTAGGATCTATTTGCTGTTTTTTTCTCTAGCTCCTTTATGTGTAAGGTTAGCTTTTGTATTTGAGTTCTTTCCAGTTTTTGAATGGATGCTTGTATTGCGATGTATTTCCCCCTCAGGACTGCTTTTGCTGCATCCCAAAGATTTTGAACGGTTGTATCTTCATTCTCATTAGTTTCCATGAATCTTTTTAATTCTTCCTTAATTTCCTGGTTGACCCTTTCATCTTTTAGCAGGATGGTCCTTAACCTCCACGTGTTTGAGGTCCTTCCAAACTTCTTGTTGTGATTTAGTTCTAATTTCAAGGCATTATGAGAATAATCTGAGAATATGCAGGGGACGATCCCAATCTTTTGGTATTGGTTCAGACCCGATTTGTGACCCAGTATTTGGTCTATTCTGGAGAAAGTTCCATGTGCACTTGAGAAGAATGTGTATTCAGTTGAGTTTGGATGTAAAGTTCTGTAGATATCTGTGAAATCCATCTGGTCCAGTGTATCATTTAAAGCTCTCGTTTCTTTGGAGATGTTGTGCTTAGAAGACCTATCGAGTATAGAAAGAGCTAGATTGAAGTCACCAAGTATAAGTGTATTATTATCTAAGTATTTCTTCACTTTGGTTAATAATTGATTTATATATTTGGCAGCTCCCACATTCGGAGCATATATATTGAGGATTGTTAAGTCCTCTTGTTGGACAGATCCTTTAAGTATGATATAGTGTCCCTCTTCATCTGTCACTACAGTCTTCGGGGTAAATTTTAGTTTATCTGATATAAGGATGGCTAACCCTGCTTTCTTTTGAGGACCATTTGAATGATAAATGGTTTTCCAACCTTTTATTTTTAGGTTGTAGGTGTCCTTCTGTCTGAAATGAGTCTCTTGTAGACAGCAAATAGATGGGTCCTGCTTTTTTATCCAGTCTGAAACCCTGCGCCTTTTGATGGGGTCATTAAGCCCGTTCACGTTCAGAGTTACTATTGACAGATATGAGTTTAGTGTCATCATAATATCTATTCAGTCCTTGTTTTTGTGGATTGTTCCACTGAACTTCTTCTTAAAGGGGAATTTTAAGAGTCCCCCTTAAAATTTCTTGCAGAGCTGGTTTGGAGGTCACATATTCTTTCAGTTCCTGCCTGTCTTGGAAGCTCTTTATCTCTCCTTCCATTCTGAATGAGAGCCTTGCTGGATAAAGTATTCTTGGTTGCATGTTCTTCTCATTTAGGACCCTGAATATATCCTGCCAGCCCTTTCTGGCCTGCCAGGTCTCTGTGGAGAGGTCTGCTGTTACCCTAATACTCCTCCCCATAAAAGTCGGGGATTTCTTGTCTCTTGCTGCTTTAAGGATCTTCTCTTTATCTTTGGAATTTGCAAGCTTCACTATTAAATGTCGAGGTGTTGAACGGTTTTTATTGATTTTAGGGGGGGAATCTCTCTATTTCCTGGATCTGAATGCCTGTTTCCCTTCCCAGATTAGGAAAGTTTTCAGCTAGAATTTGTTCAAATACATATTCTGGCCCTCTGTCCCTTTCGGCACCCTTGGGAACACCAATTAAACGTAGGTTTTTCTTTCTCAGGCTGTCGTTTATTTCCCTTAATCTATCTTCATGGTCTTTTAATTGTTTGTCTCTCTTTTCCTCAGTTTCCCTCTTTGCCATCAACTTGTCTTCTAGGTCACTCACTCGTTCTTCCACCTCGTTAACCCTCGTCGTTAGGACTTCTAGTTTGGAATGCATCTCATTCAATTGATTTTTAATTTCTGCCTGATTAGCTCTAAATTCTGCAGTCATGAAGTCTCTTGAGTCCTTTATGCTTTTTTGTAGAGCCACCAGTAGCTGTATAATAGTGCTTCTGAATTGGCTTTCTGACATTGAATTGTAATCCAGATTTTGTAACTCTGTGGGAGAGAGGACTGTTTCTGATTCTTTCTTTTGAGGTGAGGTTTTTCCTTCTAGTCATTTTGCTCAGTGCAGAGGGGCCAAAAGCGAGTTGTATTGGGAAAAGGAGAAAAAGAGAGAAAGAAGGAAAGAAAAGGGAGAAAAAAGAAAAAAGGAAAAAAAGAAGAAAAAGAAAGAAAGGAAAAAAAAGGGTGGGGGAAGGAAACAAATCAAAAAAGCAAAACAAACCGAAACAAAACAAAACAACAACAACAAAAAAAAACCACGGGGTATCTTCTGATTCTGTATACTTTAAGTCCCTTGACTTCCCCGGAACTTGTCCGTCTAGCTGGTCTTCTGGGGGAGGGGCCTGTCGTGCTGATTCTCAGGTGTTAGCACTTGGGGGAGCTGCTCAGCCCCTGCCTGGTGCAGGGCTCAGTGGGGGCTGTTTACCCCGTGAGGCCCCAGGAGGAACAACAGCAGGGGCGGCGGCCAGCTCCGGACCCTGGAGTCAGCTCCCGCAGTAGCTCCAGAGCTCTCCATCTGCAGGGACTGGAGGCTCCGGGGCGGGGCCGCTGATCTGCTCAGCTCCGGGCAGGAGCGTCCTCGCTGTCCTGGGCCCTCCTGGCCTTTGCCTGTCCCGGGGGAGGCCGGATCCTGGGCTGTGTCCCGGCGCCCTGTGCTCCGGGGCCTGCGCTGTTGGATTCGTGCTCCCGCCCCGCAGCCCCCTCCGCGGAGCCGCCCCCGAGCCCCCCGAGCTGCTCCAGGTCCCGCCTGCGCGCTGCAGCCCTTAGGGAGCTCGGCGCACTCTCCCGGGGCGCAGGTGTCTGTTAGTGTCCCCGGGAGCCCGAGGGCATCCCCGCCCTCCTGGGTCCTGCTCCAACCCCCTGGGAGCCCCTTTCCGCCCGGGAAGGTTGGTGCAGCTCCTGCTTCTCTGGGACGGGGCTCTCCTGTCCTGGGGACACTCGCCCCGGCCTCAGCCCGGCTCCTCGCGGGGCCCCTCCCCCTTGGAGGCCTTTTGTGTCTTTATTTCTTTTTCCCCCTCTTCCTACCTTGATAGAAGCGCGAACTCTTCTCACTGTAGCATTCCAGCTGTTCTCTCTTTAAATCTCAGGCCGAATTCATAGATTTTCAGGAAAATTGGAAGGTTTTGTAGGTAATTTGGTGGGGACAGGTGATCTGGGGACCCTACTCTTCCACCATCTTGCCCCTCCCCCGGGGCCAGCTTTTTACTATAACCCTTTCTCCTGTCCGTTTTGGCTTTTGGCTTCAGGTACCCAGTGGAAAGGCCCATCTGTTTCCTCTGGCACTAGCTGGAACTCACGAATGTGGAGCCCCTGTCAGGAGATAATTAAAAAAAAAATTTTTTTAAAAAAATTACTGTGCCTAAAGGCTTAGCAAAAGGTGTGAATGTGGACTAACAGTGAAGTCACATTTGTGGACATGAAACCTAATCTGACTGCCTTGTTTTGAGCATCCTAATCTATACACAATTAGGATCACACTTTTTTTTTTTTTTGCCTTTCCTAAGATTGTCATTTATATTAAAAGCATGATCTCCTTTTATTCCCAATTAACTCCACTTGATTATTAGTCTCAGGCAGATGTCCATGAGTCCTGATGGAGCCTGGGGGCACATACTGATCTTCATCCTTCCTGTGAGCTCAAACAAAGCAAGTGGCTTTCGCGAGAGACATGATGCACCAGGAAAGAAAAATTAGTCTTTGTCTTCCCTCACACAGGTGATCTCCAGTCTTTCTCTGAACATTGATCCTTTAGATTCATCACTAAGCCAGCAAGTGCTCAGGGTACCTGCTACCTGCTGGGATATAGGTCACAGCCCATCCCTGCAAAGGAGTCTTTTGACCTTGCGTTCTTTTAATCGGGGGTTCGTTTGTTGGATGAATAAGCTTGAAGAAGGTATTCGTACCCAAGGAGATAAATTGCTTTATCTCATCAGATTTAATAATTTTCAATTTGCCTATACTCGCTAATGAGGGCTAATGTTTGTTTACAAAATGAGGACAGTGAATGTTTCCTCATTTCTGAGGAAACTAGTTTCTTTGCTGTCAAACTGCTTGATCTTTTGTCACTTTGTGTGTATATATGCGTGTAACTATAACAAGCCGTGCATACCAAGACGATGAGAATGCCCTTAAAACATGATAGGACCTGACATGTTGGTCATAATCTATTTGAATGGGTTCTGCTACAGGGTGGTCTTTGCAGAGGTGCCAGGAAGCGGGAGCTCATCAATACCTCTCCTGAAATTGGCTTCATGTGTTGTTCTTTCCTTGTGGGGTGGTGATCTCCCTACGCCTGGTAGGGAGGCCTTCCTGGAGATATTCAGGAGTTACTCTAAGGAGTAGGCTGGTTGAGTAACATAGGTGTTCACTGACCTGTGTTTCTCTTATAGACTAACTTGAAGGTATTGATGCCAGCTTTTTTGTGGCCGTCTACGAGCTGTCATCCTTAAGAGAGTTGGACTTCGAATGATCTCAGTGGATCAGTGTAGCGCCTCTGTGGCTGTCAGGAAGACACTTGTTAGAATGTGGCCTCTGTTGGATTAAAAATCTTAAGGCTCGGGGGTGCCTGTGTGGCTCAGTCTGTTGAGCATCTGACTCTTGATCTCACAAGTGTGTTTGAGCCTGCGTTGGGCTCCATGCTGGGCATGGAGTCTACTTAAAATTTAAAGGCTCGAAGAATTTTACGGTCTTACTGACTTACAGTCCCTCTTATATGTATGCCAACATAATACATGGACATATAATTGCCTCAATGGTATGATCAGTATAATAGCATTACCTACTGATTGAAAAATCAAGGGGCACCTTGGTGGCTCAGTTGGTTGAGCTCAGGTCATGGCCTCTGGTTCCTGGGATAGAGCCCCACATTGGGCTCCCTCCTCAGCGGGGAGCCTACTTCTCCCTCTGTTTCCCTTGTTTGTGCGAGTTCTTTGTCAAAAAAATCTTAAAATCAAGTGGAAAGCCCATGCCACCTAATTCCCTACAATGCTCTTAGTAGGCAGGATGTTAGCCACTCAGTATAACAAAGGAGGGTGGAATAGCATTATTCGCAATAGTCCAAAATAAAAGCAAGCCAGTGTCCATCATGGATGAGCAAAATGTGGCATGTCCACATGGTGAAGTAATATTCAGCCTTAAGGAAATTCTGATGCATGTTGGTCATGGATGAACTTTGAGGACATTACCAGTGACAAATACCTTAAGACTCCACCTGCATGAGAGGTACCTACAAGAGTCTGATTTAGAGACAAAGTAGAATGGTGGTTGCAAGAAGGAGAGGATGGTCAAGTGTGGTGGTTTTACTGGTACAGAACTTGAGTTTTGCAAGCTGGGAAGTTCTGGAGCTGCATGGTGGTTGTAGTTAGATGATAATGTGATGGTACTTCATGTTACCAAACTGTACACTTACAGGGTGAAGATGGTAAATCTTTGGTGTATCACTACCACGGTCAGGCTGAGGGCAAGAAGAGGAACAGGGAAAATAGAAGAGCATCACTGTTAGACTGGTTAGAGCTGGATTTGAGCACTGATTCCTCATTTAGCAGCTGTGTGCCTTTAGGGAACGACTCAACCTCTAGGCTGTTACATGTGAAATGGGTAAAAAGCTAGAACAACCCTCAAAGGCTTGCTGATGCGACACGATGGGAATGTGTCTTTTGGGAAGCTATAGTTCAGTGCAGAGCAATGTAAGGGTGATAGCGTGAGGGCTTGCAAGGGTGTTTGGGGTGCTGATTCACTGGTTCTAGTTCCTCTGTGTGAGGCAGCCAGCCTTACATTGGGCTCTAAACTAGCAAAGCACCAGCATTGGAGATGCTCTAGGGCTGTGTTTGTGCCTCTCCTTTTTCAGGTGTGGGGAGGGAACAAAAGGAGTCTGAAGGTCTTAAGCGGAAGGCTACTTATCCTCTCAACCTAAAGCACCAGACCTAACTGTTCTGTAGCTTACAATTGTGGGGCTTGCCCCAGATTGTACTAAGAGCATTCCACCATGACCTCCTCACAGGATGCCTATATCTGTCTTTAGCCCTTCCTGGTACTTAGCATATTTGGCTATTATGGTTGCTAGGGGGCTTCAAGATGTTATGTTGAAAGGATGCTCTCTTAGGAGCTAGGCTTAGCTGAGTATCCCAGCCCAACATGCCAGTGCAGTATCTGGCAGCAAGAGAAAGGATCGTGAGCTTTGAGGCTTTAGGAACCAGGTTATCCTGTCAGCAGTGGCAGCACTGCATTTCCTTCTACACTGATTCCATCAACAGGACTCAGTTACTCTTGGCTTGGTTTTTTTTTTTTTTCCCCCCCCTGTCTTCTCTTGGCCTGGGGTCAAGTACCCCTTGACGAATCTCCAGGACTGGATTAGATTGGCTGTACGATCTATAGCAGGTTGGCTCTTTGTCCCGGCAATAATAACAAAAGCTCTGAAGCACTCATGGAGAGTGGCTGGCCCCCTGATTGGTTGTTCCCAGGCAGGTTTGGCCTCCTAGGCCCATAGACCTTTCAAAGATGGCGGTTCCTGGGAACACTGTGCTTCCCTCTGAAGAGGCTGCGGGTGTTGCAGGTACTAGAGCGATAGTTTTCTCGGTGTGTAACAGAAAGAGCCGGAGAGCTAGTGTAAGTAGAGATGCTGCCTATCACTCCCATAGAATAGCATTTCAGAGATTGGTCCTGTGCTTGGTTTCCTTTCTTGCTAAATCATGGCTACTATGGTACTTGCATCTTTTGAGTTTTTAATTGGGTTTTTTTGACTAGCAATCCCCTGCCTTGGATCCTGATGGCAGCTTCCACATCTACTCTAATCTGAAACCCTGTAAGTAGTGCTGGGGATATATGGGCCTCAACACCTATTATAAATAGTCCCATAATACATGGTGTTCTTGGATTGCTTCCCTCTCCTCTACTAAGTGTTCGAAGGCCCCCCTCCTCCTCCAGCTCTCTCCATTCCTTCCTAGCCTCCCATTCCTTAACCTTAATCCATTCTTAATAAGGGCTCCAGGGATCACCTACCACATGCATCCCTGACGTCTGACTGGCTGCATGAACCAGAACTCCACCCAGCAGGCTGTTGGGTGTTTTTCATGATGCTCAGCCAGGCAGAGCCTCCTCACTGAATGGGGCAGATGCTCGGGGTGTCCCTCTGACCGTACTCAGGTTGCAGTGTGAACCCTCTCAGAAATCAAACTGCCTAAATGCTGGCCAAAGACTAGTGTGTCCATGGTGGTAAATAATACCAGTAGCCCCAGAACTGTAGCCTATATCTAGTGATGTAGCTGAGCGCCAGCCCAGCAGCTAGTTAGGCCATAACTGTTTTCTACTCGATCTCACTCGGTAAGTCAGCTCTTGATGCTAGAGGTTGAAATCTTGCCTTCTGCTTCTTTGCTTTGCCAGGGGTTCAGTGGTAGCAGGTCCTTGCTGAGCTAGGTTTATACTTCTCCGGTTTGTTTCTGTTTAATCACTAGGCAAGGTGGACACCTTAAGTAGTTGTAACTCTTCACCTACGACTAGTTCGCTGTGGCAGACAGTGGTCAGTATTTGGTTCATGGTACCAACCCGGGGAAGCTGACAGCTTTGCATCCTACTCGAGCAGAGCTATGCAGGTGGAAGGTGAAATCGATTCCACTTCGTGCCTGGTTGGGCTGTGAACTCCATGTGTGTGTGGAGCTCGACTGGAATTGCCCAGGCCCTGCGCCTGAGAGGTCTTCCATTCTTACTGGGTCGGGCAGTGTGGTGCAGCAGATGCAAATATTTAAGAGTCTTAGACACAGTGCTGAGCATGCAAGGTGCATAAGAGCTGGCCTCCCTTACTAAGGAACAAACAGTTCGGTGGAGTAAGTGATGTCAGAAGATGGTGGATTAAGAGGGCATCTTACCAAGACCACAGGGGTGGTGGGTGGTGGTTCCCGCTCAGCCAGTGGCAGCTCCTGGTGCTTGCGACTGCACGAGAGCAAGTCTCACCTCTCACTCCTTGTGAGTGCCTCGGTGTGCCTATCTGTCTCCTGCCTCTGAGGGTTGAGGAAGGCTGGTATCCAGTCTAGAGTCAAACTTTCATGGGGAGGGGGGGTGAAGATCAGAATCCCCTCACTTGGGAGTGTTACCCACCAGAGCTGTTTCCTCCTTTGAGCTGTTCAGAAGTGCTCACTAGAAAGGGAGCCTTTTTTTCTTTTTCCTCACCAAAAACTGCTCCAGTCTCGGGCTCCCAGACTGGGGGTGGAATGTAGGGTTGGCAGCTTGAGTGGACAAGGCTGACATGTTGTTTGCATAGTCCTTGAGGACAGACCTCCTCAAATAAGGACCTAAAAATGATTCCTATGAGTTACCATGCCACTTGAGGAGGAAGGCAAAGATGGGAGTATGTAAAAATCTAAATGGTGGCTATAAGAGTTGGCTTATACTGAATTATACTGTATCCTTTTAAGAAGTTCCTCCAGAAAAATAAATTCCTCTGCAGCATAAACACAGTAATGCCCAAAGCATGGAAAAACATTTGCATGAGTCTTTGTGGGGTGCTCTCCATGACAGTGAGCTAGCGGTGCCCCTGATCTTACTGTGTCATCCTTTGTTGGCGCTTATTCTTTTCTTTTATTTATTTATTTTTTAAGATTTTATTTATTCAGAGACAGAGAGGTAGAGACACAGGCACAGGGAGAAGCAGGCTCCATGCATGGAGCCCGATGTGGGACTCGATCCTGGGTCTCCAGGATCATGCCCTGGGCTGAAGGTGGCACTAAACCACTGAGCCACTGGGGCTGCTGTGTTGGCACTTATTCTTATGGACAAAGTTAATTCTGTTCCAACTTTCCTTTTTTGTAAGATGGCCTTATTTCCATAAAACTAGGATTATCTTGATTTATATAATCATTTTAGTTTTACTCTTTCAACTTTGTTTTAAACGGCGGGGGGGAGGGAGGGGGATTAGGTTTTCAAAGCTCAGTGCTTGTAATCTCCTTTAGAGTAACACTTCTTATCCTAAATAAGCATTAACCATGGTTAGTCTGGTGCTGTACTGACCTGGCTTAGAGACTTAGCCACAGCCAGGAACACACAGGCAAGCAACGTGAGCCAGAACTTCCACTTGGGATGATAAATGACAATAAGTATACGATTGTCCAGCAGGTATAAAAATCACTGCAGCTTCTAGAAAAGGATCATGTTACTGAGTTTATGAACTATGGTGAGATTGCTATTGCATCAGCCTCTTTATGACCTCTCTTGGATCAAGCCAACTATTTGCAAAAGTGAGACTTCAAAATGGAAGTCTTGCGAAGTTCCTCAGGTGACTTCTCACCAGTGGCCGGTAACAGGCCATGCTGAAGTGTTGGCCGGGCCTTAGGCATGGCTGTGGGAGGGGGAGGTTGAACTTTGGGGAAGACCTAAAGAAAACAGATGCTCTTAGAAGAGAACGCACAGTGGCTCTGTGCTGCTTGGGTAACTCTAGCTCCTAGATGTTCTTTGAATGCCAGAAGTGCAGCCGGGTGTGCTGTTTAAAGCAAGCGATCTCCAAGGAAGCAACCAACCAAAAACTCCACAAAAACATCTTAGTTGTGATAGAGATCACCCTGCCCAGCGAGGATACACTCCATGGTGAGGGTACGACAGAGGGAGTCTGTTTAAGGCAGTTCGGAGCCTCTTGGATTGAGACTGTCTGTCTGATGTGCAGCATAAGGGACTTTCATGGGTAATCCTGGTGCTGCATGACTTCTGCTGTATTGATTTCAGAATTGACCCTTCCCTCCTGCCCCACCCCTACACGGTTCCACTGAACTATATTCTGATATGGATGGCCTGCTTAAGGGGATCTCTGTAAATGGAGCTCATCCAGAGGTAGGGGCTTGAAAACTGTAGCATCTGAGGAACAGCCGGGGGACACAGAGTGGACAAGTTAGAAAAGGAACTACAGTCCCAAAGTACTACTAGAGGGCTGTAGGTCTCCTCGGAGTTCTTCCAAAGGTCAGAATGGTCAGCAGTGGGTACATGTTCAGGGAGAAATATTTAGCTGGTGTACAGGAGCACAGGGCTGGTGAGGACCCTCCCCTCCCTGCCCCCAAGTGGGGGTACAGGCTGCCTTGTGCAGGAATACAGCCTTCCTCTCTGTAGGTGCCAGAACAGGCTGGGCACTATCCAGAAGGGGTGTCCTAGAATGGGAGATTGACCCTTCTGACCTAAACCACTTGCCCACTATAGCCACTCCAATAGTGGCTAGAAAGGACTATTGGAAAGAAGAAAAAGTGAAGAGGAGTAACTGCAAGTGGTAAGAGAAGTAAGGAAATCTTTAAGAGCTTCTACTTATTTATAAAAATATGATCAAAGAAATTGATTTATGGTTTCTCTTGGAGAGCTAGATTTCCACTTCAGTTGAGTTTATTCTAAAAATTTCTAGGATGAAGGCATGTGTAGGTTGCAAGTTTGGATGCAGACTGGAATTGAGGGGAGGAGATGAGGAAGGGCTGTTCAGGTAGAAGAAGAGAGGGGAAAGTGCAGGGGTAGGCAGGCATGATGTGGGTTTTGCTGCCAGGCTGGACACTCTTCCATGGCACAGGATGTTGCTCGGTTCAGCCCTAGAAGAAAGGCTTCTGCAGTGAAGTGGGATCAAGTCCTCTAAATGCTGGTTGGGACCTGGTTTGGTCTTTATTTTTTTTTTTTTTGCTAAAAATGTCTGCTCCCCATAACACCCTGGAAGCTGAACTTAGCTCTAGATCAAGCACCTAACTGGTGATAGCTCCAAGATGGGCTGACCTCTTGGTGTAGCTGGCTGCCTTCTGGTTCCCCTGTCACTCTGCTTGTTGCTTGACAGGAGCCCTGGCATGGGCAGTGTTCTTCTAGGGAATAGGGCCTGACGTCTGAGGTCCAATGCCTTCTGAAGTTGTACTGAGCCTACTTGGTGATTCCCTAGTTCCCTGTGTGAGGCGTTTGTGTAACCAAATGAAAGAAAAATAAGACCCTTTCTACCTCACATGTATGCATCGATGTCTAGGGGTGTATTACTGTCCTACCCCAACCCCCTGCTTCTAGCCGTGTAGAAGGGAGAGGTGGCCTTGAAGGAATCCACAGTGTGGCTGGCTTCTGCTTTTCTCCTTCAGAGAACATCAGTTCTTCATTGCTAATAACTATCTTTCCCAAACGTGGTCTCTTTGTAAGTTGTATGCACACCTAGTTGTCTTTTTGTTGCTCACAAGTGTCCTCTGGGGTGGGGAGAAGATAAAGCTGAAACTGAATTGTCAAATGATGGATGCAGAGTGTAAGTGGGCAGGTGCAGGGCTGCAGACAGTGAAGTCGGGGTCCCAGCGCATTGCATTCCGTCTGGGACCTGTGGGCTGGGGAAGTGGGGGGAGCACTGGCTGCTGTGGGAAGAGGTTTGCCTGGATACTCTGTCGCTTGTTTGTATCTGAAGGATTTAAGTTACATGTCACTAGTTCTGTTACTGTTTATTTTTCCAGTTTCCTATCCGTGTAGTTCTGCAATCGCATGTTGACATGCTCTACCTAGAAGTAAGAGAACAAGGGTGGGATAATGGAAAGAGCATGGAGTTCTTTGCTCGGAGACTTCGACTATAATATACAGATCGAGCTTGATATTAACTTAGAGATGCTAACTACTAGGGCTCGGCCCTTAGATCTCTCTGGGCCTCTGTTTCTTCACTAACTGAATGGGGTGTGGCCAGGTCTCTTGAGTCCTTCTCGTTTCTGATTCTGTAAAAGCGTCACTTAATCTGAGTCACAATGTATACATTGAAAAAATAAGAGCAGTGCTTCCTTTTTCACATCTTGTCTCCCTGAGTAGAGTGGAATGGTTCAGTGTGGAAGTGTGTGTATGGCTAGAAGTTGCTACCTCACCGGGAGAGGTTTAGATGAGGCAAAGATGCTCTCCCTATTTCTCCCCACTTTCTCCCCACTCCTCATTTACTAAGGGCAAGAGCTGGGATTTCATCTTTTGTCCTCCACTCAGGGCATCCTCCTCTCCACGCCCAGACAATCTGCAAGGCCTGTTGACTCAACTTCCTATTTGGATCCTCACTTCTTGCCGGGTGCTCTACTCCAACCCATCCAACTAGGTCTCTGGCTGGATAATGGCAGTAGTCTCCTGACTGGCTTTCCTTCTTCCCCGTCTCCTTCCAGCTTCTCACTGTAGCCAGATCAGTGATTTGAAGTGCTCACTGGATTTTTGTCCTTCCTCAGCTGGAAACCATCCAGCTGCTTCTGAAGAAGACCCAAGGCCTATAGGACCCTACATGACCCGGGCCCTGCCTACCCTGATCCATGAGTGGTCCTGTTTTCCTCACTTGCTGGTTCCTTCCATGCTGGTTGCCTCTTTGCTTGTTCAGGGGGCTCTGCAGGCTTCTTGCCCCCTCGGTGTATTTGCCGTAGTCTTTCTGGGTCTTTGCACTGGTGGCTTCTCACCACCCAAGTCTGGGGATCGCCTTCTTGGGCACCTTCTCTGCCACCTATGTAAGCCATTACCTTGTGATTGGTCTCCCCTGCCCCAGCCTCCTTGCATTTATCAATACCTGGCACTTTAGTTGTCTGTCCAGGCTAGGTCCTGGGGTCCATGAGGGCAGCAGTTAGTATAGTCCTTATTCAAATCTCCAGTCCCTAGAGCATGTGTAGCATGTAGATAATGCTTGAGAAGCATTTTTACAAGTGAAATATAAGATTCACCTTAATGTTGCAGTGGGCTGTCTCCCACATCTTAGGATGTGTCTCCCTCATTCTAATACTAAAAATCTGTCACTGAGAGTTTTGCTTGAGCCAGGCTAGAATTGACCATGATAGGAGTCACTGGATTAGGGACCTATTGGGAATTCCAGTTCCCTAGGCTTCAACGTTGGTGTGCTTTCTCTTCTGAGTCCTCCTATGAGAAAAAATGGCCTGTGTCTCCCCGTTCACTCTGACTCACACGTTGTAAGAACAAAGGTCTCTGCTGATTTTACAGACGGTGAGCAGCCCCTCTGGTTAGATCCCCGTCTTTACAGGTGGGGTGAGGGGTAGACACAAGTATTTTTTGGTAGATAAGCGCAAGGAGGAAAACCTAATTGCTGCATTTCCAAAGTTGGTTTTAGAATTGGTTCTGAAAGAGGGGGTGGCTCTACTGGCGCTTTACCTGAAATCTCTCAGGTTTGTTTCCAGGGTGAGCTAGATGGGACGGTGGGACAGTGCTTGGCTCTACTTTCACTAGGTGGTGACCATTTACGGTGGTTGGTTCCCTGTTCCGGACCGTCTGCACCCCACTTCTGACTTCTTGACAAAAATCTCTTCTGTGCAGCCTTCTGTCTGAGGCTGAAACTCTAGAATTCACAAGCATTCTAGGCTGCTTGTTACATGAGCTAGAAGTATCCCTGTTTCTACCAGATTGAAGCCTGTCTTCTCCCCAGAGCATCAGGACTGCTATGTGTGGTATGTTAGCAGTTGGTTACTGCCCCGTGTGACTGCTCCTTCCCCTGCTGATGGGAGGTCTGCTCAACTCCTTTTTGTGCCTTGAGCTTTTCTGCACTGGTGCTGCTTCTAGAATATTCTTCTCTAAGTTCATTCAAGTTAAGTTTTATCTTTCTCCATAAACCCTACGTGATGACCTCAGGAAATCCATTCTCTGTACTCCAAGGCTGTTACTGTCAGTAGTGTTCGCACGTCACTCGATCTTGGCATCTGCTCATATCCTCTTAGGCCTGAGTCTGTCATGGGTCTGTGGTGTTATTAATTTCTTATTTTTATTTTTAAATTTCTTAGATGATTGTTTATCTTCTTACATACTTGCCTTATCAGCTCCTTGAGGACAGAGACCATGCCAGGGCCCAGCATAGTCTTATGTAATAGGTATCTGGTACTTGGTGGTGTGAACAGGGGGATGGACATCCAGGCATTTGAGATTGTGGTAGCTCAGAAGTTCTGAAGGGCTTGGAAAACACTGCAGGGGATGTTAAGTTGCAAGGGGAGTCTCGGGAGGGCAGGATGGGCTTACCACAGGGAGCCATGTTTTACACCCTTCACTTTAGGAACAAAACAAGTGTGATCAAGTAGAGAGATGGAGTCCTGCACATTCTAAGGTTAGCTAAAACACACGCACATTTCTCCCTGTTCACGGCTGTCTGACCTTGTGTCCTAGCCATTTATAATACTCTAATCCTAAAGCAGGGATGTAAAAGTTAAAAATTGAAAATGCTATTTAATGATCTTCCAGGTGGTTTCGGCAAAAGAATGCAGAATTGGGAGCCATGGCTCCAAATTCTTGTCCCATTAATGCAGTTTCTTTGCTGTGAGGACTTGGCCAAGTGGCTTAATGTCTTCAGCTGTTTTCTTACGTGTTAAATAGAAATCCGTGGATTTACCTCACAGTGTGAGAGTGAAAATAATGGTGTGAAGGAAACTGGAAAGAGTAGGGAAGGGAGTACTGGCCCAGAATGAGGGGTTATATTACAAATACAGTATGATCAGGAAAAATTGCCTAAGGAATGAAGGAGCTGTTTATAGAAGTCCCCAAGTTCTTGATTGGCGGGTTGTATTCTAGAAGTTCAATGACAACATCTTCCTCTGTTTGGGCTGCTGTAATGCGGTACCATGGACTAGGTGGCTTATGCACAACAAATTCCTTTCTCCTGGTTCTGGAGGCTGAAGTCCAAGGTCAGGGTCCCAGCATGGTTGTGTTCCAGGTTGGTGAGACCTGCTTCCAGGTCATAGATGGTGGTCTTCTCTTTGTATACAAAACTCTCCAGGGCCTTTTTTCTTTTCCCTTTTCTTTAAGAGTGGGGGGTGGGGTGGGGAGGGTGCATGGCAGTAAGAGCAGAGGGAGAGGGGAGAGAGAATCTTAAGCAGACTCCCTGCTGAGTACAAGGCTTGATCCTACGATCACGACCTGAGCCAAAATTCAGAGTCAGACATTCAACCCACTGAGCCATCCAGGTGTCCCACCAGGGTCCTTTAAGAGCATGGATCCCATCCACGAGGGCTTCACCCTCACGACTTCCTCACTTCCCTAAGGCCCAAATTGCTGATGCCATCACTTTGGGGGTTAGGCTTTCAACCTGGGTTGGGAGGGAGCACAAACCTTGAATCCATATCTTCCAGCATTGAGAATCTTTCTCGGAGAGGCCGTGGCCTAAGCGGTGATCCAGTTGAAAAACATGTGAAAGCATATCTAATGCCTCTGTCCAAAGCAGGTGCTGCTGTGAGACAGATTGTACACAGAGCTGCTTCTCTGGGGAAAGTGCCTCTCAAGACCTCTCCTGTCCCTAGTATTAGCGGCCTACAGAGACCTAGTTCCACCACTGTTCCTCTTCTCCCCCGCAGCATGGCACCCCACTGGGTTTTCAGCAGAGATGGACCTGCTCCTGTTTCTGGCTAGACTTTCTTTTTTTAAACTGCCATTGCTTTATAAGACATACTGCTTTTTTGCCACCTTGTCCCTGATGCAAGTCGTAGCTCTTCTATTTTGGTGGGTTTTTCAGCTAGTGGCTAGCAGGAATGTAGTATTCTACGTAATAAATGATCATTATGATTGCTTTGGTTGCGAGTGACTGGGACTTGATGCCATCAAGGGGTTTCTCGCCCACCATGGAAGGAGGTTGGCAGGGATGGGGGGGGTGCCGAGGGGCGGGCAGTCTGGGATGATGTGATCGTGCTCAGCTTCTATTTTGCTGTCCTGCCATCCTTACCTTGGGACTTCATCCACATGCCAGCACACCTGCGTCCTAGGCACAAAGGAGGTATAAGGGTGAACGGCAAAAGCTGTCTATTTTAAATATTTTGATAGTTTTTGTTTTTGAAGATTGATTTATTCATGAGAGACCCAGACTGAGAGAGGGGCAGAGACACAGGCAGAGGGAGAAGCAAGCTCCTCCCAGGGAGCCTGATGTGGGACTCAATCATGGGTCTTGGGATCACGCCCTGAGCCAAAGGCAGGCACCTAACCACTGAGCACCCAGGTGTCCCTATTTTAAATATTTTGAAACCATTTCAAACTTAAGAGAAAGTTGCCAGAATAATGGAAGGAACTTGTATTTCCTTGAATTGGGTTTTCATGTTTCAGCAGCTGTCTCTGACAGGAAGGGCTCCAGTCCAGGGTCATACCTGCCACCCGCTGGTCCTGGCTCTAGTTTCTTTGTCTGCAGCATTGCCTTGGTCTTTCCTTGAGTTTTCCGATTGGGACTTTTTAAAGATTCCATCATATTCTGGTTAGAACGGCTCTCCATTTGGGTTATGTTTTTGGCCAGATGCTGTGATGATTGTTGCAACCTATGGGATGACTCATGATATGATGCCTGATTTGTCCTGATACTGGTGCTGGTGTTGTGGGTCCTTTCAAATTCTCTTAACGCCCAGAAATTGGTTTTCTCTAAAGTTAATGGTTACCTTGGAGCATTGCTGCCCCCAGGTCCATCGAGTGGACAGAGTTAGGAAATGATTGTGTATAAACATGTACTCATACACACGAATATATGCTTGTTTTTTTATTTTTATTCTTTATTTTTTAAAAAGATTTTATTTATTCGTTCATGAAAGAGAGGCAGAGAAACAGGCAGAGGGAGAAGCAGGCTCCATGCAGAGAGTCTGACATGGGACTCGATCCCAGGACTCCAGGTTCACACCCTGGGCCGAAGGCAGGCGCTAAACCACTGAGCCACCCAGGGATCCCGATGCTTGTGTTTTTTTTAATATGGCTGGAGAAACACAAGTTCATGCCAATACCTTCTAATTCAGGCCAGCATCATTCCTCTCCATTTGTACTTGGCTTCCACGGTCTCAATGCTGTATACCCGATCTCCTACCTGAGCTGGTGG
Source organism: Canis aureus (assembly GCF_053574225.1). Taxonomy (NCBI): domain Eukaryota; kingdom Metazoa; phylum Chordata; class Mammalia; order Carnivora; family Canidae; genus Canis; species Canis aureus. The sequence continues at coordinate 2,267,096 of NC_135616.1, read as the reverse complement.
ACTCCATCCCACTTGTGTTGGGATCTCACTACCTCTTCCTCCAGGCCACCTACTTTATTTATTTTTTTTTTTTCAGGCCACCTACTTTAAAGGAAGACCATGCTCTTTGAGAGAATTGTAGATGAACATGCAGTTATGACAAACAATATGGAACAATCTCAGGGGCCCTTTACTCAGTTTTTCCCAGTTGCAATATCTTACCAAACTATAGTAGGATGTCACTGATATGTAAGAGATCCTGCAGATGGAAATGTTCCATACCTTAACCCTCTTCTGTAGTGTACCCATGTCCACCTGTTCTTTAGCCTCTGACATCTGCTAATTGGCTCTCTGTTTTGGAGCTTCAGCAGTGTGTTACACGTGTGTCTCCTACAGTATGTAACCTTGAATTGGTTTTTTTATTCAATATAATTCTTTGGAAACTGGCTTAGGTTGTTGCATGATAATGCATGCCTTATTGCTGAGTATGATTTCATGGCGTGGATATACCACAGTTTGACTGCTTGTCTGCTGAAGGACATGTGGGCTGTTTCCAGTTCATGGCTATTACAAATAAAGATGCTGTAAACACCAGTGTGCAAGTTTTTGTGAGTGTAAGTTTTCATTTCTCAGAGATAAATGCCCAGAAGTGCAGAAGCTGGGTTTTATGGTTCATCTTTAGTTATCAGGAAACTGCCTAAAGTATGAATAATCTAGTTTTTCCACACTCATCAGCATTTTGTTGTCATTATTTTTAAAAATAAACTTCTAAAATTAAAACCGTTTCAGATGTACAGAGAAACTGATGGTACCGAGTTCCCACATCCCTGTTCCTGGTTTCTCCTACTAACGTATTAGCATGCTACATGTGTTTCAGTTAAACCAGTGTTAACACGTTCTTAAGTCCATCCTCTGTTCATGTCTCCTTAGTTTTGTGCCCTGGATGGCACTTCTAGAGGTGAGGAGGGGTGAGGGGGAGCCCCGGGGTTGTCTCGGGTACTGTGGGGGGAGGAGAATTGGGACATGGGCCTTCCAGGACCCAACACAAAGGGATTCAGGCATATTCAAGGAAGAGGCAGCCCATTTTCTAAAATGCCAGTTGTCAGAACTGTCCAGAGGCTTCTGGAACTGCAGGCCTCTGAAAGGACCCTCAATAAATTGCCCTGTCATTAGATTTTCCACGTTACTTTCTTAGCTGTTTAACATGTTTGACTTGTGAGGATAAAGGCCCTGTGGTGTGCTTCGGCAGTTTGAGGGGGAGGGAGGCTAAGAGAGACGTCTGCCTCTGATGCAGTGAGAGGAGGTTAGTGAAGCCCAGAGGATTGTCCCTGGGCCCTTGCCTTAGGGGTTAGCATTTTAATTAGCAATCTATCACTGTGGTGCTGAATAATTTAGAATTAACAAAAAGCTAACTGAGGCCCCATGTGGTACTTCATATACGTAGAATGTAAATAGCCTGGAACCTTGCCCTATGTGAGATTTTACAACTTTCTCTAATGGTGTGTTTTATTTCTGAGTAGTTGGGTAACCTAGACTGTAAGCCCCCAGGGCAGCAGTGGCCTTTATGCTGAATACACAGGTTTCTACACAGGATGATAAAGTGGTTTTTTTTGCCTCACACATGAGGCCAGATGGCAGATGGGCTTGGGCTTATTTATTTTGGAGATTTGAACATTCAAGTTACATATAGAGCTTTAAAAAAATGGCAAAAAGAGCCCTAGGCATAGGAGATAATCACTTAACTACGGATCATTGCCTGTCTCAGTTGGGAAGAAGGAAGTGAGGGGGCTTCATGGAGGGTGATGGGCCTTAAACCAGATCTTTGAGCTAATGGGGTGTGGGCCAGAGGACAGCAAGGAGGGACTCTTCATGGGGTAATCCAATTCTGATTACTGCAGTTATTTCTTCCTGTGACTAGCTCTCCCCATTGAGGCTGGGACAGTTGGTAAATCTCGAGACTAAAGGGGGAGGCGGAATGGTGTGGCTCTGGAAGGATGGAAGAAACCAATGCCAGGAGTTCCTTAACCCCATCACCTGTGTAACTTTGGTTTTGTCTTTTTTTTTTTTTTTTTTTTTATGCACCCAGGCCTGCTGGGAGCGGGGGGTGGGGTGGGGTGGGGAAGCAGGTTTTGTCATTTCAGGGGTCAGTAATCTCCTAGGTTTAAAAACAAAACTGTCTTCAGTACCTGGACACCCGTGGTGATGCCAGCAAAGATATCCACTATGTTGCCTCAAACAGGAGGGTGCTCAGTGAGGTCTTTGAACTTCCAAATCAGGAACACATACAAGGGGGCAAAAGCAGGGGGAACCCTCTGTGATACAGTGAGGATTTTCCTTAGAAACAGTCCTGGCTGGGTTGTGCTTGCCAGGGTTGGTAGTTGATAAAAGTACTCTTGGGGGATTTATTTAACTCGTGCTGATTTTCGCTATCCTTTCCAGGGAATTTTTCCTCTTAAACTTTGTCATCTTTTGGTCACTTGCAGGATTGAAACCATGGATTTAGTAGATGCGTTCATGATTGTCAGCTCTTTCCAAACGAAACAAAGACTGATATCCAAGACTGATGTTCGTGAAAGATGTACTTGCACTTGGTTTTGCTAAAGATGGAAACGCAGTAGGTCATACCTAGGGTAGGGGGTGGGGAACTCTAGGGTTTCTCCCCCCCCACCTTCCAGTCATGCTTTGAGGAAGCAAGGGTGATCTGGTTGTGACAGTTGTCACCCCATTGATCTCCAGTGTTGACTGAGCTGATTTGGCCAGCTGGGGGTGGCATGATGTCCCTTTCCTCTTCACTCCAGGTACAGTCCTCTCAGAGCTGTGCACTCGATGGGAGAGGAGCACCATCTCTGATAGAGGACTGTTCTTTGGTCAACGGTGTGTGAGTAGCTGCCCTTCCCTGCTCGAACCTCCAAACAAGCTCTCAAGGTCCATTGATAGTCAAGCTTCTAAGACTTCCCTGCAGACTTGATTTAGAGTCCTGTATTGAGTCTCTATCCATGGCGTCTTCATGGGATACCCTTCCCTCAATTTAGTATCCTGATATGGAATCTTAAGAAATCAAAACTCTGAACCTATTGTGATTTTTTTTTTTTTTCTTTCTTGGTAAGTGGGGATGGTAAGTAGGAGTTAGAGGGGACATCTTCTATTTGTGTACAAAGCAGTTCAATGTTTTTTTTTTTTTTTTTTTGCAATGAACTTGTAACTCTTAAAGTACTAACAAATTGGAATAAAATGCTTGAAGCACTATAGGACCAGTAATTGAGATGTACCAGGTTGCGGTGGGTTTGTTTTTAACCTGATGTTTAAGCAGAAGACTTCATGTGCTCATGCTTGTCATTTCTGTGGCTTAACTAAAAAGTAAGCATGACCATCTGAGAAAATAATTTGGGCTTCTTTTACCAGTATTTCTTGTCAGGTGAACTCACCAGTGGATCACTCAATACCTATGGCAGTAAGTCCTAAGGCTGGTATGCATTCTCAGGAAGACAGGAATGGCAGGCTGGTAATTGGCATAGGGTAATGACTTCTCTAGTAACTGAGGACAGGGACAAGCCCGAGTTTCTCCATTTTAGGAGACAGAGAATGATTGATGATTGACGGAGTCTAGACCTCGGGGTGGAGGAGAGCCATCCACCAGCCTTGTGTCTTGCAGAAACTGTGATGAGGGACCTGGCCCTGGTTTCCAACCAGGCAATTTTATTTACTTTTTAAAAAGATTTTATTTATTTATTCATGAGAGAGACACAGAGAAAGAGGCAGAGCCACAGGCAGAGGGAGAAGCAGGCTCCATGCAGGGAGCCCGACTTGGGACTCGATCCTGGGTCTCTAGGATCACACCCTGGGCCGAAGGTGGTGCTAAACCACTGAACCACCTGGGCTGCCCCAACCAGGCAATTTTAAATGTTAATCAGTGGTATTCTGGTAGATGCCTGTCAGTCTCCTGATTGGGTCACCCATTACCTTTCCAGGTCTGCAGACCTGCAGACAACTGCTGCAAGATGGGATCCTGCCCAGCACACTGGAGACCCTTCAAAGCCCTGCCAAATAACTGGACCAGACCCTGGTGATAGAAGGAAGGTGGGAGGACCCCTATGAAGCAATATTCAGTTCATGATCCATCAATGCCAAGTTGACTCCCACATTTTTTTTTAAAGATATTAATTTGTTCATGAGAGACACAGGTAGAGGGAGAAGCAGGCTCTATGCAGGGAGCCCAACGTGGGACTCGATCCCAGGACTCCGGGGTCATGTCCTGAGCCGGAGGCAGACACTCAACCACTGAGCCTCCCAGGCACCCCTGACTCCCACTTTTAACACTGCTTTACTCGGTTGTAGCTTCAATAGGAAGGAGTGTATTTCGGGATAGAAACTCCATTAAAAATCTGAATACTTTGAGTTCAATAAAGACTTAATTCTGTAGGAAGCATTAAGTCACAGATTCAGTATATGATTGTGAAAACCTTGTCAAGGAGACCTTTCCCATAAATGAAAGCACCGCCAAATGGGGGGAGGGGGGCCCTTACAGTTGCCTGTGAAGCTGCCTGCTTTCCTCAGACCCTCACTGATAACAGGGGTGAGGTGTTAGCCATGACCAGTGGTGTCCTTGGTTGGGCTGGGATGTTAGGCTGTAGTTGAAGAGTGTACTACCCGTAATGTGTAGACTTAAGGGGCATAGTTGAAGTCCTTTTCGCCCTCATTGGGGGCCTGAGTAATTCTGTAAAGATTACAGAAATGCAAGTGTGTTGTAAAAGATGCCCTGGGTTAGAGGTGATGAGCTCCCTGATGCCCTAAATTGCAAGTTGGGTGTGCGCCAGCTTCTGTGGTCTTGGGGTGCCTCGTCTAAAACTATCACGTGCAATTATCTTGTGGTTTTAGGCAAAAGAGAGACTTTGTTTCCTCGAATTTTTCTTTGCCTGGAATGTTGCACCTTCATGAACTTGAATTATTTTGTGATGCTACTTGTGGTAAACATCAGATTCTGCTCCTGCCTATATGGCTAACAAGAATTTTGGGAAATTCAGACACGGAAGAAGGGATGTTAGAGGTCCTCGAATCCATCTTTTGTGATCTCAGAGGAGAGATTGTCACGATCATGCTACCCACCTCTGTTACATGTGTAAGCAGGTAATTGTCTGGAGTCCGGGCTGGCTTAGAAGCGCCAGCTCCGTGGGTTCCTTGTTCCTTCCACTGCAGCTTGCTGAAACAACCTGGTGCGAGGGCTGCCCGGTCCCTGAGGACGGAAACCACCCTTCTCAGCTTGCTTTTAGGAAATGCTGACTGGACCTGAGGCTGTTTTTTGGGAAGGGTGCTCACAGTTCTACCAGAAACGCGGTGCAGAGCGGTTCCCACAGTGTCAGGCGCCTGTGTTGCTGGTGATGTCTGAAGCTAACAAGATCTGACAGGAGGGTAAACGGAGATTCTGTGTCTCCGGAGAGTTTGCCTTTTCGGCCTTGAGCCGCTGTGGGAGGGAGGGGGTTCCCCTTGTTCCTTAAGTTGACAGGTCAACAAAGTAAAATGGCCTTGCAAACAAAGTGTTGCTGGGCTAGTGTGGTGGTGGTGGGGAAACCCGAGCCTGGACAGGCCTCCTTTACCAGTCTTCTGGGGGAGTGGAGGGCACCCAGAGAACACGCCAGCCCGGAAGGAGCCGGATGGCCTCTGCCCACCGCATGCTTGACCTCAGGAGGGATTTATTCCTCTATGTGACTTCTCCCCCTTGCAGAGGCCTGAGGGTGGTGTGGGGAGAGGAGCGGGTACAGGTGGGCCTGGAGGGGTCTCTTCCCACCAGGTCTAGAATCCTGTTGTCATCTTGGAAAGTACACAGCCTGGGCTGTGATTCGTTTCAGAAGATCTGCTGATTGCACTGTGTTCCATGAAGGCACTTTTTGTTATTCACTACAGTTGCACGAACACCAAACAGAACCCACTGAAATGTAAAACGTGGCGGCTGCTCCCCGTTTGTGAAAGGGTCTGCACCAAGGGCGCTCTGCTTTGCCGTGGATGTTGCGATTAGTGCTGCAAAGTGTGAGCAGGAGAGGCTGCCCCAGCAGGACTAGGATGTAGGGTGGGGTCTGTGGTGAGCTGCTGAAAGCTACATCTTCCGGTAGCAGCGCTCCTCTGACGCTTCGGGACGTGGATGCTGCTGCCCGAGGAGGGCTGGCACGTACAGGACTCGGGGGGTGGGCCCTCCAGAACCTGATCATCTGTCCTTCAATATCATCCTGTGGAGGGAGGTTTGTAAGGCACCATGTGACGTACAGAGCTCAGGGCTGGTCCCAAGTTGGCTTCTGGGATATGCCACAGATTTCCTGGCCATCTAACATTCCAGTGTTCACCTCCTTGTTGGTCCCACAAAGCTGTGTCTGAGCATTGTTGTCAATCATCTAGAAGATAGACTCTTAACAGGCAAGTGCCCTTTATGGAAGGGCTGATGTCACTAGTAGAGCAGCACGGTCATTCCAGGTTGTTTGACAACATATTAGATGTTCTTCTCACCTTGTGTTAGAAACGGGGTGCAGGGATTCCTATTTTGAGTGGTAACAACATTTTAACTGTATGCTAGTATTTGGCAGGAACTTGCTTGGGGGGTAGGGAGGTGAGGGGAATGTTCTGAAGGTTATTTTTCTCCTGCCGTTGCTGTTGAAGAATGCTAACATGCAGAAATTTTAGAACTTGATTCAGAGAATTTGGGCCAAACAGAACAGTTTTAGAAATAGCCCCTTTTGGGGGCACCTGAGTGGCTCAGTCGGTGAAGTGTCTGCCTTTGGCTCAGGTCGTGATCCCAGGGTCTTAGGATTGAGCCCCCGAATCTGGCCCTCTCCTCTCCCTCTGCCCCTCCTCCAGTTTGTGCTCTTACTTGCTCTCAAAGTCTTAAAGGCCTTTCCCTTCAAGATCAAAGCCCAGAGGAATTTGAGAATGTAGCAAAGCCTCCTTTGCAAGAAGGGCAACTTGTCTGCCCTTTACTGGGAGATACTACCATTGAAGGAGTGGCCTGTTGGCCACCTGCATAGCATCCAGGTGACCTAGCATGTAATGATTTCCATAAACCAAAAAGCAAACAAAACCAAACCCCTAAACTGGTTTGGACAAAAGCTGGTGGCTCTGCCCTGGGTTAGGTTTCTCAGCCTCCCAGCTTCCGGAATTGGGGCATAATTGAAGTCATGGAAACACAACCCTCTCAAAACCCACCTCATCCTGTTTTTCCTCTAGAGTCTCTCTCTCCCTTTGCCATTGGCTTAGCAGTGGGTGTGGCTTCTGCATCTGGACCTGGATTTGGGCGCTCAGGACTCTGAGGACACGTGGCCTCAGCACCCTGGTTGACTCACAGGGAAGATGGTTCAGAACTTGGTTGTCTGTAAGGATGCTTTCTGAGGATCACCCAGGTCTCTGCCTCAGGGGCTGAGGGAAGCTGGCACCGGGGCTGTTTGTTCTACAAGCTGTTCTACAAGCTGTTTGGTGGGGGGGAGGGTAGGATATGATGGGAGGGACTCTGATGCTCCTGGAAACCCAGGCCTTCCTAACAGCCCCTCTTTCCAAATGCCTTCACTATCTATGGTCTAGTCCCATAATTCGGTGTTGAGCGGAGAGGGTTTTTTTTCTGGGTTTAATCCGCCCTAGATCATGAGCTCCACAAGGGGGCAACCATGACTTTCATTCCCCTGTGCTCAACCCCCAACAGTGAGTCCTCACTGAGTGCTCTAGGAAGGACACAAACCCAGGAATGTCTTGAGGGAGAAAGGACGGGATGGTGAGGGAGGGAGGAAACCAGAGCATGAGAGAAATGGTTCAGAGGCTTTTCCTAGGGAAGTGTTGAGACCCGGCTTGGTGGTATTTGGGGGTGGGTGTTGGATATGGACACCCTCTCCACACAGTTATGGGCTCAGTGTTACTGAATCGAGGGCAGAGCGGGAAGTTAATGGCACTAAGGATTTACTTTGTCCCCGTCCTTAAGCTCGGTTTCCTCTCTCTGAGGTCACAGCTGTGACTGGTGGTGAAAATCTAGGGGAGAGATTCCAGCGTGATCTAAGGACCCAACATTCAGATGCTTGGACTGGGCTGCTGAGCTGCCCCCATAAGCTCCCACGGCTGTGCCTTCCCTGTACCAGCTCCATGCTTGTCCACAGGAATGTATTGAGTGACAGGACTGTCCTTTTCTGAGGTGGTCTTTGAGGGAGATGAAAATGTCTGTTTTTTGGAGAATGCTGGTCATGGACTCTGAGATGAAGTAAATATTAACCAGTCTGTGGATTCTTTAAGAGAAAAACATTGCCTAAGACCTACCTGTAAGGCCCCTATCCATGCTGGGGACCTACAGCTGTGGCCTCTGAACGGGTGACTTCAACAGAGCCTGCTGTGTAGCCTTGCCCTCCATAGGTAACTGCTAATCATGAAAAACAAAAAAACCAACTTATATTAAGCAGGATTCAGCAGAGCAATTATCCCTGGTTGATCCTAACTTAGGGATGCAGGTAATCCCCCACCCCCACCCCCCGCCATGGATCCCATTGTTGCTTCTACTTCCATGCCTAAGTGGGATATTCTTGCTTGATGTCTCCTTAATTAGGAATTGTTGATCTTAGCATGTCGTGCCTGTCAACACCTGTGCTGTGACTTGCTCCTGTCCACATGGTCTGTGGCTGTGTGAATCTTGTTTCCTTTGTGGTGCTCCAAAATCTGGCTTTGTTTCATTCATTCATTCACTCACCTGCTGGCTTGTCCTAGTATTTACAAGGGTGCGCGAGGCCTGAGCAGAAGCGTTCCTGCTGTCTGAGGCTCAGCCTTGAATTAGGGCAGCAGTGTAAACAGAAGCAGGTGGAATATGAAGTGGAAGGTGAGTGAGGGCTCACCGGAAGCCTGGGCTCTGTGGCTGTCTGCTGGGTAATGGGGTGGGTCACATGGCTCTGAGCTGGAGATTCCTGGGCTTGTGAGTTTGGGCCCAGCCACAGAAGGTGGTTTGATCATCAAATGATGATAAACTAGGACGCCTGTGTGGGTCAGCAGGTGGAGCCTCTGCCTTGGGCTCAGGGTGTGACCCTGGGGTCCCGGGATCGAGTCCCGCATCGGGCTCCCTGCATGGAGCCTGCTTCTCCCTCTGCCTGCATCTCTGTCTCTGTGTCTCTCAGGAATAAATAAAATCTTAATGATAAACCTGGGAGAGCAGCTTGGAAATGCTAGGGGATTGGTACATATGGCAGGTTTTCTGTCGGGGTTGACGTCCTTGAACGTCAGTCAGAAGGTGAAGGAAAGCCTCTCTCCTGACAGCGTGGAGGAGGTGAGAGAGCAGGTATGGCCCAGGCCCGATCCCGGTCTTGGGGAGCCTCTGCCGGCAGTTAGCTGTGGACTTCCTCAGCTGGGGACTGTTGATTCCCCCAAGTGACCGGCAGCTGTGAGCAAATCTGTCCATCTGTGCGACGGCGGCGGCCTTCAGGTGCGAGGGCAGCAGGGGAGCAACGACTGGGCCGTGCAGAAGTGCATAAGGAGCTGAGCCCAGCCGCCAGCGCTTCGGCGGTGCTACATCTGGGGTTCATCTGGTGACTTCACGGCAGCTCCTCGGTGCGGCCGTTCTGAGTCCTCGAATGCCCAGGCCCGGCGGTGCCTAGAGCATCCCAGAGGCACAACGGGTGGGCGGCCCCCCGATGCTCTTGGCAGGGTGTTGCGGCTGGCAGGGTGCAGGGGACCCTAGAGAAACCAGGCTCTTGGGCCAGGTGGCGGGGAGGGCCCTGTCCACGCATGGAGGCCCCAGAACCTGCACGGGAACAGCTGGGGCCCACATGAGGAGAATGCAGTTGTGGTCCTAATGGTCAGATGGCTTTGTGAGAAGGTGGAAAGGGAGGTGAGGGGCTATCTGCAAAGGTAGGGAGCAGGGCCTCACCTGCCTGTTGAGGTGCTGGGTATAGAAAAGGACAAATGTGGCTGAAGGTGCTGAGGCACTCAGTAATGCCTGTGATGCACTAACTGGGTGGCTGGGAGTCTTTCCTCCTCTCCTCCTTGTGTTCTAGGTATTTGAGTATCTGTGCTCTGCTGGGTACGTGGCCCCAAGAAAATATTATATAAAACTAATGCAGCTTGCATATAGATGTCTTTGCCCTCATTACTTGGTGATCCCTATCGCCACCTCACATTCTCAGAGAAAGGGCATTTGGTGCCCCTTTGCACATTAGCTGTCCTCCTCAATCCTGCTCCCACCTAGGGAAATAGCAGCATTGTATTTGTTCAGCCCAGGGTCCTGTAATTCCACTGTTAGTGGAGGGCTTACTCTATACTGGGCACTAGGTATGCGTTTGTAAACAAAACACATGATTTCTGCTATCAGAGCTTCACTCTAGTGGGAGAGACCAACCCTAGATTACTATGCAGGTAAACGTAAGATCAGTTGGAAGGGTGCTACACTGAGATCTAATAGGTGGTACAAAAATTACAGGAGTGCCTATTCTAGATTGGGGTGACCTCTTGGAGAAAGGGAAAGATGAGAAGAAATTAGAGGAAAGGATTTGGTTGGAGTTGGGGAGATAAGTCCATTTCAAGCAGAGGGAGAAGCCAGTGCAAAGGCCCAGAGGCAAGGAAAGAAATCGTAAGGTTAGAAGAACTATAATACAGGTCAGAAGTCTAAATAATAGAGCAGGGTCTTGAGAGGAGGGTAGAGAGGTAGGCCAGAGTCACACAGGGCCTTTTGGTGAGGTGTAAGAATTCTGGATTTCATCCTAAATTTAAGGAACTCAATGGTTGGAATTTTATTTTATTTTATTTTATTTTTTTATTTTTTTTTAATAAATTTTTATTTATTATTTATGATCGTCACAGAGAGAGAGAGGCAGAGACATAGGCAGAGGGAGAAGCAGGCTCCATGCACCGGGAGCCCGACATGGGATTCGATCCCGGGTCTCCAGGATCATGCCCTGGGCCAAAGGCAGGCGCCAAACCGCTGCGCCACCCAGGGATCCCTCAATGGTTGGAATTTTAAAGAGAGGAGTCACACGCCTGAATTTAGGCCTAATGATTTCAGGTACAACATGGAGAACAAATGGTTTTGGGTGGGGGGACAGGACTTGAGGTGGAGAGATCAGTTAAAAGAGACTGTTGTGGCTTAGTTGGAAGACGACACTGGACCTGGGTACAAGTGCTAGAACTTGGTGATGTGCTGGGGAGATGATGGGAGACGGGTCATGGTGGGCTCCTAGCTTTTGGCTCCATATCAAATTGGGAGCACTGTATACTGAGATACCATGTTGAGATTCTTTCCTAGAATCATATGTAAAGCTAAAGATGGGACTTTGTGCCTGTGGATCTTTGCATCATGAAATAATGAATTTTACTAGTTCTATAGATGACAGGTGTTTAGCAGTGTGGGAGTTTATTTTATTTTTTACAAAGTGCAACATACTCTTGCCATCAGTTGTGCTCCTTGGTATTTATCCAAAGGCAGCGAGAACTTAGCTCACGTAAACCCGCTTGCTAGTGTGGATATCCTCAGCTTTATTTGGAACGGCCCAAACTTGGGAGCAGCCAAGATGTCCTTGAGCGGGTGAATGGATGCATGTGGGAGAATGGTACATTCTCCTATCCCATGGGATGGATAGTCTGTGCTTGGATGGAAACGAGCTACCAATCTACCACCTGGGAGACCTTTGAATGTGTATTTATAAGTGAAAGAAGCTAATCTGAAAAGCCTATGAATTACAGGGTTTCAACTTCATGATAATCTGGAAAAGGCAGAACTACAGAGTAAAAGGATCAGGGGCTGCCAGGGGTTGGAGGGAGGATGTTAAGGCAGTGATTCTGTTCCATATGTGAATACCATAGTGGGTGCCAGTCCTTTCCTACTTGTCAAAATCTGAACAGCAGGACACTGAGAATGAACCCTAACATAAACCACAGACTTGGAGTTCTGTGTCAGGGGAGGGGGATTGTAACAAAGGTACCACTCTTGAGGGGGATGTTAATAGTGGGGAATGCTAGGCCTGGGGTGGGGGCAGGGGTGTATGGGAACTCTGTACTTTGTGTTCAGTTTTTGCTATAAACCTAAAAACTTGAAGTCTACTGAAAGTGGGGCGCGGGGGGTGTGGATAGGAGATTGTTGAGTGAGTACTGATACTGGATGGTTACCTAGGAGTCCATTTTAAATAGGAGTATGTTTTGATACATATTTCTTGAAGGCTACTACCTTGGTTAGTTGGGTTCTGGTTGAGATTTGACTTTTTGAGATTTGAATTTTTAAATTGGAACAATCAGAAGGCTTTTAGAGGCTGTGGTCCTAGAAAAGGCATGGGATCTCACTGGAACCAGAGTAAGTGCCATTTTCTCCTTGTGATCCTAAAACTGGAACAAGAGCTTCTGGCTCCTGTGTTTGACTACTAGCATTTGTAAAGGATGTTAACTTTTAGAAACATTAAACTTATGTTGAAGGCCTCTTTGACACCGTGATCTTCTGTATCTTATAAAGCTTTTTAAAGATTTTGTTTGTTTGGGAGTGAGCTAGTGTACAATAGTGTGTGAGGGGCAAAGGGGAAAAGCAGACTCCCCACTGAGCAGAGAGTTCCACGTGGGGCTCGATCCCAGGACCCTGCAACCATGCCCTGAGCCAGAGTCAAACATGTAACTAAGTTATCCAGTTGTCCCTTTATATAAAGCATTTTTACATTTTAGTTTATAGTGTTTATTGAGCTCTTCAGTGTTCAGAAATTCCTAGTTCTCAAAAGCTAATCAAAGAAAATGACTTTTTTTTTGATAAAAAGATGGTTGGCAAGTCTTATGTGAGCACACTTTGCTTTTTCCTCTTTATATCTGTTTTGATGAAAAGTCCTGTGCTATCAGGGGGTACTGGGCAAAGCATCCTAATGACTTCTCTGAAGGACTTGGGAGGTGGGAGTCTCTTTCATTAGCATGTATTTTAACTGCCTGGAGGTAGTAGTTCACAGGGATGGGTGTACCAACGTGAGGATTTGTTTTAACTCAAAATATCAAGGATAAGATGAGATCTTCCATTCAGGGATCAAGATATGTAGCTGGTTGACTATAAGCACTGTAGTTCTTTGAAATCTTGCCCTAATATGGGTCTTATTTTTTTCTTTAAAGATAAGAATACTGGTTAAATTAAGCTTCATTAAAAACTATTTTTAAGACCAAGTATAATGGAAAACATTAGTCATAGTTCACTGTACCTACCTGGAATGAGGTGTGGTCTTACATGCTGTGCCACATGATTGCTTCCTTCCTGGGCTGATGGTAGCTACTGTTTATGGAATGTATTCGGTGCCGGAAACCTTATATATGTGGATCTGGAAGTTTGGAAAACAAGTTTCACTTTTGATTTTGGGGGTGGTCTGAGAGTTAAAACCACTAGAAGAGTTGCAATTGGAATTAAAGTCTGTACTCTACAGTGGACCTTCTCACTCAGTTCTACCTTTTCATCTTGTTACAAGCAAAGTATCTAGAAGGCAGATGTTAGTGCTGCAAGACCTGTGAGCCTCAGTCTGTGGTGTTACAGCCAATGTCAAGTAGGGGTGCCATAGAACTGCCTTGGACAGGTGAGCATCCTTTGGATTTTAAGGGGATTTAGGAGAAGGAAGCTTTAGCACCCTCCCTTGGCCACTCCAGGGCCTTAACCAGACTACCATTGTGGAAAGTCTTCCTTATGACTGATCAATTCTGCTTCTGTTTGGCCTGTCTCAATTATAGGTGCTTGTCGAACATGTCAGTGGGTTATTAATCTGTATTTTTGCTTGCTAATCCTATTGTAAGAAGCTTCCTCATGGTACTTCCAGATAATGGATAAGAAAGGTAAACTCTGGTGGTTGCTGTAAACGGAAACTTCAGGTACTGAGGTGATTGAGAACTCTGCCCAAGCTCTTTGGGCTCCACCTTGACATCACCACTGGAGCCATGCCTGCTCCTCCCCAGCATGCTGGTGGGCTTAGAACTACCTTCACCAATGCCCCCCCCCAAAAAACAAAACAAAACAAAACAAAACAAACTACCTTCACCAATCAAAGGCAGCATGGTGTAGGGGCATCAAGTGTTGGGATTTTTAAGATTAAAGGAGCCATGCTTCTTTTTTTTTTTTTTAATTTTTTTATTTATTTATGATAGTCACAGAGAGAGAGAGAGAGAGAGAGAGAGAGAGAGAGAGAGGGGCAGAGACAAAGGCAGAGGGAGAAGCAGGCTCCATGCCCCGGGAGCCCGACGTGGGATTCGATCCCGGGTCTCCAGGATCGCGCCCTGGGCCAAAGGCAGGCGCCAAACCGCTGCGCCACCCAGGGATCCCAGGAGCCATGCTTCTTGTACAAAGAGGAGACTCTTGACCTCTGTATTGTATGGACAGGATTGTCAGGTTTCTTCCAGTTGACTACTCTGGTAAGCTTCAAATTCACAGAATTGATAGGATCATCTTAAAAAAAATGGAAACAATACAGGGATCTCTAGAATAAGTGAAAGTCCCCATTCCCTTATCCCTCCTTTCTCAGTCCCTCTTAATTTCTCATACTGGCTAGCCACTCTTCCTTTTTAGGCACATAGGTTCTACATACAAGCATGGATTCTGTTTTTACATAAATGGGGAAGGCCCTTTGTGAGACGGCAGCATGCCTGGAGGGCCCTAGCCTCGGCTGAGAAGGGTTCTTGTGCTCACGGAACGCAGGGGGGCCACGTGCTCTTGTGTGGGTTCTCATGGGGTCCTGGGCCTCACTAACATCTTGCTGTACTCGCTGATCACATGCGATCTGACAATGGGAGATTACAAATGGAGCTGCAGATGTGCTCTGAAGCTCCAGAGGGCAAGGACATTACAGCTTCGGATACTGGTTTTACTCAAGTCCCACTCATGAGCTAACCTCATTTTATTTTTACAAGGAGAATGGAATCTTTCTCCCTGTTCTCAGGCTGCTTTGCTCATAAGTTGCCAGAATATACTCCATCTACTAGGTGTGTCTTAAATCCTGGGTCCTGTGTTACTGTTAAGATGACCTTTGTCATCATTTACAGGATCCCTCCTAGCTTGGGAGTCACTATTTTGAATTGAGTGCTTAAGCACAACATCACGCCTTAAACGAGACCTCCTTTTAGTCTTCTAGACATTGACTGTGACCATAACTCTTACTGAAACTACAGTGTATAAAGTGCAAATGTGCTGTGCTGTCCTGTTGGGTAAGCTGTAATTTAACTTGGGTGATGAGTTTATGTCCTTGGATGTGCATATTCTTGTGAAAGACCTGAGAACACAAATTACTTTATAGCTATGACAATGAGACAACCGCTTTAAACCTGCATGAATATGCCACTGGTAGTGACTGTAGTTTGGTTTCCTACATTTTTCATAAGGAAAATCTTAGCTGCTTGTCCAAGTGTAAAATCCAGAATACACAAAGGCATGAACAATGGGTATGAGTCATTTTTTGGTATAATAGCTTTTTAGAATATGGATTTTTTGATCACTAATAGACAGTGGTCTTGTCCCACCACTCTCTGTAGGTTTTAAGAACCCTAGTGTCACAAATAAGGAAATTATTATTCTAGCATTCCTGACTTTCAGCATCTAAATCCTGAAACATCATAGGTTTCTTCAGTCATTTGGTCCTGTGGGTGGTTTTGTAAACAGACCACCTGCTCAAATTCCACTCCTTTCCTGGAGAAACTTGTGATGTCAATACTTGTGATTGATGTTGTATGTGATCAGGGTAATGGAGTATGTTTAAAGCTCCCTCCTGGCCCCACTGTTTAAGGCTTTAGTAAGTTCTAAATCAAAAATCACCAGGAAGTTGCCCTTGGAGTCATGTTGAGAGCCCTGGTACCTCCCTCACTAACATACACTGGTCCTCTTCCCCTGTCTTACTGTAGGAGTGTGAGGCCTTCAGTTTCTCAACCCAAACTCCTCATCCCTGAATACTCTGCTCAGACTCCACCCAGTGAGTGTCCGGTTGGTGGGTTAAGCCCTTAAACATCCAAGGAAGAAGGCTCTGGAACCCTGAAACGGCTTAGACTGTAGGATTAGTCTGGTGTCTTAAGTGCCTGCCACCTCAGCAGGAAACATGAGGGCTCAGCTGGGACACGGGGTGGGCAGACTGCCTTCCACGCAGGCCTAGAAATCGAACTGCTGTATAATGTATTGGTCTTCAGATGAGGAATTGTGGTCTGGAGAGGATTTCCTCTTTGTGATGACTCGGCACTCTTGTTTACATAATTCTTTGTTCCAATTACTGCTCTTGCTGTGCCCCCAGCTAGTTTAGACCAGCGAGCACCAAGGGAGGCTGGGAGCTGAGTGAGTGTTCCCCTGGGACATGAGAGCTCTGGGTTGCTGACTTTGTGCATCCCTGGAGCTGAAAGGCAGAGTGAGAAAGCTAGACCCCAGGAGGCGGGATACAGGGTGGACCTTTCCCTCAGAGAATCGGGGTAGATCACCGTGCTGCCGAGTGATGAGGTCAGAGGGCTGATCTCTTTTATGTCCCTTAAAAGTGTATATATACTCCAGTGGCTCAAGAGGGTTTCCTGGTACAATCCGATCCTAGCTATGTGCAGACTTCTTAACAAAGGTTTTAGAAGAAGAGAAGCTAGTGTGTATTGGAATTTTCCCAGAACCAAGTGTCTTTCCTGTCTAGTCTTACTTAATTCACATGACAGCGTCTTGGAGTTTGTCCCAGTTTTGCAAATGGTGGAGCCTGTATTCATTTACTTATTTCTGATAGTGAAAGGCATCCCCTGTGCTTCGCATACAGTTGCAACACTGAAAAATAACTAGATAAGCAAATATGTTGTACAAAAAAAGGAAAACTAATATTCAAGTGACATTCATGTCCTTTTTGCAAAAAGGAAAAGCCACACAGTAAGAAACACTTAGAGTGGACCCATGAGGTATTCAGAATGTGTGATATGCACGTGAAACAACTGAACTGGGGTCCCTCAAGCATGCAGTCTCTATTTAAAACTAGATCTGACCTCCAAGTGCCCAGATTCCAAGAAGCTTGATAATAGAATTTGAAGATCCTATTCTTAAAGTTATGATCCTTAGAGTTTTTGACCCTTCCTGAGGGGGGTGGAGATCGTCAAGGTGTGGTACTTTCTCCTGGAGGGTGATGAAGTTGAGGAAGGAACCCAGTGGTGCCCAGCCCACTGTTCCCAGGAAGAATTCATGGTGGGTCACAGCATGAGAGAAGCCTTGTGTTGCTGGGGTGGCAGACTGGCCTGCCACTCTGAACTAGGACACCTTGGCATGTTTATTTTTCAGAGTGGTTTTCATGGTGAGTTAGGGGTATGGTGAGCATCAGCTATCAGTCCTTTGAGGCTACAGGCAACAAGATGGCGACCCCCAATGGGACCCTCTGAAGTGGTGATACTTGAGGCACTGGGAGCTGGGAAGCTGTGCCGGGGGACAGAGGTGGTGAAATGTACTCTTGTCTAAGTTCAGAGGTGCAGAATGATGTGAAGTCTGGCCTCCTGCTTCTGCGTACTCTCCCCAGGAGTAGCTGCAGAGAACGTTTTGTCCTACATCCCCCCAGTGGTGTGGGTCTAAACAAGTCCCAACACATATGCGCTTCACTTCCGCCAGAGGCCTTCGGCTTCTCTAACATCTCCTTCATTGACAAGCGTCTGTGATTCAGGTAGAAGAAATCCTGGAGAGATCCCCCGCCCCCCCCAAAATCCAGATGAGTAGTGTTGGGACTGAATTCAGATTTAATGGCTCTTGATGAAACTAGAGTTTTAAAATGACTTTATTCAAAAACCGTAAGGGTTAGGTTATTTGGTGTTGGTGCATCTTACTGAGCATGTGTGGACACAGGGTGGGGAGCATAGCCTGCCTTCCCCCTGGTTCCTTCCCACCTGCTGCTGACATGGTGGTGTCTATGTCCTCACTGAGGCTGCCCCGAACTCCACAAGCAGCAAGGTCCTGGGAGAACAGGCCCCAGATTCACTTGCCTTGAGCCCCAGGTATCGGGCGAGGGGATTCCAGAGTTGTCCTTCCTGGCTGGAGAGGACTGTGCTGTTCATGGGCCGTGTGGCCTCCTATAGGTGACTCCACCTCCTTGGGCTCTGGTTCCCATATGTAAAATGAGGAATCTAGACTGGTCATGTCCAGCATGACTATCTTGGGATACCTGGCCCCATGTGCCTGCTGGGGGGCTAGGTTGGGGAAGGTAGGACACGGATGTCTATTAGAAAGAGACCTCATGCTGTATGACTGGCCCTCAATGGATGGTACTTACACCGAGCTGCCGAGCTGCCGTTGTGGCCACCTTCTCTTCCTCCCAGAGAGGGGATGTGGAAATCTGCATACTGGCAAAGCTGCTCCTTTAACTTACAAAGCAAGAAGTGTAAAAACAAAAACAAAAACAACAAAAAACCTAAAACAACAGAAAGTGCTTTGAAGTGTAGCACGTTTGGTAAACAGTTTCTTCCATCAATGTCACAGGCACCAGGGAAGGCCCCCTAAGTAACAAGCTTGGGAATTGAATTAGAGGTCCTGCGCTAGTTTCCACAACACCTCAGTGGGCAGTGGCACTGTTCCCCTGACGGGCTCTTTCCCTCATTTGTCGGAATCTTCTCTGGGGCTACCAGTGGTCAATTGAATTCTAACCTCGTACGACTTGGGTTAAGCAGCTTGGAAAGTCTTCTCAGAGATTTTGTAGTTAGATGTACGTTTCTTTTTTTTTTTTTTCTTAGATGTACGTTTCTATAAGTGAAGAAAACTCTTGAGGATGAATGAAATACATTTTTAAAGCCTGTTCCATCAGCATTTTATTTTAATTTAACCTTACTTTTGGGGGTGATCCTGAGGGGATTGTCGCTCTTAAAACTTTTAGAGACCCCAGAAGCAGGTCCCTCTGGTCGTTCTACAATCTGCACCCCTGGTGGGAACCTCTACTTCTTCTGAGAAAGACCTGGGAATTCCAGGCAGAAGCTGTGGCCTGACAGGAGTGTTGAGCTGCTGTCCTGCTGGGATTGTGGAGCTCCCTGGTCCAGGGTACCTGGCGGATGGATGGAGGGCTGTGTGTTGAATGGATGTGTCCCTGAGACACGTAGGCCCCCCCCCCATTCCTGGGGTGCCAGCTCAGTCTGTGCAGGTGCAGTAGGAGGGAGGGTGGTGTCTGAAGCCCGGGGGAGGGGTAGAGGAACTGTGTGCCTGTGCTCTGTGCTGCCCAGGGCTCCCGGCCCTGCAGCCCAGCGGCTCTTCTGCGGAGCCCTGCTGGCGCCTGGTCCCGTTGGAATGCCGCCGGGGCTCCTGGGAGCGCTGCCTACCACTGACGGGGACCTTTCTCTCTCTCGGGTCCCGTGAGGGCCGTGTCCGGGTTCATTTGCTGCTGTCCCAGCTGCATGTAGTTCATGGAGAGCATCTTCTGGAAGCCATTTCTATTTTCCCCGAGTCTAGTTTCTGGATAAGGGAGTGAAAAACGTGTTTCCCCAGGCCTGAGTTCTCGGGACAGCCACGCCTCTGTCTGCTTCCTCACTGTAAACCCTACTGACTCTGGACGAGAAGGTCCTATCACCCCACTGGAAGGCTGAGTGCCTACCGTTGTGCTCTGCTCGACGCAAGACCTCTGTGGGAGCAGTGAAAGTGCAGGGTGTACCGTGCAGGCGAGAGGGCTGAAGTTGGCTGCGTGGGAAGCGGGTTCTCCTCCTTGCACACCAAGCTCTGACTTGTGTCCTTCCCTCCCGCAGCGCCTGTCTGACAAGGATCCCCCTGTGTATGCTTGTAGATAGCCTCTAAGACAGCTTCCAGGGGTTTTCTGGATGTGGTGCTAATGTTCTAGAACTTCTAAACTCTTATTCCCAGCCTTCATGTATCCAAGATAAATATTTGTGTAATTAGTCACGTGGAATCTTTGGAGCCATAGAGGTCAACTTGTCAGTACCCCAGGTGTTGGGTACAGATCGACACCTCCCAGTGGCGGAAGGCCATGGCTTTAGCCCGTGGAATACTCACGTTGCTATGGGGTGGTTCTGTCAGTGATGGAGGATTTTCTCACCCACGGACTCTGCCTCTGCCCCCCAGAGTTAAGGAGAGAAAGCCTCTTGTCTACGTGACAGCCCTTCGGATGTTGCTAACCCATCTTCCAAGGCCTCTGTAAGCTGAATAACTATGTGCCCACCCCCTGGGCTATTGCTCATTTAACAGGCTCTTTACTATCCTCTCCCTCCCCTGAGTACTTGCTAGTTTGACCTGAATGCGTAGGGCTAGATGCTGTTACCTTGACAGATTGGAACAAGCAAGACACAACTCAGTATAAATGTTGCGTGCCTCATTGAAGTTAAAACAGAATGCAAGTACCAAATTCCCGTGAGCTGAACAGAAGTCTGAGGAACTGATGAGGTTTTACTTTAGCTCCTGCTGGACTGAGTTGGTGATTTAGCAGAAGTTTCTGTGGCTCGTTTCTATTCTTGAAAATCCTTCCCCTGTCCTGTCGTACGGCGCTTCTCTTCACTGCTCTCTCCCAGCTAGAATGGTTGCTGTGACTCAATGTGGGCAGTCAGTGTGATTTTGCAGGGGAAGGTGAAGTCATGTGTCCCTCGTCGCTGCCTGTTAAACCCGTGTGACCCCATAAGCTCCTGGCACAGCTCTGGCTGTTGGGTTGGGAGGGTCTTCTGGGGGCGTGGGCTGTGGTGCCCCAGCATTTACTGCCAAGCATGGCAGATACGTGACACCCAAATGCTTGTTCTGTAGCTCTCTCACTCATCCCTTGGTTTCATAGGCCAAGCACAAGCCCCAAATCCCTCATCAGAACCTTTTCATCCCCCCACCTGGCACACAGAGGGACTGCCTCAGTGTTGGGGAGGTGCGTGTGCCAGTGGTCTGACTACTCCCCATGGCTGGGGTCCTCCTCCTCGGCTATCTGGCGGGGTTGTGTTTCCTCACCCTGTTGAACCTGGGTGTGACTCCCAGGTTGGCTTTGGTCAAGGACATATGAGCGGAAGTGATCTGTGACATTTCAGATGGCGCCTACTTGGCCTGGCTGTGGTAGCCGGACTGTGCCAGGCGCCTGGAACTGCTCCATCTGAACCCAGATGGCCTGAGGCAGAGCAGCATCCCCAGCCAAGGTGCGATGAACGCAGAACCAGGAGCAAGAAGCCAATGCTTCTGGCATGCCAGTGAGAATCTGGGTGGCTTTGGGCCATGGCAGGTTGTAGTCTCTCCTGATTGATGGATGCATTTGATTATCAGGCTTCTGAGGTTAGCTTCCCCACAGGTAGCAGGGGAATTACGTGGTGGAACTGGAGCAAATCAAATGAAGTCCCCTGGGTCTTGCAACATAGATTTCCTATGGAGAAATTATCTTCATGGAAGAAATTATATGTGGGCTTTATCTTTTATTTTCTTTAGGCTTCCAACCCATTTTTCCTGCCTCTTTATCATCTTTAAAGGGGTGTGGTAGAGGAGAATGGGTTGGCTCCAGCTCTAGGAGGCTGACCGACCCTCTTTCTTGGCTCTGTGTTAATGGGTCAGCACATCCTATCTGACTATGCTTGGCATAACTGCTTACTTTCCGTGTGTTTAAAAAAAAAAAAATTTACACTTGCCCATAAAAAGGTCTAGTCTCCTCACAAGCTAAAAGTGTGATTTAGGGTGGGAGCTGGCCACACCTCAGAGTGTGGCCCTGCTAGAAAGATAACAGCATCCTATGGGGAGGGGGCCATGCCCAGGAGGGCTGGAGATGGGGATCAGCCTGGTAGGCAATTGTCTTGGAAGTTTATTCTCATGCTAGCACAGTCAACACTTCTGACCACAGACAGGTAGGTTGTTTCCCCTCAGATACCAGCAAGGCATTGTATGATCAAGTCTGATGCCATCCACCTGGAGTTAGCCTCCCTTGCCACAGGTAAGGGCTCAGCCCCCCCCACCCCCCAAAGAATGCCCCCGTGTCAGACCCTGATCACAGGCCTCAGGTTGTCCCCTGTACTTCTGACTGGTTATGAGTTGGTTCCCATGAACCCCTCTCTTTGGGTTTGAAAGTTTGCTAGAAGAATTTAGGGAAACAAATGTACTTGTACTGGTTTGTTATAAAGGATGTAAAGGATCCAGATAAGCAGCTAGATACATGGAGTGGAATCTGGAGGGGCCCTGAGCCCAGGAGACTCTGTCCTCTTGGTTGGGCTGCATCACCTTTTGCACATGGTTCATTACCCTGGGTGCTCTTCGAACTCTGTGCTTTATGGGTGTTTATGGAGGCTTCATGATGTGGTTGTAATTCCATTTCCAGCCCCCTCCCTTCGCTCTCTGGAGAATGGAAAATGGGGCAGAAGTTCCAAGGTTCTAATCATGGCTTTTTTTTTTTTTCTTTTAAATTTTGCTCATTAGAGCACAAGCAGGGGGAGCAGCAGGCAGAGGGAGAAGCAGGCTTTCCACTGAACAGGGAGTCCCCTGCAGGGCTCGATCTCAGGACCCTGGAATCATGACCTGAGCTGGAGGCAGATGCTCAACTACTGAGCCATCCAGGTGTCCCATGGCTTGGTCTTTTTATACACCAGTCTCCATCAAGGATCCTACCGAGAATCCCCTCATTAGTTAAAAAAATTGCTGTCACCCAAGAAATTCAAGAGATTTAGGAACTGTGTCAGACACTGCTGTGGAATCTGAGTTTAGGAGCTTTGTGTCAGGAATCAGGGTCAAAGACCAAGTATCAGGTCCTAGGGGCAGAAACCAATATATATCTTTATTACTTCCCAGAAGTCCATCATATTTAATGAGCCTCAATAAAATCTCTGAAAGCTGAGGCTCGGGTGAACTTCCCTGGGTGACTGTGCTTGGTATGTATCATCACACACTGGTGCCAGGAATATGGTGCCCTCGGTATTGCTCTGACCTCTGCCCGTGGCTCTTCCTTTGGCTGATTCTACTACGTGTCCTTCTCTTCATAAGAAACTAGTGAGGGTGACTGCTTTATGTGAGTGCTGGTGATGAACTGGCCCCGGGGAGCCCTGAGTTGGGGACAGCTGTTGGAAGTCTGGTATGGGTGGTCATGTGGACTGTGTGCCCTCCAGTTGGACAGTTGGCTCTAACTCGTAGCATCACCCCTGCCCCTCCATGACTTCTGAGTTCATTAGATCATCTTCCTACGTCTCAGCTGAATGGAAAGAAATGGTTTCCATTCCTCTGAAGACTGTTTGCCACTTGGATTATACATATAGGACAGGAAGACCTGAAGAACTCTTCTGTGGGCTTGGAGGATTTCCATCCTGTAGAGTGTGAGTGTGTGTGTGTGTGTGTGTGTGTGTGTGTGTGTGTGTGTGAAGAGGCACACCCACAGCTCCAGGTCATCTGTGCAACCATCAGCCCCATATGGAAAAATGTAACTCCATGTTGCTCAACAGCCCCAATAGCTGGAAACTTCTATCTCTGGTCAATCAGAAATTCCTGTGCACGGGGGCCTCCCTTCAGTTTTCTCCTCTATTCACCCGCTTAGCCCCTGTTTTAAAAGAGTTGCTATCATTTAGTTTTAAAGAGATCACGTGGTGTTTTTCTTGGGTATCTTGTAATAGCAAGCAAACACTCACTGATTTTTCCCAAAATGGTAACTAACAAAGATAGCCTAGAACAAGTGGCAGAGTCATTTTAAATCTGTTTAGACCCAAACGTGAAATTTTGGGGTCTCTTCCAATTATAGTGAGTTTCAAAGAACGACCTAAATATCACACATAGCAAGTGAAAGAAGTGTGGAGCTATACATCCAATTTATGTTGATGTCTCTTTGTTAATAGTTGTGCTGATTAGTTTTTTAGATTATTTTTCCTCCTGTAGAGTGGTTATACTTAAAAAAAAAAAAAGGCAGTTGCTGAATTATGCCTTTCTAGCTGAGAAGCTGAAGAATTCATGCTTTTATCAACTAAGGTGTTTAATAAATTTCTTAGACTTGTTTTAGAGTACATTTATGTAAATGGTTGAGGGAGTTGTGAAGAGAAGGGGTCAGGTCATGGTGGGGGCGAGTGGTGGATGTGAGCAGCACTATGCCCTGAGCTGGGTGCTCTACCTGCCCTGGAGCTGCTGTGGCTGTGTCTTAAGAAACGGAGGAGGACACTTGCAGAGATGGGACTGGCATGGTTCCCTGCTTAACTCCAAGGCCTTTGTTACTGATTCTACCTGTAGAGCAACATACCAGGCAGTGTGGTTTCAGAAAATGCTGGCACCATTCTTCTCAAGGGGGCTGCCTTCACTCACCTTTTGTACTGACAGCCTGTGACTTGGTTGTCCCCAGATCAGGACCATGAAGGAAACCAAGGCGAAAGATGTCAGTAACTTGAGAGCTAGGAGTCTTGCTTAAGGGTTTACTTAGAATCTCTGTCATTAGAACGAAAGTCTAGTTGGAAATCCTGCATTTTGATGTTCACAGATCACTTTGGGGGACGTAGGGAAAGGGTCTGTAATCTGCTAGCACTCAAAACAGATTTTTTTTTTTTTTCTGGCTCCAATGAGCCTCCTTTTCTAGTACAATGGTTTCCCCTTAACGGTACCATGTGAAAGTAGGAAAGAGTCCTAGCTAGAACTGATTCCCCTGCGATATGCTGCGTACCCTGGGAACTAGCACTGTGTCCAAGAAGAGTGATGAGACGACAGGAGCACAGGGATGCTGAGAATGGGTTTCCTAACGGCCCAGGGACCTACAGATTTCCTGTACTGCCCAAAGTGCTGCTAAAAAATTCTTCAAACTAGCTAAACATGTTTACATTATTCTAGATCAGTTGCTTG
The DNA here is from genome assembly GCF_053574225.1 of Canis aureus. Classification (NCBI taxonomy): domain Eukaryota; kingdom Metazoa; phylum Chordata; class Mammalia; order Carnivora; family Canidae; genus Canis; species Canis aureus. The sequence continues at coordinate 2,242,459 of NC_135616.1, read as the reverse complement.
GGCAGAGTAACTAGGAATTGATTAGCATGCATTAACTAGGCTATTGGTTGAGAACAGGGTACTGGGAAAATGGAAACAGGCGGGACCTGCTGAGAGTGAGAGTTGTGGGTCCAGTGGCCTTTGTCATGGGGATGGTGGCACAAGGCCCCCCAGTTTTCTCCTCTATTCACCCGCTTAGCCCCTGTTTTAAAAGAGTTGCTATCATTTAGTTTTAAAGAGATCACGTGGTGTTTTTCTTGGGTATCTTGTAATAGCAAGCAAACACTCACTGATTTTTCCCAAAATGGTAACTAACAAAGATAGCCTAGAACAAGTGGCAGAGTCATTTTAAATCTGTTTAGACCCAAACGTGAAATTTTGGGGTCTCTTCCAATTATAGTGAGTTTGGAGTGGACCTTTCAGGCCTATGGATATTCATCTCCAAGGGAGAGTGGCTGGGCTCTGCTACCTAATAAATTCAACACATCAAAACAAATGCAGGGAAATCTTACCGTATTTCCTCGTGGTTCAGAAGAATAGGTTCTTTTTGTAGATAGCTAAGGGTTTAACTATGTAAGCACCAAAGTGATTCATAAATGATATTTGGAGGATCTATCAAATAGAGGCTGCTGAACATAAGTCTACCTTATTTTCTTAGACTCTGGAGTTCCCAAAAGACCCTATTTCAATGCAGTCTAGCATGGGATTCCATTATGGTCTGATGATGTGGGCTGGGCCTTGTTTCCCCTCCTCTAAATGGAACCAGAGCATATAGCCCTCTGTTCTTGGACTGTTCAATTTTGCCTTTCTTGAATGCTCACTGCTGTGGGCTGTGTTTCTGCGTGAGGCAGCATGGCTTGTGTTGGGTGCCTCCCCACATCCTTTTTTTTGAACACATTTCACATGTTCCCTTTTCCCTCACAGCTCCTTGCCATAATTACTTTGTCTCCTGGGTGGGAAAGATGGCAGGAGTGCTGAATACTCAGATCTCTTTGCGGGATTTGAAAGGACCATCCTTCAGCTTCATTATGGAAAACCTTGCTTCTAACAGTTACCTGTCACTAAGTTGTGTTTAGGAACATGCATTTGTTTCAGTGTCTCCAGGTAGCTGACAAACTAATGGACAGAGCTGGTATAGACCTTGGACAATAATCTATTCAACTTCCTCATTTCCAGCTGAGAATAAGGGGCCTGGATGGAGATTGACATAACAGGACCTTGTCTGTGCTCCTTTCGTGTCCTTACTAATCAAGGTCATTCTGTTATGCCTGGGCTGCTCTCAGGGTGGGTCTAGGTCTGTCGTCCACCTCGGGGTCTGGGGGCCTTGCACAGTACTGGCATATGGCAGGTGGTGAAATAATGTCAACGGTATTGATTTTCCCTTTTGGTAGGTGGGACTGAGACTCCTCCCAGAGGACCTGGAGGAACCATATCCGTGGTGTTGTATACCTGCAAGAGCTTTTGACTGATGAACTGGCCTAGTGGCCGTTGTGCTTTATACAGTCACTTGAAACCTGTTTTTCCTGATTTAGCTCATTCAAAAATATCAGAGTCCCTATTTTTTTTTTAATATTTTATTTATTCATGAGAGACAGGCAGAGACATAGCAGGCTCTCTGCAGGGAGCCCAATGCAGGACTCGATCCCAGGACCCTGGATCATGCCCTGAGCCTAAGACAGCCGGTCAACCACTGAACCACCCAGGCGTCCCTATCTGAGCCCCTGTTATGGTCAACAGTACTTGTGAGAGGCTATGAGAGACATAGATAGAGGTAAGAATTAACCTTCCTCCCCAAAGGTTTTATGTCCTTGGGCAAGTAAGCTATTGATACCAATCACTATAATAACACCAGTGCTTCTGATAGAGCCTATGAGTATTTTGGCAATTGAAGATGGAGATGATGATGTGGAGTTGGCTGGTTAGATATTTTGCGGAATGAACAGTAAAATACTAAATACCTACTATGCCCCAGACACTATACTTGGGCCTTATGTTATATCCCTTGATCTTTGCTATGATTCAAGTTAGGAGGTTGTCTCCTTATTTACATTAGGATTGAAATGAGGATACTCTTCCCAAAGAGCCACTAAGTGCCAAGGTTGGTATTTGAACTGCGCTGCACTCATGCGTACACTCTGGCCTTCTGAAACTCCGTTTTGAGCTTAGCCTTGGAGTATAATTTAGATTTGAACACCTGGAAAATGGGCCAAACCCCTTCTAGGTGGGGATGGGAGGAATGTCAGCACAAAAGCCTAGCTGGTATTTGTGTCTCCCTTGCTAGTAATCTAGTCCCAACCTCATCTGATTCTTTCTCACTGATTTGCATAGATAAAAACACCAGAAATCTAGTTGTCCTTTCAGAATCTGAAGGCAGGTAGACAGTAATGTCCGTACCAGGCTTCCTCAGCCCCTGAATTGGATATTCCAGTCAAAATGGTTATTCTGGCTATAGGGCAAGAGCACAGGAAGGCTTTTCCATGGACGTGCTCTGTGACCTTAGCAACCTCATCTGAGTTAAAATATTGTCCTCTGTGAAGTTTCTGAATTAGTGGGTCTTGTAAGCTCATGGGGCTCTGAGGCTCTATCCCTGAGAGACTGTGTGTGGTGCTGTGGAAAATTCTTAGTGTGGACTCAGAGGACCTACTGCTTGTAAGCTGAGTGACTTTGGACAAGTGACTGCACCCCTGGAATTCTCACCCATCAAATGGGATAACGAGCATTATCTGTCTCAGGGATTTTGTGGGGATGTTAAGACCTGAAAGATGTGTGAATTCTGACCTGTGGTGCTATAAAACTCTGCTCACAGCCTGTGTGTGGATGGTGCACCTAGCACCATGTAGCATTTCCTCCTCGGACAAGGTGTCCAAGTGATTAAGTAGCAGTTTCTATCACTCTAACAGGATCAAGATATTCAGGAGCTTGCTTTGATGGTAGTGAGATTGAGAGCATGAGGAATCTCCGCTGTCTTTAACATTCCTACTTTGGTTTAAGGAATAGAAAATTCCCCAGTCAGCAATTCAAATACATATATTCTCTACTAGGTGAGGATGGTTGATCCCAATGTCATGGTTAAAACTGTCAAGCACAGGGAGGTGGCTTGGGGGCACCCTGGTATTCCTCTACCTGGTAGTTCCAGGCTGTTTGAAAGGTGTGTGTGTGGTGTAAATGGAGTGAAGTCAGCTTTAAAGTGGATTTTTGACTCTGGCAAAGACAGTTGAGATCAGCTCTTGGTTTATTAGATTATCTGTTCTCCTTTCATCATTACACGACTGATCTTTGAGTTTCTCCTGTATGTAGGTGGGTCCAGAAGACCATGTACAATCAACTAGTGTCCCTTGAAGAATCCTAACAGGCTTCCTTGAAAGAAAAGTGAAAGTGGGAGGAAACGTGGCCATTTTGATCTCCCCATGGAGTAGAAGAATGAGACTTGGCAGGTGGTTTCAGGAATACAAGGCAGGATTTTGCTGGAAACTTGGTTGTGAGGAGTAAAGACTGTTTTCTTTTTGTCCAGCATGGTATGCAGATGGAGAGGAGGGGGAGGGTGCTGTCCTCTTGGAGAAATGTGTATCTTACAATTAGGCGAGCAATTCAAAGCAGCCCTTAGAACGATGACAACAACTTAATTCCCAAGCTCCAGGTCGTACCTTCTGCAAGGAGGTCTGGGAGTGAGCTGCTGTAGGCACGGATGAGTTGACTCAAGCCTTCTAGGGAGACACTAGGGTGGTTGAGGAATATGGTTTTTCTTTTCCCATAGTTTTCAATTTCCTTGCAGGGTTTCCTGTTGAAGTGGAAGACCTAACCTCAAGAAGATGCTTCCCCTTGAGCAGCTGCCAGGGGGCTGTTCCCTTACCAGGTGGTGGGATTGTCTCCACCTTGACTTGTGGAGCCTAGACCGCAGCCCGGGGCATGGGGAGAGGAGGACCACGGGCCAAAGCTGTAATGGAGCTTGTGCACAGGAAGGTCTGAAAACCCTGGAAACTGCTGCATTTAGTTATCCCTAAATCAGTTTAAGTTTTTGTTTAAATTCCAGTTAACATGCAGGGCGCTATTAGTTGCAGATGTACGATACAATGTGAAGTACTGGTCTTACGTACGCTTTTTGTCTCTCCAGCTCACAAGCTTTTTAAAATAACAAAAATTTCAAGGGCGCCTAGGTGGCTCAGTCGGTTAGGTGTCTGCCTTCAGCTCAGGTCAGGATCCCAGGGTCGTGGGATGGAGCCCCAGGTCAGGTGCCTTGTTCAGTGGAGAGTCTGCTTCTCCCTTTGCCTCTGTCCCTCGACCCCACTCATGCGCATGCTCTCTGTCAAATCTTTAAAAACAAAACAAAACAAATTTCTTAGGTAATGAATTGGTTTATCTCAAAATCCAAGAGATTAAAATAATTGTGGTGATGTTTCCTTTCTTCCTTTATCTCCAGGCATTTACTTTCTCTGGAAGCAACTGGTGTTACCCACTTCTTGTGGATTTTGAGAGCTGTCTTGTGCATAAATACATATGCTTCATACAGGTCTATTTTCTATACTAGACATAATCTAGATTATATAGGTTTATGTGTATGTGGATATTTATATGCATACAATTGCACATGTATATCTCCCTTACCCCATCCTTGAAAAAATTTTCCCTTTTTTCCCCCACCCAGTTTTGAGATAAAATTGACGTATAACATATACCATGACACAACAGTTGAAGGTATGTAAAATGATTTGATGGACTTAGATGTTGTCAAAGACTACATCACTTCACATAATTTTTTGTGGTGAGGCTATGTAGGAGGTATTCTCTTAGCAGCTTTCAAGCATGTAGTACAGTATTATTGACTATCATCGCCATGTCATATGCTGGGTCCCCAGCACAGATGTATTACTGGAAGCTGGTACACTTTGACCAGCATCTCCGTTTCTTCCAACCACCACTGTTTCTATGAGTTTGGCATTGGTAGGTTCCACATATAAATGATACAGTATGCATCTTCCTGTTTGACTTAAGATTGAGCCACCAAGGTCCATCCATGTGATCGCAAATGACAGAATTTCTTCCTTATGGCTGAATATCATTCCATTGGGTGTCTATACCCTGTGGCCTTGACCAGTCCTTCCTTGAGGGACACTCTGGTTGTGTCCATATCTTGGCCGTAGTGAAGGATGCTGCAGTGAACATGGGGAGTAGAGATAGCTTTTTGAGATCCCAATTTCATATCTTTTGAATATATACTCAGAAATGGGAATGCTGGATCCTATGGTAGTCCTATTTTTAACTTTTTGAGGAACCTGAATACTATTGGCCCTGATGGCTGTACCTTGTTTACCTTGCCCCTGCCAGTGCTCAGAAAATTCCTTTTCTCCACATCTTTTTGATAATAGCCCTTCATTCTAATGGATCGCTCTGTGGTTTTGATTTGCATTTCCCTGATGGTTAATTTAAGTACTTTTTCACATACCTTTGGTAGAATTTACCAGTCTGTTGGCCATCTGGATGTTGTCTTTGGAAAAATATCTATTCCCTTCTCTGTCCAGTATTAAGTTGGATTATGGGTGGGGTTTTTTTTTTCTATTTTTTTCTTTTGAGCTGTATGGATTCCTTCTATTTTGGTTATTGACTCTTTAACTGACAGGTGTTTTACAAATATTTTGTCCCATTTCATAGGTTACCTTTTCATTTTGTTGCTTCTTTGTTAAGCTGTACACTTTTTAGTTCAAGGTAACCGTACTTTCATATTTGCTTTCGTTGCTTGTGTTTTCAGTGTGTCCCATCCAAAAATTGCTGCCAAGACTTCCCTCTTAGGTTCTCTACTAGGTGTTTTATAGTTATAGGTCTTTAAGTCTTTTATTTTTTTTTATTATTATTTTTTAGGTCTTTAAGTCTTGACTGAATCCATTGCAAGTTACATTTTGTGAGGGATGGAGTTAGGGGTCCATTTCATTCTTTATTTTACGGTTAGCCAGTTTTCCCATTAGAATCGAACAGCCTGTCCTTTCCCTCCTAAGTATTTGCTCCTTGATCAAGTATCCATTGACTGTACCTGCAAAGGTTTATTTCGGGATGCTCAGTTCTGTTCTGTGGGTTTGTTTTATGCTGGTACTGTAGTGTTTTGATGCCTATAACACTGTGATATGGTTTGAAATCAAGTGTGTGATGCCTCTCGCTTATGTTCTATAAGATTGCTTTGGCATTTCATAGTTTCATCTGAATTTTAGGATTGTTTTCTATCTCTGGAAAAATGCCATTGGGAATTTGACAGGGATTGCATTGAATCTGTAGCTTGCCTTGGGTAGTATGGGAATTTAACAATATTTTTTCCAATTCTAGGACCCAGGATATCTGCATTTATTTTTCCTCCATTTCTTTCATCAGTCTCATGGTTTTTAGGGTATAGAACTCTTACTGTTTTGGTTAAATCTATTTCTAACTATTTTGCTTTTGGTGCTACTACAATCAGGATTAAAAATAATTTCTTTCACACTAGAAACACAAGTGATTTCTGTGTGTTGATTTTTGTATCCTGCAACTTTATTGAAACTGTTGACTAGTTCTAATGGCTATCTTGGTGGAATTCTTAGGATTTTTCTCTATATAAAATCATTTCATCTGAAAACATATTTACTTCTCTGTGACCTGTGTGCCTTTTCTTCTTGCTTCATTATCCTGGCTAGGACTTCCAATGTTACATTGAACCGCGGTGGTGAGGGGGGCACTCTTGTTTCCTGATCTTGGAGGAAGAGCTTCTAGATTCTCACCATGGATTATGTTAGTGGTGGGCCTCTGGTATATGGCCTTTATGATGTTGAGGTATGTTGCCTTTGTAGCCAGTTTGAGAGTTTCTATCATGAAAGGTTGTTGTAGAGGCCCCCAGGTGGCTCAGTTGGTTAGGCATCTGCTTTCAGCTCAGGTCATGATCTCAGGGTCCTGGGATTAAGCCTCTGTTGTGCTCCCCACTCAGCAGGGAGTGTGCTTCTCCCTCTGCCCCTCCCCCAGCTCATGCTTTATGTCTCTTCTCAAATAAAATCTTTTATTTTTTTAATTTTTTAAATTTTTTATTTTTTTATTTATTTATGATAGAGAGAGAGAGAGAGAGAGAGAGGCGCAGAGATATAGGCAGAGGGAGAAGCAGGCTCCATGCACCGGGAGCCCGACGTGGGATTCGATCCCAGGTCTCCAGGATCGCGCCCTGGGCCAAAGGCAGGCACTAAACCGCTGCGCCACCCAGGGATCCCCTCAAATAAAATCTTAAAGGTTGTGTTTTGATAAATGCTTTTCTGCATCTGTTGATAATTTATATCTTTATTAATAAGCTGTATCACACATACTGATTCATGTATGCTAAACCATCCTTGCATCCCAGGGGTACAGTTCACTCAATCATAGTGATCCTTTCAGTGTGCTGTTGAGTTTGGTTTGCTTTTATTTTGAGATACACCTCTATCTTCAGAGACCTATCGGCCTATAGTTCTTTCCTAGTCATCTGGGTGGCACTGGCCTGCCAAAATTTGCCAAAATTGCTTAAAGTTTCCTTCACTTTCACAGAAGAGTTTGAGAGAACTGGCTTTAATTTGTCCTTGAATATTTGGTAGAATTCACCAGTGAAACCATCTGGTCCTGAGATTTGGGGAGGGGTGGGGGAGGGGAGGCAGGATTTTGATTATTACATTCATTCTTCTTCATTTTCATTGGTCTGTTTTTTATGATTCAGTCTTGGTAGTTGGTATGTTCTTAGGAATTTAACCACTTTTATTTTTATCTTTTTTTAAAAAAAGATTTTATTCATGAGAGAGAGAGGCAGAGACACAGGCAGAGGGAGAAGCAGGCTCCATGCACGGGGAGCCTGATGTGGGATTTGATCCCAGGACCCTGGGATCATGCCCTGAGCCAAAGGCAGATACTCAACCACTGAGCGTCCCAGGTGTCCTTTTAGTTATTTTTCTTTTCTTTTTTTTTAAATTTATTTTATTTTTTTTTATTTTTCTTTTTGATTCTCATTTCTGCTCTCACCTTTATCTTTATTCTAACTTTAGCTTCTTTTGCTTTTGTTTTTTCTAGTTCCTTGAGGTGGAAAGTTTGAGATCTTTGTCTTCTAGAGTAGAGGTTTATTGCTATGAATTTCCTTCGTAGAACTGCTTTTGCTGGGGTGCTGTCGTGGCTCAGTCACTTGAGCGCCCAAATCTTGACTTCAGCTCAGGTCGTGACCTGAGCCCTGTGTCGGGCCCCATGCTCAGCAGGGAATCTAAGATTCTCTCCCTCTCCCCATCCTTGCTCTTGCATGTGTGCTTGCTCTTACTCTGTTGAAGTTTTTTTTTTACGAAAAATTGCTTTTGCTGCATCTCATTCCTTTTGATATGTTCCCATTTTCATTTGAAGACCTTGATTTTTCCTTTTTGTTCTTTGATCAATGATAGTTGAGGAACATGTTAATTGCCACCTTTGTTAATTTTCTGGTTTTCCTCCTCTCTGATTTCTAGTTTCATACTATTGTGTTTGGAAAAGAGATTTGACGTGATTGCGGACATCTTACATTTCCTAAGACTTGTTTTATGACCTAATGTATGATCTGTTCTAGAGAATGTTCTGTGTGCAGTTAAGGAGAATGTGTATTCTGTATATGTTAGGCTGCTGGTGTAAAGCATAGTTTCAGTCCAGAGTTATTTTTTTTTTCCTTCCCTGTGTGAATGATCTCTCCCTTGTTGGAAGTAGGTATTAAAGTTCCCTGATATGGTGTTGCCTTTTTCTCTCTTAAGACCTGTTAGTATTTGCTTAATGTATTTAGGTGCTTAGGTATTCGTTATAATTATATCATCTTAATAAATTGAGCTTTGTCATTATATAATGCCCATCTCGATCTTATTACAGCTTTTGAATTAGTCTGTTTTGTCCGATAGACATGTGGCTGCCCTCGATTTCTTTTGGGTTCCATTTGCATGGAGTATCTTTTTCCACCTCATCACTTTGAGCATGTGTGTGTCCTTTGAGCTGACGAGACTTTCTCGCAGGAACATATTTAAGTCTTGGGCTCTCTTTAAAAAAAAAAAAAAAATTATGCCTTTATGTTAGAGAATTCAATTCACTTAGAGTAATCATTGACAGAGGTAAGTACCTACATTATCTCCTTAGTACTATCTTACTGTTTTGGGGGTGTGTAGTTTTTTTCTCTTCCTGACATTGTTTTGAATTGATGATTTTCTTTTTTTTTTTTTTTTAAATATTTTTTTAATTTTTATTTATTTATGATAGTCACACACAGAGAGAGAGAGAGAGAGAGAGAGAGAGAGGCAGAGACATAGGCAGAGGGAGAAGCAGGCTCCATGCACCGGGAGCCCGATGTGGGATTCGATCCCGGGTCTCCAGGATCGCGCCCTGGGCCAAAGGCAGGCGCTAAACCACTGCGCCACCCAGGGATCCCAGAATTGATGATTTTCCATGGGGGTATGCTTGGATTCCCTTCACCTTATCTTCTGAGTACCTCCTGTAGGATTTTGCTTTATGGTTACCATAAGCCTTACATACATGTTAATTATTTTGTAAAATTAAAATTCAATTAGTTAACATAGTGTATTATTAGTTTCAGAGGTAGAGATCATTGACTCATTAGTTTTATATAATCCCAGTGTTCATTACATCACATGCTCTCCTTAATGTTCATCACCTGCTTACCCCCACCCCACCCGGTGTCCCTCTCCCCCAGCCTCCCTCCCCGGGCCTCCCTCCCTTTTCCCCTCCAGCAACCCTCAGTTTATTTCCTATGATTAAGAGTCTGTTATGATTTGTCTCCCTCTGATTTCGTCTTATTTTTCCCTCTGTTCCTTTATGATCCTCAGTTGTTTATCAAATTTCACATACCAGTGAGATCATAGGATTGTCTTTCTGGTTAACTTATTTTGCTTCACATAGTATGCTACAGTTCCATCCATGTCATAAAACACGTTATTGATGCAAACACCAGCTTCAATTACATAGAAAAACTCTACATGTTGACTCCTCCCTATTTTGTTGCCAAAATATCTTTTGATATTGTATATTAACTATTATAGCTAGAGGTAACACACAACCTACTGACTGTATTAGAGCATTCTGGATTTGTCTACTTTACCAGAGTGTCCTAGATTTTCACGTTTTAGTGTTACTAATTAGTAACCTTTCCTCTCAGCTTGAATAACTCTTTTCAGCATTTCTTGTAAGGCAGGTCTAGTTGTGATGAACTCTGTGTCTCTTTGTCAGGGAGCATCTTTCTTCATTTCTGAAGGATAACTGCAGAATAAAGTATTTTTAGTTGATAATTTTTTTTTTGAGCACTTTGAAATATATCCTCCCACTCTTTCCTGGCTTGTATGATTTCTACTGAGAAATCCTCTGATAAGATGGGAATTCCCTTGTAAAGGGATGAACTGCTTTTAATATTATTAATAATATTCTTTGTCATTAATTTGACAGCTTTATTACAAGGTGTATTGGAGAAGATCTCTTTGGGTTGAATTTGGGAAACTAAGAGCTTCATGAAGTTGGGTGTCCAGATTACTTTTTGCATTTGGAAATTTTCAATCATTATTTCTTTAAATGAACTTTTTGCCCACTTCATCTTCTCTCTCCTAGGACTTCAGTATTCCAGACTACTTCTGTTGGTCCAGCGATTCACATAGGCTTTCTTCACTCCTTTTCATTCTTTTTTGTTCTCCTCTGACTGGACAACAATTCTTTTGAATTGATTCTTTTACTTCTGGTCATTTTTTTTCTGCTTAATCTACTCTGATATTCATGCTCTCTGTTGCATTTGTCATTTCTTTCATTTTCTTCAGCTCCAGAGTTTTTTTGGTTCTTTATGATTTCTGTCAAACTTTTCATTTTCCTGTATTGATTTCCTGATGTCACTCCCTTGTCTATTTTGGAGCCCTCTGAGCATTCTTGAAACTGTTATTTTGAATTCTTTATCAGCCAAACTATAGATTCATGGCTTTGGGGTTGGTTACTAGAAGATTATTATCTTTTGCTGGTGTCCTGTTCGATTTTGTTTTTTTAACTTGAAGTTTAAGTTGTTGTCTTTGCATTTGAAGTAGCACCACCTCCTCTCTTTACTGACTTCCAGAGACCAGTACCTTATGTCAGCCCTGCCAGGGATTGAGGCTTTTTCAGACCTATGGATACACATGATCTACATTGTTTTCTCTTCCTGGCAGAATTCTTAAGTTTATGGACCTTCTCTCTGACCTGTAGTGGGGTAGACCACTTCCTTTTTGCTTTCTCAGGAGTGCTGCTAGTGCTCAAGCTTGTGGTCTGTCTCTGGATTGCGGTTTCTGGCAGGTTCATGGAGTGTGTTCACTAGCTGTCTGCTGAAGCTTGCTCTTGCTGCTGTTGGGAGTGCACGTGGAACTAGCTGTGGGGGTGGGGGTGTTGAGTATGGGCTGGGGTAGTGGAGTGCTGAGGGTGCCTATGGGCCGGGTAGGATCCACAGGTGGTGGCCCCAGCAGCTTGTGGTTGGGCTTCTTGGAATCTGTGATATGTTGTGTTCCTTTAATGCACTCTGAGTGATCCTATGTGCAGCTCTCCCAGCCTTTTTTTTTTTTTTTTTTGGCCCGCAGTTATGTAGCTCGTGACACAGAACCCTGGGTGTGGCAGGAGAAAAATGAGCCTCATTGGCATTGTCCTGCACAGCTTGGGGAGCCAGGCATTCCCTCCCAGGCTCTCAAACTCCACTTTGTCCCCACAAAAGAAATCCATGAACTGAGAAGATCTCTTGAGCTGCGCCCCCTTAGGGAAGGGTGATGCTGGTAAAGTCAAACTGGTCCTCTTACCCTCTCCAATGTGTCCAAATTACCTTTTTTTTTCTTTTTCCTTTCTCCAATGGTGTGTTGGAACTTCTCCACTAGACTCCTGGACTCCACAAAAGTACTCATCTGTGGGTATGTCTAACTCTGTTCTCCAGGGACTTCTGGATTGTAGCTATGAGGATCTGGAGGTAGTTCACAGGCTAGGGTCCACAGCCAGGATCAGGGTCTATGGGCCTACTCCTCGATGTGTGGGTGGGGGAGACTGCCCCCAAGGTTCCTTGGCATATGCTGTTGGATCCCACAGCTCCCTAAAAGGCCCTTTTGTCCATGGATGGATGCTACACTGGGCGGGGGGGGGGGGGTATGGTGATATGACACATGAGTTATTTGCTTGTCTTAGTGACATCACTCTTTCTTAATCATCCCTGTCCTGTCTTCTGTGCTTGGCAGCATGCTAAAAACATTCCTGTGTACTTTTGTAGCAACATATCTCAAAGATAATTCCTTTTTGTTGTTTAAAGAATTTGTTTTTATGGCTGTGTGGCAGTGGTTCTCAAAGGCTGTGTGCAGAATCACCTGGAGAACTAGAAGGACAGACTCTGGTTTCTGAAGTCCTGACAGAGCCTGGGCCTTTTGACCATTTTGCCTGGTGATTCTGATAAGGCCCAGAGTGGAGAGCCACTGCTCTGTGGTAGACTGTCCTATGGCTCTGCCATAAAGATTTCCCCAGCCCTTGCTGATGGAAGTTTTTGGGAGACTTTTGGAGCTAGAGTATCATATATCAGAGCAGTGATGGGGAAGGCTGGAGTTAGGTGTTAATTCATGTAGCTGGTTCTTGGTTCTGAGGAGCAGAGCAAGACTTCTCATTCCTCGGCAGTTTCTATGGTTATGTTTGCACCTGCCTTTGCTTTGGGGTCATGAGTCTCTGTCTCTTGTATCTTCCTATCATTCCTGTTTGCCTTTCTCAGTACCATCAGTCATGCTGCCCAGGGTGTGTTCAGAGGGAATTGTTGCACTTCACCCAAATGGGTTCTTTTGTGGGGCTGTAGGAAGTAGAAAATAAAAGAAGGAAGAAACAATGATTTAAGAAGTATGTGAGGGCAGGGTGGCTTAGCGGTTTAGCGCCACCTTCAGCCTGGGGCGTGATCCTGTAGACCCAGGATCGAGTCCCATGTCGGGCTCCCTGCATGGAGCTTGCTTCTCCCTCTGCCTCTCTCTCTCTCTCTCTCTCTCTGTGTGTGTGTGTGTCTCATGAATAAATAAAATATTAAAAAAAAAGTATGTGAAACTTGGGAAATGTGCCTAAATGCAGAAGTATCAAGGGACCTAACTGAAGCAGAGCTCTTTGTCTTTTTGAGTGACTTGTGCAGGTTGATGGTTGGGCATGCCTGTGGCAGGTTAGTGTTCCTCACGCCGTCCCTGCAGCTCTGAGAGGCTCCTGGCATTGAGCAGACACTGGAGATACCTCTGTGGGGAGTGTGGGGCAGGCCTGGCAAGGGGTATAAAGGGTACACACACGGTGCTTTCTAGTCATCAGTGGGTTTTAGACTTAACATCTCAGAAGTCCTCTGGGTCTTTGAAGTTTCATTTTTTTTTTTAATTAAAGGGATCTCTTTTATACCTGATAGGCAATAAGATATTAAAGTGTGCTTATAGACTTGACTTGCCTTTCAGGTTTTGGCTGAGGTACTTAAGGTTCCTGAATTTCATGCCCCCTCCACCCAACTTAAAATATTGGAGCTTGAACTAGTGCCTATTTGCTCTTGCCATTTGCTTGGTGACAACCACCTTAATTGGTTACTAGACAGACTCCAGGCAGGCAGCCTTAGTCCCATAAGCCAAGAGGTGGGGAGAGCTTGGCATAGAGAAGCATCTTACTGGGTACAGTAACATGACCATGAATACTGATTTTTCTGCCCCCAGCTTCTGGCAGACTGCTGTTGACCTGGCTCGTTGGGCTCCCAAAGAGTTCGTTACCTTTACCAACATTGAACCTTTATGCCGTGAATCCTATGGTGGTGCCTGCCCTATCTTTTAATCTCATGTTCTGCCCTTGACTCTATGGGAGAAGGGAGGTTTCTCTCCTACCCAGTGGGAGACTCAGGCCAGAGGTTTAGTAACTTGGAAGCAGCAGAACCCAGACTTGAGCCTCAGGATGCACCACCACCCTTCTCCCACAAACATGTTCTGATGTTCACTGTCCTTAAATTTCTGGAAGATCCTTAAAGGACCACGGCAGAAACTGCAGAGAAGGGATGGTGGTTTGGGGGATATAATATTCAGTCCTTGATCTTGTTCTTGAAGTGGAGAGAGGACCTACTGGGGTGCTTGGGAAGGGGAGAAAATAAGAATGTGGTGTGTCTTCTCAGCACCCACTGTAGAAGCCCGAGCTCCTTTCTGTAAGGAATTCTGCAAAGTTTGTGTGTGTGTGTGTGTGTGTGTGTGTGTACGCACGTGAGCGCGTGTGCATATGTGGGGGGGTTGGTTAGGGATAATGGTGATGATGGGGAAAATTGCAGGTACAAAAGCTAGGAATGCTCTTTTCACAGACAGTTCACGGATCTGATTGTGGATCGTGGCTGGTTTGGTATTCAGCCTCTGGATGATTAGAGCAATTTATAGTTCACGCAGAGAGTATGTTTGGAAGTCCAGCATTGCTGCAAATAATAGAGGGGAAGGCTTTCCCCTGCTGTCTTGAAACTTGTGGAATGTTGCATTATCACCTCCTGTCATGGTGACAAATAGGCTTTTGCACTGATCTCTGTATCCAGCTAAATGCTTTCAAACTGCCTATCGCTCTGTAGGTTTTCAAGCTACAAATGCTTTTAAGGCACTGCTTGGCCTACCTTGTATCAAAGAATAATAATTATGATGATGATTTAGCTCCAGGGAGTACAAAACAGTGTGCTAAGTGCCACATCTGTATTTAAATGCTTGCAGCCAGTGTCAGAAAGGCTTGGTTAGTGGGTGTTTGTAGGAAGCAGCAGGTGGGCAAGGGGCTCAGCACCTAATTACTGTTCCATTGACTCTCACCTTAGATGCGGTAAGATCACTTCCTGTAGTGCTTTGGCTGCCTATCCTACAGTCCTACTGACATATTCAAGGATTCCTGGTACAAATTGTTTGAATAGACTAAAATAAAGCTAAGGGCTGGAAAGGCTAGGTGGGGAGTTAATCCATGGAGGGTTGGAATGTGAAGAGGCTATTTTTTTTTTTTTTTTTACACTACCGTATTTTAATTCTGTTTTCCTGTTTTTAATTTAAATTCAGTTTCCCAACATATAACACCCAGTGCCCCTCACATCATGTGCCCTCCTTAATGCCTGTCACCCAGCTGCTCATCCCCATGTCCCTTCTGCAACTTTGTTTCCCAGAGTCAGGAGTGTCTCATGGTTTGTCTACCTCTTTAATTAAAAGATTTTAATTTTTAAAATATTTATTTAAATTTAGTTAACTTGTAGTATATTATTAGTTTCAGGGGTAGAATTTAGTGATCAGTTGCGTTTAACACCCAGTGCTCATTTTTTTTTTTTTTTTACACACTTATTCATGAGAGAGAGAGAGAGAGAGGCAGAGACACAGGCAGAGGGAGAAGCAGGCTCCCTGCGGGGAGCTCAATGCAGGACTTGAGTCCAGGACCCCAGGGTCATTCCCTGAGCCGAAGGCAGAGGCTCAACCACTGAGCCACTCAGGTGCCCCCAACACCCAGTGCTCGTTATATCACATGCCCTCTTTCATGCCCATAACCTAACTACCCCATCTCCCCACCCCACCCCACCCCAGCAGCCCTCAGTTTGTTTCCTAGAGTTCAGTGTCTCTTATGGTTTGCCTCCCTCTGTTTTTCTTACTTCATTTTTCCTTCCCTTCCCCTATGTTCATCTGTTCTGTTTCTTAAATTCCATGTATGAGTGAAATCATATTTGTCTGACTTATTTTGCTTAACATAATAGACCTTTTAGTTCCATCCACACCATTGCAAATGGCAAGATTTCTTTCTTTTTGATGGCTGAGTAGTATTCCTGTATGTGTGTGTATACACACACACACACACACAGATATCGTATCTGTTCATCTGTTGATGGACATCTGGGCTCTTTCCATGTTTTGGCTACTGTGGACATTGCTGCTATGAACATCAGGATACATGTGCCCCTTCATATCACTGTATCCTTTGGGTAAATTCCCAGCAGTGCAATTGCTGGGTCGGTCATAGGGTAGCTCTATTTTTAACTTCTTGAGGAACCTCCACACTGTTTTCCATAGTGGCTGCACCAACTTGCATTGTCACCAACAGTGCAAGAGGGTTCCCATTTTTCCATTCTTGCCAACATTTGTTGTTTCTTGAATTTCTGATTTTAGCCATTTCAGATCAGGGTGAGGTGGTGTCTCCTTGTGGTATTGATTTGTGTTTCCCTGATGATGAGTGATGTTGAGCATCTTTTCATGTGACTGTTGGCCATCTGGATGTCATCTTCAGAGAAATGTCTACTCATGTCTTCTCATTTCTTGACTGGCTCTTTTGGCTTTTTTGGGTTTTTGTAGAAGTATAAATTCTTTATAGATGTTGGATACTAGCCCTTTATCAGATCTGTCATTTGCAAGTATCTCCTCCCATTCTACAGGCTACCTTATAGTTTTGCTGATTGTTCCCTTTGCTGTGTGAAAACTTTTTATCCTGATGAAGTCCCAAGTAGTTCAGTTTTGCTTTTGTTTCCCTTGCTTTTGGAGATGTGTCTTGCAAGAAGTTGTTGCCTGTGTTCTCTAGGATTTCGATGGATTTCTGTCTCACATTTAGATTTTTCATCCATTTTGAATTTATTTTTGTCAATAAGAAAGTAGTCCAGTTTCATTCCTCTACATGTGGCTGTCCAATTTTCCCAGCACTATTTGTTGAAGAGACCGTCCTTTTCCCAGTGAATAGTCTTTCCTGCTTTGTTGAATATTAGTTGACCGTAGAGTTGAGGGCCCATTTCTGGGTTCTCTATTCTGTTCCATTGATCTATGTGTGTGTTTTGTGCCAGGACCACACTGTCTTGATCACAGCTTTGTAATATAGCTTGAAGTCCAGAATTGTGATGCCCCCAGCTTTGGTTTTCTTCAACATTACTTTGGCTGTTCAAGGTCTTCTCTGGGTCTATACAAATTTTAGGACTTATAGTTCTGTGAAAAATGCTGTTGGTATTTTGATACAGATTGCATAAAATGTGTAAATTGATCTGGGCAGCATAGACATTTTTAACAATAGTTCTTCCAATTTATGAGCATAGAATATTTTTCCATTTCTCTCTTCCTCAATTTTTTTCATAAGTGCTGTATAGTTTTCACAATACAGATCTTTTACCTCTTGGGTTTATTCCTAGGTATCTTATGGTGTTTGGTGTAATTGCAAATGGAATTGATTCCTTGATTTCTCTTCTGCTTCATTGTTAGCGTATAGAAATGCAGCTGAGTTCTGTGCATTGATTTTTATATCCTGTGACTTTGCTGAGCTCTATTCTAGCAGTTTTTTTTTGGTGGAGTATTTTAGGTTCTCTTTGTAGAGTATCATATTGGAAAAGATGGATTTTTAACATTAATTGTGATCAGTTAGGAATGGCTCAGATAATTGCTTTCTACTAATACAGTGAAACTTATTTTCTGTTGTAGATTCATTGTCATCCCTTTAAGATATTGACGTGCATTTAGCATGCTCTTATGAGACATCATGGGTGGGGTAGTGTTGAAGCAGTAGCTGATATTTGCTCAGTTGCTCACACTCCCTTGTACTCTCGCTCTGGCTCACTCTGCAGTGCCTGCGAGAGCATAGTAGACGTCAGGCTGTGACCCTCACTGCCGTTGACCTGTCTGTGGAGGGAAAGAGTTGGGGCACTGCTGCACAGAAGTTGTGTTCGGTCTTGTCTTTCACTCTGGGACTCAGTAATCAGTTGTAAATAGTCACTTGTGGAACTTCTAATTTTAGTCAGTAGAAAATGGTGGGAAGCAGGATATGAGAGTAGAAGGGTGCTGGGGATCTACCTGACCTTGACACCAAGGAGGAAAGTGGGCATCTTTTGCCTTCTCCCTTAGGGTCCGCTAGGAAGCTACAGGGTAGGAAGTGTGTAGGGGCCGAAGGAGCAGGGGGAGTCACTGGACGTGCCTGAGCTGAGACTCGGGCCTCTAGAGCAAGTGCTGCAGGACAGGTCTAAGGAGGGAGGGCAGCTTGGAGCTTACAGTTCAGCTGGGCAAGGAGATGAACATGGTGGTTAGTGCTAAGTTACTGAGCCAGTGAGTCAAAGTTGACCCTGAAGCACATGGTCGAGTCTCATTACTCCATCAGCAGGCTGGGCTTTAGGGAGTTGGGACTCGGCTCAGGGCACGGGGTTGAGGGTGGATTTGCCTGCCATGAAGGGCCTCCTGACAGGGTCTAGTGTTTGCCCTGCTGTGTAGCAGAGGAGTAACTGTTATTTGGGATCCTATTGAAGTTTTCAGAACAGGTAACTTCAGCTCAACTCACTCTTCTTGGCTGGCCAAGAGGAAATAGGAATTCATGGTGAAAACAGGATGGAAAATAGCTAGAAATGTGATTTTTTTTTTTTTTTTTGGGGGGGGGGTGGTGTGGGCTCACCTGGAGCTATGTATCTATGGTCTTTGTGCCTGATGAGCTTTACCCTAGGAGCCTCTTATAGATGAAGACCTGTCTGACAGGGGTTCCCTCAGACTTCTTGAGCTGCAGCAACCCTCATGAGGGCTGACCTGCTACTGATGGTTGGAAGCACTTTCCTCTTAAGGGACTTTGTTTTTAAATATGGAATAATGGTGTTGACTCTGCAATCATGCATGTTAAGAATCTAGAAGGAAAGTGAAAATTTCAAATTATGACTAAGAATTCTGTAATGTTGGAGCGAGAAAGAACTTTAAGAGTTGCCTTACCCAGGCCCCTCCATTATAAATGAGGGCACTGTAGCTGGAGAAGTCAATTGCCCAACATCACAGCTGGTAAGTGTCAGTGCTGAGATGGGAATCCAGGCCGGCCTGTGAACCAGTGCTGTCTCCTTTGGTCCTGCTCCTGTGACTTGGAGTCAGGGAGCAATGAGGTGGAAATCCTCTAGCAGTTCCGGGAGACACTGGAGGGAGGAGGAGGCCATTGGTATATCACAGGCTGGAGGAACAGAGAAACCAGCATGAGTGGAGGTAGGCTGGGGCCAGTGGGAGGCTGGAAGAGGATGAAGCCAGGAGTAATCCTGTGCATTTCAAGTGCTTTTTATTTTTTATTATTTTTTGAAGATTTTACTTGAGAGAGAGGGAGCAAGAATAAGAGCACAAGGGGGAGGAGGGACAGGGAGAAGCAGACTCCCTGCTGAGCAGGGAGACCAATGCAGGGCTCGATCCCAGGACCCTGGGATCATGACCTGAGTCGAAGGGAGACGCTTAACCAACTCAGCCACCCAGGTACCCCTCCAGTTGCTTTTTAAAAATAGTGGTCTGGACTATTTTTATTTTTCTATAGCACTCCCCTGAGCAGTGCTATAGAAAGGACACCATTGCCCAGGCTGAGCAGCGGATGTCCTTTAGAGAAGGACCTAATCAGTTAATATCAGCATATCAGCTAGTTGACCATATCCTCATGGACTTGGAACTTATTAGGGATCATGGAAGAGTAATACCTTTTAAATTTTAAGGTAGAAAGGCAACATTGCATGCCTTTCCAACTTCTTAGGGTTTGTCACAGGCAGTGTAGAAGACCTGATTTTCATCTCTAGTCCTTGGCACTGAGGAAACTCTTGGCATGCCTGTTACCCAGACAGGCGTGGGGTCACTTTACCTGGAATATTAGGTGTTGCCAATGGTGTTCCAGACACAGACCCAGTCTGCTGGTGAGGGGTGTGAGTCATCACAGAGGGATAGTGCCTGAAACCCCTTTAAAGGTTGGCCCTAGATGGGTTCATCTGACTTTATCTAACACTATGCGAGAAGAAAACTGCATTTTGTTCAGTGAGACAGTCTGTTTCCTGCAGCTGGAGTTGTATTAAATGGCTTTAGCATCAGGACTTCCTTTCAGATCTAAGTTTCAGTGAACTCTATTCTATGATTCAATGCAATTAATGATGAATACTGGCTCACGTAGGGCTTTGATTTTTTTTTAAAGCACCTTGATGTTCGTCATATACCATTGGATTCTCACAAAGAGCCTTGTGATCAGTGCAGAACGTGATTCTTGGCCAACAGAGCAAAGATTGAGGGTTGTTAGAGGAAGAGGTTTGCCCCACACTGTACAGATGGGACATGATAAGCCTGAGGCCAGAGGCCAGAGCCCAGTGCTTTTTTTTTTTTGTTATTGTTTAAGTAATCTCTACACCCACATATGGGGCTGGAAGTCACTACTCTGAGAGTGCGAGTTGCGTGCTCTTCCCTCTGAGCCAACCAGGTGCCCCTGAGAGCTCAGAGCTGCTGATGGTTGGACCAGAGCTCTCCTGCTATGGAGCTGCTCTGCATGGGAGAAATGAAGTTGGGAGTTCGAGTGCAGCAGGGAACAAGTGCTGTGGGGCCACCAGAACCAGGTGGATTGGGCAGAGGGACGTGAGCAGAGGAGCTGCTCAGGGCTTGGAAGCCCTAGGGAAGCTACATTCGACCATCCTACAGATGAACTCATTCAGAATTCCTGGAACATGTTGGTGGCAAAGCACATCACGTAACCTCACCAAGCCGGTGGTTGGCTTTCCCATATGGACAATGTTCAGGGAAGGGATGGTGGCATCCCGTAGAGATGATGATCATCTATACCCCTTTTCTAACTGGCTTAGCATATTTCCACAAGTGGGGTAGGAAGAGTAACACCCTAGGACAGATGAGCCCTCCTAGGTGTTGAGGATCAAAAAAAATCCAGAGGGTGCTTATTTCATAATTTCTATACCCATGCCCACCAGTTAGGTGGACACTGCTGGTTTTCATTCCTGTGTCCTTCTAAAGGAGCCTTGGCCAATGGCCAGTAAAACCGTCTGGACTGGGGATGTACTTACCAGGGTAACTTCCTGAGAGGTGGTCATCCCCCTTCAGAAAATGCCAAGGATGTTTTTAGGCATAAGCCATCTGGCTGTAATCCAGTAAATTCTGTAGGGCAGCCAGGGAGTTTTCTCCAATTCCAAAAAGAATTAATTACCAGTCCAAGTGCCTTCTGCTGGCTAATCATTAACCAGCAGAACTTTTTACTTTGTTGAATAAGTCCTTAGAAAAAGTCACAAGAAGTTTGGGTTTTTGTTTATTTGTTGTTTTTTCCTTTTGCTTTAGATGGGGGCTGATGTATTTTTAATTGTACTCCCAGTGTTAACTAACACCACTTAATCGGATCACCAGGTAGCTGACAGCTGATGGCAGCTGGCCTGGCCCTCGGCCTTGCTGTGCTTGCATGGACATATTTTATTTTTTTTTCCCCAAGAGTGCCATGGAGGCTGTGTAGACATGCTGAGTATTCAGGTGGGCTGGGGAACTCTGCTGCCCATTCCTGGGGGCTGCCCCGGGGAGGGGGGGTGTAATGGGGGGTGTAATGGGGAAGATCATCAGAAAAACTGGTTTGGGTTTTGTTTCTGCTGAAAGAAGCACATCCTGTTCATTTTAGAAAACTCTGAAGTTAGGAGACAAAGACACTCTTGGGACCTTTTTTGTAGGGTAGAGTCTCTTATACCGGTAGTGTGTGTGCATGTGTGTGTTTACAACGAGCTCATGGGACTCTGGGGGCCGAGCAGGGCCATGATCTGTACTTAAGCACCATCAAAGGGCACAGATTTAGGAACCAGACTCCTGCCCCAGTTCGGATCTGAGCTCTGTTATTACCAGTGACTGGGGCACCTCCCATCACCTCCCCGTGCTTTGGGCTGTGAGGCTGGGGAGGTGACTACATGGGGGGTACCAGAAGTGGGCCTGCACATGCAGTGAGCTCTCTGAGGGTAGCCCTTACTGCCTCCCCAGTAGTAACCTGCTCCCCTTTGCTTTCCTTTATGTCAGACGGAGGATGATGGCTCCAGTTACTGGATGTTTCTGCTTTATTGGAGTTTATTTCTCATCTCTGTTCGTGCTCCAGCATGGGTCACTTCTCGGGCCTGTGTTGCAGTGGGGGGTGCATGTTGGCATTGATGGGGGCTGCCCCCTGCCCATGAGAGTTCCTGGGAAAGGATGGGGTGCCCTGGGCGTGCAGTGTGGGAGCCTGGTGGGGGGGTCTGTAATCAAGGGGTCCTGAGCACCAGTTGTGCAGGAGTTTCCTGGGTGTGGAGGTCCCGGGTGTCTCCAGAGTCCTGCATCTGCCAGGCCTGCCCCTCCGCTCTCCTCAGCCTGCACCCCCACCCCAGGGCGACACCTGGTGTCAGGCTCGGCTTTGCTAGGTGTTCCCTGCTGCAGCATCATGCCTCAGCTGGCTCCACCTCTCGGGCTCCGTCCTTAGTGTGAAAGGTAAGGGCGATTGGTTTGGTAATGACTCACCACTGCTTCTGGCAGATTATTTTGTTAATGAGACTCTGGGAGTGTTCCGTGCAAGCCATCCTCTGCAACTTTTGTCAGCGAAAAAGCCTGCTATTCCCGTGGACAGCAGCCTGGTGGGGTACGTCCAGGCTTCACAGCAAGACCCTTTCCACTGTGGCCCACCTTGTCACCTGGCTGCTCCTGCTTTGCTTGGACATTTTACCCTCACGGTCCTGCTGAGGTATACATCATGGTCTGCCATTCCATGGATAAGAAAACTGGGGGTTAAGGGACAGACTGGGGAGGTGTTGTGGATCTCAGCCCCTCAGGTGCTGGGACATGGTCTTCTTGGGCTGTTTGCCTTGGCATCAGCAGGGTGCTGAGATGCTCCCCGAGATGTTTGAATCCTCTGCTGTCACTGAGGTGCTGTGGTAATGTGCCCCCCCTACACTGCTGTCTCCAACACAGACACGGCAGTCTCCTTCCTGGATGAGGAGCTCCAGCCTTTCTGCTCCTATCTATGTAGGATGCCTTTTCCTAAAATTGTGTTATTGGCAGAACAGGCGCTCAGCCTCCATGCATGAAGGGTCACATTCAGAATCCACCAACTGAGAGAAAGAAAAGCTCATGGGACTATGGAGGCCGAGCCAGGGCCTTGATTTGCTATCTGTGAGCTGGAGACCCAGGAAAGCTCCTGAGGAGTTCAATCACGGTACAAAGTGGAGCCTCAAGAAGCACTGTTTGGGGATCCCTGGGTGGCGCAGCGGTTTAGCGCCTGCCTTTGGCCCAGGGCGCGATCCTGGAGACCCGGGATCGAGTCCCACGTCGGGTTCCCGGTGCATGGAGCCTGCTTCTCCCTCTGCCTGTGTCTCTGCGCCTCTCTCTCTCTCTCTGTGACTATCATAAATAAGTAAAAAAAAAAAAAATAAAATAAAAATCCTTTAAAAAAAAAAAAGCACTGTTTGAATTTGAATCCAAGGGCAGGGAAGAATGGATGTGCCAGCCTGAAGAAAGAGAAAACACTCTTATTGAGCCTCTTTCTATTCAGGCCTCAGTTGATTGAACAAGGCCTATCCACAATAGGAGGAGCCACATACCTTCCTCTGTCTGCCATTTAAATGTTGCTCTCCTCCAGAAGCATCCTCAGGACACGGTGCAATGTGTGACCCAACACTTAGGCCCTTGGTACAGTTGGCCCACAACGTTAACTATCATAGAGAGCCTTAAAGCCCCATTTAAATCCCTGGGGACTCAGCCTGGCTGCATTCTTCTTAAATTTGAAGGCTCTGCCATTCTTCTTAATTTGAAAGCTCAGCATTTAGTGGTACTGACCCTCCGTTGTTCGCCAGTTATTTTTGCTAAGTACTTCTTGCTGCCTCTGCCAGGTTTGAAAGGCAAATACCATAATTTCTACCATTTCTCCTTCTGCCATGGAATAGAGAGCTGGATCAAGAAAAGCTTTTTTTTTTTTTTTTTTTTTTTTTGCTTGCTTTCTCAGTGGATTAAATGAGAGATACTGAACTTGGCTCCTGGGATTATAAATGGGGGGGGGGGATGGGTTTGGAGAAGCTAGGGTCTTGCTTCCTACAGGCTGCCAGAGAGAGGGTGTAGCCAGTGTATAGTAGGTACCAAAGTGATGTTGAGATGCTTGAAGCTTTCACCAAATACATTTGGATTGTGTTAGATTCCATGGCTCGGTGGGGAGAGCAGTGGACTCCTAGCTAGCTAGGCAATCTCAAGCAACTTGTGCTCTTGCTTTGTCACACATCTGTTTAATGGAGATAGTTGGCCCTGCCCTACCTGCCTCTTGGGCCTTGTGAAGGTAGAATTAAGGTGGTAATAGCTAACTATATTTTTGCATATGGCAGATACTGTTCTTAAGACACTTTTTACATGTCAATTCATTTAGTACTAGCCCTTTGAAGTGTATGTTTTCTCATTTGGCAGCTGAGGTTCAGAGAGCCTTAATAACTCAGTTACAAAGCCAGAGAGTAGCAGGGCTGGCTAGGAGTCCAACCCAGGAAGGCAGGCTGGCTCCCAGTGCACACTCTTACCCACCAAGGATGTTGTAAGATCGTGTGGAAGTGTGTTAGAAGCTTGGAGAACTCTGGCTAAGACCCACTGGAGCACGTCCTGGAGATGATCATGTGTGACTACGGTTCACTGGGGCATCTGCCAGGCCTGGACCACATATGAGTTGAGAGCAGGAATGTGTACAGCAGCTCTTGTGGATGCCTTTGCTGACCAGGGTGACATGATACATTCACTGCCGACGTTTCAGACAACTGGGGAATCTGTTTCCCAGACAAGCCCTCCTCCAGCTCCCCTGTGATTTGCTCTCTGAGCTCTGGTGTCTTCACCTTTGTGGACTGTACTCTGGTTGTAACTAAGTAATCATTGTGTTAGAATCCCCTGTGCAGTATAGATCCTGTCAGGGTAGGGGCAGAGGCTGTTCTGATGGTTTTGTCCCTCGTGCCTGGGGTGGCATCTGGCGGGGGAGTCTACAGCTGAAAAATGAGAGGATGGGGTTGGACCTACCTAATAGTTGTGACTGTGGTACAATACACAAAGGACGCTCACCATTTTGACCATATTTAACCATTTTTCATTGTGTACTTCTGTGGCATTAACTGTACTCACATTGTTGTGTGAACATCACCACCATCTATCTACAGGACTTCCTCATCTTCCCAGGGTGAAACTTCCAACCCAGGAAGGCAGGATGGCCACTCTGCCACCCCAGCCACCTGCCTCCCCCTGCTCCCCGCCCCCCCACCCCGGCCCATGGCAGCCACTGTTCTGTTTCCCTCTGGATTTGCCTGTTACCTCCCTCACGTAAATGGAATATCCGTTCATCCTTTCAAGTCTGGCTGGCTTCTCTTAGCATAACGTCTCCAGGTTTTATCCAGTGTAGAGCCTGTGTCAGCATTTCCTTCGTTTTTTAAGTTAGGATGATTTTCCATTGTATGTATAGAACACTTGCTGTTTACCATTTGTTAATGAACCTTTGGATTGTTTCCACCTTTTGGCTTTTGTGACTGATGTTTGTATTTTGGGTGCAAGTATCTTTGAAATCCTGCTTTTAATTCTCTCGAGTATATACTCGGATGCAGAAGCATCCGAGATTAAGTAGCCTGGTACGTACAAAACTCTTACAGCAGTTTCTGGCACCTCGCAAACACTAGAGGTTTGGTAAATAAAACTCTAGGTGTCTGTGTGCTAATGGCTTCCTTAATTCAGACCATTTCTCTTTAGTTTAATGCTGAAGTGTGTATGGCCTGATACTGCTTGGGAAAGGGGAGCTCTGGAGGTAGTTTTGTGCTCCCTCTGACCCCACCCAACTGGCTGGGCATGTCTGGTCCCTGTTCCTACAGGGAGGAGTTCATAAGGGACACATCTCTGGGAGACACCTTGACCTCAGAGCTGTGGTTGGAGAGCAGCTAACCTGAGGGTAGGGGGCGCGGTTGCAGAAGACTTCTGTCCCAGCTGCTCATATCTGGTCCTTAATTTGAGCCTGGTTTCTAGCGCTGAGGTCTCTTTATTCTTTGGAGTGAAGCCTCTGTCCCCTCTGGGCAAGATAGAGTAGGGCTTTGTATTTGCTTTCTGTGTTGTCTGCACTTTATGGGGCTGGGGATAGTAGAACATTTTTGTGATACTTAACAATTGAAGTTTACCTTAAAAAATGGCAGGTACCACTCAGAATCATCAAGCAGCAGGAGTGATATGCCACGGAGTCAATAATGGGAAGGAGGCTGTGGAGGTAAAGGTTGGAAACTGGGGTCATGGGTTTATAAGCATTTCCTAGATTGGAAATTTGTACAAGGGATTTAGTGCAGTTCCTGCATCTATATCTTATTCCGTGTTATTCCTGTTCTGGGAAAGAATTTTTTGTTTAATGTTGACTTGAAAGGTGAGGTGAGGTAGAAAAATTTGCCCTTCCCTGAAGGTTTTTTGTTTTTTTGTTTTTTTTTTTCCCTTTTCCCTGAAGGTTTTTAATAAAACAGGAGAGTGAGCGTGGTGATGACTTGTGTACGGTAATGCTGCTGCCTGTGACTTGAGGGCATGTGATGGGATCTCAGGGCCTGGGACAAGATAAACCAGTCTCCACTGTGGGAATGTGTCTATTCAACTAAAGGAGCCACATCTTGATGAAAATGTTTTTACCAGCATCGGAAAACTCTTAACCCCGTGGCTCTAGGGTGAAGTCTGTGAAGCTTGGATGATTATAATGTAGCTATCCAGGCAGATCGCTAAACTCTAAGGCCAGTTCAAGCAGTGTTACCGGAGGGCGTGTCTGGTGTTTGCACATACAATAGGAGGATGTTGCATGTTCATCATAGGTCAGAGTGTGGCTTTGCTGAGTTTTTTTTTTTTTTTTTAAAGATTTATTTGTTTATTCACAGAGACACACACACACACACACACACACAGGCAGAAACACAGGCAGAGGGAGAAGCAGGCTCCGTGCAGGGATCTGGACGTGGGACTCGATCCTAGGACCCTGGTATCACGCTCTGGACTGAAGGCGGCGCTACACCGCTGAACCACCAGGGCTGCCCATCTTTGCTGAGTTTTTAGGTGACAGTTCAATCAAATTTAAGTGGAGAAAGAGCACAAGCTCCACACTGTGGCAGAAGCGGATATGTAGGTAGTTCATGGGGCTGCTTGTGATCCACATGACTGTGGTGAGAGAGAAAACCACAACCTGGAATGTGTATGTTTGCACAAATGAACCCTGTTTGAGGATACACCTGTCCTTTCGATAAGACACCTGAGGGCAGGGGTCAATGTGAAGTCTGGCACTTGGCACAGAGCAGGTGTCCAGTAGGTATTTGAGAAGTGACAGGACAATGACACATTTGTACCTACTCTTTGAAAATGGCCATCTTAAAATCTCTTGTAGACCATATTAAAAACAATTTGAGGTAAAGTTTATATAAGAATTGGCCTTTTTGAAATATGCACCTTAGTTAAGGCAGTCAGTGCATTGACCATGTTGTACGGTTGACGTAGTGAGGAGTACAGGTGAGGTTTGGTGGGGGAAGTCCAGAGCCAGTGACCAGGAAAGAATTCTTGAGATGTTTTTGGTGCAAAATGATGGTTTCATTAAAGCACAGAGGCAGAATGAGCTGCTGCCCTGGGTTGTGAGGGGTAGCTGATTATACACCTGGGAGCTGGGGGAAGTCAGGAAAAGGGAGGTTTCAAAAGGATTACCATCTGCTAAAGAAGACTCTTAGGATACCAGAAGCCTCGCTGTTGTCAAGTTAAGGTGGTTTTTCCTTCTAGCAAGGCATTAATGTTAAGACAGTTGGGAGTGGAGGAACATGATGACCCTCTGACCGGTTCAAGTATCTGTCAATGGGCTGCAGGTTATAAGGGCATTTAATTGTATCTACCTTTCCTTCTGGAAGCTAGGTATTGATGAACATGCTGAGGGCAGCCAAGAGTGCCTGAGGAGTGTCACACACATCCCACCTGGGGGTGGGGTCGTTTGCAGGGTATCAGCTTCTGCTTTGTCCTCAGCTGGCCTTCTGTTCCCTTATCACCTTTAGTTCCAGAATATTCCTACCGCCTATAAAGGAGGCCCTGTACCCATTTCTCCCTCTAGCTAGCCCTGGTAACCACCACACTTTATGGATTGGCCTTTTCTGGATGTTTCACATAAGTAGAATCCTAGAAGATGTGACCTTTCCTGTCTAGCTGCTTTAATAAAGCACAGTGTTTTTTTTTAAATTTTTATTTATTTATGATAGAGGCAGAGACACAGGCAGAGGGAGAAGCAGGCTCCATGCACCGGGAGCCCGATGTGGGACTCTATCCTGGGTCTCCAGGATCGCGCCTTGGGCCAAAGGCAGGCGCCAAACCGCTGCGCCACCCAGGGATCCAAAGCACAATGTTTTATAGGTTCACATCTGCATTATAGTACATGCCAGAATTTCATTTATTCTTACGGCTGAATACAAGTCCAGTGTATGGATCTACCACACTTTGTGTGTCTGTTCCTCAGCTGAGAGACACTTAGGTGGTTTCCGACTTTTTAGGCACTGTGAATAGTTGCTGCTGTGAACATCTGTGGGAAAGTATTTGGGAACCTGTTCTCAGTTCTTTCTAGCTTATGTCTGGAAGTAGAATTGCTGAATCGTGGTAGTTCTGTGTTCAACTTTGTTAGACCACACCAGACTATTTCCCACAGCGGCGCCTCATTGTATGTACAAATCTGCAACATGCGAGGGGTAGTCATTTCTTCATCTCCTTGCCAACTCTTGTTCCGATTCTAACCATCTGAGTGGGTGCAAAGTGGTATCTTATTGGGGATTTGATTGGTAGTTGAGGGCTACCTTTAAGTAGCACCAAGGACAACATTGTTTTTACTGCTGGCAGACTTCCTGGAAGGAGTGGCTTTAAAGTGAGTTGTGTATAAGCAGGGGACAGGTGGTATGGTGATAAATTGTCATTGAATGAATGCCTCCTTTGTACTAGTTTAGTCCAGAGTTTTCTGTGCATTAGGTTTAGTTCTCAAACCACTCTGCGTTTTATGTGTGAGGAAGCAGAACCTGGAGTGGCTAAACGATGTGTCTATGGTTGCATGGCCGCCAACCAGTAGCCCTGTGGTTCAGTCTGGGGCTGCTCATCTGCCTCTAAAAGCCCCCAAAGAGCTCATGCTCTTTCCATGGGAAGTTTGAATCTTGGCAGGAGGGAAGAAGAATCATGTCCATTTAGAATTTAGTAAAAAGCAAAGACTTCACAGGTTGTGATGGAAAAGGCAGTGTTGACACTTGTCTGAGGTCCTGGGGCGGTGGGGGTTGGTCTTGAGCCTTCTGGTAAATCTGTGAAAGGGGGACCTCAGCGGGTGATGCGCATCCCCAGGCTGGTGGCTCCTGAAGAAAGTGCCTGGTTCCGTTCATGGGATTACACTCGTGGGACTACACCGTCTTGGTGGGTGGGACTAACTACTTCTCAATTGCCTTGAATGGTGAGGTTAAGGAAGTGCACAGGATGAGCCCAACTACAGTGGATTTTCAAGGACACCTTCTGTTAGGTGATAGTTGGTTCTTTTTTTTTAATTTTTATTTATTATTTATGATAGTCACAGAGAGAGAGAGAGAGAGAGAGAGAGGCAGAGACACAGGCAGAGGGAGAAGCAGGCTCCATGCACCGGGAGCCCGACGTGGGATTCGATCCCGGGTCTCCAGGATCGTGCCCTGGGCCAAAGGCAGGCGCCAAACCGCTGCGCCACCCAGGGATCCCCCCTCTTTTTTTTTTAAACAGTTTATTTATTCATGAGAGACACACAGAGAGGCAGAGACACAGGCAGAGGGAGAAGCAGGCTCCGTGCACCGGGAGCCCGACGTGGGATTCGATCCCGGGTCTCCAGGATCACGCCCTGGGCCAAAGGCAGGCGCCAAACCGCTGTGCCACCCAGGGATCCCCCCCCCTTTTTTTTAAACAGTTTATTCATGAGAGACACACAGAGAGGCAGAGACATAGGCAGAGAGAGAAGCAGGCTCCATGCTGGGAGCCCGTTGTGGGACTTGATCCCAGTACTCCAGGATCACGCCCTGGGCCAAAGGCAGGTGCTCAACCACTAAGCCACCCAGGCATCCCTGATAGTTGGTTCTTAATAAATATTGGAGGAACTAAATTGAGTGGAAGTTTCTGGGGACAAAAAAGCATCAGACTCAATCCTATTTTAAATGCTTAGTAACCTGATGTTTAAAAGTCCTTTGGTGAATCCTCTTCTGCATAACCCTCTAGATGGATCTTTTTTGGCAAACCTGACTTTCACTTATTAGGTTTGTTTAGTCTGAAATATACCAGCATTGGAAATTTACTTAAAAAAATCATTGCTACTAA
Source organism: Canis aureus (assembly GCF_053574225.1). Lineage (NCBI taxonomy): Eukaryota > Metazoa > Chordata > Mammalia > Carnivora > Canidae > Canis > Canis aureus. Next base: position 2,212,445 of record NC_135616.1, on the reverse strand, counting down.
GGCTTTCACCATATAGAGACCAGTTCATGTAGTCTCAGCGTGTATTAGGCCGCTTTGGAAATTGACAGGATGATGAAGTAACTGAGGCTCAGGAAACTTATAAATCTGGAAGGAGGGATAGATGGGCAGAGTGTAAAAGACCATGTAGGTATGGTAGGGGGTGCACATGGGGGCTTACAGTGCACCTGGAGGAGTTGAGAGACACCTGCATGAAGCCGCTTGGAGGGAAGGAATACAGGACAAAGACTTGTCGGAGGATGGACCCAAACAAGGCCTGGAGGGATTTGAAAAGCCAGAAGGGAAAATATTTCAGGTATGGGGAATAGTATGGGCAGAGGCCCAGAGGAGAGAAAGTGCAGCTGAATTGCCAGTAAGCTGCTGGACGTGGCTGGCTTTTTGGCTGGAGGGCAGGTTGGGGTGGACAGGAGGGGACCCCTCCCTAGTGAAGTCTGGCCTAGCTCCTGGAATGTGAGGGCTTCCAAGCAGGGTTATGGGTATGTTTTCACCATTTACCAGCCACCCAGGAAGTAACAGTGCTCATCAGCTACTGCTGAAGGTGACGGTAGACCAATACTGAGGGGTGAACTGGCGGGAGGATTCCCCGCAGAAAGAGGGCAGCCCTGGACCCTGGTGCAAAGCATCCTCCAGCACCACACCTGGCAGGGTTACCTCCTTGCACATGAAGGAGTGAAGGCTCAAGGACGGAGTGGCCTGCTGGCGGTGAGGCAGCCTCCCTGGAGGAGGGCTATGGCTCGACCCAGGAGTGCCAGCAGATCCCACGCATGGAGGAGCAGTGCTCTGGGCAGCTGGGACTTCCTCGAGTCTTTTCTACCTTTTAGACCCTAAGGGCTTCCTCAAGAAGAAATACACATACCGTGAGCATGGGGAAGCTGACTGGTGTCAGACAGAGTACTCTACCCCAAAAGAAACAACAATAAAAAGTACTGCTATTCTAAAAACTGAAGTGGATTGCCTAAATTCTTGAGATTTAGCAAATACACACACACACACACACACACACACACACACACACACGGTATTTGTGGAGTATGCAATAATGTTTCTTGTTTAATATCCTCAATGCCCCATGAGCTTGGAAGGTGGATATTTCAAGAATTCTGATCTTGGCAAACTCAATGCTCAACTTCACAGTTATGAGAAGGCTGTTATGCTCCCTCCTCCCTGCAAGCCCTCCTCCTCCTTAGGTTCCCATGGGGGCACAGTCTAGTTAATCAGCTCATTTTAAGATATTTGTACTAGAGGGTATACAAAGCAAATGAAAAAAATTGTTCTTGTTGGCAGGATCCCTTCTAGCTAACTGTATTTTCTTCTACAATTTTCTATGAAACTCTGGAAGGAAGGAGTACTTGAAAAAAGGTCAGGAGTAGAGCTGTGCCCACCTTGAACAACTTGGCTTCGTTTATATTGGGGAGTTTTCTTCGTTGAGTGCATCCTCCCTTGAATGGGGGTGGGGGAGAGACATTATACTTTTTACTGGAGATGAAGAACATGAATTCTTTCTGCTCGCTGACTCTGGGACTTGATGCAAACCACCACGTCTCTGAGTCTTCTCCTTAGAGAGCAGACTGTCCTTTCTGCCTGAGTTTTCTCTCTGGCCCTGCCATGGGAACTGGGCAGATTGCTAAAGCAGGGAACCTGCCTCTGCCCAGCCTGGGAGATTACTCGATCTGCAGCGACAGCAATCTGTGAGTCCACACACAAAAAGTTGGGGGAGATGGAATGCAGCTGTTGGTGTAATGAGTGAGGAGAGAAAATAGAATTTGAGGGTTAAAGAAATATTAAGCTGAAAGATGTGAAGAGCCTATAGCATGATTGCTACTTTGGCTCTGTGTTCACAGTCGATATAAATATTGTCCAAGGACCCCTGTGTGTTGGAGAGCAGTGCTACTCAGAATCAGTGTCCATTGGGAGCTTGCTAGAATCCAGCTTCCTGGGCCCACTGCACACCTGAATCCCGGTAAGGGAAAGAGCCCAAGAATCTGTTCTAACAAGTCTTGCAGGTGATTATTCCCATTGAAATGGAGAGAATCACTGTTCTGGAAACCTAGCATTTGAGGAGGGCTTAGGGACCATGTACAGTTACAGATGAAGAAACAAGTCCAGGGAGCTCAGGGGCTTTCCAGGGGCATCCATAGTTGACTGAAGCCTTCTTGGCGAGTTAGTAGATGAGCAGTAGCTAGGCCCGGACTGTTTCTAGTGTGATCTGTGACCAGCATCAAGGGCACGGGAGCTCATCAGAGATGCAAATACATGTGTGCCAGGCCTATGGGTCAGAATTTTTTGGGGGTTAGGAGTGGTTAGCCAGCCCTCCAGGGGATTCTCAGATCTGACCACTAGACTAGACTCCCGGCTCTTAGTTGCGTTCTCCTGACACCCAGAGACACTTATTTAAGTTACTAAAGGCCATGACCCTTCTGAGACTGTTTTATTGGGATTCAGGTTGAAAAAGGTGGTGTTACTTACAGATTTTCTCTATAGCAGCAGACTAGGATCTGGTCTAAGGGTAAGCAATGGTCCAGAGTTCCCTAGGACCCTGGTATCTCTAGACGCGAGGGGCTTTCAGTGTTGAATTAGGAAAGTCTTGGACAAATTCAGACAGTTGGTCCTCCTGACTAGTGCTGTTTTTTTTTTTTTTTTAAGGGTGATTGTATTCTATTGAGTTAGAACCATTTGACAAACATTTTCTTGATTGTATTGAGTGTAGGAGGCTGGGCAGTAATGAAAAGGCCATTTTCATTAAGCACGGGGTAATGTATGGCTGTCATCCACTTGAATCCATTACCCTTTTCTTCTCCATGTAAAACCTGGCAGTGGTAGAGGAGATGGGATGGGCTCTCTATTTTTGTTCCTTTGTACAGTAAGCGGATACAGTACTGGATTGTGAGCCCCTTGGATGCAAGGCATGTTGTGCCATGTGATGAGGATGTTACATAAGCTGGAGACCTGTTCTGTGGGTTCAGGCCCCAGGCAGGGAGGCGGTCTGAAAGAGAAGGGGTGTTTTTAGTAACACAATGGTCTCTGAAGGAGCTGAAGCTGGGAAGCTCTTCCAGGGTTGCCAAGTGTAGCTTTTCCTTCTGCTCTGCTGGGCGGTGCTGGGGCCTGCAGACAGGAAATAATGGCCTTGTTTCTTTATGCACTACTTTTGTCTGGGCTTCTCAGAGCTTTAAGGAGCACTTAGGTGTTCTCATGTGTTCTGGAATATAGGTTTCAGTTCTAGAAAGGAAGAAAACCAGATTCCCAAGGAGAGAGGGGGCACTGTATGGTGTGTTGAATTAATTACATAATGCAAAGTTGTTCTTCAAAGTGGTTAACTGATGTCTTTGGGAGTTGCTTCATGTGCTGTGCTTAGAGCTCATGGAAACCTATTCCTGACTGGGGAGTGGGGCTTGAAGTGCTCTCCCAGGCGTTTGGAGACTGGCTTTATGTGGAAGTGTAGGAGGTTGGTCCTTCCTGGAAGGGGAAAAGTGCAGTTTGATTCTTGAGCAGGCTTGGGGAGAATGAGGTTTTCCCTTGACTTAGTTGTAGAAATTGACTGCTGTCTTTCTAAAATTTTTTTTTTACTTTTTTTTCTTGACTGCTGTTTTTTTTTACAGGAACTAGTTCAAAGGCATCCTCACTTAAGGGCTTTTTTTTTTTTTTTCTTCCCCTCCCAAATTGGGACCAAAGAATATATTCAATTGTGCCTTAACAAAAGGCATTTTAGGGCAGCCCAGGTGGCTCAGCAGTTTAGCATCACCTTCAGCCCAGGGCATGATCCTGGAGCCCTGAGGTCGAGTCCCACGTTGGGCTCCCTGCACGGAGCCTGCTTCTTCCTCTGCCTGTGTCTCTGCCTCTCTCTCTCTGTGACTCTCATGAATAAATAAATAAAATCTTTAAAAAAAATAGCATTTTAAAAAAGTTTTAAATTCTAGTTCTTTAAAACCTGCAGTATAATACTAGTTTCAGGTGTACAGTAGTGATTCAATATTTCATACAACCCCATGTTCATCACAAATGCCCTCCTTAATCTCCATCTATTTAACCCATCCCCCCCACCCCTTTCCTCCTGGTAACCATAAATTCTCTATAGTTAAGTCTGTTTCTTGGTTCTCTTTCCCCCTTTGTTCATTTCATTCATATATGGAATTGAAGAAACAAATCACATGGTATTTTTCTCATATATTTCACTTAGCATAATACTCTTTAGATCCATGTCATTGCAAATGGCCAGATTTTATTCTTCATGGCTGAATAATATTCCTGTGTGTGTATATCCATCTTTATCCATTCATCAGTTGGATGGTCACTTACGCTGTTTCCATAATTTGGCTGTTGTAAATAGTGCTGCTGTAAACCTAGGAATATATGTGTCCCTTTGAGTTACTGTTTTTGTATTCTTTAGGTAAATACCCGGTAATGTGATGCTGGATTATAAATTCTATATCTGACTTTTTGAGGAACCTCCCTACCATTTTCCAGAGTGGCTGAACCAGTTTGCATTCCCACAACAGTGCAGGAGAGTTCCCTTTTGACTACATCCTTGCCAGCATCTGTTGTTGATTGTAACCATTCTGAGAGGTATGAGGTGATACTTCAGTATAGTTTTGATTTATATTTCCCTGATGATTAGTGTTGAGCATCTTTTCATGTGTCTGTTGGCCATCTGTCTCTTCTTTAGAAGAATATCTATGTATTCTGTCCTTTTTTTAAATATTTTTTTTATTTATTTATGACAGTCACACAGAGAGAGGAGAGAGAGGCAGAGACACAGGCAGAGGGAGAAGCAGGCTCCATGCACCGGGAGCCCGACGTGGGATTCGATCCCGGGTCTCCAGGATCGCGGCCTGGGCCAAAGGCAGGCGCCAAACCGCTGCGCCACCCAGGGATCCCTCTGTCCTTTTTTTAATTGAGTTATTCACTTGTTGGGTGTTGAGTTCTGTAAGTCCTTTATATATTTTGGGTATTAATTTATTAATTGATTTTTATTAATAACTATGTCATTCTGTAGGTTGCCCTAGTTTTGTTTGTTCCTTCATTGTGCAGAAGCTTTTTATTTTGACATAGGCCCAATAGTTTTTGTATTTCCCTTGCCTCAGGAGACCTATCTAGAAGTTACTATGGCTGATGTTGGAGAAATTGCCTGTGCTTTCATCAAAGACTTACGATTTCAGATCTCACATTTAGGTCTTTAATCCATTTTGAACTTATTTTTGTACAGGATGAAAGAGTGGTCCAGGTTCATTCTGCATGATGCTGTCCTATTTTCTCAATACAATTTGTTAGAGATTGTCTTTTTTCCTTGGATCTTGCTTTGTTGAAAATTAACTGACCATACAATTGCTGGTTCATTCCTGAGTTTTCTGTTCTGTTGATCTATTTTTGTGTCAGTACCATGCAGTTTTGATGACTACAGCTTTGTAACAAACCTTGAGGTCTGGAATTGTGATGCCCCCAGCAATGCTTTTTTTTGGGGGGTGGTTTCTTTGGCTTTCTGGTGTCTTTTGTGGTTCCATACAGATTTTAGGATTGTTCTAGTTCTGTGAAAAATGCTGGTAGTATTTTGATAGGGATTACATTGAATGTGTAGATTGCTTTGGGTAGAGAAGACATTTTGACGTTTGTTCTTTCAATCCATGAGCTTGGAATGTCTTTACATTTCTTTTTGCCATCTTCAGTTTCTTTCATCAGTGTTTTATAGTTCTCACAGTACATGTCTTTTGGTCTTTGGTCAGGTTTATTCCCGGGCATCTTATGTTTTGGGTGCAATTGTGAATGGGGTTAATTCGTTAATTTTTCTTTCTGCTGCTTTATTATTGGTATATAGAAATGCAACAGATTCCTGTACATTGATTTTTGTATCCTATGACTTTATAGAATTCATGTATTCTAGCAGGTTTCTTGATGGAGTCCTTCAGGTTTTCTTTTTCTTTTCTTTTCTTTCTTTTTTTTTAAAGATTTTATTCATGAGACAGACACACACAGGCAGAGACACAGGGAGAAGCAGGCTCCATGCAGGGAACCCGATGTCGATGTCGGGGCTCCAGGATTATGCCCTGGGCTTAAGGCAGTGCTAAACTGCTGAGTCATCTGGGCTGCCCCCTTCAGGTTTTCTCTTTAGTATCATGTCTTGTGCAAATAGTGAAAGTTTGGCTTCTTCCTTGCTGATTTGGATGGCTTTAATTTCTTGATTGATTGCTGTGGTTAGGACTTGAATAAGAGTGTTGAGAGGATATCCCTGTGTTGTTCCTGGTCATAGAAGAAAAGCTATTTTTTAGCGTTTAGGATGATGATAGCTGTGGGTTTTTCATATATGGCCTTTATTAGGTTGAGGTATTTTCCCTCTAAACCTACTTTGTTGAGGTATGTTTTTTGTTGTTGTTGTTGTTGTTGGTTGTTTTATCATGAATGGATGTTGTATTCCGTCAAATGTTTTTTTTTTTTTTTCTGCATCTATTGAAATGATCATATGGTTCTTTTCCTTGTTAATGTGATGTATCATGTTGGTTGATTTGTGAACATTGAACTGCCCTTGCAATCCAGGAACAAATCCCACTTGATTGTGGTGAATGATTCTTTTAATGTATTGTTGGATTTGATTTGCTAGGATTTTGTTGAGGATTCTTGCATCTAGGTTCATCAAATATCAGCCTGTAGGTTTGGTATCAGGATAATGCTGGCCTCATAAAATGAATTTGAAAGTTTTCCGTCCTTTTCTATTTTTTAGAAAAGTTTGAGAAGAAGAGGTATTCACTCTACTGTAAATGGTATAATTCTCCTGTGAAGCCATCTGGTCTTGGTCTTTTCTTGGGAGTTTTTTTTTTTTTAAGAATTTATTTATTTATTCATAGAGACACAGCTAGAGAGAGAGAGGCAGAGACACAGGCAGAGGGAGAAGCAGGCACCATGCAGGGAGCCTGATGTGGGACTCGATTCCGGGTCTCCAGGATCACACCCTGGGCTGCAGGCGGCGCTAAACCGCTGCACCACTGGGGCTGCCCTCTTGGGAGTTTTTTAATGACTGATTCAACTTATTTGCTGTTTAGTGGTCTGTTCAAGTTTTCTATTTCTTCCTATTTCAGTTATATTTCTAGGAATTTATCCATTTCATTTAGGTTGTCCAATTTGTTGGCATATATTTTTCCATCATCTCTTATAATTTGTATTTCTGTGGTAGTGGTACTTTTATTTGTGATTTCATTTATTTGGGTCCTTTCTGCTTTTGATAAGTCTGGTTAAATGTTGGTCACTTTTATTTTTTCAAAGAACTAGCTCCTTGTTTTATTTTTTATTTTTTTAGTTTCTGTATCATTTCTACTCCAATCTTTAATTATTTCCTTCTGCTGGCCTTACGCTTTGTTCTTTTACTAGCTTCTTTAGGTGTGAAGTTAGGTTGAGATTTTTCTTCAGATAGGCTTGTATTGCTGTGAATTTCCCTCCTAGAACTCTTTTTGCTGTATCCTAAAGAATTTGGACTGTTTTCATTTTCATTTGTTCCCATATATTTTTTTGTGTCCTGGTCAACCCATTCACTATTTAATGGCATGTTATTTAACCTCCATATATTTGTGGTCTTTCCAGATTTTCTCTTGTGGTTGACTTAGAGTTTCATTGCATAGTGATCAGGAAAGGTGCACAGTAGGACTTTGACTTTCTTGAATTTGTTGAGGCCTGTTTTGTGGGCTAACATGTGGTTTATTCTGGACAGTGTTCTATGTGCACTTGAAAAGAATGTGTATTCTCCTGTTGTAGGATGAAGAGTTCTGAATATATCTGTTAAATCCATCTGGTCCAGTGTGTCATTAAAGCCGTTGTTTCCTTGTTGATTTTTCTGTTTCGTTCTGTCCATCAATGTAAGGGGAGTGTTAAAATCCCCTACTACTGGTGTATTATCAATTGGTTCACTTTGTTTGATGTATCTGGGTGCTCCCTTGTTGGGTGCATAAATATTTACAACTATTCTATCTTCGTGTTGGATCATTGCCTTTCTTAATATATAGTGCTCTTCTTTGTCTCTTGTTACAGACTAACAAGGGGCATTTTGAAATGAGTTTCCAAATACAGAGATAGCTTGTTATCAGAGGACAGAGAGATTGCTTGTTATCAAAGAGGACAGGACTAACATTAGCTTACCTCCTAGCAAAATGTCAATTGCTGGACAATACTTAATAGCACTAAAGTGCTTATAGCAGTCAGGTGTGTTCCTGGCAGAAAGGTTGGGTTTTGTGTGTGGCTTTTGTATGAAATGTGTTTATATCTAAACAATCACAGATACTGATGCTATCTATCATTGACTTTGTGTGCTCTATTTTTGTACCTGCATTCTCACACTTTGGTATGTCCTAAAATCACCCAGAGAGCTTGTTAAGCAGATTCCTAAGTCCTGCCTCCTGGAACTTCTGATCAGGCTGATTTCAGGATGGGATCTGAGGATGTGCACTTGTCAGAAGCTCCTGAGTGAATAGGCCGCAGATCCAGGGCCCACACTTTGAGAACCACTGTTGTAAGTGGAGTAATTAAGTTCCCTGAGGTCAAAGACTGTCTCATTTGCCTTTGTCTCCCACTGTACTAATCAAGCACTTGACACATTAATGAACTCAATAGATGCTGCAAATCTTTTTTGGGAGTTGGAGCTAAAGCTGCCTCTTGCTACAAAAGTGATCAATTCCAGCATGGGTCAGTGATACCAAGCCTTTGTCCTTTACTGGCAAAGGACTTAGTTCCTTGTCTTAGTTCCTTGTCTGTGTTCTCTTGGATCTGAGAAACCAGCATCTTGTTTCACATTTATTCATTTGGTAGCAGTGAACTTCTGAAGACTCTGTGAGCACTTAGATTGTTCTTGACTAGAAAATTATAAAGGCCACTCTGTGCCTGAAGTTCTCCATCTATGTGATAGGAAGGCGAGCTGTTAAGGGAATAAATCTCTCCACATGTTACTTTGGGGGGATTGAGAGTGAAAGAAAAGCAGCCATATCTTTCACGGAGTGAGGGCGATTGCTTGTATGTCCAATAGCTAAGAACTTTGGTCATCTAGGAACACAAGGATGTATGGCATGATTATTCTTGGGAGTCTATCCTGGACTTTTCAATATTTGTTTAAACCATTTTGAATCTTCCTTTAGGAAAACAGCCACTTATTAGGAAAATCCCTGTATTTTAATTCAGTGTCTAAGTTTTGGAGAGATGGGGAAGCTGGGTAGGGACTGGGTAGATGGAGGAAGAGTAATAATGTCACTTGTTTCTTTGTCTTGCCATCTAGGATTTGTTATAGCTGGAAACATTCTAAGCCTCTTTTTTTTCAAAAGTGACAGGGAAACAGCTATATGCTACCTTTAAAAAGAAGTACCCCCCCCCCCCAAAAAAACCTTACATAGTTATACCTCTCACCATAAAAATACTCACCGCTCCTAAAAGTCCCCTAACATGTTACAAGTACAGATATTTGATAATGGAGCTTTAAAAAATGTGCTAGAATGTTCTGTAAGATTTTGAAGCCATGCTAATAATTAGACTTCTTATACTGAGTGGACTTAATAGGCTTAAGGTAGTAAACCATCAGCTGAGGATAGGGACAATTTTTTGAGGATGCTTTCTAGGGCCTTGGTCATGATAGTTGCCCAATACATGTATATTGGATAAACTGGGAGTGGAAGTTCTCTTCAAATGGAAGAAGTTACATAATTGTAGACTTCTTACATAAGGCCAATTGAGTCTAGCCTTTTTTTTTTTTTTTTTTGTGGAAGATAAGCCCAGGGTCTGCTCCTGTCTGAGTACTGTGAGGCGTGGGGCGGGCGGAGAGCATCTTGCAGTGTGAATGAGATGCTGAGGTGCAATGAGAGCAAGCTGTCATCAGGCCATCAGCCCACATTGAGGAGTGGGATCAGCAGTGAGCCATGGCCACCATTCAGGTGGGTATGACTGAGCACAAGACAAAGGTAGAGGTGGGGATGGAGTCAGGTGTAAATGATGGCCAAGGGCAAATAAAGATGGACTTCAGGGGCCAGCAAATCCTGGAGCTGGAACAGGATGGGTATTTTTCAGCTTGTTCCCCCTCTGTACTGTGAGGAATCAGACTCAGAGCAGGAATGGGACCAAACTGCCTGTAACCGGTAGAACCCAGAGAAGAACCCAGACTGATCCTCGTGGCTTTCCAGTTCTTCCTCTGCTCTATCTGTGATCACCGTACTGGGGGAGTCCCTGGGAGCTTCCTGTGTGTGAGGAAAGGAGTGAGCTGGTCACTGTCTAGATCTTTTGCAAAGCCCAGTTTTCTGCTTAAATCAGATCTTCGAAAGCCCTGCACGGGCTTCACTGGAGAGGCGACTACCCAAGCACACCCTCTGCTTGTCGAGGTCATGCCAGCATTGGTCTCCCTGGCACCTCCCAACCTTAAGTGACCATTGGGTTTTTGTTCCCAGATGTGGTGGCACCAGCCTCCAAGCAGAAGGACGAGCTCCTTGTTCTGTTCCAGTCCTGCAAGTCTTTGCCAAGTTCCCTCTAGGGCAGTGGGGGTTGAGGCTTCTGAAGGAGTCAGCAGACACTTGAACATGCCTGCCCTGCTCAGATAAACGTCTTAATTGGGAACGGGGTTCTATGATTTTATAACAAACTCGATCCTCCCTGAGGCCTTGGAGTCCCCTTACTTAGAAGCCAGCTGCCCCTCTGGGCTCTGAGGATTATTTGGGTACCGTTCACATGGTGAGCCTTCCGAGTGATAGCTTGGTGACCTAGAGGAACTATGGTGCATCTTTGGAAGTTGTCTGAGAAATAAATTTGCTGTTGCTTTGACAGTCAAGCACGTGATTTTTTTCTTTACTGTATTTTCCAAAGGCTTTGATTTTTGATAGTTTGGAGATTTAGTTTCCTTTACCATGGATAATTGGAGAAGGTCTAAGTCCTCCAAAGCCTTACTGTTTAGTAATAATAGTTAACACAAAAAGCCCATGTTCCATGTTAGGTGTTATGCTAATTGCTTTACACCTTTAGCTACTTAAAATCACCCCATGAGGGCGATACTTGAGTGTCCGAATCCCTGTTGTGCAGATGTGGGATCTGGGATGCAGGTCTGCTACCTCACCCAGAGTCAGGTGGACAGAAAGTAGAGTAGGAGCTGAGCATCAGGTGTGCAGCCTTCAGACCCTGGCCCGCTTGAACCCTTGTGCTCAGCCTCCAGAGCTGCTGGGAGGAGAGCAGACTGGCGAGCAGGTGTGTTCCTGGTGTTGGGTTGTGGCCACGCACCCTGCGTGGGACTTCATGGGTACAGGAGTATCTGTCTGATGCTCTTTTGTCTTCCTGCTACTTCTCTGCTTTCTGGTCTCCTGCCCATGGGATGTGCTGCAATCAGAAGGCTATTTTTTGGTCTAAATGATAGCAGTTGGCATTTGTTCTCACTGAACCCATTTTTTCTTGGTTACAAGATAATCTCTTGTGCCAAGCACTAAGGCTTTGGGGAAAATAATCCCCTGTGGAAATGAATTCTGTAGTTGCAAGTGCCCATCTAGAAAAGAGAGCGGTTGGCACACTCTTCCCTTCCTTCTGGTGCCTAGACGGCTTCCTTGCTGCTGTCAGGATGTGGCACTGCAGGCTCGGCCTGCTGAGGCTGATGGCGGGATGGGCAAAGGCCGCCTAAGACTCCCTTAGCTGAAGCCTTGGGCCGTAGTTGACACATGGCTTTCCTTTCTCTTTGGGCAGCTGCGACTGGACTTTTGGACTTTTCTGTGCATTGTCCAAATTTTAACACAAATTCAGTATTAACATAGTATTTTTTAAAAGAAAAACCAAACTCTTGCCCTCTTATCCCTTTCCTGCCTGTGCCTTAGTTTGTTCATCTGTAAAGTGGTGGTAACACCTGCCTCTTGTCCTGCTGTAAGGCTGACATCAAGCCAAATGAAGTAAACCTGGCATGCTGGGTCCTTAAAGAGGAGGCAGGAAGACGGTGAGCTCAAGCTCAGGTGGTAGAGAGATTTTAATGATATAAATGGAGCTGTGAGGTGGAAGTTTAATCTTCTGCGATCTGATCCCATTTGTTCAGTCTCAGGACTTAACTGGGGAAAATCGATAAAATGAGTTAATTGCGTGTTCTCTTTTTCATTGGTGTTAGCAGCTCTTTAAGCTTTGGACAAAAGCTAAACTCTCATGTACTTGAAGCTAAAATAGCATTTGAGATGCCTGGGAGATAAGGACAGCCATTTCAGCTCCTCTTGGGGAGGATAACAATGAAAGCCTGGAAGGGAAGCTGGGGCAGGAGGGCCTTGAGGAAGGTGCTCCCAGACGGAAAAAGCCTTGATAAAACCCCTGCACAGACTCGGTCTGCTTGGGCCCTACAGTACCTATCTCTGGGGACTTGATGCTCCTTTGGACACTCTTTAAATCTTAATTTTTTTTTTTTTTTTGTAATCTCTAACTTCAGCGTGGGGCTCGAACTCATCACCCTGAGATCAAGAGTTGCATGAACCAACCAGGCCCTCTCTCTTTCGGACACTCTTGAATGTACAGAAATAAATTACAATTCCCTGTCTGAGCCTGATAATTCTAATGCCACACTTGATGTCCAGACATAAATGGAAATAGCAGCTCTCTGACTTGAATAATTAAACCATATCAGAGCACCATTCCATAGCCCCGTGATGAGCTTTTTTCTGTTCACTTTTCCCTAATCTTCAGCACAAATGTGAAATGGAGTTATCTGCCTCCAAATCATGGTGAGTCCAAAGTTGGTAAAATTTGTCATTGCAAGGAGGTATCCAGTGGCTCTTGGGAGAGCCAGGCTTCTGGTTTTATGTCAAGTACCTCTTGACATTGCTCTAGGATGGTAAACATTCTGAGGACAGGAGTTTTTGTCTGCCCTGTTCATGGTTCTGTGCCCAGTATTTATAATCAGGCTGGCCAGAGGTGAGGAGCAGATTTTTTTTTTTTTTTTTTTAGACGGTGGCTAGGAACTTAAGAAAACTCCTACTTAAATTCAGGGGTGGGGGCAGGGATGAGGAGCACAATTAAAACACTTTGCCCTGTCTTTTTGGGAAGCAACTATTGAATCCTGGTGATGGGAAAAGGCTCCAGTGGTACATTATTCATAAGCAGTCACTGAGCTGCCATATACCTTAATTAAACGAAATAATTTGAAAGTTTAATGTTGGTGATAGGGTTGGGTATTTGAGATTTGACGATCATATTGCATTAATAAGTCTCGTTGAAATAAATGATGCAGTTTTATTTTTATTTTCCTTCCCCCCCCCCCCCCCCAGTTTGTTTTAATATAACTTTATTGTAGCGAAAGTAGAAAGCTGCTACACCGGGGGGTGTTGGAAATGGGTTCATTTTCATAAGTGTCTTTACAGTAGGGATTTTATGGTCACTGGTCATTGTTACCTACTACAAGAAGTTATTGAGCTCCTACTTTATGCCAGTTGAGAAACCTTCAGTGTGCAGAGGTGTATGTGTGCAGAGGTGTTAATTGCTACAGTGGAAGTATATACACAGGGTATATTGGGACCGAGAGGGCTGGAGGCTATGTGGGGCAGACAGAAAGGATTTTTCACAAGGGGGAACCATGTCAGGTGCCGCACAGTTGGGTGCTCAAAGGAAGACCTGGCTGGTGGTGGTGGGCTGGTTAAGGCAGCATGGAGTTTCCAAGCCTCAGGGCTCTGGTGCCCCTGCCCACCTGTCTGCCTGCGGAACCTGGTTGGTGGGTGTTGGGTGGATGGCTGGCTTCATAGGAGTCCTGTCTTTACCTCTTGATGCGATGTCTCTGTGTTGATGTTGTGATTTGGGTCAATATTAGCATCATTGTGTACAGAAGACTCAATGTTTATTCTGTAGCAGAGTTTCTCAAACTGAGTCTCTGAACACCAGTGATACAGTTGCTTTGGTGGCTTATTATAAGTGGATTCCTAGACCCATCCGAGTTCCCCCAGAGAGGGGCTTCAGATATCTTTATTTTGCTTTCCCCCACTTAGTATTTACAGACCTTCCTCACTTCTATCGTTTCTCAGTGGTTGCTCCTTGGAGAGGCCTCCTTTGACTATCTCTGGGTTCCCCTGCTTGGATTTCTTCCAAGACCCATACCACACTTTTCTTTGCAGCAGTCATCTGTGTCTGATTCTGTCCCCTTTACCATTTATGAGTCCCATTAGTACAGTGACCTGGACTCTTCCTCCATTTGGACCCCAGTTCCTAGAGCCTCACTTGCATATAGTAGGTGCTGCATACACACATCTCCAGGTGACTCTTAGTGTGCCCTCTAGGGAGGGGGGAAGAGTTGGTAAGAGGCAATCTTTGAGAAGATTAAAGGGATGACCAGGAAGGCTGAGACTTAGACAGCACTGTCCTAATACTTAGTCTGTAAACTTCCTTTGGCCTTCGTGAACTGACTTGACGAGCACAGACTGCAGAACCTCAGTAATTACTGGTGGTAATGGCAAAATAGTGTGCAGATATGAGGTAATAGAAGTAATGTAATAATGGCAGCTTTCTAGATCTTAGCACTGACCCCTGAAGGCAGGTCAGGTTCTTAGCAGATCTCTGGTGCTCTGGGGTTCTGTCTTAACTGGGTTCACCCAGAGAACATGTATTTGAATGAAAGCAGAAATCGGGAGCACACAAAGAGGATGAGACCCAGAAGGGTTTGGTCTTCTGTCTACTAATTTGGACCATGATCTTGAAGTTGGGTGCACACCTGTTTCGGTCTGTGACTAAAAATTACTGCACTGTGCCTTTGGCAGAACAGGGACTTGGCAGTTCTGTGGATAGGATTTGCTTCTATAAGAGAATTGGTTGAATTTATTTGGCTTCTCTAGCAGGAAATGCCTCTGATTATTAACAGTGCTAGTGAAGACCCTTAGTGGTAGCCTCACTACATACCCTTGAATTGGTAGCAGTTATACCCAGAGACCGACAATGTCGAGATTAGAAGGCACAGCCTCGGCTTCTACTCTAAAATCTTGGAGCTATTCACATTTGTGTAATATTTCTTTTCTATGCTGTATTTCCCCACCATTTCCTTAGTGATCACCACCAAAGAAGGAAAACATTAACAGAACTTTCCAGAGGGGATATGTGATGTAATCCTGAAAAGAAATCTTGATATCGTAGAAATGTCATTACTGTAACCATTTTAAAGTGTCTCTCCTATCTGCTGTGATTCTGTTTACAGCACACTATGATGTAGGATCTTTTTTTGATATTTGTGTTTAGTAAGACATTTTCTAATCTGAAATAGTGTGTGGTTTTGTTTTTACCATTTGCCCATTAACTGTATTTGTTTATATTTTTGGGTTCATATTCTACATTGATATATCATTTCTTAATGGTTAATAGTCCTAAAGCAAACTTACTCTTATCAGTCTGTGTTACCGATATCTTCGGAAATTCTTGACTAATGGAGTAAAAGCTTGGTTCCTTCCATCTTCAGTGGGTTCTATTCTTGAGGGTTCTGCGTTTATAGTGTGTGATGGGCTGGCTTGAGTGACACATGTTTAGAGAGAAGAAAAATTTCTCCTGGCAAGTACCGGGAGGAAAAACTGAAGCAAAGAAAAAAAATAGGCAATAGGGAAGGGAGTGGTGGTAGTATTTGAGGCTATATGGAGAAGTTCACATCTGGGCAAAGCCTTGAAGCAAGTGAGGGAGCAAGCAACAGGGCTGTTTGGCAGAAGAACAGACCAAGGGAGCAAATGCCCAGGCCTAAGGTGCAATTGGCCTGGCAGTTCTGAGGAACAGCGAGGAAGTCTGTGGCTGGAGTGGAGTTAAGGGAGTAGGATGTCAGAGGGTTGATGGAGGAAGCCAGATTGTGTAGGGCCATGGAGGCTACTGTAGGGCTTTAGCTTTTTACTGTGGTAGAAGGAACCAGTGGAGAATAGTGAGCAGGGCAGTAACACTACCTGTTCAAATTTTTAGGTGGCTTTAAGGTTCTTTTGGGGATTTGTGTGTGCAAGACTCCTGGCATGAAGCAGGTCCTCTAATACAGTTCTCTAGAATATTAGTGCTGGGAATAAGAGGACGAGACCCATGCTATTGTCCACTGAGCACTGCGGCCTTTGACAAAGTCCCTGTCGGTAGAGAGGTGTGGGTAAGATTGGTGAGCTAGTGATCTGGAGTGCATGTTGTCCAGGACCTCTTAACTCTTGGGACAGTTTTCAAAACTTATTGCTATTTCTCTCCCTATTTGACTGCCCAGCATAGCATTCGTGGTTTTTCTCTCTCATTCCTGTAACAAGTTCTCCTTCTGTGGAAAAGGTATGTGGCCTGTCATTTAAACTCTAGTCTCATTTGTGATTGAGTTGTCAATAACCCTCTCTTAGGGTATTGGTCTTAGAAACTTTCTCAGTGTTCTTTATAGTATAGAAGAAGCTGTGGATTGGGAGGAGGAGGGGTGAGCAAGATTTCTAGGGCCTTACTAGTGCTAGTGACCTCTTAGTCTTGGTTCATGTGGCAAGACTGAGGCTTATCAGCCCATTGACTTTATTCTTCATAGAGCCTTGGTCAGAAAGGACAAAGTCCTAGCATATGGGACCATTCAAAGTCAGGTGAACTGTATTGTGTGAGAGGACAGTGTTTTACCACATAGCTCAACTCTATATTGGAAGCAACATATGTAGCCTCATGTTAGACTTGAATAATCCGGAGCTAGTTAGGCAAAAGGCATTCACAATTTGTTGATATACTAGTATCATTAGCAGTACTGACTTAGATTTATTAGCAAAGAGTGAGACTTTATTTTTAGGACCTAAGACGATTACTGTACACCCACTAATGAAGCACTGGATTGTTGAAGATTCATGTTAGTAGGAGGCCCATCTGCACAATTCCCTATTTCTGGGTTTTATAGAAACCTCAAGCTGGTGAAGGCTGCTGAGAGAAGTTGTCATGTTTCTGCCTTTGGTGTAGATATTTTCATTAGAATCATAATGATGAAGTCACGAGAACTTGGTTGATTCAATGTTGATGTTAAAACATGGGTGAAATAGCCTTCAATATTTAAAATAGATCAAAACACTGTAGTATATTTATAAAACGAAATAGCACACAACAGCTAAAATGAACAAACTCGACCTACACACAGTAACATGAACATATCTCAATTTATGCACAGGAAAAGTAGCAAGATGCAAAACAGTGCAAACCTCATGAAGTTCAGTTCTAGGCGAAGCTCAGCTTGTTCATTCAGATATTCGTTATGTAAGTGGTCAGATGATAAAGAGAAGGGAATATTTTGAGAAGATGGGATAGTGGCTTACCTCTGCAATTGGTTCTATTAAAAAAAAAAAAAAGTTGGAGAGGGTGACTAGGGTGAGTTATGTGACAATGAGGTCAGTTAATGAGTCAGCTGAGAGCTCTGTTCTCCCAGAATCTCTAAGATGAGCTGACGTGGGAGGCCTGAGATGATGCTCTTTGGAAGTGATTCTGGTGGTTTTGCCCTTAACTGATGTGCCCAACTAGGCTCTATCAGTATGGCCTGTGTGAGGCCTCATGCCTTTTTTGTTATAAAGCAGTGATTTTTCTTAACCGTTGGTGGGTGGGGAGAGGTTACATATCCCTTTGAAATTGAAGAAGGGTCACTGCAAACACAGTAGCTTGTAAAAATCTTACTTAACCTGGCAGCCTCTTACCAAAACTCCATCACTGGAATTTTGTCTTTTCAAGAATGTTGTAAAAATGGAACCATGCAGTTTAAAACTTGCTGAGGTGGTCTCAGATGTAGGTTTCCCACATTTCATGGATTCTGTAGAACTGGTCCAGAGTGTGTGCACGTTAAGGAGACTCTGGTTCGTGGGCACACTGTTTTGGTGGAAAATAATTGCTCAAGGCACTGTTTTGGTGGAAAATAATTGCTTAAGATTCAAGACTGCAATGACATTCTGGCTTCAACATCTGTCTGATCTTGGCTACTGAGAGTCCCTCCAAATTCTGTCTTCCTGGCTCTGATGTACCCTGGGAGCTGCTGGTCCATGCTAATGCCCAATGGCTGGTGACTGGTCATCGTCTTGTTTGTTCTAACAGTCTCATCCTGGTCTGAATTCTTCACATGATTGCCTTTTTAAAAATCCTTCAGTCTGTAGTGGAACAGTTCTTCTAAATCCCAGAAACCAAGTCTTTACTTCCTGCTACCAGGTATCCTTGAGTCCTGTTTCTTGAGTCCTCCTGATGTGCATAGCAGTGGTCCCCAGAGGGCTCTGTTCTGGCTCTTCAGCTGAGCCCAGCCAGCCCACAGGTATTGCTGCTCTGGCTTTTGTGATTGCTGGGGATTACTATGCATTCTGGCAGGGCCCTTGTCCATCTGCTTTTGAAGGTTAGCAAGGCTAAATGTTACTTGTAGAGTCCACATCTGTGCATTCTCTGGAGAAGAATTGAACCCAAGGACCCTGCAGAGGCCTGGTATTCTGATGACATGGCAGCCTGTCACCTTATTGACTTGATTGTCAGATCCCACCTCTGACACCAAAAAGCACCATCTCGATGTAAGGCATAGGATTCAAACCACTGGATGTCATGTGGGTTGCCTTCTTGCCTTTTCTTTTTTTTAAGCATACTTGTCCAGAAAAGGCTAGTACCTTCATTCTGTTCCTACTTCTGCAAGTACTAGGTGCTACCTGGTGCTACAATATATACTCCCAAGGGATATGCCATTATTATGGAGAGTTGAGAATGGATTTCACAGATGCAGTCTCTTGGAGGTGCTGCTGCTCATGCTGGTTACTCCAGAATAAAAGCCTGATGTGGGAAATCCTATTGGCTTTCCTGGCGGGAGTGTGGTGACCTGCTACTCTCCACCTCTCTTCTTACTCTCAGTTTGCCTGAGTGTGGCCCTCTGAGGAGTATGGAAAGTAAACTGCAGCCTCTACTCAGAAGTTCCAAACTAGTTTTGAATCCCTATCATTTTCTCTGGTCGCATAAGCTGGTTTCCAGGGAAACTAAGAATCAAAGTTCTTAAAGAATTTGTGTGCAAAAGCAAATCTAGCAGATTGAAATCGAGAAGAGATGCAAAGAATGAAGATGAATCTCTCCATGGCTCCTCTGCCTCCCCAGAAGTCCTAGACTGGTGCTTATGATGGTTCCACACACCTGGAGATCTGGGGAGGTCTTATCAGTTGAAGGGTGTCTGTATGTACTCAGATCCACACTCATTTGATAGGATCTTTGGAATATGTGCATGTGATGCCAGGTAAAAATGCCAAAACTCTGTTATACAAATAAGTTGAGTATCAAAGGATGTGAAGTGTTTGTCATTTTCAAACTTAGGGAAAGGCTTTGAAAGACTTATATTGACTTAGCTGTAGCCTACAAGAACGTGGCCTGAAATTCATGGTTGGTAGTACTAATGATATTGGGGAGGAACTGGTTCCATTGTTGTAGGACACCCCAAAATGTCTCTTTACCTGATGCCTACACTACTTGAGCATTGTTCTTAATCCCAAAGAAAACTAAAAATCACCATGAAGATATGAACAACTTAAGTATGTTATCTTTCAAAGTGGTCTAAATGTAGTCAAAGCATTGTTTTCAAAATACTTTTAAGAAGATTGTCATTTATATTTAGTGTAACATGTAGCCAGGCTCCAGTATGATACTTCCTGGTTGTTCTACCATTTGGAACTCCATGCTCTTCATGGCAATTTATTAGGATCCATTAAATCTCAAAAAGATCTGGTTTAATGTTAGAAAAAATCATTAGGCTTTTGACGGGAATCTTTATAAAGAAAAAAGGATTGTAGTGCCTGGGTGGCTTAGTCAAGTGTCTGCCTTTGGCTCAGGTCATGATCCCAGGGTTCTGGTGTCAAGCCCTGCCTCAGGCTTCCTGCTCAGCTGGGGGTCTGTTTCTCACTCTGCCTCTCCCCCTGCTTGTGCTCACTCTTTCTCTCTCTCTCAAATAAATAAAATCTTAATAAAAGGATTGAGCTTTAACTCACACTAAGGAATTTGAACAGGATAAGATTATAAGATGCTGATATAACTTCGAGGCAGGGTTGGACTGTGGAGGGTCTTTGGCCCTTCCCAGCCTTCATGGTTTGGGTTGATAGAGAATCCATACAAACGAGTTAGAAATCGAAGACCAAGGTATAGTGGCTTAAGGAATGGCCAGGCTGCACACTTCTACCATGAAATTCAGGTCTGTTGGGTAAATTGAGGTCATGGCTTTGCCAAGATGCCAAGATGGCTGTGTATACAAAGTGGGCTGCAAGGTCTGCAAACCAAAGGAGGCTGGAAGCCCAGGGTAACCCTGAGTCCCTGAGCCCAAGCAGAGCAAGGAGGGGGAGGGGTGGGAGTGGGGGACAGGTAGGAGAGGACAGAAGCTGAGCTGCTTTTGAGTGCACAATAACTCCACCTGCTGATAACAGCCAATCTAGTGGATTAGCTGCTACTCTTTTGGGGGTGGGGGAATGAGTTTCGGGGCACATAAAGACCAAAAACTACCTTTACATTGCTCTCTGGAGAGGACAGAGAAGTCTCTTAGGAGAAGCAGAAAATGGGGAGAGAAAAGAAAGGACTTTGAGAAACTCTGGTTGCCATAGGTTGATGTAATTCCTTTCGCCTGGTGGTTTGGAAGATGCTCAGACCTTAATGTGCATGCAGAACAGCTGGGGACATTTGTATTGGGAGAGTCTCCTACATTGGGGTTGGGTGGCAGACTGCATTTCAAACCAGCTCCTAGATGTTGCTGCTCCTGGTCTTTGGACCCTACTCAGAACAGTTGGGTTCAGAGCCTTTGTTCCGGCCACAGGGTTGGAGCAGCCTCTGCCCCATATCAGGGATATTTATTAATGGAGACTTTTCCTCTGGTTTACTATTCGTAATGTGCCACCACCCTACTTCTCTAGCTTTTGCATGGCTCTGTACAATGCTGGGCCACCGGAGAGGGTTGCTACCTGGCATTTCTCCAGCTGAGCTACATTCTGCTGTGAGTTTTCTCCTTTCCCCAGGGTTAACACTCAACAAGGGTGTTTTTCGTTGCTTTTTTTTTTTTTTTTTACACCTTCGTGTATATGACTAGATTGCCTGAGGACTTTAAGGTGGGGATTACATGGTACAGACATGAGAGATAAGGGACTCCAGGGTACCTGACCACTGCCTCACTAAGTCTTTGTCTTCTCTGGGACCTTCTTAAGGGACAATTGCCAGGTAGTAAACAAAATTCCACTAGATCTTGATGGGCCCAAGGGCAGTGCCTTCCAAAGCAGAGTTCTGTGTTTGGAGCAACCATTTCGTGTGGCAGAACTGGCTCCAGCTCACTCCCAGCCATGTCCATATTTAGGAATCTTCCCATTTCTGGCTGTCCTTGCAAAGCACAGGTAGGAGGGAGAGATGAGAGAGGGGCCGATACTGAGGAGCTCTGGGTCAGTTGGCTGATCCCTAGACCTGGAAGATAGAGTGGAGAGCAGGGAAGAGCACTGTGTGTGAGCTTTGGACCCCAGTGACCATGCCTTAGTAAGAGCTGACATCCTGGAGCATAAACAGTCAGTGGTACTTGCTTTGGGGAAAGAATAAGAAATAGGCTGGAGAGGCACCCTTCATACCCTGTAGGCCCTTTTCAACTAGAATGTAATGGAAGGATAGCTCAGTTGCATGGTAACTGAGGTTCTCTTGTTAGTGGATCTGTTTCAACAGAGTAATAGATGCTTCATATGTGCTCAGGGAAGCCGGGATTCCCAGGCCTGAAAAGGTACTCTCTCCAGTCTTCGTCGCTTGAGTAACAGAACCAGCATGATGCACCAGTGTCTTTATTGTGACAACTCAGGGGGAAACAAGATCCTGATTTAGTGGAAGCAGATGTCACAAAATACTTTGCTTTAACCACGCAGAGTGAAACTGTGAATTAGTCATTTAAGAATTTACTCTAGTGAATATCCAAACAGATGTGCTAAAATAGAAAATAAGCTCTCTACTCTCATTAGACCAGTCCTGCATGTGGTATTTATACTCTTCCTGCAGTTCCCAAAGAGCTCTGCTCAAACACCTGGGCTGTAAATCTTGGTTCTGAGCTTGGAAGATGACCGCCGGGTTATGGGAGGTAAATCCGTGAAGGTGGTTTTAGGACACCTGTGTGGACTAGGGAGGCTTGGCCCTGTGTCTGGTGTTTTTAGCCAGCCTACTAAGCTCATGGCAGGCAATGTGACCCTGTGCAATATTGGTCTGTATTTAGTTAGCTCGTTAGGTAGAGGATAGGTTAATAGGTCTAAGGTTGGGTGTCCATTACTTTCCATGAAGCCAGCTGGATTTGCAGGAGAAAAGTAACTGCAAGATACCCTGTATTCCTCAGCTAAGCATTCTGCAAATGCACCGGGGGACAGTTGCTGAAAAGAGGTACAGCTCCATCCCTATCCCTTAAAAGAGGCCCACAGATCAACTGAAAATGTCTTAACTTTGCCAAAAGTCTCCTGGTCAAGATTGACCAGGCTGATCTTGGTTGAGAAGGTCTCACTTATAATACAGTCGTTGTGTTCCAGCGTGTGAGCCCTTGGAGGGGAGAGTCCCCAGAGCCAGCTACATTTCACTTCACCAAGAGGCAAGGCTGCTGGCTCTGCCCCTATGCCAGGCCTTTTGAAGTGGTGGGAACCATGGCACCATGTCCAGCTTCTATTCTCTCGGGGCCTCTGCTGTGTGTGCTGCTATTGCTGGATAGACTGTCCTGAGCACAGTGTTCACATGTCCCTGACCTGCTCTGGAACTGCTAATGGCCTCCTGTGTTGAGAAGCCTCCATGTTCTCAGTCCAAATGCATTCCCCACGACTGTTTGTGTTCTTTTGGAGGTGGGCTTTTCTCCCCTTCACATTGGAGTTTTTGTTCTGAGCGGTAGGTACAAAAGATAAAGACATAAATGGGTCTTGCACTGGAAACAGGTAGCTTGAGCTCTTATCAGGGAACTCCGAACTGAGATGTGATGGGACGCGGCTCATCTCTGCTGGTTTCAGAGAGAATGGCTTAAGTGGACATGAAATGGCGAACCTGTCATTTAGTTGAACAGCAGGAGCTGGGGGTCACTCTGCTTTTCAAGTGGTGCTGGGGTTGCATCTGTGGAGGCCCCCACTATACTCTTTCAGAGGAGGATCATGAGCTGGGTGCTGAGGGTGGAAGATAGGGAGCAGATGGCCTTGGCATTTGGGGGGTTTCCTTGAATGGCTGGAGTTGGGCTGGGTCTTAGAGGCACAGTGGTCTGACCTGCTCTCCTTTGGTGAGGGTCTCTTCCCTGAGCCAGTTGTCCATGGGCTTCTGTTGGTACCTGGGTTACCTGTGGCCCAGGAGCCAGGGAGTTGACTCTCACTGCTTTGATTATATGGGAGAGCTGACTGTGTAGTTGTCTACGGTAGTGCCTGCCTGTTTCTAAGCCTTTTGCCTACCTTTTCCTCCTGTCTAAATCCCTGGCAGCCCTCCCCAGCTCATCCTCCCATGCTCCTTTACTTAAATCTTGGCCGAACAGTTGAATACACAGATGTTTTCAAACTAAGTTGTGGTTTCCAAGCTACTTGAAGTGAGGCTTGTATCTTTATTTCCTCCGTATTCGTGACAGGTAGTTTGGTACTTGATGGTTATTTCAGCACTGATTTTTGAGGCCACTCTTTGGGACATCTAATATAAATATGGTACTTTGGTTGGGATCTGCAGATCTAGCAACTGAATTTGGAGCCTGTAAGTCCAAAGCAATAACTACCGGTGGACACCTTGGTCCTGAAACAATTTGAACGAAGTACCTATGAGATAGTTCACTGCTTAAAGTCAGTTTCTCTCCCTGAATAGGAGTATTAACTCTTAAAACATACTCCTGAGTAAACAAACAAATCATCTTGCTTGATGAGGAATGTTAGATATAAGCAAACTACATTGTGGAGGAAGTGTTAAATATTTTATTGGTGGGGAATCATTTACTTTGATCTGGAGAGGCAGTCTCTTCCTCAGGCTTTATGCAAGTCGGTCAATCTGGTCTTTTCCTGGCTCACACCACTAAGCTTTTTGACAAAAATGGCCCGCCATTTCCCTTTTGTCTAAGGTTGAGTATCCATTTCTTGGCTCATGATGTCCCTTTGCTGGTCCCAAGTCCTGATGTTTCCAGTTCCTTGTTGCTGTCCATTTTTGGAACACCGTTGTTGGTTCCATTTTTGTGTACCTTGAATGTTGGTTTCAGCAGGGTCCGTGGTCGTCTGCCCTCACTGCTTTGTTGGCATCTGGTCCTTTGACACCTGTACCTGCTTCCTGAGCTGTCTAGGGTTTGCCTTGAGACCTTGCAAAGGTTTGTGACCTGTATTAGAGTTGATTCTCCTTCTATGATCCCTGCTTGTGTCATTTGAGGATACGTTGTTTGGAACCAAAACTTTTTGCCTGTTCCATCTACCATGCATCCATCATGCTTATTGCCTGGGAAATAAGCCCCACATTCTGCTACTGTATAGTGATGGAGATTTTAGCAAACCTACCAGAACTTACGTGTCTAGATACATTTTATTGTTGAGTGAAGTAATGTTAGGACTATTCTGATCACATTACTATTGCTCAAGTTTTGAAAATTCTTCTGATTGGGTTCCAACCATTTTATAAGCTGCACATGGACCAAACAGGTTTCCTCTG
This sequence comes from Canis aureus, assembly GCF_053574225.1. Lineage (NCBI taxonomy): Eukaryota > Metazoa > Chordata > Mammalia > Carnivora > Canidae > Canis > Canis aureus. The sequence continues at coordinate 2,187,902 of NC_135616.1, read as the reverse complement.
ATTCAGTCAGTCTTTTTTGAGCCCTTCTATTGGGCTAGGTAGTGTCCTAGATCTGGGAATCAAAAAATGATTGTTACTTTCATGGGGCCTTCAGCTGGGGTGAGATAAGTGTATTAGCAGCTTTGGGTCCAGCCAGATGTATCAGCATGTCCCAAGAGAGGCAGGATGGGTTTGAGAGGGTCATCTGTGGGGCATGGGTATGGGAGGGAAGTCAGAAGGCTAAGTCAAGAAGGATGGGGAGGATTTCAAGAGGATGAAATAGGGGAGGGATGGGATATTCCAGGAAGTGGGAACCGTATCAGCAGCAGTATTCTGAAACTCCAGGACTTGCTTAAAAAAAAAAAAAAAAAAAAAAAAAAAAAAATCAAGTAATTTGATTTGACTGGCCTAACTACTTGGGGAAGTGACACTGCCAGGTCACACTGGCCCCATGGATGGGTGCCAGGTGAGGCCACAGGGTCTACTGGCTCAGTTGGGCCTCCCAGAGGAGCAGAGAACAGATATGTCTGTGGGTGGTGGTATGTCAGGGGTGCTGAGGCCCCAGCACAGAATCCAGTATTAGGACCTGGGCAGAAACAGGAATGAATGCAGGGCAGGGTGGAGGGGATTGGAGTTTTTGTCTTTCTGTTTTTGTTTTTAAAGGCTATTCAGTGTGCCTGGGCCAGTGACAAAGGATTTAAAAGGTCAGGCTGAGAGAGTTTAGCTGTGGCCAGTGGAGAGTCCAAGCCCAGGGGGCCTGGAACAACAGCTTAGGATGTTTGGTCTCAAAGGGGCTCTGGGAAACACTGATCCTTCCTGAGCCAAGAGTGAGAAGACCAGGTGGGTGTTTGAGGAAGGTGGATCTACCTTCCTGGTAGGACTGGTTGGACTGGTTAGAGAGAGGTTATGTTGAAAGGCAGAGAACAAATGCCTGGGCCAAGAGGATTGCCACTGGAAAGGGGAGAATTTGGTGGAGGAGGCAGATAGGAAAGGATTTGGTGATGGTTTACAGGCTGGGTGGCCACAGGTCGTTTTTGGTTCCAGAAATGCCTAGTTTATGCTTGTTGACCTGGCATAGGTGAATCACAGAAAGCTGCCCCTCTGTAGGTCAAAGTGATCAAGCAGGGCAATTCATATAGTTCAACCTAATGCTTCCCTTCATTCTCAGATGTCCCTGTTTGGACAGTAAAGGACTTGGTCATCCTAATTGTTGAGTGTTGAAGCACAGGAAAAAGTCTTTTCCGAGATTCTGAACTTGGTGACCAGGGGAGTGGCCGGGTGCTAGAAGTAATTAGGATTTGGGTGTGGGTGATACTGATCTGCCTTGTTCACCTGGTTTGGGACCTACTCACCCCTCCACATGATCCCATTCTCTCACTAAAGGTAGAATGTTTTTTACCTCTGAGGGATCGATTTAAGCATAATGCTTCTGAAGGTGGTTTTTGGGCCATCATTTGGGCTTTTGGAAGATTGCTCTGAATGGCACGACTCACTTCGGGGGGGGCGTGAGTTCTGGTGGCTCTGTTGATGCGAGGCCCCCTGTACCATGGAACATTCTTCAGAGGTAGTTACAACAAGTGGCTGGATAGCCATGGCCACTGGGTTCATTCTCTTAACTGTATCTCTTAGATGATTGTAGACCCTTTCCAAAAAGGTGGCTTTGGAGCCCTGTGCGCGTGCCTGCTTCATTGTGTGTCCAGTGGAGAAGCAGAAATGCCCCTGTAATGGAGCTGTTCTTACTGTTATACTAGCAAGATCTTGCTCAGTTCCCTGACTTAATGGGTTCAGTGTGGGCCGTAGCATGCTGAGGAGGGAAATGCGGGTAATTCCTTTTGCTTCTGTTTCATGGGCCGAATCGTTGGCTATGCTAAGGCATCAGTCCTCAGAGGATAAATGGCTTTGACAGGCCAACCGTGACGATAGAAGGTAGTTTAGCAAGAGTGCATTTTTATTTTCATTTTTGAAATCGGTATGCTCAAGAGGGTCCCACTGTGGGAGATAGTGTAGAAATGTTTAAAACCTATAGGTGTGTGTTGCTGGGTAGGTCCTCCACAGGATGAGAGCCCTGACTTCAGTTTTTGGTGATGTAATAGTTACAGGAAGAGTTAGTATTGCATCAAGTGGCTTTGTGTGTTACATACGAGGTACGTGGATAAAGCAGTCTTTTTTTTTTTTCTTCAAAGATTTTATTTATTTATTCATGGGAATACACAGAGGAGAGAGAGGCAGAGACACAGGCAGAGGGAGAAGCAGGCTCCATGCAGGGAGCCTGACGTGGGGACTCGATCCTGGGTCTCCAGGGTCATGCCCTGGGTTGAAGGCGGTGCTAAACTGCTGAGCCACCCACCTGGGCTGCCCCCCCCCCCTTTTTTTTTTAAGATTTTATTTACTCGTGAGAATACACAGAGAGTGGATAAAGCATTCTAAGGACACTGGAGTACTTGGTCTCTCCTCTTCCTCTGCATCCCCCATACCACACGCTTGCTTGCTCTCTCTCTCTGTGTCAAATCTTTTAAAAAAAACCTGTCAAATATGTCAGTCCTTTTCCTTTGTGGGTTTTGAATTTTATGTCATATGTAGGCTTTCAGATTCTTGAAAATTATTTTTGGAGCCCAACAGTCCTGACATTTATTCAGTGACTCAGTAAGTCAATTAATACTAGAGTATTGACTTAATGTGTTCTGCTCCTACTGACGACTGTATCCTTTCCACTGCCACCCTCCCCACTTAATTTCATGTTGAGCTCCAGTACATCACTGGCATTCATTCACGGTGGTAGCTTTTTACAAAATTGAATCTTACCTTGGTGGAAAGTGAAAACTTACAGTCCAGCTAAGCATTTGACCAACCTCTTCCTGGAGCACCTTGGTTTCCATGGCACCCTTATAACCCTTTGAGAGAGCTCTTTGAGCACTCCAGGTGTTGTGGTGGTGGTGGTGGTGGTGAAGGTGAATGTGAACTCTGGGCCAAACCTGTGGGCTTCAGACACCTCTGCTGAACTGAGGCACATGAGAGCAATGACCAGAAGCAGGAACTCTTCTAATCTCCCTTCCCCATTAAATTGCATGAACTGCGGATGTGTCACTTAATTTTTTCCATTTAAGTGACATGCTCTGTTGAGCTTATTTCTCAAATGCAAGCCCCAGTGATGCTTTCTCCTGCCTCACCCATCACAGTGGGTTGGCCATGATTCTTCAGGATTTTGGTTTAGGGCTGTGTCTGCTCCTCTGAGTTTCTTGCCTCCTACCATTTCCTCTGCTAATCTTCTCTTCTTTTGAGCCTCTTATTTGAAATCCCTTTAAGGCAGGCAGTTATTCATTTGGATTCTTCTCTTTGTTTCTGCAGGCCCTTAGATGTGTCTGTCTCATTTCCTGGACTCTGTCTTTGCAGCTGAAATTAGAAACCTGCAGAGGCATCACAGATGCTAGAGTCTCATGAAGTAACTGGCTCAAAATAGCTCACGTCCCTCGGCAGAGGATTTGGCCATCCTTCAGTGAGCAAGTGCTCGAGGTGGGGTGGCCTGACTAGGTCTCTTTGTTTCTCAAGCTTTTGAGAATGGCTTGAGCACATCATCCTCTTGGCCGAACCTTTGCTTTTTCTTGTCTAATTTCCCCCTTTTTTCCTTTTAGCATGTTTGAAGTTTTGGGTGATTTTTAGTACGAAACTATATGTGAGCGGAGTTTGAATTGGCAGAGGCTGCAAGCAGGCACTCAACACTAGGCTGCGGATACTGTACCACCTATCCGGGTGTGGCAGTAAGTCGGGGGCGTGGGGCCTGTGGGTCATTTGAGAAACAAATGGCTGCCTGAGGATCCCAAGAGCCTCCTGCACCAGGAGAGCAGCATCCTGGATCAATGGAAAGAAGGCAGAAAGGGTAGCTAGATTGGGGTTGAGGCTGGGCGCTTTCAGTTACTTCGTTGCAGGTACAGCCCTTCAAGTCTCCCTGCCTCGTGGGATGGTTGTGGGCTTTAAGGGATGAGGTGAGTGTATGTTGAACAGTATTACAGCACCAGCTGTGAATAATCGTGATAGCTTGAGTATTCGTGGATGTGGAATTTGAGAATACAGGACAGGTATGTAAATATGTTGGAGTGCATTCGTCAGGGCCCCAGAGACTCTGCAGACCCAGTGCCACAGAACTGCAGCCTGGTGTGGGCGCCTGGGTGGCTGAGCTGGTGAAGCCTCTGACCTTGGCTGAGGTCCTGGGATCCAGCCCCTTGTCGGGCTCCCTGCTCAGCGGGATAAGCAGGATTGCTCTCACTACCCTGTGTGTGTGTGCATGCTCTGTCAAATAAAATATTTAAAAACCATGAACCCGGTGTAGGAGGGGAATGCACATATGATATATATCACCAAATACTCACTGATTAATCAAAGATGAATCAAAGACACTTAGCAACGCCTTTTTAAATGTCCAGTACATTTGAATGCATCTAAAGGACTCGGTTGAGTTTCCTTTAACCAGTGACAAGTAGCTGAAGTGCATCCGTAGACACAGGCCCTGTTTTCAGGTAGGGCCCCCTCTTAAGAGAACTCTAAGCCAGTGGCACAAGGACACCCAGGCTCATTGTCTGCAGAGGGGCGGTTTGACATGCACTTCTTTGTAGAAATAGGTTTACTGTATTTGGCGTATGTAGGTTGTGTGGGCTGTCTTGGGAACACATCTCTTCTAGGATTGTTTCTATGGAAAAAGTGAATTCTGAGTTCCACATTTAGAACTTAGAACACAGCTTGTTTGAATGTTGATAAAGAAAACCCCCACTTAGAGCCGTAGAAGGATGTGGGACCATGTTGTAGAAGCGGTGATACAACACTGAATGGACCCAAGAGGTAGTAAGTCTTCTGTGTTGAATTGTAATGCATGCTAGGTCAGTTGTAGGGAGACTTTGGTACATAGAATGCTAGGACCCTTCTCTGCTTTGATTTTATTTTATTTTTTTAAAGATACATTTTGAAATTGTGGGTTAAAATAGGATTTTAAAAAAGTGCAGCAGGAAACCCACCAGTGGTAGGATGGTGGTGATGGCTCAGTCATTGTAAATGCCAATTGTAGGACTTAACGGATGTTGGTTGGTCCAGACAGATGTGGAAACAAACCCAGTGAGGGATATTAGTTCACATCCTATAGCTATTTCCTGGAATCCCTGTGTTTCTGTCCCTTTGGGCTATAATAGAATACCATGAACCAAGCGGGAGAAATAAATTTATTTCTCCCAAATTCTGGAGGTTAAGTTTAAGATTGAGGTGAGGACTGTCTTCTCACTGTGATCTCATGTGGCAGGAGGGGGTGATTCTGGTCTTTTTAGTCCTGCGTAGGGGCACCTACCCACAAGAGCTTCATGTCATGACCTGATGATCTTCTAAGTGTCCCACCCCTGAACACCAGCACATTGGGGATTAAGCTTCAATGTGATTTTGGAGGGACAAATAAGTTTTCCTCAGAGGAAACGTTGGTTTGCTTTTCATATTTCCAGCTCCTAAAGAGGTGAGTGCGGGTAGGGGGGGTGTCCTACAATGTGAGCTTGAAATGAGCTTGAACATATTATACTTAAAAAGGACACTAACTTGCCTTCTGGAAAGTTACTTTTGTCAGGTGACTGGCCAGGAATAATGGACATATTAGAGACTTTGGGGAAACCCAAAAAGGATGTATAATACACAATCTTCCAAAGTAGTTTATAATGTAGCTGAGAAGATAAGATAGATCTGCAAAACAATGATTGGAAAAGACAGCATGAAATGAATTGCTTTGCTACAAGTCATTTTTGGAAGATGGGGGATATAAATTATCCATGAATGCATACATTTTCAATGACTGCTCAAATGCATTATCCAGGTAATTAGAAAAACTGGGTAATTTCTGAAATGTAGGCTTGAGCTTGAAGGAGGGCAAGACTATGGCTTGTGCAAGAGGATGTGTCAAAATGTAGATTTTTTTTCTTTTTTAAAGATTTATTTATTTATGATAGAGAGAGGCAGAGACACAGGAGGAGGGAGAAGCAGGCTCCATGCCGGGAGCCCGACGCGGGACTGGATCCCGGGACTCCAGGATCACGCCCTGGGCCAAAGGCAGGTGCCAAACCGCTGAGCCACCCATGGATCCCCAAAATGTAAATTTTTTTAAAGGAATTTCATTGCCATCTGTTGTAATCCTAATGAGCTACCCTTGGAGTTAAAAAGAGGAGCAGTGTTTTTCATTAGAAAAATGTTAAGTCCCCTGAAATCCTTTGCCTCTGGTTCCCCCAGTGTTGCCGCCTGTCTCCGAACTGCCTGGGGTGGTGACCAAAGGAATGCATGTCACTTATTTTTCTTATTTATGTGGCAGTTCTTCTCACAGAGTCGTGCCAAGTGAAGGCTGTTTTAAGATTTTATTTGAGAGAGAGAGAGAGCCTGAGGAGGGGCAGAAGGAGAGGGAGGAGCAGGCTCGCCCCTGAGCCTGAGGTGGGGCTCGATCCCAGGCTCCGGACCACGACCCCAGCAGAAGGCTGCACCCACAAGCCCCAGGCACCTCTGATGCCCAGTTGTGGTCTCACCTCCGTGTGATGCAGAAGTCCTCAGCAGCTGCGTGGAGCGTGACGTCCTCTGTCCTCATGGTGCCCTAACCCTGACCTCCTCGCACCTCTGTACCCTGAACCTGCAACTGGCCCCTGCTCTGGCTGCCATGTGTCCTAGGGGGCGGTCCCTTTCTGGGACACCTGTCTCCTGTGCTCACGAGTCCCCCAAAGCTGTGCTGTGGCGTTCCCACGTCCATGCAGTCTCCCTGACTGTACAGCTGGGAAAAGCTGGGCAGCCTCTGAGCTCCTGGCACCCACCCTCCCTACTTTATTGGGGCCTTTGTGCCTTTCTCCTTGGCGACTGTGTGGGGTACTACTTTGTCCTCTCCACTGGTTTTCCTGCACCTGACATTGCCTGTGCTTCCCCTACCAGAGGCCTTCCTTGACCTTGCTGGTCAGAACTGGCTGCCTCAGCTGGGTGCCCTGCTTCATTCCCCACTCCTCCAGCCCTCCCCAGGACACGCCTGTTCTCACATGTCCATGGGGTGGTTTTCTGCTGAGTTCTGCATAGCTGGTGGACACATGCAGAGAAGCACGACCTAATTCCATTACTATCCGGCTCTATAACCACCTCCAAAACGTTTGCTCCAAGATCATTTCCCAGAGCAGCTGAGGGTGTAAATGGGCAGTTGTTGGCATATGTCAAAATTCAACCTGGCTGTTGCTTAAGAAAGACACCCTTTGGATGTTGGGAGAAAGGCAAGAATACTGGGCTATATCCCTGGTGACATGCTGTTAAAATGTTAGATGATGATGATGTGTGGTTATATCCACAGCTGTCAGACACATGGACATGCCATTGTTGTGGGTCTCTTGCAGGATTTGCTGGAGAGGGCTGCCATGCCCAGTCAGTCTGCCTTGGGGATGTTATAGAGTGACCTCCTGTTTTGATTATCTGTTGCTGTATACGAACCACTACATCATTTAGTGGTAATTAAAGGTCTGTTCTCATGTTTTGTGTTTCTGTAAATCGACTAGTCACACGTTCCCTTGACCAGCTTGTCTATGCTTGTGGCTTTGGCCTCTACCTGTCAGCATAAGACCTCTAGGCTCATTTCCTAAGTCTTTGTCCATCCCTGAGCTCTACACATAAATCTGTGGCCAGCAAGATTCCTCCAACAGAGGCATTTCCATGAGGGAGCTCTTTATTTCTGGCTTACGTGCAAGAATTACATAATTTCTCCCTAGGCCTTCAGCGCCTACATAGTGTGTGGCATATGTGCTAGATTCTGAGTAATGTTTCAATACCTGTTGAGGCCCACAAGTTGGAGAGTTGGATAAATAATAGTGCACGCACACATGTACAATGGAACACTGAAACAAATGCATCAGATTTATGTGTGTAACAAGATAAATATCAGTGCTGAGTGGACAAAAACGTGGAATATGTAGTCTATGCTATCATTTGCCTCAAGTATACAGGCAAACTACTGATATTTATGGGCACATATTCATGAAGTCATAATACACCAACATGGACAGTGAAGCACTCCACTGTTGAGGTGGTAGTGATCTTTGCATGGAGGGGTAGAGAGTGAGCAACAGAACGAGGAAAGAATCCTCCACTGTAACTCCATGTTTGTTTTAAAAAACCTAATGAAGGCATCTGGGTAGCTCAGTCAGGTTAAATCTGACTCGATCTTGTCTCAGATCATGATCTCAGGGCTGTGAGATTGAACCCCCATCAGGCTCTGCAGTGGATGTGGAGGCTGTTTAAGATTCTCTTCCTCCCTCCCCTCCCCCCTCCTACCCCCTGTTTGCTTACTCTCTCTCTAAAAAATAAAAATAAAATAAAAATATAGTAGGAGTAGGCTATAAACTCCTGTATAGGAGTTTATGTACAGGCTCTAACTCCTGTACATAAAATTTATAGTATTTTATATTTAAATTTTGTAAAAAGAAAAGACTGATACACCAGAGATTAACAGGAATAGACCTAGTGAGGCTCAATGAGAAGTTAATTAAGGATTTATGTGTTACATTTCTGTCCCAGAGATTAGAAACCCCCCCTGCCCCCCCCCCCCCCGCCTGTCACCTGGCTTGCACCTGACCCATTTTTCCATTCCCCTACATCATCCCATTATTACCTAGAACATTTTGTAAAATTTATAACTTTCCAGCCACATTGGTCGTGGCTGCCTATAGCCTGTGTTCATTAGGCTCTGTTTTGGGCACACAACAAATTAATACCTAGGGCCTGGCTTGCTAGGGCAGTGCTCTGACGTTTCTCTAAGGGGAATCTCTCTGTTGGCCTCCCAGTAAGACTGGGGGCTTCTCACAAGATTGTTGAATAGACATCCTAGGTGAGGGTACTACGTGTGACCCTAGAGGGCTGAGGAGACGTGGCCAAGCACTAAGAAGGGCTGGCCCACTGGCCTGGTACCTAGACTGGGGACAGTCTTCATCGTCCATGCATCTGTCCTGGCACCTGCCACATTAATGCTTAAAAATTTATTTGAGCTAATGGATCCAAGAATGTTTTATTAACATGGCATTGTTAATCAGGATGGGGATGAGACTTTATCCCTGTATGCAGAGAGCAAAAAGTGATTTATTAAATTTTAGGAAGTAATAACAAAGGGCCTGGAAAGAAACCTTCCACCTGAAAGGAGTTTCCTGGAAGCAGCTGTGGAGCAGCTGCTGAGCAGCAGCAAAGGTTCCTTTGCAGGAGCCCTTGAAGTTGTGACAACGTGCTGGTGGCAACGCCAGGCTGCTTTCCTTGGCTTCTCGAGGGCAGGTGGCCCATGAGGCCTTGGCCCATGGGGCTCCCCTCTGCACACCTCCACTGTGCTGGGAAGCACTTCAATGTCCACTCATACTGCAGTGGCCCAAAGACTTGTGGCAACTAAAAAAGACTTCATGCCCACTGAAAGGGAACAGAGTGTTTCTGGAGACAGTGCAATAACTTATGGGATGAGGAGGTGAATGGATAAGATAATTGGTCCTCTCCCGACTTGCCATGCCTGCCCTAACTGCTACAGTGCTCAGAGCTGAAATGGGAAGTCCAGCTTCTCAGCAAGGAGCTCAAAGTGAGGCACCTCCTCCTCTGAGTGCTTGCCCTTGCCTGTGGGGCGAAGCTTGGTCATAAGCAGCCTATGCATATTAAATGATCTTTGCCCTTTTGTGGGCGATTACATCACCATGTAACTTAAAGTTTGAGCCAGTTTGGTTATCTCAATTTCACAGTATGTATGATTTTTAAGAAGGAGGTGGTAGGTGAATGGCTGGCTGATGCCTTTTGGAAAAGTAACTGGATAAAATAGTCTTTATGGATCTTGGAAATAGAGTGGTGATAAATGGGGATGGGGTGGTTATTAGCCAATGACGACTCCAGGTGTTACGATTGGAGCTTTATGAAGTTAAAAAAAAAAAAATCGAATGCTCATCCTATTACACTTTGTTTCTAATTAGGCTCTTATGCCACGTTGTTGGTATGTTAGAAGGACGACCTCTGACCACTCATGACAGATGATGTAGACAGAAACAGCAGGAAGGGCTTGGGAGCACTGGGGATGTTCCTTGGAACATGTGAGGGTCACGTAGGCATGTTGTAGCCCTGAACTGGTGGGTGGGGTGGGGTGGAAAGGACTGGAAAGCCCTTGCCTGGAGTAGTTTGAAAATACAGGTTCTAGTCCTGATTCTGTAACTGCACAGGATAAGTAAGCAATGTCCCTTAAACTTGAGAAGTTGTTTCCTTTGCGTCTTTCTTTTGCTAGAGATGACATATTTAGCCTACTGCGCCATGGAGGAATTGTGAGGCTCAAGCCAGGTGAAGAGTTAAGGTCCTCCCAGCAATAAGCCGGCTCTGTTGTCACTTCCATCATAGCAGGCATCAGATCCTTTGGTGGTATAGACTGGGCCACAAGTTACCAGCAGCTCGGCATAGAGAACTCTGGAAGTCTCCAGCAAGGCCAGTGCTGCTGTGAGTGATGTGTTCCCCAGCTCTGAGGTAGGTAAGCCCAAACTGGATAATCCTCTTTCTGCCAGAGGTTGCGAGGAAGGGACTTGGAAACAGAGCTGGCAGTTCTTTTCAGGGTCCTCTCCTAATTGTCAGACGGTGGGTTTAGATTCCCTATGAACACGTTCTTGTATTTACCAATCTGTGGTCCAGAGAGAGCAACAAAAATGATTAAAGTGGGTTAATCACTTTTAATAAAGTGGGTAAAGGGTTCCCAAAAAAACTGAGTATAACCCAGAAAGAGAAAGCTGAGGACCAACGCTCTGCTCTGTTGGAAGTGATATTTAACTCATCTTGGGTAAAAGGCTAAGAGGGAACAAAGATATTCTGATTTTTTCCCTCCTTGCTTTACAAAGGAGGAAATTGAGGCTCAAATGGGTGATCTTGGCCATTGCGTGTTAGCTCGCAGAAGCCAGGCATTGTCCTAAAAGCTCTACGCAATATGTCATGGACTCCTCCCGTCTGTCCCAGTGGAGGCACCTGACGATGAACTTGGGCCCAAGGAGGTTATGGAGCCAGCCTGAGCCACACAGCAGACAGGCAGATGGTCTGGCTCTGGAGCCTTCTAGGACACTTCTGTGACAGGTATTCAGGGAAATGACAAAATCCTACTCAGTCATTCACTTTTTTTTTTTTTTTTAAAGAATTTATTTATTCGAGAGGGTGAGGGGGAGGCAGAGACACATGCAGAGGGAAAAGCAGGCTCCATGCAGGGAGCCTGATGTGGGACTCGATCCTGGGACTCCAGGATCATGCCCTGGACTGAAGGTGGTGTTAAACCACTGAGCCACCCAGGCTGCCCTCAGTTATTAGCTTTTAAAAGGCAAAGTTCCCTTGTAGGGGCTGGAATGTGGTACCTGAGGGTGATGATGAGCAGGACTGGTGATCTGGTGGGTCATGGTGGGGCCCCCCTCCATACCTGCCCCCAGGGGTGTGTGGCCTTAAACTGAGTCCGCACATTTTTCACAACAGTTGGCCAGATATAGGAAAGCCTTCCCCCTTCCTGTGATTTAAAGTGAAGTTAATGTCTCCAAGCAGGGAGTGAATTCTTGGCTTCATCTTTGTACCCCCGGGGCTCTGACCCTCTGCAACCTGCTGGCTAAACTGCCACCTTTCCCCTCAAATCTGACAGCCTTTATTGTATGATGGGAGGAGGTGGCTTTGGGTTCTGGGTTCTGTAGCTGAAGTGGAAAGAGTGTCAGCAAGTGAGTTTGGGCTCCTAGGTGGCAAAGCAGTTGGGGAAGGGGTCTGAGTGAAATGTAGGTTCCATGCCTGCAGTTCCTGGGGCCAGACAGCCCCTCCTGAGGTAGAAGGGACCCATGCTCTGGAGGAGGTTGTGTGCTGCCGATGAATTTCACGGGTCTGATGGTTGGACAGTGAGCTGAGTAGGGACTGAGACTCTTGATTTGAATTGCCTTGGGATGTCAAGAGTGCACTCTAAAGGTAGATGGCCCCTAATGATATTAACAGCCAGTTGCAAAATTTTTTTGACTCCATATTTGGGATTTTCTGCTAGTATACTTCAGGTCACTGTTTCTTGGCCAGTGTATTTGGTCCACAATACACCTAAGCTAGGGTATTTTCCCACCTGAGGCTGAGTGACGCCTGGGTCTTGGAGTCCAACCACAGGGCAATAGGATGTGTATCATGGGTTAAAGGTGATGTTGATAGCTGGCTTTGCCTGCTTCCTGTTAGCCCTTATCCTCTCCTCAAACCTCCTCCAGCCATTGGTGTCTTTATGGGTCCTGGGGGTGGTCTTGACCATGCTGAAAAGACCTTTTCTCTGAGCAGCTGCCTTTACCTGTTTGTCCTCCAAATGGCAATAAATGGATTTGTGGTAAGGGTGTGAATCACCCATATACCATGTTCCTCTTAGAGGTGTCTGCATTCTTAGGGAAGGATATTGCTAAAGTAAATGAATCACCTTCTGGTAAAAGTTCAAGCTCTCTAACCAAGAATTTGGGCAACATGAAGTAGATGTCGATGGGGCAAAACAGGCCACTAGGCCAGATGTAGGTGCTGCTTCCTTCTGTGGTTGCTTTGGTAGACAACTAAGAATTTCAGGAATCCAGGTTTTATTTTCCGACAGAGCTTAAACAGGAAGGTTGGAGAAGGCTGCGTGCATGTGTCACAGTAATTAGATGTGAATTGCACTGAAAAAATTGCCTGGAAATAAGATACTTTTCCCCCTATGTAAGTCTTTTTATCTCAGGGTACCTGATTTGTGTCCTTGATCGAAAAAACCTCCCAGAACTCCCAAACCAGCCTCTGAGTATGGTAACTTGTTTTGGAGAGGGCTTTTCTATTTTATCACAGTGCAGGATTGTACCCCTTCACAATGAGGACACTTTTCCCATGGTTTTTTTTTTTTTTTTGCCCCTTTCCCACCACTTTTCACAGTAACTTGTGGATGAATCACCTGTGTGTAGAGAAGTTGAATAGCCGGCAGGTCCCGGAGCCATCAGTTAGCTTTTGTTGGCTGTTAGCAAGTTATTTAAAAATAGATCTTTGTTTTCCCGAGAGTTTAGGATCCTCCGGTGTGGGAGAATGGGCTGGGGTAAGTCATCTTCACCCCGCACTGCCAGCCAATCCCCTGGTGACCATAGGTTAGGATAATTTATCCCAAGGGCTGCTGACCTGACCTCATTCGAAGGAGGGAAGCACTAGAGGCTGATGTAAATGCAGGCCTTGTCAGCCTGTTTAAAGGTGGAGGATGGCAAAGCCTCTTTTTTTTTTTTTTTGGCAAAGCCTCTTGAGGACACCAGAGATACTTACTTGAAAGACATGTTTGAGTCTCAGATGACTCATAACTTTCTTCTGAGTCCAGCTTGCCTCGTAGTTGCCTATGAAAATGATTTTCCTCACCCTCATCTCTTGGTCAATTTAGGTTTAATGAACTTCAGTGTTTTAAAGAAACCCCCAACTCAAAATGTAGGCCCTTGGACAGAATAGGGTGGATAGATGATGGATGAAGTGACCCAGGTACCTGTCATATGACCCTGCCCTGGCTGGGACACACCCCTTCACATGGGGCAGGAGGACTTTGCCCCTGCACCTGTTCAGTCCCCTTAGTGTGGGAATGTGGCTCATCCTCGTACCTTGTGCAGCGCTTTGTATGTGGTGAATGTCCCAGAAGCCATTACTATTTAGCACAACTCCACAATGAGGCTTCTGGTGTATTTTTTTCAACTTTTCTTTCTTCCCATTGTCTAACACCTATTTAGGTTAGGAGGCTTCCTTTTAATGTGGCTGGCCTATACATGGCACATGGAGGTCTGCTGGCTTCTTGTAAACCATGACTCTTAGGGGCAGCTGTGGGGTGGGTTTCCCTGGGTTTTCTCCCATACTTCTCCCATAAAAATGTCTCCTTGGGAGTAACCTGTGGATCCAGGGCACTGAATGGACAGGTGGAGAAATGGGTATAGCATTTAGGAGGAGGTCTGTGTTAGGTTTGCTTAGATGAAGGCGAAGGCCTGGAGGGGGCTGCCATGGAGGTGACACCATGTTCTCCTCTCCCCCCTCCTTCATGTTTTCTCCTTTGCCTAGATGCAGAGCCTTTAACAATATCCTAGACTGGGTGACTTAAACAGCATTTATTCTTTACAGGTCTGGAGACTGGTAAGTCCTAGGATTAAGGGGCTGGGATTTGAGGTCTGGTGAGGGCTTGTTTCTGGTTGGCACTCTTCTTGCTGGAATGTCCCTATGGCAGAAGGGCCAAGGAAGCTCTCTTGGGGTCTTTCATGAGGATGCTCCTTCCATTCATGGGATCTCATGAACTAATCACTTCCCAAAGGTCCCACCTCCAGATACAATCCTATTGGGTATTAGGACTTAACATGAATTTTGGAAGGTCCAAGCCTTGGGTCTATTGTAGGCAGTTCCTTGTGGGTAGTTAACCCAGTCACTAATATCAAACCATTGGTGTCTAGCTACTTCAAGGGCTTGCTGGGACACTGCCTGCTTCTCTCTCCCCAGAATTGTCTGCCCCGACACAGACTGACACAGAATGGAAAGCAGGCAAGCCTTTGGAAAACATCCACCTGGGGCATTTCTCAAGGTGAAAGATCAGGTGCTTGGCTGCACTCTGAGTCTCATACTCCTACAGAGGCTCATGCCCATCCCATGCCTCCTCTAAGTGCCATCTTCTTCGAGGCTGGGCTTCTCTAGAGACCTGGGAGAGAGTAGATGTCTGTACCGAGGAGCTGGCCATCATTTAAGCGGTTATCCATTTGTGGGCTCCGGAGGGAAGACTGGTAGGCATCTAAAAGTGAAGGAAATTTCTTTATCCTCAGGGCTGGAGAAAGGGCTCTGTGCAGAGAGAAGGAGAGCAAGAGGGTTTTCATCAGGCAGAGCTAACTTTTTTTTTTTTTTTTAAGATTTTATTTATTCATGAGAGACACAGAGGCAGAGACATAGGCAGAGGGAGATGCAGGCTCATGCAGGGAGCCCGATGCGGAACTCGATCCCGGGACCCCAGGATCATGACCTGAGCGAAAGGCAGATGCTCAACCACTGAGCCCTCCCAGGTGCCCCAGGCAGAGCTAACTCTTAAGTGAAGGTGGGAAGATTGGGGTTGGTCGGGGGGCGGGGCATAGGTGGGTTCTGGTACCACCTCTCATATCTGGGGGGATATGTGGCAGCAACCTATGGGGGAAGAGCAGCTGTAGGCTAAGTGTGACAGATTTTCCTGGAGCATGAATCTTAAATATTTGGGGGGAAAACTGAAATAGAGACATAGATGTTGAAGAGGTTTTTAAAACCAGATAAAAAATTCACTAGCTACTTTTATGAAACTTTTTATGGAAACCCCTATTTAGAAAGAGTTCACCTTGATGAACCCACCCGGGGGAGCAGCCCCTGACTGAGAGAGACCTTTGGCAGCACACTGCCAGTTCCCTCTGTTCCTGCTGCTGCAGTGCCCTTTTCTACGGGGCATGTATCTTGACTTCTGACCCTACTACTTGCCTCTGTTCCTGAAGTTCATAGAAATGGAGTAATTCAGTGTGTGTTTGTATATCTGCATTTGTTACTCAGTGTTCTATTTGGGATTTATTTTTGTTACATTTAGTTGTAGTGTGTTCATTACTGTTACCATATGGCTTAACTGTAGGGTAGATGCACTGGAATTTGCCCATTCCAATGATATTTGGGTTATTTCCAATTCTTGGCAATTAAAACAATGCCACAGGGAATAGTCTTGTACTTGTCCTTCAGTAGTCCTTTGTGTGCCATTTCTGTTGGGTACGTGTCCAGGAGTGGAATTGCTAGTCCGAGGGGATGTCATGTTTGGCCATAGATAAGACAGTTTTTCCAAAATAGTGGCTCCTATTTGCACTGCCGTGGTCAGTGTACGACAATGCGGATTGCTTCGAATCCTTGGCAATGCTTGTTTCTGTCTTTTGTTTTAGCTATTCTACTCTGTATATCCTGGCCACATAGAGTAGTATCTTTTTTTTTTAAAGGTTTTATTTATTTATTCATGAGAGGCATACAGAGAGAGGCAGAGACATAGGCAGAGGGTGAGGCAGGCTCCATGCAAGGAGCCCGATGTGGGACTCAAACCAGGAATCCGGGATCATGAGCCAAAGGCAGGCACTCAACCGCTGAGCCACCCAGGTGTCCCTAGTATCTTGTTTTTAATTTGCATTTCTCTAGTTACCACAGTTGGGCCCTCTTTCAGTGTGCATCTACACTCTTTTGCCTTTCTGGGTTAACTTAAGTAGAAATGATCACTTTTTCATACCCACCAACACATGCTATCACACTTTTGTCAGTACATTCGAGGGGACCGAATGGCATGGATAGACCTGTGTAGCATGATGCAGAGGGCCCTAGAGGGAAACTTGCTTCCCAGGATGCTCAGGGATCTGTGAGTTACTTATCAGGAGGTATCAAGCCTCCATCAGTGCCTTCCACCTGTAGGACCTCCTCCAGTGGGATTTGCAGTTTCACAGGAACCAAGTGCTTGAGCTTCAGAAACTCTGGCATAGCCTCCCTTCTCCATGAAGAGATGGATTGACATAGGATGAAGGGAATGCTCCCACTTGGCCTGAAACTCCATTACTGGCCAAACTCCCATATTGTAAGCTTGGTTCGCAGACTTGTCTTCTCCCCGTAAGTCCAGGCCATGCTGCCTTATGTGCTAATGTGAGTGTATCTTTTCCTATCTAGTTCTGGTTACCTGGTTCTCCTAGGAATCTTTCAGTGAATGGTGTTTGGAGAACAACAGGTATGTTACTGTAACATGTAGAGACAGCAAAGTAGTCCTAAGAGGAGACTTAAAGGCAGAGAAGTGGAGACTTAAGGTGAAGGAGGGGGTCACAGAGCAAGTAGGTAACAGAGAGGGCACTTGGCTTCTCCTGAATTTCCCTTCCCTGTCTTTGTTCCCAAAGTGTATTTTGTGGAACAAGCATCTTTCTCCAGAAGTAGTGCGCCTTTAAAATAAATCCATCTCTTTAGGTATAATTGAGAAAATCTGAATAAAAAGATTTTTTAAAATTGTAGAACCTTTAATGTGCAGATGAACAGATTATGAATCTATTGGAAATGGGGCATACAGCCTTCCTGATGTGTTTGACCATTGAACCTTTTAATTTTCTTGATCACCTGTTAGCCCCTCATGGTTTGCATGAGATAGGTGGCTGGATCCAGGTACCACTCTGAGTTTACAGGTTCATTTCTTTTGGAATCTAGTTTCCTAGTTGTAGTCAGGCATGAGATAAAGTGGCAAACATCTGTTTTCTAGAACCCTGCTTATGCTTCAAGCTCTTCTGCATTATATAAACCTTAGCCGTAGAAGAATGGTTACGAGTAAACACAACAAAAAAATCCAGAACCAACTGATGACCAGAATGTCAGTCACTAGTGTAGGATGGTTGGTTGGTTTTGTGTTTTAGCTTTGCCAAGATAAATTAACAAAAAGAATCCTACTGCCATTGACTTCCCCATTTTTTTCTTTAAAAGACATTTCGTTAAAGACATAATCTCAGCATAGGGAATAGCCCCTCAGATGTGAAGACAGTTGGCATCCTGATGGCTATGGGAAGGGAATATTTTAAAAAATACTTCTGAGGAAGAATAATGACCAAAATGTTACTTTATGGTATTATCTTGGGCTCTTTTAATGCAAGTTTCTCCGTTTGGGCTGCTTATTTTGCAGTAGAATACAAAGCGAAACATTAATGTCCAGATTGGTTTTATCACAATTGCTGTCAAGCTACTTAAGTGATTTAATTTGGAGTATTCTGGGTGAACTTTGAGAACAAATGTGAGTAGCTTCTGACTGTTTCTGAGTCTTCCTGGAGGGTTGATGGGGCAATGGCTCTGCTGAGGGGCTGTCAAGTGCTCTGTCTGAAGCTAGCCGGATGCTCCTGCTCAAGGCCCATGGGTGGGAGAAGGATGCCACACTGACTGAGCATAGCTTCCAGGTCAGCTTCTGGAAGTGCTTTGCCTGGCCCACCCCTGGAATCCTACTTTGCTTGCTTTGGGGAACATGACCAGCTCGTGGCTGTGTGGGAACAGGGGCAGGAGGGGCATGTTGGACGTCCGGTGTGTCCAGAGGAGGTCAGAGTTCGGAGAAGCTTGGGAGGCTTGACCGCACATATGCATGTGCCTGACGCTTGCTTTTTCCCCTGGGATGGTGCATGAAGTGGGCCCCGCAGATGCCGTTAGAGCCCAAGTGTATGCTGGGCTGGGGCACGGCCTACCCTTTCTCTCTTGATTTCCTTAGTGCTTGTTTCCTTACAGCAGAAGCGAGTAAAGCGATCCCTTAAGTAGCTCATTGTAACCTAGACTCATGGTGTTGACAAAGGAGGAGGTGATGGCCTCTGATGAGACCACCATAGCTTGGAGTTAATGGACTTTTCCCAACTTAGATTCCTTTTCTGTTTCTCCCCTCCTCTTGCCACCACCTTCCCTCCTTCCTCTTTTTGCCTCCATTGTCCTGAGGCAAGTTCTACCTCTCAGGTATCCAGAGCCCCTTACAGGGTTTTGGAAGGGAACAAGGCTTGATGCCCATTGCTGCTGTTGTAGGTAAGTAAGCTCATCCTGGTCTCACTTTGCATTCATGTCCCACAGCCTCGGGAGGAGGACCATGTCAGTGAGCCTCAGGATCTTAATAGTTTTCTCTTAGCAGTGAATGAGCTCTGCCACTGGCTATGGACTGCTCTTTGGCACATCTTTTGCAATTAAAGAAAAAGAACCATCCCTGCCAAACCAACCTCCTTGTTGCCCTTATAGCTGAGGAGGCTGCATTGGAGGCTGTCTTTCAAATGAGATCATTCAAGAGATGTCAGTGGCTAATTATCAGGGATTGAGAGATTCTTGGATGTAGATTGCAGTTTGCCTTCAGACTTGCTGAACCAAAGTCCAGTCCTTATCATTCTGCAGTGTGGCATGCTCTGGCTGATGCACGTTTACTGGTAGAGCACTGGCACAGATATTTATCTTTGAGAACAGGTGCTGGTGGCAGGAAGGAGTGCAGAGAGCTGGAAGTCTCTGGCCTGGGTTTCTGGCCCCATGCTCATGCAATAGACAAGAGCTTGTCATTCGTTCCTACATCCAAATTGAGTGTCACAGGTTGTTTGTAGGGGATTTAGTCTTCCTGTCCTACAGTCATCCCCTTCTTGCTGCTGCTTTCCTGAATCCAAAACCCTAGAGCTCTTGGTATTTCTTGGGGAGGAATGCGACAGTGTGCAGTTGGAAAGGAGAAGACCTCACACATGCGAGGATCTAGGCTCACTCTGCTGTTGCTGCGTGAGCCTTGGACAGAGAGAGACATGCTGCAGGCTTCCATGGGCTGCAGGCTCCCACATTTACAGATATGGGGAACATAGTGCTTCCTGGGAAGGGTTGAGGGTTAGTTATAACGTATAGAAAATGCCTGGTGTGGTTATGGGCCTGGTGGTGCTCAGAAAAATCCCCTTTGAAAAATCTGTGAAGAAGGAAAATGGTGTAGACTACATCCATGCTATGGAATTAGTGATGCTACTCCTGTGTATCAGCCTCCCGCCCCACCCCCATGCGGCACTATCCATTTGATGCTTAAACCTTGGGTTCCTGAGTATCTGTGCACCTGAGATCTCTTCATCCTCTGTCCTGCCTCCCCAGACCCATGGGATCCAGAGACTCCCAGCCCTTCTGAACTCTAGTGCTGAGCAAGAATGGCTGGAATGTTGCTGCTCCCTCCAGAGGAGAAGTACTTTCTCAGATTTGGTTCCTCTGCACATATTTGACCACCTGTCCTTTACCAGGCACTGTCCTTAGCCCTGGGGATGTGACTGTGAACCAAACAGGTCTCTGACATCTATTTGGGAGCTGGAAACAGGCAAGAGGTGAACACGGTCATTTCTGTACACACAAAGAAGAAAATAGGGTCAGTGGTGTGGTAGAAAGTGATGGAAAGGGGCCCTACTGGCTGAGTTGGTTGGGGAAGGTTCTTCAGGTAAGGTGATACTGAAGCTGGAATGGGTGACCGGGTAGTGATGTGCAGGAATGGAGAAGGACTGCAAACTCAGAGGTCCCAAGAAAAGAACAGGGGGCATATGTGGCTGGAGTGTGATGTGCTGGGGGGATGGGGGTGTGTGCACAGAAGGGTTTGACAACCTCTATGAGGAGATCAGGTTTTATTCTTGATGCAGTATAAGTGTCTCAGCAAGGGAGTGGTGTGATCCATACTTTGCTGTTGAATGATTTGTAGAGAGGTTGGGAGTAGAAGCAGAGACCAGATCGGGGCACAGGAACAGCCCCGGAGAGAAGAGAAGGGGCACGGTGCGTGGGGCTGCCTTCTTAGGGCTGTGGCACTTGCTGCTGGGTGAGTGGATCTGATGGAAAGGAAGGGAAGCCAGGACAGCCTGAGGCTTTTGGCTTGAGCAACCTGGTGGGCTTTGAGGTATTTTCCAACATGGAAAGGACCTGGAAAGAAGCAGGTGAGGGGTAGGACAGGATTCCAGAGGTCTGTTTGGCCTTTTAAACTTTTAATAAACATATTAGATGTCAACATAAGGACCTGAAGTTGGGTACGTGGGTCTAGATCTCAGTGGAAAGGCCAGAGCTGTCCTGTATGGGGGTTCGCCCCAAGGTCACATTGGGCTGTATGTGTGTGTCACACCTGGTGGGAGGGAGCTAGGTGAGGAGCTGGGGCCCCTCCTTCACTTCCAGGGGGCTCCACAGGGAGAGGCAGCTAGGAGTGGAGTCAAGGAAGCCAAGAGGTCTTGGAAAACTGGCTTATGATAGCACATTTGCGGGGAGGAGTTGTTTTTGTTCTAAACACATGTTGGTTTGCTTTCAGTTGCTTCACCTGCAGAGGTCCTGGGTTTTTCTCGCCAGTTCTGTCTAGCCATAGAGTATGGTTAAGTGACTAAATTGATATAAATCTTTCACTGGCCTATCTTATCTTCTGATGTTTTTATTCTGCCATCTGGGCACATTTGTGCAGTGCTGGCCTTGGCGGGAGGGGCCAGGAACGACGAGGAGGACAGTTGGTGTCTGTGTCGTGTGTGGCGGCTGTCCTCGCAGTGTCCCTTACACTCCCCACCAGGCTACTCCTCGCCTCCGTGGCCTTTCCTGGGTAAGGCTCAGGTGATGCCCCTTCACCAGAAGTGATGTCCTGCTTTGTGATGGGCCCCCAGTCCCCATGCTGCCGGCCTCGGTCCAGAGGATGGCCCTGTGCTCTCCTGCCCAGAGTGGACACCTATGTCTGCTCATACAGGCCACGTCCTGGACTGCAAGCCAGACAGCGCAGCGGGGAGGCCCAACGCCTGGGGTCTGTGCTCAGTTCTGCTAACTCCACCTCCTGTCTCTTGCCTCTCACTGGGGACTAAGGTTCACTTTTTTTTTTTTTTTTTTTTAAGATTTTATTTATTTATTCATGAGAGAGAGAGAGAGAGAGGGGCAGAGACACAGGTAGAGGGAGAAGCAGGCTCCATGCAGGGAGCCTGATGTGAGACTCGATCTCAGGACTCCAGGATCAGGCCCTGGGCTGAACACATATGCTAAACCTCTGAGCCACCCAGGAATCCCAGTTCACTTTTTTAATTCTTTGCATAATTCATTACCTTCCTGAGGGCAAGCGTATCTCAGAAGCCTTGCTTCCCACCACTGTGCCAGGCAGTGGCCTCTGGGCCCGTACTGTCCCATTGGAGCTGCTCTCTCTCTGATGGCCTCGTGAGGTGAGACAGGCAGTCCTCACAGATGAGGAAGCAGAGGAAGGAGGTGAGATGTGGTTTGTCCCAAGTCGCACAGCCTCAGGGACAAGGCTGGGACCAGCATTCAGATGACCAGCTCCCGTTTCCAACTTTTCCTCAGACCAGAGTTCCACCCATTGTTGGTTTCCATCTTGTACGTAAATTGGGGGGCTTTGCTATCCGCAGAGATGCATGGCAGACTTTGCATGGAAGCTCCTCAGCTGGACCAGCCTTTCCTCTGTCCCCCCAGGTTGCAGGCAAACGGTATAAATACTCCTTGACCTGTTTGTTCTAATGATTTCTGGTTACCTAAGCTGCAGATGCATTCTGGCTGCTTCATGCCTAGGCACTTGGAGTACCCTCACCCCTCCATGGCGTGGCTTCCCACATGCCTTCGGTGTGTTTGGAAGCCACAGAGAGGCCTAAAAGGATTGTCTGCAGAATCACTGTGGCCTGGAAGTCCCAAGGAGCCCTTAGTAACCTCTAGTTCCTTCTATTTGCCTTTAGCTTAAGCATTGTGGAAGTTGCTTCTTTGTACTGATGGAAAATGGACAGCATGATCCGGAAGTCAGCTATTGGTCCCCCCCCCGACCCCTTGTTGCCAGGACAGGAGCATGGCACTTCGTGGACAATCTTAGGCACCCCCCCCCCTTGTAACTGTTACACCTGTGTTGGGATCTTGCTCTCAGCCTTCTTCCTTTTGGCTGTAGAGAAACCTAATACCCCACACTGAACACACTCATGCCATCAAAGCTTTATGAATTTTAGGACCCAGAAGTCCCACAGAACCAGTTCTGACAGATGAGACCTCAGAAGTACAGGAGCTCGGGTTGTGCTAACCCCACAGAGAGCAATGTGGTCATCAGCCCTCGTGAGGGAGTTCAAAGACACAGCTGCTCATCCTCGTGCCCGGGTGTTCCCAGGCTGATGACAGCCCTGTGCCGAGGGGTTAGATGGTACTGTATGTAGTGTTCCTGGCGGGAGGGCAGCTGCTGTGTCTTGCTATGAGAAGCAGGACTCTGTGCTAGAGTAGTCTGCATCCATTCACCCATTGAACCAATACACATCCAGGTTTTTTGCAGGCCCTATTCTACATGCATGGGACATAAAGATACTCTATTCCCACCCTCGGGGTTTATCTCCTTACAAGGGCATGTAGTACAATTGAAAGGTGTTAGAGTGAAAACGGGAGGGGTGGCTCACGCCAGCAGGAATAGGAAAGCTCAACCAAGGAAGCGGTGTTTCAGCTGGACCTTGGAAGATGACTAGCAGTGGGCTGGGTGGAGGAAGGGAGAAGGAGGTTAGGAGGCAGCAGAAGAAGCACGAGCACAGGCACCAGACAGGAAAGCTCCTGAGGTATTTGGAAGAATAAGAGGATGGAGTGTAGGAATGGTGGGGAGTTGGGGATGTGGCCAGAATTTTGTTTGGGCCAAACTGTGAGCAGTCTTGGGTGAACTGTATCCTATAAACAACATGGGCATTTTTAAGTAGAAAATTGACTTCACAAAGGAGGGCTTTCTGTTTCTGGTTGTCATTATTTTGGATGATCACTCTAGAATCGTGTTCTTTAACCTTGGCAGTATTGATGTTTGGAGCTAGGTGATTTCTTGTCGGGGGCACTGTCCTGTGCATGGAAGAATGTCGAGCACATCCTGCCCTCTACCTACCAGAAGCCTGTAGCACCCTCTCCCACCCCGCCCGCCCAGATGTAACACCAAATATGTATCAAGATGTTGCCCCCTATGTCCTGGGGGATTATGCTGTCCATCCTCTCTACTCTGCTACTGCCCTCTCTTCACAGTTGAGAACTGTTCCAGAAGCAATCAGTCTAGAAAATCAGGTGGAGTATGAAGAAACTGGAGACAGGAGGTTCAATTCAGAATAGGTGTAATATTTCACATAAAGGAGGTCTTGAACTAAGGCAGCAGAGCAGGCAGTGAGGGCAGATTTTATTTGTATTGTTTTCTAAAGATGTATTCATGAGACAGAGGCAGAGACACAGGCAAAGGGAGAAATAGGCTCCCTGAGGGGAGCTCGATGTGGGACTTGATCCCGGGACCCCAGGATCACACCATGAGCCCAAGGCAGCCACTCAACGGCTAAGCCCCCCAGACGTCCCCTGAGGAGGGATTTTTTTTTTTTTTTTGAGGAGGGATTTTAATTTCAAGGGAAGTGTCAGCAGTCGCTGGCATGTTTAGGTACCTGAATAAATGTGGTTGGGTCTATCTTGGGACTGATGAGAATCCCTCAGTTAAGTTTTGAATATTGGGATAGGGCTTCGAGGGACAGAAGGAGCGCAGGAGAGAGGGAGTGAGCTTTCTGGACCCAGCCCTTTTTAGAGGTGTGAATTGGTCAAGTCCCTTAAGCTGCCTAGATCTCAGAGTCCTTCATGTGTCAAGTGTGTCTCTAAGAACATCTGTCTTTAAAAAGCTGTCATTTAGTGTTCTCGGCCCCAATTCCAACCTTCCACACGAAGCATTCCTCAGATACCATTGGGGTATCCAAGAATTCAGAGTCAGCAACAAATCTCACAGATTAAGGGCTCAGTAGTACAAGACTTCAGATGCCAGTTGCAAGCCCCAGGCTGTTGACTGTGCTTCCGAGGGCTTGACTATAGGTGGAGTCCTCCATTGCTGCCTCAGGTTCGATTAACTGGCAGGAGTGGCTCACAGAACTGGAAGAAACTTTTAGGTACAGTTATCAGCTTATTAAAGGTTATGGTGAAATACATGAATTAACAGTCAGATAAAGAGAAATAGGGGGCAAGATCCCAAACAAAGGAGCCTCTGTCCTCGTGGAGCCTGGGACCTGGCGTGGTGGCATGTGGGAGCCTACGGTTCTCTAAGCACAGAAGCTCGCCCACAGCAAAAAGCCAGGAAGCTGTCCTCTGAGATTTTTATGGAGGCTTCAGTATGTAATCATGATTACTGAGTCAGCGGCCATTGACTGACTCAACCTCCAGCCCCTCTTTCCTCCCTGATGTTAGTGGAACTGAAGATTTTAACCCTCCAATTACAGGGCTGGTCTTCTGGCAACCAGCCCTCATCCGTAAGTGGTGTCCACAGGTCACCTCAGTGACAAAGGAGACCCCTTTATTCTCTCACTACTTAGGAAATTCCGAGAGTTTTGGGAGCTGTAAATCGAATTGTGGACAAAGACCAAATACAGGAGAAACCTCTCTTGTTCATGTCAGTGATCAAATATGTCCTCCTTAATGTTGCACCTGTGCAACATCCCATGAAATTCTGAGATTGCAGGTTGGTGGAAGCCCTTTTAAAATGGTCCTATACCTTCTAGATGAACAGGATTTTCTAGCTGTGCGACACTTAGTGAGGGCAGTGGGGATGAGCATAAGTAAGACCTGAATGGAGAGGGAAGACTCTGGACAGTGTACCTCCCCCATCCAGCTGTGGGCTTGTGGGTGGGGAGTCTGGACAATGCTCAGTGCATGAAGCCCTTGAACATGGGAATGGGACACTGGATTTGGCAGGGAGAAATCTGCTGGTGTTGTGGTGACCATCTCAGCTGTGTGGGGTGGAACTGTCAGAACATGATGCTGTTCTCCTTTCTTCTGCCAGCAATAGAAACAGACTCTAGAGCTAAGCATTAACCAAAATATGAAGGTGCTGTGTTAAACACAAGCAGATGGTGGATACTGCAGGGAAGGGGATGGCCAAAAAATGGTCTATTTTAAACACCTGAATATTTTTCACCAGAGAACTTTCTTCTTTTTATCCATTTCCCAGGATACTTTTTTGACTCTACAGAGCAGAGTACTTGGGTGAGGCACTGATTTTTTGGGGAGCCGTGTTTCCTTCACCTAAAGAAAAAGCCTGGGGTCAGAGGCAGGCCTTTCTGATGAACTGCCAACCAGGGTCTTTAGGTGTATGTATTATGGGTCAACATGAAGAGGCTTGTGCTTTAGGCAGCTCTCCTGGGAAACAAGGAGGTGATTGAAGGATGAATACAGATGTAGTGTTAGAACTTCCTCTAGTTCAGCCTATTCTTTGGGAAAACCAAAGCCGGGAGAATTGGAATGGTTTGTCTGGGGAAGTTCTTTTTGGATGCGGAGGGAGGTCTGCGCCCTTTGATAAACCTGCTTGCCAGACCAGCATGCCTTCCACGCCAAATGTGGTTGTCTTTAGCCCAATATTTCCAGCTGCACGTTTCTCAGTCACCTTGAAAAGAACGAATATAACTCAGCCTGTGTCCAGAACTGGGAAGGTCTACTCTCTTTCCTTCTGTACAGTTTATCGAGGGTGGTAACTGCTTGGATCATTTACCTTTGTTGGAGGAGGTGTGGTCCTTCTGTTGTGCTGTTTCCTCAGGCTCTCCTCTATGCTGTGCTGGGTCTCAAGGAAGGTCCTGGCCCCAGTGAAGTGATAAGGAACCCTGGGGAAGGCTGGGACTGTAGGCCTGGGGTGCTTCCCTATTATAACACCCAAGTGGACCTGGAAAGAATAAATGTGACTCAGGCTTTGTCCAGAACCTGGATGATGGAACATTTATATGGGTATATGGGATATGCATCTGTTGAAATACGGATCAATCACCTACCATTCATCCACCAATGCATTTGCTAAAAGCTTACCAGTTATCTTGTGTGTAAGGCATTTGACTCAAAGTGGGAATTTTGTGGAAGAATAGCATAATTGCAATTACATTGTCCCAGTTTCTGAGCAACTCTGGATTTAAAATGTTTCCAGTTTAAAAGCCTTGTGTACATAACCCTTGTAGAACATGCTTGGACACTTGGTGAGGAAAAGCCCAAGACTGGAGGGTGGGTGACAACTCAGACCCTGAAAATAGCCTTCCAGAGCAGCACCAATCACCTGATGGAGTGTCAACACTGCCCAAGTGGGTGGAAGAGGCAGCAGGCCAAGACTTCCATTTTCATGTGTAAAGTGAGGTCCAGCATTGCATTACCTGGGTACAGTTAGAACAGGAAGCACTGTTGATCCCCTCATTTCACACCTTCTCCTCAAATGGTCTTCTGTGATGTCTGTTTGGGAGTGGTGGAGGGAAGTTTTAGGTGAAGAAGATGAGCCTATGTTCTCTCATTTTAGCTCTTCTCAGAAGATGAGCCACCCCCTCCCCTATCCGATAATCCTTCAGAGGATTTCTCACCATTCACGTCTGTCCTTTGTTTTCCTAAACTTCTAAATCTTTGCTGGGGGGGGGGGTCACATAGAGGTTTGGTTAGTTCTTCTTTCAAGCTGCACCCTCCACTTTTCACCTGGACCCAAACTGACATTTTAGTGTGAAACCACATCTAAATTGGTCTCTCAAACACAATCAGTTGGCATAGAAGACATGAGCCAACCGCGATCATCCTAGACCATCTGTGGCCATCTGACAGCAGGTTTGTTTGTGGAGTTCTATCCAGCATCACTATTGAAAGAATGATTCGGTTCCAGCTAGGCAGGATGTATAATTGCTAACGGCTGCCCTGATTCCTCTCAGCACAGGATGGAAATTAGGGGTGTCTCTGTGAGGTCTTTGGTTAATGGTGATTTTAGGCAGCAGACACCCATTTACCTTCCTAACTCTGAAGTCAGAGTCCATTTCATGGTTGCTACTCAGTAAGTGTGTGTGTTGGTTCTGGAACGTTTTATCCCTTTGCCCCGAGGTCCCAGCAGTTTAGATACTGTTGTGCCCATTTGCTGATGAACTCAAGATTGAACATTCCCCCTTGATTCTCAGACTTAAACTTCTCTGCTCTCTAAAACCATAAATAAGCTCCACATTGCAAAAAATGACAGGAAAAAAGTTGGGATAACTGGATAAGGATGAAATACTATATGAGTAGAGAGGATTCAAAGGCTACGTGAGTAGCACCAAAGTGTGATGGAAATGGGATATCCACAACCTGAAATAGTAAAGTTCCAAGTAAATAAAATAAGAGGAATATTCAGGAGAAGATCAAAGACCATCTCTTTATGTGTCGGGGCAGGATAAAAGACGTCCCTGATTGTGTACGCATTGTAACTGCTCAAGTGAGGACAGGGGATGGGTGCATGAGAGAAGATCTAACCACACTTTCTCAAAGGTGGTGGTTTTTTTTTTTTTTTAATAAGTCAATTTGTAAGTATAGGTTGTGTTTTTTGAGTAGAGTTGACACAGTCACATCATTTTCAGGTGTGCCACACAGTGATAGGACCCGTTCACGCATCATGCTGTGCTCACCACAAGGATAGCTAGCATCTGTCCCCTATATTACTGTTTACAGCATTGTTGGCTCTATTCCTTCTGCTGGACCTTTGATTCCATGACTTACTCATTTCATAATGGGGAGCATGTGCCTCCTATTCCCTTTCACCCATTTTGCTGAACCCCCCCCCCCCATTCCCCTCCTCTGTGGTAATCACCAGTTTGTTGTCTGTATTGATGAGTCTGATTCTGCTTTCTTTTCATTTTTAAAAAATACTTATGAGTGGAATCATATGGTATTTGTCTTTCTCTGACTTACTTTGCTATGCTTAATACCCTCTGGGCCCATCCCTGTTGGCACAAATGGCAAGAGCGCGTTTTTTTTTTTTTTTCCTAGGGCTGTGAGATACTCCAGTGTGTATACACCACATCTTTATCCGTTCATTTATTGGTGGACACTTAAGTTGCTTCCATATCTTGGGAATTGCAAATGATGTTGCAGTAAACATAGGGATGCATTTATCCTTCTGAATTAGTGTTATCATTTTGGATAAATGCCCGATAGTGGAATTATTAGAATATGTGGTATTTTTATCTTTACTCTTTTGAGGAACCCCTATATTACTTTCCACAGTGGCTGCACCAGTTTGCATTCCCACCAATAGTGCATGAGGGCTCCTTTTTCTTCACATCCTCGCTAACACTTGTTTTTTTCATTCTAGTCATTCTGAGAAGTTTAGAGTGATCTCTCATCATGGTTTTGATTTGCATTCCCCTGATGATTAGTGTTGAGCATCTTTTCATGTGTCTGCTGGCCATCTGGATGTGCAAGTAGTGATCTTTTAATCATACAGTTAGATCACATCCCTCTTCATATTTAAAATCCATCTACATTTTTCCATTGGCCATGGAACAATATGAACAACCTGTGAGGTAGCTCCCAAGAACTTCCTGCAGGCCTCCCAGAGTTCCCTGAGCCCTTTCCCTCTGTGTTCTACATCTCACCTATCCTGGCTGGCTTTCAGCTGTTCAGCAAGTACTACTCCTTCCTGCCCCAGGCTTGTGTATAGCGAATCTCTCAGATTAGAACGTTCCTCCCTCCCCGCTGTGCCTAGCTGACTCCTTGTCCTTCTAGGTTTTTCAGCAAAGCCTTTTCTGATGACCTGGACTAGGTGAGGTCCTCTGTTGTATGCTGTGAACGTCTGTGTTGCTAAAGCGGTTATGATCGTCGAAGTAGGATTGATTGTATAATGTGGCTGGACATCCTTGAAGATAGGGACAGGTCTTTTTTTTTTTTTTTTTCCTCCATTGTGTGTCCCACCACTTTGCATAGTGTGTTCAGTAAATACTCATGGATGGATGAATGAACTCTAGAGACCATTCTGTCGGGAGGTGTTTTAGCTTACGGGAATATGCAACAGTCCAAGAATATTGAATAGTCCCAAGATGTGTTTGGATACTGGGGAGGGTGGCATGCTTTTTCCTACAAAAGGAGAGTTGAGAGCTGGCTTTAGTCCCAAATGCAAGTGTGTGAGGCATTTAAGTTCTGCATTAGATGATCCCTTTAGGCAAAGCAAGAACAGATCAACATACTTATGTGTTAGGGGCAGTTCCCAAAATTTTCCCCAGAAAAGAATGGTTATTCCTGTGCATTTTTTTAGTTAATGTAAATCAACAAAGTTCTTTTTTTTTTTTTAAGATTTTATTTATTTATCCATGAGAAAGACACAGAGGCAGAGACACAGAGGGAGAAGCAGGGTCCCTGTGGGGAGCCCGATGTGGGACTTGATCCCAGGAGCCCGTGATCATGCCCTGGGACGCCAACTGCTGAGCCACCCAGATGTCCCAATCAGCAAGGTTCTGTTTGCAGAAGAGAGCTTAGCTTGAAATGACTTCAGTGCTGGCTTTAGTTGCTTACAGAGGTCATAGAGTGGAACAGGTCTTAAATTTAAAAAAGAGAAGCAAACAGATTTAACCCTGATTTAGTCGAGGGCTGTGACTTTCTAATAACTGTTATAGTGATTATAAATTATGACTGGTTTTCTGGGGAGAGCAGCATACTAGCCTTTGATGGTAGAGATCAGGAGTATATATTTATACAAGAAAAGAGGAAAGCAGATACCCAGTGATGGCATCATATACATAATTAAAAAGGAGTGTTTCAGAGGGCTTAGGTGGAAATGAAGATGTGCTCTGGAAAATGGTCTCAATGACTTAAATGTGTATGGTTTGACTGTGGGTTGCTTCATTCCCATGCTGGGTCCTCTGTACAGGGAGAGTTGCCACTCAAGACCTAAAGTCACGTTGCTGGAAGTAGGATTTTTTTTTTTTTAATTTTTTTTTTTTATATTTATTTATGATAGTCACAGAGAGAGAGAGAGAGAGAGAGAGAGGCAGAGACACAGGCAGAGGGAGAAGCAGGCTCCATGCACTGGAACCCCATGTGGGATTCGATCCCGGGTCTCCAGGATCGCGCCCTGGGCCAAAGGCAGGCGCCAAACCGCTGCGCCACCCAGGGATCCCGGAAGTAGGATTTTAACAAAGCATTAGCTGCTTAGTAGGACTTAGGCATACATTTAGCTGTATGAAATGTAGTAGTTTTGAACAAACCATTTTTTTTTTTTTTTAAGTATCCTTACCAAGATGGTTAAGTGGGTTTAATCTTGCAACCTTACAAAACCAACCTGCCATTGACATTCAGGATTTGGTGGTCTTTCCAAAACTTCAACAAGAACCCATGGCTTTAGAACAGTTTCTGAGCCTCTGGTGTAACTGCCGTTCCTATCAACAAGTGTCCTGGATTAGATGACTCAGCAATGGCTCCCTCCCCGAACACTGCACACTTCCCACCTCAGTGTCATTTGTCACCTGAGGACACATTGCTATTATTAGTATCTGTTAGTATCTGTAGGATGGGAGGCAGGTAAAGTTTGCCTTCACCAGTCACATGGAGACTTGGTTCTTCATTAGCTTCAAACCCAGATAGTGAGTGTAGATTAAGATGGGATTATGACTGATGATGTAATCTGGTGTCACGAAGAGCTGAGTCTGCTCAAAAGGCTGGGTTTTGATGACGATATGTTGTAAGCACATGAGAAAATAAATATCAAAGATTGTGATGGCCGTGCTGGGAACAGACAGATGGCTCTTCCTTTTATATATTTGACTTTTGTTTCATTAAATAACAGGAAATACTGGATTTTATGGTAACTTTGCTATTTAACTGTGCACTTGATCCGTTACAGAATGAAACTCCCTTCTATGCTTCCCGCCCCCATCCTCCTTTACTTCAAAGATGCCAAGTGGTTTTTTTTAATGCCAATCTCTGTGTGAGAAATTAAAGTCCTTCCTGGCGTTTGGATGAATGCGGGAAGAGCACGGAACAAGTTCAGTAGAGATCTGGACTGGGGCCCAGGAATCTACCTTGTTGGCCCAGTATACATGTGGACTTTAAGATGCTTGTCAGCTCTGGACTCACCAGAGTATTTACATATGGTTCCCTCTGGCTGGAGGTTACAGACAGCTTCCCAGTGAAGAAAATTTAGGGGGAAAGGGAAGGTTATTACTGGTCTGGGAAGTCTTTCACAAGATGAATAAACAGGGAAACCAGGAAGCAGAACTTGCTGCAGGAGGAGGCATTAGGTATGTGTTCCTGAGGTGCTTTGGGTGCGCATGGTGCTGCTGGGATCGCCTGGTTGGACCTGTGCTCCCCTAGAGAGGGTGTCTCTGTGTCTCCTTCACAGCTGTGGCCCTGATCCCTGGCCACACTGTACTTGACAGTAGCTTCTGAATGCCTACTGTGTGCCGGGTGTTGTGCCAAACGTGTTACATACATCTGTTCACTTAATCTTAATAGCTTCATAGGGAAGCTATTTCCTTACTTGACAGATGGGGAAACTGAGCTTGTAATAGAAGTTAAGGCTAGTACCTGGTACCGAAGTCTTTTTGGAAAAAAAAAAAATTAAGGAAGTATAGTGGCTACAGTGTTACACTGGTTTGGGGTGTATGACATAGTGGCTCGAGAGATCTCAGCACTGCAGTTATCACAGGAGGAGCTGTGTGTCACCATCGGGTGCTGTTATCATACCGTTGACTATAGTCCCTGTGCTGCCCCTTTTATCTTCGTGACTTACCCTTCCTGTGACTGGGAGCCTCTGCCCCCTGCTTGCCCCATTCCTCCCACCCTTCGCCCTCTGGCAGCCAACACTTGTGTTCTGTTTATGGGTCTATTTCTCCTTTAAGCCTTTGTTTTTTAGATTCTACCTATAACTGAAATCACATGATATTTGTCTGACTTAATCACTTAGCATACTATTTGCTAGGTCCATTCATGTTGTCGCCAACGGCAAGATCTCACCCTTTCCGACTGTATGATATTCCATTGTGTGTGTGAACCATGTCTTCCTTATCTGTCTAGTGATGGACACAGGGCTGCTTCCACATCTTGGCTGTTGTAAATCAAGCTGCAGTAAACATATAGGGGTGCATATATCTTTTTTGAATTAGCGTTTTTGTTTTCTTTGAGTAAAAACCCAATAGTGGAATTACTGGATCATATGGTGTTTCTATTTTTAATTTTTTTGAGGAACCTCCATACTGTTTTTCACAGTGGCTGCACCAGTTTACAGTCCCACAAAGAGTGCATAAGGGGTCCTTTTTCTCCACATGCTCTCTGACACTTGTTACTCCTTGTCTTTCTGGTTATGGTCATGCTGACAGATGTCGGGTGATATCTCGCTGTGGTTTTGATTTGCATTTCCCTGATGAGAGCTGTTAAGCATCTTTTCATGGGTCTTTTGGCCATCTGTATTTCTTCTTGGAAAATGATATAATTTTTTATGATATAAATAATTTTTTGTTATAGAAGTTCTTCATGGGCAGCCCCGGTGGATCAGCTGTTTAGCACCGCCTTCAGCCCAGGGAGTGATCCTGGAGTCCCGGGATCGAGCCCCACATCGGGCTCCCTGCATGGAGCCTGCTTCTCGCTCTGCCTGTGTCTCTGCCTGCCTCTCTCTCTCTCTCTCTTTCTTTGTGTGTGTGTCTCATGAATAAATAAATGGAATCTTTTTTAAAAAAAAATTCTTTATACAATTTGGGTATTAAGCCCTCCACCTGAATCTTAACCACCTTGCTCTATAGTGGGAGCTGAGTACAAAGAAAGGAAAGCTACCTGGCAGGTACTAGTGGGGATATGCAGCTTTAATTAGCTGCTCCCTTAGGTTGGGAGACTAATCACTGGCACAGGCCTCAGGATACAGAACATGTTCTTCAGTCCTCAAAAGTGGAGAGAATAGTGGGTGGCTCTTGCTTAGATGGGCAAAAATACCTAGTCTTTGTCTTCCAGACTCTATTGTACAGAAAAATGCAGTTTGACCCACTCCCTATCTATGAGACCAATTAGCAAAGGTGTTCTCGTGGTTTCTCTGACACAGCAGCACTAGGGAAGCAGCTAGTGGATGCTGCTAAAGAGAAACCGTCAGCTTAGTTGGGAAGTGTTCTTTTCCTCATCCGTAAAGGTCTTGCTTCAAAATGGACACCTTTACACCAGACAGAGGACATTATTTATGACATCTTTGCAAAGTGTCTATCTTTTGAGCCTCATTTAAATAAGCTGAGCTAGGAATATCTCAACGAGGCGTACATGCTTTCCTGGCCTAGGAGGGATTCCGAGTCTCCTGGCACTAGTTCTTTGCTCCCTTCCTTGCTCATTCTTCCTGGGCTCCAGGCAAGGCTGGGGAGCAGCTCGCTGTCCTTGGCTGCTGCGATCCCTCCTGCTTTGGATGGCATCTGCACCCCTTATCTCCCCTCCCTGCCTTTTAACAATTGTTTTTCTTTGGAACTCACATCCTGTCCACTTACTTCAATGCTGGTGACCTTATGTTTGTTGATGCTACTCACTGTGACCGATCATAGACTGGTCTTGGGGCAAGAAATTCAGTGGCTTCTCTGTTGCTTGAAGGGTAGCAACTGAGCAATGTGATGCTGCATCTTTGAGTTCTAGCACAAGATTCATGTCCTGAGAAATGCTGTTTGCCTCCTTTGTCAGTTTTAGCAAAAGGGACTCCCCCTGCACCCCTCAACTGGAGCCCTGGCTTTTCAATGATAGAGCAGAGGTTTCAGCACCTGCTGTGAAGGGGCACAGCTGTGAACAAGGCAGACAGTGTGCCTGCTGGTTGTGCCCTAACGCGGGCAAGAATGGGTGGGGTTCATCTAGTCGGCCCGCAGGCCAGGCTGGGATCTCCCCTCTTGTCTGTCCCCTGGGGATGGTGCCGAGACAGTGCTTCAGGTCAAGGTGACATTGCCACCCAGTTTCCAGTCGGCCTGCTGCTTGAAGCATCCAGTGGCCTGATGTGGCACGTCCTTGTAGTTCCTTTTATGTGTGCACATGGGATGCTTTGCCTGTGCAATGTACCTGTGGTGGCCAGCTGCAGCAGTCGGTTAGCGTTTCCTGCCGGGGATGCAGCAAGGGCTGCAGGTTGCAGCTCCTGTGTCTGGTCCTGGTCTGACTCTAGCTTCTCACTGTGAACATGAGCAGATTTTTCTGTGCCTCTCTACCCTCCGTGATCTTCTTTGGGACGGCGTAGTGAAGACCCTGTGCATCTTACTTGAGTTTTAAACCAAGATGAAATGGTTAAAGGACTTAGTTACTTTAGTGTAAGGTTGTGTCACTCTAGATTCTAGGAAGTGAATGTTTTCAGTGTCCCTGTTCTCTTTTCCCCTAAAGTCCATTTTGATTTTGATTCTCTTCCTTGAAACTGTGATTTTTTTAATGTTCACTTGAAGCTTAAGAAAAATACAGTGTTTGGGGCCTGCTCTGAGATTTCATCCTCATCACTCAGGTGTGGGACACACATTGATGTTTTTGTTTTAAGATCTGCAGATAATTCTTAAATGCCAGCCAGCATTGACCATCCCTTCTCTCAGGGTTTTGAAGTTAAAGTAGTCTAGACCTAAGTATTGATCTTTAGGCAAGGCACAGCTGTCTATAGACGATGATTTGTAGGATAGCAAAAGGATCCCAGTGACCTGGAAACATGTTAGGCTTGGTGTTTTCCCATTCTCTAATTCTCTACAAGATCCCATCTGGTTCCTGCCTTTTAGACGACCCCATGTGCACTATTATCATCAGCTCTGTTGTCTAATGCTTATGGTTTTCTGGTAATTTGGGATTGTGTTTCATTCTTGGGACTACTTGATGAGGTATATCTAACTTTTACCCACATTGTACAGCTGAGAAAACAGGGCTCAGAGCCACTCAGCAGCTTATTACTTCTTAGGCTAACTAATAAGTGCTGGTTGGAATTCTTACTGGGCTGCCCGGCTCTGGAGCCCACATGCCCAGCCATGGTGCTGTACTGTCTGGTGCTGAGCACACGCAGATGAATGTGGCATCCTTCTTGATCTGGAATCCACATGGTAGCATGGGGCTTCCTGGAGGTAATGCTTTTACCTCGGGCTCAAGAATATGGGGGCTGGAATTCCATGCTCCATCACAGGGTACTGAGGGGAGGCCTTGATGCAATGTCTGGTGCCTGCAGATCAGTTAAGTGAACCCTCAAGCCTGCTAGCTTACACGCGTGCTTGCACATTGGTGCATCTGCAGGGCTTTCAGAACTGCTGCTGGTCTCCCCCCCCAGGATTGGTGTACTTGGTCTGAGGGTCATGTTTCTTGGGAAGCTTTGAAAGCTCCCCAGGTGGCTCTCATGTGCAGCCAGGGTTGAGCATTCCTGCCATGGGCAGCCGCTCCCTGTAGCAGAGACCTGTCCTGGGAGGCCCTGCAGATGGGAGGGAAACCCAGGAAGCAGCTCTGGGTGCTGATGCATCTCTGTTCACAGACCTCTGCCTTCTCCAGGGCTCTTTCCAAAAAGAAAAATCACAAGTCCTTCTTTGATAGTGAGGTCAGACTTCTGTCTCCTTAGACATGACAGACTTAACCTTTGTCAAAGGGGATGGTGAGGAGTTGAGTGGTGCCATGGTTGGATTATGTCGGCCAGCTTCTCTTCTTACAACCTCCCTCCAGGAAAGCTGGTCTAGAGGTCATATTTGTTGGAAGGAATTCTTGAAGAAACCAAGAGGCAACACAGAATCTTGGTTCTAGAAAGTTCATATCTGGTCTGTGAAATTGATGGCTTTTTTCTTTTTAAGATTTATTCATGAGAGACACAGACAGAGGTGGAGACATAGGCAAAGGGAGAAGCAGGCTTCCTGCGGGGAGCCCAAGGTGGGACTTGATCCCAGGACTCCGGGATCATGCCCTGAGCCGAAGGCAGATGCTCACCCCCTGAGCCACCCAGAAGTCCCTGATGACTTTGTTAAAGGAATACATGTTCCTGTTTTCTCAGACTTGAGAAGAACCCGTGCCATTAGAGAGTGCACACAATGCTGTTTGCATCTTCTGCAACCAAAACAGTCTCCTGTTCAATTGAGGTGAAATTTGCATAACAGAACTTCTTAAAGTGAATGGCTCAGTGGTATGTGACACATTCACAGGGCT
The DNA here is from genome assembly GCF_053574225.1 of Canis aureus. Classification (NCBI taxonomy): domain Eukaryota; kingdom Metazoa; phylum Chordata; class Mammalia; order Carnivora; family Canidae; genus Canis; species Canis aureus. The sequence continues at coordinate 2,151,584 of NC_135616.1, read as the reverse complement.
CTGCAACCATCACCTCTGTCTGCTTACAGAACATTTTCCTTGCACCAAAGACCTCCCTCCACATCCTGCCTCTGTCCACAGCTCAGATCTGTTTCTTCCATGTTTGCTGGCTCTTGGGGCGCTCCTCCCTCCCTTCCTAGCCTGTCGTCTTTGCTGTTTACTCTGCATTGCTCATGTCCTGCCTTGTTTGGGGTCACAGAGGCAATGGATCTTCCTGGGCAGGGGGTAGGTTTGGGGAGGGAAGGGGTGGTGAGTTGTTTGCTAAGTCAGCGTGCAAAGTAAACTTTGATTATGGTTACACTTGCCCTTGGCAATCCCATCAGTTGCTCGAGTGTGGCTCACATGATGTTGGGTAACCAGCTCTGATCTGTACACACTTTAAGCTGCGAATCCACAAGGTAGGATGAAGGCAGGGGGTCCTTCCTGCACATGTCACCATCGCGATGCAGGGTTGACTTACCTTTTTTTTTTTAATTTTTATTTATTTATGATAGTCACACACACAGAGAGAGAGAGAAGCAGAGACACAGGCAGAGGGAGAAGCAGGCTCCACGCACCAGGAGCCCGACGTGGGATTCGATCCCGGGTCTCCAGGATCGCACCCTGGGCCAAAGGCAGGCGCTAAACTGCTGCACCACCCAGGGAATCCCAGGGTTGACTTACTTAATGCTGTTCTCAACCTCGAACGGCTGTGACCTCCACACGCATCCACGTGTCTGTGTTGTGGGGATGGAGGAGAGAGGACAGCGTCTAGCACAGTGGGCACTTGTCAGGTACTCAGATGTTGACGTGAGTCTAGGGCTGGCTTGCTCAGGTCTGTGATACATGATGTCCTTTAGAAGGCACAGGAGCACTTGGTCCTCTGCTTCCTCAGTTGGCATCAGTTATGACTGCCTTCCCTTTTCTTGAGAGGCCTGTTCCCTGCTGAACTGGCCACGTCGCCCTCGAGGGGCTGTGCTCAAGTGAAGCACCTGCTGGATGAGGGTGTATGTTCCTTAGAGTCAGGGTCTAGATCTCCATGTTTCTACTTGGTTACGTGGCAGCTATCACCATGTGTTTTATGTGTAAACTAGGGGCCTCATGAATGCATAGTTGACTAATTCCTGTCTCAGCAAACATTTAATGGGCACCTACTGTATGCCAGGGATATGGAGATGCCCAAAAGCATATCTGTAAGATCTTGCCACGGAAGAAACAGACATGACAGGCCTGCAACACGATGTCATAGAAGGGCAGCTGTGCACTGCTAAGAGCTAACCTGGAGGGCGCAGGGATGGTCAGGGTCAGTGAGGGTGGGGACCGTGTGTTTGAGTCAGCGAGGGCATTCTGGGCTGCAGCAACAGTGCGTACGGAGAGTGAGGGCAGCAAGCCTGCCCTGTAATGGCCTTTCAGACATGAAACCTTTCAGGCTTCTGGGCCACAGGGTCTGTCCTGACCAGACACCGGCCTCCAAAGCGCCGGAGCAGCCATGGGCAGTGCATAAGTGGGATGTGTACATGTGTCGCAGTGAAACTTTATGGATGCAAAAAATTCAACTTTCACATAATCAACAGGTTCCAACTGGACATTGTTCTTTCCTCTCAGCCATTTACACTTTTGAAGACCATCCTTAACTCATGGGCTCTGAGTGACAAACACAAGTGACACATTGGCTTTGGGCCAGGGCTCTGGTTGGTGACCCATCCTGAAGGCAGGGAAGAATGAGCACATCCTGAAGAAGCAGAACAGCATGTACTTGGGGTACATGGTGCGTCAGTGAGTGTGGCTGGGGCTGTGCTCCTGCATTTTCGACAGGCTCGCAGTTGGTGGGGAGGCTGAGGCCCTCACCTGGAGCAGCTGAAGCACCCTTAGGGCCCTCCAATGCCTCCAATGCTGTGCTGGGTTCTGTGGAATGGGGAGACAGAGACCGTTTTCTTGCCATTATCTATTTGCAGTCTATTGAGAGAAGAGATTCACAGAAGTAGATGAATGGACCTTCCCAGGGTAAGAATTAAGCAGCTAGTGCCAGGCAGGGAGGTGTGCTGGTGCAATTAACAGGTCAGTGAGTGGCACATGGGCAGCGGGAGTCAGGCCAGAGGGCCCCTGAGTGACCACGACCGGGCCCCTGGGCTTCGGGGACGTCCAGCCTCTCCACGATATCCACATACCATCATTCCCTCCATTGAGTTCCTGTTAGGATTGTTCTCATTCTCCTTATCACCCTTCCCTTAAGCCTTTCCCGACATCGTTTACTTGGAGTGTAGACTGAACACAATTCCTCGGTGTCGTGTACTCCCTCTGCCTGGACGGGGGTCCCAGAGGCGGGCCTGGAGGGATGGCAGCAGTACTGAGGCCAAGCAAAGATCCCTCGTCTGGGGCTTGGGGACAGGATCTGAAGTGTCATTGCAGCTCATGGGAGGTGGGCCTACTGCACGGTGGGGGAAGGAAGCAGGTTAAGAATACCTAAGGGGAGAAGAACTGTGGAGAGCTAGGGTTGACATGTACTCAGAGTTTTCTCTGCAGGTGGCTCAGAGCAGTCCTGCTGCCTTACCGTGGAGTGCTGAGGTGCTGTAAGGCTCTAGGACGTCTCTGTAAAGACACGCTCTTCGTGGCAGGCTTGGAGGCAGAGAGGAGGCCCCGGGGAACGTCATTGCTCATGACACTAAAGACAGCTTTGGCCTCTTATCCTGTGTGGGATATTGGGGGTGCTCCGCTTTCCCGTCAATGAGTGTTGTGAGCCTCTCGTGACCTATTCTCAATAGGATATCTGCATTAAGTGCAGTAAGGGCCCGGGCTCTGCAGATAAAAAGGGCAGTGACCGTGTGGAGGGGAACACCATCAGAACCAGGGCTGACGTGAGGCCCGTGGGCTGCCTGTGCGCTGGCGGCTGACTGGCCCTGAGGTCTGCACTTGGAGCCGCACTGCGCGCAGAAGGCAGGCCACACTGACCCAGGTCGTGTTCTGGCTGAACTTGGGGTCATGAGAGCCCTTAGTTTCAGGTTTGCCGAGAATGTCCTGTGGCCATGAAACCATCTGTGTGTGCATGGATGCATGTAGCCGAGGTCTAAAGCAAATAGGCCTGTGGCGATCACCTACCTATAAAATTCAGAAATCGGGGACACTTGGGTGGCTCAGTGGTTGAGCATCTGCCTTTGGCTCAAGGTGTGACCCCGGGTTCCTGGGATGGAGTCCCACATCGGGCTCCCTGCAGGGAGCCTGCTTCTCCCTCTGCTTGTGTCTCTGCCTCTCTGTGTGTCTCATGAATGAATAAACAAAATCTTAAAAAAAAAAACAAACTAGAAATTGGTCTGACAGCTATATGGAGAGCTGGCAGGAGGGGCCACCGGCAGGTTCAGGTGCCTCTGGTCCACCAGACCTGGGGTTTCCACGGCTGCGTATGCTGTTCTCTCCTTGGAAGCTCTATGTCCACCAGGTTCTGCATTGGTCTGAGGTAGAACCCGGGTTCACATGCTCAGGTGACTCTGGCGTGCATCCCGGCTGGCCACTCCGAGGCAGAGGCCAGGGCTCCTTCACTTGCCAGGGCTGCATCATTCCTGCTAGGAGCTGGCTGGCCTGATGACCAGCAGCCGCAGGAGCTTGAGCAGGACTTTTGGGTGTGTTTGTGACCTAGAGCACGCACACATAAACTGAGGTTGCTGATGATGTGGGGATATATAAACATGCTTTTGATCGGCTTACATGTTCTTTCAGTCCTTCAGGAAAACAGCTTTGTCCCCGAATGCAGCCTATCAGAGCAGAGGTGGCCATGATTTGAAGATTAGCCTGCCTTTCTGGGTCTTGGCCTGCGGTGCTGGTTTATCCCTCCTCGTAGCACACCAGATGCCCCGGTCTGTCTGACGCAGTCGTCTCATCTCATCCTTGAGATGATGGTGTGGGGCTCTGGTGGGTGTGACCAGATGCAGGCTTGGTAGTCTTGCCAGTGGAATGATAATCACATTGATCTGTGGTGTTTTCTTAAGATCTAGAAGGTGCCCTCTGTCCCCAGGCCTGTGAGTTACCGACTTGCCCCATGGGATTAGATCACCTTGCATTCTGAAACGATTAGGAAGATGTGTCAAGATGGCCCTACCTGAGGGCCCCTCACAGATAGCAACACATAGGAAAACACCAGAAAGCTTGTTTCCTTACCTGACTTTCTTGTGTTAATCTTCCAGTACACGAGGGTCTGGATCCCTGACCCTGATGAAGTGTGGTGCTCGGCTGAATTAACCAAGGACTACAAGGAGGGAGAGAAGAGCCTCCAACTCAGACTGGAAGATGAATCGGTATGTGCGGGTCGTGGGAGGGGGGAGCATGGGCTCTGCTGCCAGGGCTGGTGGTGGATGGTGACTACAGTTTCTCCTATGCCCAGCCACTTGGTGCTGTCGATAACACACATGAAAGTGGTAAACCACGGGACTGCTCCCCGAATGCCACATAAGGAATAAATGCCCCCTGGCATTTGTAGCCAAGGGGTCTCCAGTGGCTGGAGCAGGAACCTTCTCATTGGAGTAGAAGGAAGGGTCCCCTTCATAGGGCTGAGGCTTCGTGGGAGGTGAGGAAGGAGGAACCTAAGAGACTGTGCATGGTAGGGCACTTGGAGCACTGGCTCTGGACCCAGCTGTTGGGGTTGGGACCCTGGCTCAGCCGTTGCTCACTGTGTGCCCTTGGGTAGGTTAACAAGGTTTCTAGATGCATCACTTCATCTGTTATGTGGAAGTGATAGTCTAGGGGACTTTTGAGAACAAAAGGAGTTGTTAATGTCTGTTTAGTGTCCGGCACTGGAGCACCCATATGTATCCCTGCTGTGGGGAGACTCCTCTATTAGTTGCCTTTCAGGTGGCTTCAGGGTAGTTACCTATAACACCTTCCTCCTATATGATCTGATTTTTCCCTTTTTGTGGGCCTTTTGTGACCACCCTTCATTATAATGTGTGCATTTTACAGATGTTTGCGTGCCTGTGCTGTAATTGCATCGGTGCAGATGCAGGTGGGTGAGGTATGGGACCAAATATAGAGGGAGCCTGATGAGGTGAAGGGGTCGAGAGACCTGAAGGGGTCATGGGAAGGAGATGGCCATTGAAGACTCGGGACTAAGGAGACTCCGAGTTTCCCAGGTGGGAGTGGTGCATGCGCTGAAGTCCTGGGGCTGTGATGTGTTCCCTTGGGCTGCAGACGGGAAGGCCTGTGTGCCTGGGCACCAGTGGAAGCAGGCAGGGGTCAGAGGGATGGCCTGTGACACAGGCAGAGGTCAACTGGGCAGCGTTTACAGTGGGGGAGACTGGGAAGGAAGTTTTTGCAAGAAGTCTTGGGTATGGTTGATGCACAACATCACGTGAGTTTTCAGGGGTCTGGCACAGGGATTTGGCAAGTTTACACCTGGAGCTGTGTGGGTATTAAGCTGCGTGAAGCGAGTCCTACTGAGAGGTGAATGCCACGTGACATCACTCGCTTGTTCTCTCAGATTCCATGGGAAAAGCAGGCTTTGAAGGAAGTGGCAGGAAGAAACCAAGAACAGACTTTGGGAGGGGTTAAGTCGGAGGGCTGAAGAGTGGACCTTGCTTGGAAGGAAGGCTGGAGCGCGGCTGGCCTCCCTGATGCCGTAGCCCTTGATCATTTGCTACCTTGATAGGTTTTTCCTTCTCCTGAGCATCTTGGTCTTGTCTTCCTAGTTAGCAGTGACCTACTTGAGAAATGGACCTTGTTTTGTGCTTTGCTCATGCAGTACCTGCTACAGTTGATTAACTCATTGATTAGTAGGAAGATGGAACATCTCCCCCTCCTAACTTCCCTCAAGCCTAGCACGTGGTAAACCTGGGACACTGCCTTGGTTAGATTTTTACGCCAAGGTGTGCATGCTTCACCTTCCCCTTCCTGGCAGTCAGACTTGGCCAGCCTCCTCTTGGTTTTGAGGTGAGGAAGAAAATTCCCAGCAGATGGGATCATGTTTACTCTGTTCAAATAACTTCCCGCGCCACGCCCAAAACAAAATGAAATGAGTTCACCCAGTTGAGTGCTGTAACTTCTATTCCAACATAGTTCATTTTAGTTGACCTTTTAAGTGGGTGGTCTTTTTAAAGGGTTGAACGGAGGTAGTGAGGAATGGCCTGCTGGTGTTGCTAAAACAGAGCAGATGCTTGCGTCCCCAGCTGAAAATCTGCCCAGCGTGACTAATCCTGGTGGCTTCCCAAGTCACCCCCCCCACACCTGCTACGTGGCCAGTCAGCATGTAATCAGAAGGGGTGCCTGCGGCTGTGAATTAGCAGCTCTTGAGAAATAATGGGCCCTGAACATCCAGCTCTGGCCGGCCTCCTGGCAGACCATGATTTGCCCACTGCTGGCTCACAGTGGTCATTGGGAGCCACCCTAATCCGAGCTGCGGGCCAGAGGCAGGAGGGCAGAAATTAAAGGACTGGCCTCTGCAAGTCTGAAGAGCACCTGCTGTGTAGCTGAGACCATCCTTGATGCACCGGGCTGGCGAGGTCCCCCTGGCAGTGCCCACCCCCCACTCTCACCTTCTCAGGGTCCAGGACTATGGGTTTAACTATTGTGGCAAAGGATGAAAATCAGTTCATTCTCTTCTGGAAGAGCAGTGTTTCTAACACCAAGCTTCTACCTTAGTGCTGGCTCATGTGCTTAGCTCAGGGTGACCAGGCTCCCTGGTGTTCCCCCTGAGGGATGTTGTCTTCAGTGTTGCTTATTCGTGTTGTGGTCAAATACACGAAGCTGAACACGTGAGCCATTTTTCAACGCCCAGGCCAGTGGCATTAGTACTTCCAAGTGGTTGTATCACTGTCCACGTGTAGAGCTCTTGACCTTGCAAAACTGACATTCTGTCCTTGTCCGGCTCTGGTGACTCTGACTTTGTGTCTCCAAGCTCGCTGCTCTGAGCACCTTGTAGAAGTGGAGTCCTGCAGGATTTGTCCCCCTTGTCTGGCTTGTTTCCCTGAGCACAACATGTAAGATACTCTGTATTTAAGCCAATGGGAAACTTCTTGGAAAAACATAGTGTCGTCTCTGTCCCCACAGCTGTGATGGGTGCAGAGTGTCTCGGTGTGCCAGCCCTTGGCGCAGTGCTGCCTTAACCTGGGTTGAGCATCCCTATGAGTGTTGGCTAACCCTGGCTGATGGACAGAGCTCCCAGAGCTCCCGGAGTTGGTGCCTCACAGGCCTTCGGGCTCTTGCCTCCGCCTCCCTTGCCACTCCTGCCCCCTAGTGGCAGGGAGAACTCCCTGTTTCCACGGTTTTGCATTTAAATTGGTTTTTAAAAACTTTTATTTGAATTCTAGTTAGTTAACATTGCAATATTGGTTTCGGGAGTAGAATTCAGTGATACATCAACACCCTGTGCTCATCACAACCAGCGCCCTCCTTTAGTGCCCATTGCTTATCTCGCCCATCCCCCACCCACCTCTCTCCATCAACCCTGTTTGTTCCGTTGTTAGGAGCCTCTCAAGGTTTGTTTCCCTCCCTTTTCCACCCCCTCTCATGTGTTCATCTGTTTTGTTTTTTAAATTCCAGGTATGGTAGGGCACCTGAGTGGCTCAGACGGTTAAGTGGCCAACTCTTGATCTCAGGTCTTGGTCTTAGGGTTGTAAAGTTAAGCCCCACATGGTGCTCCGTGCTGGGTGTGGAGCCTATTTAAAAAAAAAAAAAATTCTGCATATGAGTGATATCATGGAATTTTGTCTTTTTTTTTTTTTTTTTAAGATTTTGAGAGCACAAGTGGTGGGAGGGGGAGAAGGAGGAGGAGAGTCTTTGCTGAGCAGGGAGTCCAATGCGGGGCTGAATCCTATGACCCTGGGATCTGAGCCAAAGGCAGATGCTTAACCTACTCAGCCCTGGAATTTGTGTTTCTCTGAGTGACTTATTTCAGTGAGCATAGTACACTCTAGCTCTATTGTTGTTGCAAATGGTAAGCTTTCGTTCTTTCTGATGGCTCAGTAATATTGAGTTGTGTATTTAGACAATTTTTTTTAAGATTTTATTTATTCACGAGAGACATAGAGGCAGACTCACAGGCAGAGGGAGAAGCAGGCTCCATGCAGGGAGCCTGACTTGGGACTCGATCCCAGGTCTCCAGGATCCTGCCCTGGGCTGAAGGCAGGTGCTAAACCGCTGAGCCACCAGGGCTGCCCTAGACCATATCTTCTTAATCCATTTGTCAGTTGATGGACACTTGGATCCTTTCCATAGTTTGATGATTGTTGATAATGCAGCTATAGATATTGGGATACATGTGTGCCTTCGGAACTGTATTTTTGTATCCTTTAGGTAAATACCCAGTAGTGCAATTGCTGGATCATAGGTAGCTCCATTTTTAGCTTTTTAAGGACCTCCACACTTTTTCCAGAGTAGCTGCACCAGCTTGCATTCCCACCTACTGTGCAGGAGGGTTCCCTGTTCTCTGCATCCTCGCCAACACCTGCTGTGTCCTGTGGTGTTCATCTTAGCCATTCTGACAGGTGTAAGGTGGTATCTCATTGTGGTTTTGATTTGTATTTCCCTGATGGTGAGTGGTGTTGAGCATCTTTTCATGTGTCTGTTGGCCATCTGGATGTCATCTTTGGAAAAGTATCTATTTGTACCTTCTATTTCTTGATTGTGTTTTGGGTGTTGAACTTGAAAAGTTCTTTATAGATCTTGGATACTAGCCCTTTATCAGATCTGTCTTTTGTCAATATCTCCTCCCATTCTATAGGCTGCCTTTGAATTTTGTTGACTGTTTCCCTTGCTGTGCAGAAGCTTTTTATCTCAACGAGGTCCCAGTAGTTCATGTTTCTGTTTGTTTCCCTTGCCCCTGGTGATGTGTCGCAGGGGCAAGAAGCTGCGATGGTCGAGGTCAAAGAGGTTGCTGCGTATGTTCTCTAGATTTCGATGGTTTCTTGTCGCACATTTAGGTCTTTTATCTATTTTGAATTTTTGTGTGTGGTGTAAGAAAGTTTCACTCCAATTTCATTCTTGTGCACGTGGCTGTTCAATTTTCCCAACACCATTTGTTGAAGAGACTTTTTTCCATTGGGTGTTCTTTCCTGCTTTGTCAAAGATTGGTTGACCATAGAGTTGTGGGTTCTCTATTCTGTTCCATTGATCGATGTGTCTGTTTCTGTGCCAGGACCACACTGTCTTAATGCCTCCAGCTTTGCTTTTATTTTTCAGGATTTTGGGCTATTTGGGTTCTTTTGTGGTTTCATATGGATTTTAGAAATGTTGGTTCCAGCTCTGTGAAAAATGCTGATAGTGTTAAATATGTAGATTGCTTGGGTTAGTATATATGTTTTAACAATGTATGTTCTTATCCACCAGCATGGACTGTTTTTCCATTTCCCTGTGTCCTCTTCAATTTCTTTTATAAGCATTCTATAGTGTTCAGAGTTCAGATCTTTTATTTCTTCAGTTAGGTGTTTATTCATAGATATCTTATGGTTTCTGGTGCAGTCATAAATGGGATTGAGCCCTTGATTTCTCTTTCTGCTGCTTCATTATTACCATATAGAAATGCAACAGATTTCTGTACATTGGTTTTTATATCCTGCAACTTTGCTGAATTTGTGTATTCTAGTAATTTTTGTTGGGGTCTTTTGGATTTTCCATGTAGAGTATCATGTTGTCTGTAAAGAATAAAAGTTTGACTTCTTCCTTGCCAATTTGGATGGCTTCTATGTCTTTTTGTTGTCTGATTATGGAGGCTAGGACTTCCAATACTATGTTAAATAGTAATGGTGAGAGTGCACATCCCTGGTCTGTTCCTGGTTATAGGCGAAAAGTTCTGTTTCCCCATTGAGGATATTGAGTGTGGGTCTCTTGCATATGGCTTTTATGACATCTATTCCTGCTTGTCTTCTGCCTGGAGTTCCTATCTAGTGCCCCACAGCCACCTTGGTGGTGAGTACTCCTTGTGTACAGGGTCCTCCCTGGGTCTGTGTGAGAGGAAGATGGGCATATGTGAGCTTGAAGGCGGGGAATGTGCTCCATCAGTATCTCTGCATACTCACGCCCTTGAAAATCGGTGGGGTCAGGGCAAGCGGGTAGCTGTAAGCCTACATCTATTAATATAGGCAAACTTCATCAGAATTTAAGTAAAATGGACATTTCTAAGTTTTGAAAACCAAAACATCTAATATATTTATTTGCATCTCTGTTCAGTCTCCATCTGGCTGCCAGTGTAAAGAACCATGATCTTTAAGCATGTTGTGCGCCTATACCTATATATAAGCAAACTTAAGGGAACACGAATTATTGAGTATTGCACAATGTTCCTCGTGTTGCATTGCTGTGGTTGGAAACACTGTACTGATCTGTGAGTGCCTCTGGAGCCTCATAGCCTATGGAGAAGCTCGGAATTGGGCATTAGGCCCGACTGGGAAATGGTGTTTCTATGTGTGAATTGTCTTGGCAGTCGTGCCCTCTGAAAGGAAGGGTTACCATGCTCATTTGCCTTTCCTGGGCTCGCAGCCTTTTTACTGCCCAGTGCCTCCCCGCACCGCAAAGCGGTGTCTGGTGTTGGCGGTGTTACACAGTCCACAGATGTCCCAGGCACCTGGAGGCCATTGTGTGTCTTCAAGGACATGGGGCAAAGGGGGGGGTGGTGCACAGGAGCATTTTCCTGGGGCCTGAGGTGCTTGTCATGGGAGTGGATGTTGAGGGCTGCAGATCTCACTGTGTCAGTGCTCAAGCCTGATACCAAGTGCAGAGCAATCATGTGCTCTTTAATGAGCTGCTATTTTGTGTTGAAGATGATGGAGCACTTGAAGGTGCAAGACCCAGTGACAGGCCCCTCTTACTCAGGTCTCCAGATGGTGCCAAACATATCAAGCTGTTCCAGCCAGGAGATTGCAAACTTGCATCGTTATGTCAGGAAGCAAGTGCTGCAGAAGAACTAGGACTGCTCTACTTGATCATTAGTGCACTCAGACCTGCGCACCTGGAGAATGCCCCTGGGTCTTGTCCTTCTGGGTTCAGGTGAAGTGCCAGCTGTGTGCGCATCTGCCAAACCAGAGCTAAGAGTGGTAGCTACTTCCAGTAAAACTTCAAGTGATTTTGATTACTAGGTTTCTCTTTGTTTTACTGGTTATTTCTGTTCTTATTTTAATATTTGTTTGGTCACTAAAGTTTTTGCCTTCAGTTGCTCAATAATCCACAGTTGAGATGGTCTTTGTTGAGTTGGCAAGAATGACATGAAGCAGATAGTATCATGTTGGATGAGCACTGGGTGTTATGCTATATGTTGGCAAATCGAACTCCAAGAAAAACATATACAAAAAAAGGACAATGTTTATATTGCACATGTACAAAAAAACATTTACAGTTATAAAAATGGCATATAAATATTTATCGGTAATACTGTTGCCAATGCAATTAGTTATCTTGTCTCTAAAGTAGGCTATAATTTTCTAATGAATATTTTTATCATAAAATACATGCAACCTAAAACTGACCATCTTCACCATTTTTCTACAAGTGCAGTCAGAGGCATTAAGTATATTCACACTATTAGGTGATCATCATTAGCATCCATCTCCTTGCAGATCTGCCTCCATATGACCATTGCCCTTTTTGTCCACTGTACTCGTGATCTTTTCCATCATTTAGGATATTTTGCCTGGCTGCTTCTGCTCAGAGATGAGTGAAGCAGCGATTTCTACCCCCTGTTTTCTCCCCGCTACTCCCACCCCCAGTACAGGGACATTTGGCAGTGTCTGGATTTGTTTTGGGTTGTCCTGACTGAGGAGGGAGGTCTGCTACTGGCCTCCGGCAGGTAGAGAGCAGGGATACTGCTAAGCATCTTAGAATGCCCAGGGCGGCCATCGTCCATCCCACCTCCTGTCCTAAATGAAAGCAGTGTGGACATTGAGTAAACCCTGGATTTAGCTGGTAGAGGAAATGGTCTGGACTGCTCATTGCTGAGATGCCAGGTCAGAAGCCAAACTAGGAACCCATGATTCTAACAATGTCCAAGCTGTGTTTCTTGCAATAAAATAGACTCAAAAGATTAACTTTGACTCTGTTTTTTTTGCTCTGGGAATTTTGTTTAAACTCAGACTTCTTCTATTTTCCTTTATGGCCATTTTCTTCCCTTAATTATTTGCATCACCATTCATTCATTATTGATTAAAAACAGTTGAGCAATGGTACTGCCAGGATCTGGCTGTACAGCAGTGAAAACATGTCTGCACCTTTGTGGGGCTTTCCGTATAATGTGTAATGAACGTAATACATATGAGTTTAGGAGATGAGAAAGTCAAGGCCAGGGATCTTCAGAAATCTATTAGAAACTTGATGAGATACTTGGCCCAACCGCCTCTGTACCCTTTTACACTCAACCCACACTCTTTTTGCAACCCCCTTGGGCAGCTACTTCTGAGTTTCTTGGTGGCTTCTCAAATCAGGAACCATGCACCATGGTAAAGACAACACTTAGATCTGCACCATGATTCTCAGCCCAGTTTGACTCCTAGTTGGGTGTCAGAGTTAGGGTATGTGTAGTCCTTCAGGTCAACAGTAACCCCTTGCCACTTGGTAACCCTATTATAGCTTATGTCTTCTTGAGATCTTAGTTCTATGGGTAGAGTAGGACAAAAAAGTTGGCTTCCACTTGGTAACCCTATTATAGCTTATGTTTTCTCTAGATCTTAGTTCTATGGGTAGAGTAGGACAAAAAAGTTGGCTTTATCTACTATATAGGCTTCTTATTAGCTCCAAATCTTTGTGTTGGGAGTTGTCATTCAAAGATGCTTCTAGGATTATATTCTCTTTATGTAGTTCCATGTAACATGGATACGAATTGATATGAGAGGGGTCATTTAAAAAACCCGACATTCCTTCCAGCTAATATTTTTTTGAGCACCTATTAAGTATTCTAAAACCATAGACCCACAGAGTATAAAGCAATCTAGACCAGGTTTCTCTAAAAGAGCAGTTGGTACAATGGGATGTGGTGTATCTGTATTGTCCAGTATGGTAGTCCCTGGCTACATGCCTGTTGGGGTCTTGAAATATGAGTGTGGCCGAGAAAATGAAGTTCTGATTATATTTAATTTCAATGAATTTAATCACAATAACCATATGTGCGGCCCTACCGGAAAGTGCAAGTTTGGACCAATCCCCTAACCACCTCCTCCTCTGTATTCTCAAGTTTTGCCTAGTCCCAATATGCCAGGTGAGGACCAGTTGGAGATGCCCATCTGTTCCTCTTTTCGGGGGGAGTGGGGTGGGGGTGGAGGTTCATTACAGGTGGGTGACCGAGAATTAAATTTTGCGATGAGTGTTAACCATTTAGCCGCCTCTTCACCTCCAGAGGCTCAGTTACTACGTTGTGAAGTGTTTGGTGCCAGGAAGTTTTTATGGTCCCTGATCCCATCCTAAATGCTTAGATTTCAAATAAAATCATGTTAGCTGTGAATGTTCAATACTAACAGCAGTGTTTAAATCAAAATCCTATTTAAAAAAAACCTTCAGTCTCTCATTCCCTGCTTCCCTCTGGATGTACACACACCACAAAATCTGTACTAATGCTGAGCTTGCACCTCCTACATCTTTGCTGCTGCTCTGGGCATTTTTTTTTTTTAATTTATTTATGATAGTCACAGAGAGAGAGAGAGAGAGGCAGAGACATAGGCAGAGGGAGAAGCAGGCTCCATGCACCGGGAGCCCGACGTGGGATTCGATCCCGGGTCTCCAGGATCGCGCCCTGGGCCAAAGGCAGGCGCCAAACCGCTGCGCCACCCAGGGATCCCCGCTCTGGGCATTTTGACTTAGCGATTATACTGTAACCAGTACCACTGGCGTATTTGTGGATCATATTTTCACAAAATCACAGATGAGTTTTCCTCTGTGCGCTTTGGGGGGAGAGTTCTTGAGGGGGTGTTTCATCTGAGGAAAGATGGGGAATGACAGCATTTCCATCTTGGGGGCTAAAGACACAGAGCTGAGGTCCCCACTTTCTAATATGGGAAATGAGGGGCTGAGCCTGGTGAGGCTGCACTTGGTTGGGTCCTGTGCTGTGTGGCGGGGTGGGCGGGGGTGGAGAGACACACAGGATGTGCAGAGCCAACATGCTCTTCCAGAGGCGAGGGACACCTCCATGGGGAGGTCTTGAGAAAGCCTCTCGGGCTGAGGGGGTTGTGTTAGAGTTTGTGACACTCAGAGATGAAGGGTGGTCAGAGCCATCAGCTCTAGAACTTAAAATCTCAACATACTCCACTTTCCCTTGTTGCCCACCTTCTGGGAATTTGGTATCATGTCTGTGATAGCCAGTTTACTAGTCTCCTATATGGAGGAAATTTGATAAGACCTTCACACAAAAAGAAGAGCCTTGAGACACACACACACACACACACACACACACCATGACATGAACCTATACAAAGAAAACCTAACATGGGTGACTTGATAATTTGTGGAGATGTCATTTCAGACAGACTTTAACATAGTTTTCAAAACAAGGAATCCCATATTTCATTCTGTAACATGCCTCTTTGTCAATTCATCACAGATACAGGTGTACGTTGGGTTTTATTTTCATGGTTTAGATTGTTGATATCTTTGCCCATTTGTAAGATTGTCTCCTGAAGCCAAGGAAGAGTCTGTTCATGAAGGGTTGTGACTGGTGTTTCCAGCTGCCTTCTGAAAGGTCAAACCTGCACACAGTAGGTCTATTTGACCACATCCTTTGTTTTGGAGGTCTTGGGAGTTTCTACACCTTTGCTTATATGGTGGATAATGATGGTAATCTACTATTTGCATCTCTTTGGTTAATGACCACTGATTAGTTTTTCGTGTTGTCCATCTGTAGTGGTATTTTTTTTTTTTTTTTTTTTTTTTTTTTTGTGACTTGCATCTCCTACGTAATTTTCTGTTGGGATATTGGTTTTTTGACTTGTTAAAACTGTGGATACTAAGATTAATTCTGTTATGAATTAATGCAATGTAAAAATCATTGTCCCCTTCTCTCGTTTTACTGTGTGGTGTGCTTGATGATGGCTTAAAAATTCTATTTATAGTCAAAATACAAAAATTTGGGACATACTTCTGACTCTTCTGTCATTCTTTAGAAACCTTCCAAAGCTTTTCAAACTACCTATGTTTCTTTTTGCACTTTGGTTTTTGTTCTACCTTATATGAGAGAATGAGAGTAGAATACTGGCACAATTTTTTTTTTTCCCCTAAATGCCTTCCAGTTTACCTACCACTGTTCTAGGGAAATTCCTTTTGATGATTTGCTTCATTGTTATGAACAAATTTTCCTTCTGTGCCTGCATTTATTTCTGGATCTGCGAGTAGGTTTCATTTATCTGCAGATTTTAGCACCATTATTGTACTTGCTGGCTATCATATACCTTAAGATCTGATTGTGTAAGACCATTTAAAAGTAGGAGAGAAAGTTGATATTCATGTTTTTTTTTCTTAAACTGTTATTCCAGTAAATTGATGCTATGCCCATAGAATTTCCTGAAAGGCGTGCCTAGAATGGTGGTTCTTAAAATATCTAGAGACCACCTGTTGCATAACTACTTGTGGGTATTTAAAATTTTCAGACTCTTGGGCCTCACCCCAGACTCCCACACATAAGTAGTGGCACACTACTGCCAGGAGTAGTGTTTGGGAAACTGTTTTTGCAAGCTCCTGGATTTTAAAGAACACTGTAAAACTTAGATAAAACACAGGAAAATTTGGGCTATGGTTTACAATTTATATACAAAAGAGCATCATCTTTTTATACATTGATATGTATATACATGAGTCAGTTATGAACATACCCTGTCTATAAACATCTTTTGAGTACTCATGTCCAAGTGTCATGCTAAGGATACGAGGATCACACCTTGCAGCCAACTCTTCCTGATTACACACACACACACACACACACACACACACGTAACACCACCTTCTGTTACATGTTAGATCAAAGTAAAATAATTTCCCTCCAGTAGCATGTAGTCCACTTATTGAAGAATCTGTACAGCTTAGGGCATTTATGTGAAGCAGTCAGTTGCAAGGCGATTCCAATAAAAAGTGAATGGATGGGTTGATGAGGGCAGAGGAAGAAAGCAACAGCTTTAAATGGGGGCAAAGGAGGTTTGCTGCATGGGAGAAGGCGCGGTACTCCCACTGCCACCGGATTCAAAGACCCACCAGCAGAACACGTTGTTAAACCTTGTTGTGCTTCCTGAATCTCTCGGCCCCTCACTCATGTGATGGCGATACACTGGGATGATGTCACAGGCAAGTTTTCCACCTGGGCTGGTCACTTGGGGCAACACAAGTGTTTTTGTTTGGCCCTTCTTTAAAACAGTTTATTGGTCTTCATCACTCACAATCTTGTGAGGGCGGTGATTCTTGCCAACACGACAGGACGTTGAATACAGGTGAAATGGTTCATAATTCTGCCTTTTTGTGTCTATTACTTGCCTTTCTTTAGATTCGGGAATACCCCATCGATGTCCAAAGCAACCAGCTGCCTTTTTTGCGGAATCCAGATATTTTGGTGGGAGAAAATGACCTAACTGCCCTTAGTTACCTACATGAGCCTGCAGTTTTGCATAATTTAAAGGTCCGTTTCTTGGAGTCGAATCATATCTACACTTACTGTGGTAAGTGGTGTGTGTCTATGGGCTGCATGTGTTTGAAAGTACTTAAAATCTTCAGACTTGACACGCTGAACTCTAATGGTTAGGAATCCTACTAGCATTCTGAGTACCTCTCATCTGAGACCCTTGAAAGGTTTGCAATTAGAGAATGTGGCTTAATTAGGCTGCCCTCCATCTCTGTGGGCTGATGGGTGTTAATCTCAGCTCAACCAGGACAGAAGTGGAGCATGCCATGTGCCCTGACTGGTTTGGGCACAGTCCTGCGGTCTGTAGGAGAGCAGTAAATGCAGCCCAGGGTCCTAGCTTGGGCATCTGCCCCTCTCACAGAGCACGCTTCTGGAAATGGATGCCTGGCTGGCTTCTGTTGTGAACCCAAGAAAGTGCTGTCTTTGGTGCTGTCCCTTGCCTGCACAAACATGGGGCATGATTAATATTTGTCCAATACATGAGCAGAAAACATATTTTAAATGAAAAAGTCCTGGGGATCCCTGGGTGGCTCAGTGGTTTAGTGCCTGCCTTCAGCCCAGGGCATGGTCTTGAAGTCCCAGGATCGAGTCCCGCATTGGGCTGCATGGATCCTGCTTCTCCCTCTGCCGGTGTCTCTGTGCATCTGTCTCTCTCTGTCTCTTTCTGTCTCTCATGAATAAATAAATAAAATCTTTTTAAAAAATTAATTAAAAAGTCCTGAAATTGTTTTTGTTTTTCTTGAAACTTCTCAATTTCCCTCATTCTGTTTTTGAGTATGAGATGCTACAGTGAAAACCAGAACCCTGTAAATCATTGTCTGAGGAGCAAACCATTTCAGAATCTGGCTGAGCAGTCAGGCCGTGGGCTGCTTTGTGGGAATTGTCCCTGCCTTGCTTCAGAGCCTTGGTCTTATCTGTTATCACAAGAGAGGCCTCAGGACCAGAGTTCTTTTCACTGTGATATTCTATTTTGGTTTGGAGTTGGTTGGCTGGCTGCTAAGTTCCAGTGAGCTTTTCTACTAGACTTCAGTGCTTGAGAAGTCCTTTCCTAAAAACTCCTTCAACTCAATTACTAGTGGGAATTTTATTTGAAAAAGACCATCAGTTATCAGAGGCTTGAATAAGTTGGGCTTTTTCAAAACTTTTTTTTTTTTTTTTTTTTGAAAAATCTCCCTTTTTGGGAGAAAGGAATAAACCACCATGAGCTTCACTTTTTGAAGTCACCCCTTTGGAAAGAGGTCCTGCTGTCTGTACATATTTCTCTAAATGCACCTTGGCTCTTCTGGCTTCAGCTGTTCAGAGTGACCAACATAGCACAGAGTACGGAGTCATCAGGAAGCATTCCTTTCTGCTCTGGAAGTGGCTGAGACATTTCAGGAAAACGTGTGACCTTAGAATATCTAAAATTGAATGCTACAGGAATTAGGCTTTTATGCAACTCTCTCAGCCAGCACAGCACGTGAGGCTGTTTTTAACAGACTTCTCCCCAGTCATTAACCTTAGGTGGGATTAATCAGAGTTTGGAGACTTCTCTTTTGGGCCAGGTTGTCTTTTCAGGCGAGCTTCCATTTGAAGACTTGGTAGGTGTCCTTTCCCTCCCTTAGCCTGAAATGTAATAAACCAGATTATTCCAAGTATTCCAGACTATTTTTTCCCCCTTTTAAATAGACTTTTTAAAAACAACTTAGGTTCACAACAAAATTGAATGGAAGATAGAGCTCTCCCATATGACACCCACTTTGCCCACACATGCTCAGCCTTACCTGTTAACATTCTGTTCAAGAGTGGTACGTTTGTTAAAATTGGCAAACCTATAGTAACACACCACCAGAATCTCTAGTTTCCATTAGGGCTCAGTCTTGGTGCTGCACGTTCCATGGGTTTGAACAAATGTGTAATGACATGTATTTGCTCTTGTGGTACCCTAACAGTGGTTTCATGGCCTTCACGTCCCCTTGGCTCTTTGTAGGCATTCCTCCCTCCCCCTGGGCCCTGGCAACCACTGATTTTTTTCTACTGTCTTTGTCATTTTACCTTTTGTGGACTATCGTAGAGTTTGGGATCACACAGCCTTTCCAGATTGGCTTCTCCCATGTAGTCATATACATTTAAGTTTCCGCCATGTCTTTTCATACCTTGATAAGCCACTTTTTATGACACTGACATTCCATTATCTGCATGTATCACAGTTTGATTCACATATTAAGGGACCTTTTAGTTGCTCCTAAGTTTTGGCAGTTGTCAAAACTGCTGTGAACATCCATGTGCAGGTGTTAGTGTGGATATAAGGTTTCAGCCCTTCTGGATAAATACTAAGGAGTGTGAAACCGAATCCTATAGGAAGTGTATGTTTTGTAAGAAACTGCCCAAGTGGCTATACCATTTTGCATTCCACCAGCGATGGAAACTTTCCATTGTTACACATCCTCACCATCATTTGGTGTTGTCTGTGTCCTGGGTTTTGGCCATTTTTAATAGGTGTTTGGTGGTATCTCCTTACGGTGTTAATTTGTACTTCCCTGATATATGATGTACTTGGTACCCATCTGTTGATCTTAGGGGAGGTCTCTGTCTAGATCTTTTGCCCGTTTTTCAATTAGGTGGTTCATTTTCTTAGTGTTGAGTTTTAAGAGTTCTTTTCATGTATTTTGCAAATTAGTCCTTTATCTGTATCAGATATGTTTTTTGCAAATATTTTTCCCATTTTGTGGTTTCTCTTATTTTCCTGACTTGTGTACCTTTTCAAACACCGAGGGAAACACTGTTTAAGAGATCTTCCATCTTGGCAATGACCTTTGCATTCCTGTTTCCTCATCCCCATGGGACTGGCAAAACGCACACCTCTTTTTTTTTTCTTTCTTTTCTTTCTTTTCTTTTCTTTTCTTTTCTTTTCTTTTCTTTTCTTTTCTTTTCTTTTCTTCTCTTTTCTTCTCTTTTCTTCTCTTTTCTTCTCTTTTCTTCTCTTTTCTTCTCTTTTCTTTTCTTCTCTTTTCTTCTCTTTTCTTCTCTTTTCTTCTCTTTTCTTCTCTTTCTTTTCTTTCCCCTTATCAGTGGTTCTCTTGAGATCCAGAATGTGCTCTTAGGGGAAACAAAAAGGCATGAATTTATTGGAAGATTGAAATTCATTTTTCTCTTTACATTCTCAAATATTAACCTTGCCCTCCATAACAGTTCTGAAAGGGCAGATGATTTGCTGACTCTTCAACATGTATTTTTTGAGCCCATCGTTGTGATGTATACTTTAGAGGATACAAAATTTTCTTTAAAAAAGTAAAAGAGAATACATGGTATAAAGTGATGTGAGCTAATAAAAACCTAACACTCAGTGCTTACTATGTAAAATGATGGTCTAAGAGTTCTTCATTAATCATTATCTTCAAGACAAGCAGGTAAAGGTAATTACTATTCCTGATTTTATAGTCCAGGAAACTGCGGCACTTAGAGGTTAAGTAATTTGCCAGAGTCCCACAGTTAATAACTGGCTGAGACAAGATTGGATTGTGCAACGTTTTACATGTATTTTGAGTGTAATCTGTTGAGCATTTGGGTACATGTACCTATTCCACGCTCTAGGGTATTTAGAGGCCTGTCTTTCTTTTTTCTACCGGAGCCTAGCACTATCAAGTCAAGTCTTGATTTAGTTTCACTTTGTTTAGTTTTGATTTATATAAACAAGGGCCTTGAAAAGGTGATGCCAGGTGGCCATCTTGCGGTCGGAATCTGACTATGTTATCTGTTTGCAGGTATCGTGCTCGTTGCCATTAATCCATATGAACAGTTGCCAATCTATGGTCAAGATGTCATCTATGCCTACAGTGGCCAAAACATGGGGGACATGGACCCCCACATCTTTGCTGTGGCAGAAGAAGCCTACAAACAGATGGCCAGGTAAGAGTAACCTCAGCCTGGAAGTCTTTTTGTGTAGTCAGAGGGCAGAAAGGGAAGTTTCAACCTTCCTTGGCTGCTTTTGCCCAGTGGTTGAGTAAAGGTAATGGGAATAGAACTAGCCCAGGTTCTATTTCTTCTGCATTTCCTCTCACATTCATCTTGTTCTTGTGAACCTGAACCTATGTTTGAAGAACAGTGGCTACTGCTTTTTTTTTTTTTTTTTAATTCATGAGAGATGCAGAGAGGGGCAAGACACAGGCAGAAGGAGAAGCAGGCTCCATGCAAGGAGGCTGATGTGGGACTCCATCCCAGGTCTCCAGGATCAGGCCCTGGGCTGAAGGTGGTGCTAAACCGCTGAGTCACCTGGGCTGCCCCAAACAGTGGCTTCTAAGACCGTTTGTTTTCTGAGCAATAAAATAAATGAATGCCTTTGATTTCCTCTCTCCTTGACTGCCTTTTGGATTTCTTTCCTCCCTTCCTGATGTAAAAAATTGATTTTCTAGTATCACCGTTCATTTCATAGATCCCAAGGCTTGCTCCCTTTGAAAGAACCAGGATTCTGAGATAGATGAGGCATTTGAAATAGGAATTTCAAAATAGTAGTTATGCATAGTGGCTTTGGGTTTTTTGTTTGGTTTAAGAGTTCTTTAGGGACTTAAATAAATCCCCTCAGTTTTGCAGGGTGGTTTTGTTTTTGCTAGCTCTGACAGATGGGTGTACAGGTCTGTTTCATTGGAAAATGGGCTAGGCGATTATATTAGGGTTCTGCAGGGAAATAGAACCAGTAGCAGGGGGAGGGAGGAATTGTGTATGTGTTTGGGGAGCCCAGGTGGGGTTCTTTTAAGAAACGGTCTCATATAGTTGTGGAGGCTTGGCAAGTCCAAAATCAGGGTAGGCTGGCAGACTGGAGACCCACAGAAGAGTTGATGTTGTGTTTCAAGTCTGAGGCTAGTCTGTTGTCATGCTTCTCTCTTGGGGGAAGGTCATTTTTTTTCCCCTTCTTGGGAGATTCATCTGATTGGTTGAGGCCCACCCATATTATGAAGGGTAATGAGGTTTTGTTTTTTTTTTTTTTTTAAAGTCTACTGATTGAAATGCTTATCTCATCTAAAATACATCTTTACCAGTACTATCATGACTAGTGCATGATCAAATGTCTGGTACTTTGGCCTCGCTAAGTTGGCACATAAAACTAATCACCACACTGATGATGGTCTTGAACTATTCAGATATAAGGTGGGGAAAGATAGTTTCACCAAAAATTTGGCAGAAATGCATATTCCCGTTAACACCAACATGCTGGATCTTTTCAACTAAATCTAATCTTGCCATTTTCAAAGAACAGCTTATGGAGTGAGCAGCACACTTAGGAAAGTCCTTTGCAGGGAGGAGGGCTGCTTGGCTAACTTAATGAGAGGAGAATCCCATTTAAGACAGTCTGTGTTTCAGTGGATTTCAGTGTCTAATTTTCAGCCCAATGAAAGTTTCCACCAAGGGAGGCTGCACTATAGACTTGTTTACTGATTTGTTTGCTGGTTGTAAAACTCAGTATATAGAAAGTTCTGCTTCCTTATGGACATATATGGACCACTTTCAAAATGAGCCATGATTGGAGAACGAGCAATTCAACAAATAGAAATGATCTGTAACCATTTTATTTCTCCAAGGGTGGTAGGAGACTAGGGGCTAACATGGTCCCCAACTTTGACGTCTCTAATACCTTAAGAGCGAGCACATACGGTATTAATCTACTTCAGGGCTTTGAACAGAAGTCACTTAGCTTGATAACTTATTGATATAAACCTCCTGACCGAAAGCATGGTTCAAGGTCAGGTCGTGTACACAGAAGCATGGGTTGTAGTGTGCTTCAGGTTTTAGTACATAGCTTCACTAATGTATTACTGTGGGAGGGCAAGTATATGGCACAGTGGAGAGAGACCTGGGGTCTGAACAGGCTCTCAGGCTTTGGGGAGAATCATTTAAGCTGAGTCTTCAACTACCTTCCTTCCTCTGGAGGATAGTTTCTTTATGATTTTGAAACAGAAGGGAAGGGGCACCTGGGTGGCTCAGTCATTTGAGTGCTCGGCTCTTGATTTTGGCTCAGGTCATGATCTCATGAGTTGTGAAGTCAGGCTCTCCTCACTGCTGTGTCTGCTAGAGATTATCTCCCTCTGCCCTTCTCCTCACTCAAGCACATGCATGTGCTCTCTTTCTCTCTCTAAAATAAATCTTTAAAACACACACACACACACACACACACACACACACACACACACAGGTGAGTGTGGGTTGGTTCTCATGACTTCCTACCGTGCTAAAAGTTCTAGCAGCTCTTTGATTTGTCTTTTGATGAATGTCATTGATCATTGTTTTTCATCCCATTCATCTCTCCTACCCAGCAGCACTTAGAAGTATTAGAAGTTGCTGGGTTGTTTTTGTTTTTACTGAAGACTTGTTATGGTCCCTGTAGTTTTGGAAATCTCCCAGTCTCCAGCTTTATCTGCACCTTAGATTCTCTCACCTAAAGGCCTCCATTCTTCCCTTCCATGCCTGAAACTGGATTTATGGTTATTCTACCCTTGGGTTATTTCACTTGCTTGGGTCCTTGTTCACACCCATTAGAAGGAAGGGGATATGGTGGTACACGGTGGTGGTGATACAGTCTTACCCTAGGGTTATGAATTTTTTTTGAGATTTTATTATTCATCCATGAGAAAGACAGAGAGCCAGAGACATAGGCAGAGGGAGAAGCAGGCTCCATGCAGGGAGCCCGATGCAGGACTCAATCCCAGGACCCCGGGGTCATGCCCTGAGCCAAAGGCAGACTCTCAACTGCTGAGCCACCCAGGTGTCCCAAAAGCTATGAATTTGACAATTAAAGGGCTTGGATGTTAAAATTGGACCAGGAATTGCTTCCTTTAGGTTTTGTTTTACGGTTTATACTCATTTTACTCAGCGAGTCTTAAGGTGTAGCCAAATAATTTTGCTGAAATTCGTAGGCAGTTTTTGCTCATGAATGTTCATTAGAAGTGTAAGACCAGCACAAGTGGCCATAGGAGAGAGCTATTTTTGAATGTCCGGGTGTCAGCAGCTCAGGGTTTCTGTTACTGATCTGAGAGACGCATTGGAAGCCCCTGCA
This sequence comes from Canis aureus, assembly GCF_053574225.1. NCBI lineage: Eukaryota > Metazoa > Chordata > Mammalia > Carnivora > Canidae > Canis > Canis aureus. The sequence continues at coordinate 2,128,023 of NC_135616.1, read as the reverse complement.
GAATCTTTGTTGTACAGGGAAGAAGACCCATTGGTCAGATGCAAGGAAAGTTTTTGCTGTATTTTGAGTATGGAGCTTCTCTGTCAATTCAGACGTTGGAACAAATTCATTTAACAATACTTGAAGAGTGTGTTGTGCTTTTCCATGACTCATCAGTAGTTGTTGAAATAATTGTGTGATTCACATAGCCATGGCCTAGCACAGTGTGTTTGCATCTGAATCTCTGTAACAGCTGGTGAAATAAAGGGTGTAGGAAACCAAAGTTAACGACTTCTAGTCTTGGGAGACTGGGGCTCACTTGGCTGTGGATTCAGCAGTTCTTCCTCTTGATTCACTGGGGATTTGATTTTCTTTTTTTTCTTTCAAGTTTTTATTTAAATTCTAGTAAGTTACTATTTAGCGTAATATTGGTTTTAAGAGTGGAATTTAGTGATTCTTCAGTTCCATATAACACCCTGTGCTCATCACAACAAGCACCCTCCTTAGTGCCCATTGCTCATCTAGCCCATCCTGCACCCACCTCCTTCCATCAACCCTGTTTGTTCTTTATTGTTAGGAGTCTCTTAAGGTTTGTTTCCCTCTTTTTTTTTTTTTTTTTTTGTTCCACTTCACATATGTTCAGCTGTTTTGTTTCTTAAATTCCACATAAATAAAATCACATAATCACACGGTATTTGTCTTTCTGACTTATTTTGTTTAGCTCCATCCATGTCATTGCAAATAATAAAATTTTATTCTTTTTGATGGCTGAGTAATTTTCCTTTGGATGTGTGTGTGTGTGTGTGTGTGTGTGTGTGTGTGTATGCATATGCATTTATACCACATTTTCTTTATCCATTCATCAGTCATTGGACACTTGGGCCTTTTCCGTGGTTGGTGATTGTTGATAATGCTGCTATAAATGTCATGGTGCATGTGCACCATCCAAAAGGTTGGATCTATATTTTTGTATTCTTTGGGTAAATACCTAGTAGTGCAGTTGCTGGGTCATAGGGTAGCTCTTTTTTTTTTTTTTTTTTTGAGACTCACTTGAGTGTTTAATTCAAACCTATATTTGTAGTTTCTAAAATGTTGATCCACAGACCACTTTCTTGTTACATGTGTGGGGTAGCTCTATTTTTAACTTCTTGAGGAACCCCTCCACACTGTTTTCCAGAGTGGCTGCACCAGCTTGCATTTTCACCAGCGGTGCAAGAGGGTTCTCCTTTCTCCATATCTTCACCAACATCTGTTGTGTCCTGTGGTGTCATTTTAGCCATTCTGACAGGTGTGAGGTCATATCTCATTGTGGCTTTGATATATATTTCCCTGATAGTGATGTTAAGCATCTTCTCATGTGTCTGTTCGCCATCTGGATGTCATCTTTGGAAAAATATCTATTCATGTCTTCTGCCCATTTCTTAACTGGATTGTGTTTTGGGTATTGAGCTTGATAAGTTTGTTATAGATTTTTGGATACTAGCCCTTTATCAGATGTGTCCTTTGTAAATATCTCCTCCCATTCTATAGGCTGCTTTTTAGTTTTGTTGACTGTTTCCTTCACTGTGCAGAAGCTTTTTAGCTCGAAGAGGTCCCAATAGTTCATGTTTGCTTTTGTTTCCCTTGCCTTCATAGATGTGTCCTGTAAGAAGTTACTGTGCCCGAGATCAAAGAGGTTGCTGCCTGTGTTTTCTAGGATTCTGATGGTTTCCTGTCTCACATTTAGGTCTTTTGGCCATTTTGAGTGTATCTTTGTGTCTGGTGTAAGAGAATGGTCCAGTTTCATTCTTGTGCACATGGCTGCCCAATTTTCCCAACACCATTTGTTGAAGAAACTCTTTTCCATTGGATATTCTTTCCTGCTTTGTTGACAATTAGTTGACCATATAGGTGTTCTTGTTTTCTTTTTTCTTTTTTTTCTTTTCTTCTTAAAGATTTTTTTGTTCATGAGAGAGACAGAGAGGCAGAGACACAGGCTAGAGGGAGGAGCAGGCTCCATTCAGGGAGCCTGATGTGGGACTCGATCCTGGGACTCTAGGATTGTGCCCTGAGCTAAAGGCAGACACTCAACCTCTGAGCCACCCAGGCGTCCCTAGGTTTTCTTTCTTGATGTGGCTTGCATCAGGGACCCTCCAACTTGATGGTCTGAGTGGGTGGGAGGAATCCTGTCAAAGTTCAAAGTGTTAGGTGCAGACCATCATCCTTATCCTGAGAGCTGCTGCAGAGTCTTGCCAACACTGGAGGAGGGAAGGAGGAAACACAAGGACAGCCAATGATGGGTCACTGTCCCAACCCCTTTTGAATTCACCAAAGCTAGATTTGACCATAAATGGAGATTCACAGTGAAGAAAAAGGTTAGGGGTGCCTGGGTGGCTCAGTTAAGTGTCTGACTCTTGGTTTCAGCTCAGGCCATGATCTCAGGGTCATGAAATTGGGCCCTGAATCAGGTTCCATCCACTCTCAGCACGGAGCCTGCTTAGGATTCTCTATCCCTGTCCTTCTGCCCCTTGTGCATGCTCTCGCTCTCTCCCACTCACTCTCTTGCTCTCTATCTCTCAAATAAGTAAAATCTTAAAAAAAAAAAAAATTAAATCCTATGAAGCCTCACATTCATGAGTTCCAGCCTCTGCACAAGAACCCATATTTCCCTATAAGAGAGGAGACTAATCTCCACTGCTTCTTTATTTCTAGATCCTCCCAGCCCAACATCCAGAATGCCCACTCTTTCCGTTTTACCTGCCTCAGCCTCAGCTCCTGCATTAAAATTGCATCTGCAGACATTTGTATGGTATCAGTTATTCAATAGGTTCCTTGCTGAAGGAACACTGAGAAATGTGAGAACATTCCCTGACTCTGACAGAACACACAATGTGATGGGAGAGAGGAGACCTAGTAGGCCAAAACACCTGTAACTACAGGAAGTGTGACTAAAAATCATGCCATGGGGTCATTAGAATTGAGTTTGGAGCCTTGACAGTCACAGGTGGTCCAAGAAAACTGTAGAATTTAAGCTGGATGTTGATAAATTTGTAGGCTACATAGTGAGCAGAAGGCATCTGGGTGGCTGGAATGAGAGGGATCGTTACCTCAGAAGTGGGTGTCAAGGACAGGATCACAGAACCACAGTGACCTACTGCTTCACTCCCGTTGGGAGGTCTAATCACAAGGACATAATGACAAGTGTTGGTGAGGATGTAGAGAAATTAGAAATCTTCATAGGCTGCCCAGTGGGAATGTGAAATGTGTGGCTGTTTTAGAAAATGCTTTGGCAGTTTCTCGGTGGGTTGAGCACAGTTAATGCATGACTCAGCACTTCCACTCTTAGACACATACCCGAGAGAAATGACGAGCTATTCATGGAGAAGCTTAAATACAGACATCATAATAGCATCACTTCTCATGGCCAAAAGGTGAAACTAACTATCCATCAGCTGATGAATGGATGAATGAAATGTGGTATATCTGTAGAGTGTTATTTGGCCTTGATAGGAACAGAGTCCTGACACCGGCTTACCACATGAATGAACCTTGCAAATCCACTGAGTGAAAGAAGCCAGACACAAGACCACAGATGTGTGTCTGTTTACATGAATGTCCAAAACAAGCAAACCTAGAAAGGGCAGGTTATTATTTGTCTAGGCCTTGAGGTTAGAGGTGAAATGGGTAGTGATTGCTTATGGGTTTTTTGGGCGAGGGAAGAGAAGAGATGAAAATGTTCTAAAATTGATTGTGGTGATGGATGTACAAGAAAACAAATTTACTTAAAACACTTTGCATTGTATACTTCAAAATAGTGAATTGTGTGTTCTGGGAATTAGATCTCAAAGGATTAAAGACAGGAGGTCAGCACCCAGAGGAGTTTAACCTACATAGTGAGTGGGTCTAGAGGAGGCAATGGACTGGACAGTTTGGGGCCAGACTGGAGGCCTGTGAAGGCTGGGGTCAACTTTGGGAAAACGGCATGCATGGTATTAACAGAGCGATAAAAATGATCAAACAAGTTTGGGAAATGCTGCATTAATCCAGTGCAAGATGACTTTACATGGAACTGCTCAGAGCAGTGAGGTTGACATGTATTCTGAGTCTCCAGGGTGGGGATGCATTAGGCTGGGTTCACAAATCCTACGTAGAGTAGAACAACACTGTTTGCAGGAATTATCTCAAGGGACTGATGACACTCTTTGGGAAATGCTCTCCTGGAGCACGGAGACATTTTAGAGCTTACTAGAAAAGAAAGTAGAATGTGAAGAATGTTGAACATTTTCCCCTACTGGGTCCTGTTTCATAATCTCTTCTTTATCCATGTTTCCGAGGCTGGGAATATCTCCTGAGTGCTTAGGTTCTTGTGGATGTAACTTGTCTGTTGTAAGTGACCTCTATAAAATGAGTGACAGGGAATTACTTACTGAGAGCGAGACGCTGTGGCACAGTGTGATGATGTATTCTTGCATCACCAGCATTTGCTGGTGATACAATTGGTGTTGAAGGAAGAATAGAAAGAATCAACATATTAATGCATTTTTCCAAGTGAGATCAGTAAATCCCCACCATGTGGGTGAGGATGGAGACTTGAGGATGTTGACTAACCCTCCAAGGTCATGGAAATGGTAAACAGATGAAGCCAGAAGCCAGGCTTGGTCAGTTTGCCCTGAAGCCCCCTGCCGTAGCTGAGAAGCCTGCCTTCCTCCTCTGACAGTGCCTCCTGACTAGTGCAGATGGTTTTCCAGAACAGAGCAGACTCTGGTCCTCAGGACACCGTGAAAGCCACAGGGTAGACCTTTCCCTCCATGGCTCAAAAATGTTTAAGGTCCCAAGTGAGACTGGACGTGCAGTCTCCTTGCTTTGGTGGTGGAGTTGGGACATCTTACTGGGCTAGCCAGGTCTGATCCCTTTATTTTGAGTTGTTCATGTCATTTTTCTGAAAGAGTGGAAACACTGCACATTAAATTTTATTTGCTCAGGTAGCCAAGGTAATTGAGCACATGCATTTCCATCTGGCTCTGCTGTGTTGCAAAACTGTGACTAATAGTGAAAGATAGGACGACTGTTACCTGGGATCAGGATGGGGGGAGCACAGGCGGGCCCACCCATGGCAGGGGGAGAGTGAAACACTCTCGTGGGTGGGAGCCTTCCCTGAGATGGGGAGGAACTCCTTGGGAGCAGCAAGCCTGTGTTCAGGGGGGATAAGGAATCTAATTTATAAATCTTGCTCGGGTCCAAAGAGGGTATCTTGGTAGATTTGTGTTCCTAGAAGTATGAAGTGTTTGTAGAGAATTTGAAGGCGTTTTAGGGCATCAGTGTGGAAATGAGAATCCATAATTAAAAAGCCCCTCCCCCGCCTCTCGAGGACACTTAGTAGCCTTTCAGGTAAGGAGGAGGAAGAGAGTTAAAGGGATAATGATAGGATTACCCTAGCGTCCAGACAAGAACAGAGCCACAGGAGAATTCAAAGCTGAGTGTGAGTCCCTTCACAGAGTACCTGCAGGCAACCGTATGGTACCTTCAGGGCCGAGCAAGTGATGGCCTTTCCATGTGGTAGCAAGAGTCCTTTCGGCCTCTTCTTGCAGAGTCATGTTTGAAATGAGGATTGCAGAAGTTTATGGGTGGTTGCCAGTCTTTCTAGAGGAAGTAGACCTTTTCAGTGGCATTGTTTCAACTTCTTGATTCTCATGCACAGGGAACCGAAGACTTTCAGTGTTGCCTTGAGACTGAAATTGGGCTCTGGGTGCTAAGAGCAGCCCTTTGTGTTAGAAGGTGGACACTGATGCCCTTTGGCGATGCCATTTGGAAGCTGAAGCATCGGGAAGTACACAATCCTGCAGGAAGCAAACAATTATGTGATGGTTTAATAGGCCGTTGAGTGCCAGCCTGCCAGGTACCGCTGCCTGTGTGGTGCAGGCCGACAACAGAAACAGATCATAACCGCATATGGTCATGGTTTTCCTTACTGACCAGAGTGCATGTTCAGAGAAGATGGAGGAGTCTAGTGTCTGGGGCAGCATCTGAAGTCAGTATCTGTAAACTAGTTCTGGATCCATGGAGGAAGAGTGGTCCCCTTGCCACTGGCTGTGTGTCATGAAGGAAAGAAGACACGAGAAAGTGGCTGGCTCACTGCTGCCCATTCCCATCCTGGACACATGATTGAGAGTGCATGACTGCTGTCCTGCATCAGTGTCCTTTTTCTTTTCTTTTTAAAAAATATTTATTTATTCATGAGAGACAGAGGCAGAGATAGAGAGGGAGGAGAAGTAGGCTCCATGTAAGGAGCCCGATGTGGGATTCGATTCTGGGACTCCAGGATCACACCCTGGGCTGAAGGCAGGCGCTAAACTGCTGAGCCACCCAAGCATCCCCAGTGTCCTTTTCCTACACTGAGTTAGAGTACTGGGGTTTTTGTTCTTTGTTTTTTTCTAGATTTTTCTTTGATTACATCAGCAATAAGTATATAGCAATGGACGTTGCTTTGGCTTAAAACCTCAGGAAGAAAAAAAAAAAAAACCTCAGGGAGACCCTTTACCATGGAAAGAGGTAGAACGGAGTCCTAGTATCTGACTGGGTGGAGTCCTGTCCCATGTGGTGGAATAAGCACAGGTCCCTATAAGCAGCTCTGTATCAGGATCCTGCAGGGAACCACTGCCCCCCCACCCCCCTGCCTCCCCTTACCCTGAGTCAGAATCTCAAAGGTAGAACAAAATTATCCTTTTAGAAAAAAAAATTTTTTCAAAGCCTTTTTTTTTTTAAAGTTATTCAGAAAGGAACAAAATCTTTGCACTGGTGTTTAGGAAACTTGTGAAATAGAGGAATATCCAGTCTATGGGATTCAAACTGGTGCTCACAAGGGTCTGTCATAAGGGTTTACAATCTCTCCACTTGTTAAGTCCCGCTTGGTTGCTCTTGACATCTCAGCATGAATTAAGGATCTGAAAGTGGGTTTCGATCAAGGAAAGAAGATACAGAATTTGAAAGCCTGTTAGAGGACAGAGGACCAGAGGACCCTCCAGCTGCAGTGAATATCGGGCCTCTTCTGCGTGGCTGCTTGTGAGAACCCTGCGGGAAGGCCCAGGACTCGCCCGCAGAGCCTGAGTTATCAGTAACGCTCAGATGCTAATATTCATGAAACACTTCCAGGTGCTTGTCCATGTGGAGCAGCATCAAGAATGGCACTGAAACCCCCTACCTGGTGTGTCAGCAGCAGAGTCACAGGAGGACTGCTGTGGAAAGCCTGCAGGCGAGGTGGCAGGCCCAAGGGCAAGCTCTGTGGGCACATCCTTTAGAGCTGCAGTGGACAGGCTTAAAGCAGATGCTTCCTGAGCCTGCCTGGCCCCAGCCCTCATTCACAGATCAATGAGATTGGAAGTCAGGGGAGTGGCTCTGATAGCCAAAAAATGACAAATTATTCAGGTTCTCTGTATTCCCAAAAATAGAGAATAAAACGCTTCATGATCCATGACCTTTTAAAAAGATGTCCTTTTGTTTGTTAGGGAATTAACTTTCATACTTAGAATTATGAGATGTCCTTTCAGAAAGTGTCTTGCACCAAGAGAGAGTAGGGGTGGGACCCTTGGGATGACTCTGATAAGCCACCTCTACCAGCCGGGAGTAGTTGCTCCTCTAACTTCCTCGCTGACATGATGGAGGACATATTCCTATAGATGCATAACATTTAGAATCTAGCTGCGTTGGTTTGAACATATAGAACCAACCTCCAGTCCAGATGTTAGGGGTCAGTATGTCCCCACTCCAGGTGTCCTTCCCTACTGGGTCACAGGGCTCTAGGAGCTTTGTTCATTTGTCACTGTACATATTGATCGGTTGTAATTACCTGATGTATCGGAGCTCTAGCGCAGCAATCCAAAGTAGAGATTTTTCTTCTTTTTGTGTGAGGTTGTCATTGCCACAACTTGATTCGTTTTATTTCCCAATTTGTAGAGCCCCTTAAATTTTATTTTGCAGAGTATGTGTTTATTAAATGCACAGGATGACTAAGGCTTTCCTTTTTTGACATTGGAGGTCAAATCTATCGGGGGTTCTTTTTTCAGCATCTCTAGAGTTGTGACACCCAGTCTGAGCCAGAAACTTCTTGTCCCTTCGGGAGGCAGCCATTCTGCAGTTGGAAACTTGTAGAGGTGGGTGGGCGTCTGTCTGCCATCAGGCCCACCTTGGAGCTCCTCTCCTGGAGCAGCTGCCAGAGCAGCCTGCTTGGGGAATGCCCACTTAGTCCTCCCAGCTAACTCTCCTGGTCTGGCCAGCGTTCCCCATGCAGCAGTTCCTCATTCTGATGGCCTTCTGAATATGTTCTAGGCTTAGAATGTAGCCCCATGAACTGTGGCATCTGTTAGGGAGTTAGCTGGGAGTGTAGACCTTGACCAACCAGGGGAGGAGGCCATGGCTGTCTCCTGAGACATAAATCTTTGGGTACTGCATTGATAGATGTTTGCTAATAGATTCTTTTTTTTTTTAATTTTTATTTATTTATGATAGTCACAGAGAGAGAGAGAGGGGCAGAGACACAGGCAGAGGGAGAAGCAGGCTCCATGCACTGGGAGCCCGATGTGGGATTCGATCCCGGGTCTCCAGGATCACGCCCTGGGCCAAAGGCAGGCGCCAAACCGCTGCGCCACCCAGGGATCCTAGATTCTTGTGGTAATGGTGGATGATGTGTCAACCAAAATACTGAAGTGTTTCTCCCCTGTGCTAGGGTCACAGATGATCACGGTTTGGTGTGATGCCACTGGAGATGTGTTTTAGGCCCCATCCAGGTCACAGAGCTAAGTGGTAGTGTCTGTGCCTGGCTCCCAGCTTTTCCTTCTTTGTAAGTTGGGCTGCTGATGCAGTTGTTAGTTCTTAGGACTAAATCAAAGATGTTTTTATTGCTATGGAAGTCAGTTACCAAAATGACTTTTCACAAGGCATCATGGGGTTTCTCATTTGAGGATCTTTGAGGATAGCTGGTTTACCCCCAAAGTCCTCTAGGAGACGTTTTGAAACACTGAGAAGCAGCAAGTGAATTCTGCTTCCCGTTGGCCCTCAGCCCCATCCTGTGGGTGAGCAGCGTCGGTGGTTGCTTGCTCCAGTGATATTAGTGGTGCTGTCGGTGTTGAACCAAGGATACTGGAGCTGAATTTGGACTTCCCCCTTGAGGCTTGGCCTCCTCTTCAGGTTGGTCCATTGGGTCCCCTAAGCCGGGAGGTGGGGGGGTATATAAAAGGCCCAAATTGGGAATAAGACCACATGGTTCCCTTGCTTCCTTTGTGCCCTTTCCCCAGTCTGCCTCTCCTTCCCCTCAACAGGTGGGACTTCCTTCACCTCATATCCTGACTTCTTTCTGTCCGTGGTTTATGGTGAATCTCGTGTCCACACTCCTCAGACCTGGCTCTTGATTTCTGTTGGAAACTTAACCGTAAAAAATCTCTTTCCCCAAACTAGCAGGCAGGATTTGAAGACAGATGCCATGCTAGGAACTCAGAAATCTTATCTTGACGGTCAAAACTTGGACTTCAGCCCTTTGTCTTTACCTTTACTATAAAAATCCTAATCCTCCTGAGACAAATTAATGCTTTGAGTTGGAGAATACTGTTTAAGAGAAATGTAAAAAGGCACATTTTCTGTATCTCAAAAATATGTCCCTACTTTGATATGCATGATGGGAACAAGGAGTATTTCTTGAGATCATCAGGGATGTGCAGGTATTACTCATCACTGTAGTACTGACTAAACAGGTTTGGCAGTGAAACCACAGGGAGCTGTCAGCCTGGACCCCTGATTCCAAACGTGCTTTTGATGACTTCGGCTTACTGTCTCCCTAGAATAGATGACCCCTATGGTTCTGGCTTCAGAAACCATGTGGGAGGAGGTTGTATGCTGAGACCAGGGAAGGTAGAAGGGAGAAGAAAATGAGTTTATTTGCGAACTGTTTCACAATCCCCACCCCAGCCTCCCCTGACATCTAAGTCGAGCTGTCAGGCTGAGTGGATGGAGTAGAGAAGGGGTTGACCTATAGATGGGAATGGCTGATGTCCTCTTGGGAGAGACAGCTGGGGAGGAGGAAAGTTTGCAAATCAAACCCTGTGTAAATTTAGCATTTAAGATCCGGTAGAAGAAGAAGAACCGGGAAGGTGGTGGGAGTCCTGCATCCTTTCTGAGGCAGGTGGAATGTGAGATCCGTGTTGGACCAGGGGTCCTAAGCAGGGGGGGTGAGGGGAGAATGTAGCAGCATAGAGCAGCCTGCAGTGCTCAAGGCAGGCCTGGGCATCTAAGGACGGCCTCCCAGTGCTCCACCTCAGAGCCCAGAATGATCTTTCATCTTTGTAACTCTCACATTTATGCCATTCTTCAGTTTCTAGGCTTTTTTTTTTTTTTTGGTCCCCCTTACGTCGTGGCTCCCCGCTAGGAAAATATGTATGAAGGGCAGGCTTGCTTGTTTCCCCTGCTGAGCCCTGAGGCCTCGAGCAGCGTGGCCACCACCCTTACATGTCCCAGGTGGTGCTGGAACCAGTCCTGCTCGCCCATTGCAGGGCCTTGCAGCTCTTCTGTGCCTTTGTCCCCCGGCCTGATGCAGAGCCGGGCCTCCAGCTGCCCTCCCACTGGGCTGTGAGCTCGAGTGCATTAATGTGCTCCATCCAATGGGAAGTGGTCATGGCTGCTGCATAGCTGGAGGTCTGCGGAGAGGCCGTCTGAGCTGCCGCACTGGATGTCGGGGTGCAGCTTGGATGGTCATGGAACAGGTGAGCATCTGACCATGCTCCATCCCCATGTGCATCTGTGACGTGCAGAGCCAGGGCGGTGTTGGCAGAAACAGCCTTTGCCTTTCCCTCTTCTTAGCACGTCTCTCGTGCCTGGTGTACCCCATCTGTATGTAGCTTGGAGCTTCTGGGTGGGCATAAGAGGGGAGCTACGGGAATGCCCCGGGGGTCGGTTTCTGCCCTTGAGATGACGACAATCCTTTAAATTCTCCAAGTTAGACAGGTGTTTGTGCAATATTAACTAGATGCTGCCTAAAGAATCTTCTGCCTAAAATACTCATCTCCCTGGCCTATCCATTTATTTAAAGTATTCTCTTTCAGGGTGCCTGGGAAGCTCCGTGGGTTAAGCGTCTGCCTTCAGCTCAGGCCATGTTCCCAGGGTCCTTGGATCAAGCCCTGTGTTGGGCACTCTGCTCCCTGGGGAGCCTGCTTCTCCCTCTCCCTGATGCTCCCCCTGCTTGTGCGCATGCCTGTTTTCTCTCTTCTGTCAACACTTTTAAAAAAGATTTTATTTATCTTCTCAGCTGAGTCAGAATAAGAGCACATCCTATAGGTCACAACTTGCAGATGCGTTGCGGAGCTCCGATTCCCATCCCGCTGCCTGAGTTTCAGGGTCATGGTGTTCATGTGGCTCCCAGCTGTGGCCTTTGAATTGATCTTGGTTCTTGACCACATTTCTTCCACTCCCCAGTCCATCCTCTGTGTGGCCAGGGAGGAGGTGGTGTCTGTATTTGCTTTAGGGTAAAGGGTCTCCAGATGTTAAAATGCGGGCTGGAGGAGGCAGTTTGGAGGTGGCAGGGGGCACAGTACGGGAAGGAGCAAGGTGATAATAGGCGGAGGTGAGTCTGGCTGTGCAGCTGGGGGCTGGAGCCCGCCCCCTAGGTGTCTAAGTTTCCCTCCCAGAGAAGGCAGATATTCCTGTTAGAGAAGGGGAGGAAGGGAGCTGGGTTGCTGGTGAAGCCGGAAGGTAGGCAGGGTACAGTGGTAGGAGGTTGAACTGTTCCAGGCCTTTCCCTCAATGGCAAAGATTTCTATCTTGGCACATGGCAGGTGGTGATATGTTGGGTGAACAGCATGGATTCCCCAAGTGTCTCTCATAATGAAGGTGTGCCCCAGAGAATTGCTGGGATGGGAATAAGTCACACAAGTTTAGGGTGAAGACCACATGAATGCAAGGTGTGCTGGGAGCGACTGCAGTGTTGCTGCGGAGGCAGATGGCTGGCCGGATGATGGACCTTGTCTCTCATGGGACAGTGATGGAGACCATGGCCAGGGTGCTGTGGCTTTTTCCTCAGGAGCCTGTGGCAGGTGAACTTGGGAGCTGGAGTGGTGAAGACAGTCTATCGTCAGTGTGAGATCGTTGTGGACCTCGCTCCTCTGCCCTGGTCGGTGGCCAGAACCTGTGTCTCCCCCAGATTCCCTGGTACCTGTCACAGGTGTGGTGAGGATGGAAGACAGAGAGTCTAACATTGACAGCTGCAAGGATCCCGAGATGGCTTTGGTCCAACACCTTTATTTTGGAGTGCCGAGGGGAAGCAGGGACTGGCTGGGCCCTGCCCTGAATGTGTCCAGTGCCCGTCCTAACCATCAGCAGAAAGCCAGCCCCCTGAGCCCCATTCAGACCCCCTAGTTCTACTCAGAGATTATCTTGATGCAAACTGACAAAGACCTCAGGCCCTAACATCCTTGTCCCTTAGCCAACATGGACATCACATGGGGTAAAGTAGCTTGTGAGACATTCTTCAAAGGAATGGCCGGGCGCTTGGGTTGTTCAGTCATTTTAGCATCTGCCTTTGACTCAAGTCATGATCTCAGATTCCTGGGATCGAGTCCCACATCGGGCTCCCTGCTCAAGGGGGAGCCTGCTTCTCCTCCTGTCTCTGCTCTTCCTGCTTGTGCTCTCTCTCTGTCAAATAAAATCTGTTTAAAAAAATAATTTTTTAGAGCAGTTTTGGATTCACAGCAAAACCAAGAAGATGGTGCAGAGATTTCCTGTATGCCCCTTCCCCACCTGCCTGCATCTCTTTCCTCATTATTTACATTCCCCACCAGAGTGGTCTGTTACAATGGATGAACCTACAGACACCTAATAATCACCCCAAATGCATAGTTCATGTTAGGGTTCATGCTTGATCCTGTACATCCTGTGGACAGATGTAGATAATGAATGGCCTATACCCCTCATTATGGTCCCTAACAGTAGTTTCACTGCCTGAAAGCCCTCTGTGCCCTGCCTGTTTACACTTCCCCGCTCCCAGCCCCTCACAACCACTGATCATCTTGATGGTTTCCAAAGCTTTGACTCCTCCAAGATGTCACATATTTGAAATTATACAGGACTGTAGCCTTTTGCACATTGGCTCCTCTGATTTAGTAGTAGGCATTTAAGTTTCCTCTGTGTCTTTTCATGGCTTGCTGGCTCACTTGCTTTTAGAGCTGACTAGTATTGTGTGGAGGTGCCACAGTCTGTCCGTCCCTGTGCCAAAGGACATCTTGTTCACTCCCAGGTTTGGCAGCTATGAATAAAGCTGCTAATAAACACCTATCTGCATGTTTGTGTGTGACTTTGTTTTCAGCACCTTTTAGAAGAAGCAGGTCTTTACAGCTTAAGGAAAGAGTAGGGGGATGCCTGGGTAGCTCAGTGGTTGAGCATCTGCCTTTGGCCCAGAGTATGATCCTGAAGTCCCAGGATCAAGTCCCATATCAGGCTTACTGCATGGAGTCTGCTTCTTCCTCTGCCTATATCTCTGCCTCTCGTTCTTTCTCTCTGGGTCTCTCATGAATAAAATAAAATCTTAAAAAAGTAGGAAGGATGTCATCATGCAAAAGGATGTGAGTGGTTAGGGAAAGCACACTCTTCACACAGCCCATTTGAACTCTGATTTGAGATCAGATGCAAGAACCACAAACCAAAGAATTGCCTGAATAGTCCTGTTGAAATCCCCAAATTGCATTCTCTGTTAAGGTGTGGTTGGATTTTTCAAAATCTCTCTAAGCAAGTAAAATGTAATGTTTAGTATTTCTAGGAATTGGGAAAGTCAAATGCGTTTGTTTACTGGGAAGGAGTATGACAAGTTAAACATTTGATAAACGTGAAATAAAAGGAGGGGTATTTAGTTTGTCTGATAAAACACCTTAGAGTTAGGGGATTTCTATTCTAGCCTGGCTGCTTTAAAAAGTCACCAAATATAGCTTGATGGGAATTTTTCCTGAACCAGTAGGCCAGGTCTCATCTTTTGACGGAACAGATTTTGATAGGCTCTGATAGTCCCTTTTACTTCAAGCTTCACAAAGCTGTTTATAACCCAAGAGACATTAAAACATGTCCACACAAAGCCCCACATGTGAATATTGGTATTTACTCATAATGGCCAAAAAGTGGCAACAAACACCAATGTCTATCAACTGAAAAATGGATAAACAAAAGTGGTGTGTCCCACAAAGGAAATCCTCTGCTGTTCAGCCACAGAATGGAAACGAGTATGTGAGTGTACCACAGTGTGGGTAAATCTCGGAAATGTTACGCTGAAAGCAGAGTGAGGAGAGCCTGGGATTGCATCTGGACGAAAGGCCAGAATTAGGGCATATAGAGAGAGCCAGAGTAGACTAGCAAGTGTGTGAGGTTCAAGGGGTAGAGAGTGGGCCCGGGGCTGCTTCCTGAGGTTTTGACAGTGTTCTGACATTGATTTGGGTGATGGTTGCACAACTCTGCACATACTGAACACCACTGTACATGCTAAGTGGGTGAATGGTATTTACCTCTCTTCCCTAGCATATTTAGAGGAGCTATTTTAGAGAAGGTGGACAGGAACTACATTTCCTGGATGGTATCATTTGATCCTAGACTTGATAAAATAAGGTTGAGACAGGTGAGATGTGGGTAGGCAGGCAGGTGTGAACAATTTGATGTAAAGAATCACATTCCTCAAGATTTGTTTCAGTAGGTATGTGTTACCTTGAGAATTCAGTACCTCACAAGCCAGCCAGTTTGTCTGTTTTATTATTTAAAAGGTTTTTCCAAATCCTAAGCTAATCTTTAAGCTTTATTAAATCACAAGTGAGGATTTGAAAAGATCCATATCTTGGTGGCATGGACAGTCCAACACAGCAAGGAAATGAAGCGAAAAGAGAATGGGATTAAAGAAAGAACATCTGGGGTGCCTGGGTAGCTTAGTTGGTTAAGCATCCAACTCTTGGATTTGGCTCCGGGCATGGCCTCGAGGTCTGGGATCGAACCTTGAGTTGGGCTCTGCACGTGCAGGGGTGGCTTGTGAGCTGCCACCAGAGGTCTCTGAGAGATGAACTAAGACAGTGTGATTTCTGTATCCTTGAGGAAGAGAACTGGCAACTCCCAGGAAGTCTGTCTTCCCTTGCCCTGGGCACAGAGAATACTTTTTGCGTTTATTTTTTTTATTGGAGTTCAATTTGCCAACATACAGTATAACACCCAGTGTTCATCCTGTCAAGTGCCCCCCTCAGTGCCCATCACCCAGTCACCCCATCTCCCCACCCACCTCTCCTTCCATTACCCCTTGTTCACTTCCCAGAGTTAGGAGTTTCTCATGTTCTGTCTCCCTCTCTGATATTTCCCACTCATTTTTTCTCCTTTCCCCTTTATTCCCTTTCACTATTTTTTATATTCCCCATATGGGTGAATATAAGCTATAGTGAATATAATACTTAAGTAAGTCCGATTGACTTACTTCACTCAGCATAATACCCTCCAGTTCCACGTCAAAGCAAATGGTAGGTATGCATCCTTTCTGATGGCTGATGACTATTCCATTGTACATATAGACCACATCTTCTTGATCCATTTATCTGTCGATGGACACCGAAGCTCCTTCAACAGTTTGGCTATTGTGGACATTGCTGCTATAAATATTGGGATGAATATTTTTACCTTAAGATCTAAAACTGGATTTTGGTAGGTGACTGTACTAAAAAACTACTTAACCCTTTGAGGTTTGACAACTGAGGAAGGACTTTAAGGGAAGGTCAAAAATGGTCCTAAAGATAAACAACAGGGACAAATTCTGGCCCAGAGAATATTTGAGGATTGCTTTCATTACATTGCCCAGCCGCCCCGCCCCCCGAGCTTCAGAACCCAAAATCTTCACAAAGGAGTGGTCAGCCATCTGCATTAAAACAGTCCCTGTGCTCATAAGGAGTAGTGGTTGGATTTTCTAGAAAAGGGGGGTTTTGTTACGACGGGAGTTCTTTTTCTGCCCGAAGAAAATGTAGTTACAGAATTATATTTATATCTCCCAAATTGCTGTGCAAGGAAAGGCCAGGAAAAACTTCTCTAAGGCTTCTCTTTGGCTTTCTGGTCCCTGTTCCCAGAACCTGTTGCACAGCTAGTTCCCACCTCTGAACTGTTAGGGCCTAGTGTGGATGTGGAATACCGCCCTTGGGGTCTTTCCCCAGCTGTCTCCACCACCCCCTGGGTCTCCTTCCCCAGCCTGAGGCTGTCAGTCTTTTATAGATATTTTAGCACAAAGGCTGCCTTTTGTTTTTGGTGTTCTGGATGTCCCTCTCCTGGGTGTCAGCCTCTCACAGGAGCAACTTCATGTACATACTTAGCAACAAGCTCAAGATTTTTCCCGTGTAGGTGCAACCAAGAGTTGCCATGGGACTGGTGGGCAGCTGCGTGCCCTTTCTGTCCTTTCTCCTCCCCTCCTCAGTGCTGAGCAGTTTGTAGGCACTCAAGTAGGACTTCATACTGCTTCTGGGGCCCTTGTCCGTGTTGACCTACCACCCACACCCAAAGGCACTGGGGCTGTGACCTGTGGGAGGTACTCAGTGCCACATTCTCTGCTGGGCTTGGCAGTGGAGGGGGAAGCAGCAGCACTGGGCTCTGTGAAGGGAACCCTGGCTTCAGATAAATCACCACACTTTGTACTGGTGGTTGTGGTGCAAAGTAAAGGGAGGAGTGTTCTCTGACTCCCCTCACATGGCCAGCAGAATGCTAAACACAACCTCCGGACGCAACCATGTAGTAGGCTAGAAACAGTATTGATCACTGTGAATTCTGATGATGCATGTTACTTAGGTCTTCTATTTTATTGCTAATCCTGGCTGCTTTTATCCGTGCTATATCAAAAGGTACTTGATGGGGGCAGGAAGGTTTCTGTTGATGAGTAGGAACTGTTAGAACCAGTTCCTTGCCCAGCCTGAGTGATAATAGGCCCTGTGGTCACTCAAGAAGCCAGTCTGTTTTTTCCTAAGGTTGCTTTTCCATGAGTTTAAGGCTTGGCATGAGTATGGTCTTGTCTAATGAAATAGTTCATCCATTTGCAAGTTTAAAATCTCAGGGCATGGGTGCAGGCAGGGAGGAGATCTTGGCCAATGTGAGAACCTCAAATACTGTGAAGAGGAGATAACACACACAGGTAGGATTTCACAGATGGTGCAAATCCAAGCCTATACCAGAGCCCTGTGTGTTGAGAGAAGGGAAGAGGAGCCCTGCAACTTAGTTTTGCTGGAGATGTTTCTGCCAGTCAGCAAGTTTTCCTGACAGCCTCATGAATGATTGATTGGCTTCTATTAAGGTTTTTTTTTTTTTTTTTTTTCCAGGCCATTAAAGGGAGTCCTTGTTTTAAGGACTCAGATGTGTTTAGAGACCCGATGGGTATAATTCATTTCAATCTCAGAATCCACAGACTTGGGACATTGTGCCAAAGAGATCCCTGAATGTAAGGGTGCCGTTGATAAGTAGCCAGGGCTGCTGCTTAGCATGCATTTGCTCTGAGAGCAACAGTTAGATGAGTTATCCACCAAGCCACATGGCTGGTTGTGTTTTGACTTGGACATCTTCAGTCTGAAGCAGGTGTTCTCACAAGGCAGCCCCTTCTGTGGTTGGACACGTGGTGTGTTTGAGGGCCCTGCTCAGGAGCTCTGGGGGTGCGGACAGGGCTCTGCAACGTGGAGTGGCTTTCAGCAAATCACGTGATGTCTTTGCCCTGTTTCCTCCTTGGGAAAAGGAAAAGGGGGGGAGCACCTACTTCCAGTTGGCTTGGAGAGCAAGAATCCGAATGAGAGGCTGAGGGAAAGAAAGAATGAATTCTGCCTGAAGGAAAGGCAACAGAAAGAGGCGCGAGGAGTGTGTGGCTCAGTGTGAGAGCGCCTGGGTGGCTCCAGCGGCCTTGAGGGGCTGAGATGTTGTTCTGTGGCATGAGGACAGCTTCCTGATGGCTTAGAGTCCTCACTATTTGCTCTGCCTTGGTGGTGGTTGAAGTTCAGGGGGCTGAGCTGATCTCCCCCACCCCAGGATATCTCAGAGTTTTTGCAGCTTGAACCCATTTCCTAATCCCCCACTTCGCACAACCCTGTGCATCCATGTCCATTGAAGGGGGTGTCCTGGGTGGGGGGCGGGGCTCGAGAGTACAGAGCATGGTGAGAATTCTACCTCAGACCCAGCTGCGTGGCTGTTCCCTGCAGCACCTGGAATCACGAGGAAAACCTTGGTCAAGTTGAGGCCCTTCCCTGTGCCACATTCTCTCTCCTGTTTCTTCTTGGGCCGCCTGAGTGAAGTAATGAAGCTGGGAAGCAGGAAGATGCGGGGTGGGAGGGTAGTGAGTGGTAGGGGCTGGAGAAAAGGATGGTGAGTTGGAATGGACAGAGAAGGGGACACGTGAAGAGTCTGCTCTTCTGTAACCTGGGGTCCATTATGGAAATGGCTCAAGTGTTCCTGTTTGGGGTCCTGGCTACTTTGGAGACTCTGCTCTTTAGCCATACTGTATGACATCCCCAAACCCCTTAATGTTGAGAGCAGAACGCTGCCCTTTATTTTCCGAATCTGTGTTAAGAGCCCTGAATAGACACTTGCCGACCTAGCAACCCGTGCTGAAGGGGAAAAATCAGAAAGCTCTTACCCTTCCATCTATGACCAGAACATGGACGTTGACCTTCAGACTTCCTCGTGCTAACTTCACAGTTTAGCTACTGATTTCTCAATGGACTTTTGCCCTCAAGAGAGGCATCAATCCTCTACCCCATGTCAAATCCCCTACCTAGGATCCCTTGGAGCCTTCATCCAACTGGGGAAGCCTCTGATTTGGTCAGGTTTGTTATTTTTATGGAAAGATGGAGAAATCAAGTTGCAAATATTTTCATTGACTTGAGCTTCCCCTGTTCCCTCATCACATCATTTTCTTAGGAGCTTTGCACTTAAATTCCATTGTTGCTTAGGGTCTGGTGCATATGCAGATTCATACCTGCCCACTTCCCCTTCCTGTACTGGCCTCTGGGACTCACGAGCTTACTGGCCAGGATATGGAATCCTCTGAGATTCCTAGGACAGTTAGTTGCCTTGTGTTTTGGGTCTGTGGATTTGTGCCCGAGAGTGGTAGTTTCATTTTTTTAAAGCTATATGAGCAAAACTCTATGTAGGTTGGATGTTTATTTTATTTTATTTTTTGGATGTTTATTTTTGTAATTAAATAACGCCTGTAGCAAAATGAGTCTAAGATGTCCATTGATAATCATAACCCTCAAGGTACATACATAATTTAAGTATAAATATGACCTCACTGACATGAGTGACCACAATTGGCAGTACCTTCCCATAGCCAGAATGAGTTCTCATTTCACCTATAGTGTCTGTTCATTCATCAGGAAATATTTATTGAATGACTGGGCACCAGATTCCAGTTTGTCCACAGTATGTCCTGGGGCGTTCAGTTCTCACCATCACCCAGTGCTGAGCACCTGTCCTGTCTCCCTGTCCCTACCCAGTCCTGCATGTCTCATACTTGAAGGGTAAAGAGACCATTTCTAGGCCAGGAGGCTGAGGTAGCTAGTGTTTTAGGCTGGAAAGGAGGGTGCACATAACCTAGGAGAGTGTCTGAATAGAGGCATGTTGGGCCCAGAGCGGTGGTGGAGGCCGGGTCAACATATGTGGTCTCTCTTGAGCCAACCCCTTATTCTATAGAGTAGACACCCCAAAATAACCAAGGCAGGTTCTGCTTTAGGTCCAGATGTTAGGGTTTCATGGCCAAGGAAGAGAATCCTGAAATGTCAAAGCAGCA
This sequence comes from Canis aureus, assembly GCF_053574225.1. Classification (NCBI taxonomy): domain Eukaryota; kingdom Metazoa; phylum Chordata; class Mammalia; order Carnivora; family Canidae; genus Canis; species Canis aureus. The sequence goes on along the minus strand of NC_135616.1, from coordinate 2,108,273 downwards.
GAGGGATGGAGAAGTCTCATCGAGTGACTCTCAGGGAGTGCAGACAAAGCATGGCCCAGGCCCTTGTGGTGAAGCACGTCTGAGAATTATTGCATTCCCAAGGGACACTATCGACCTACTGAGGGTGAGTGGATGCAAACTGTATGAGAGTGTCATTTAACTTCTGATAGGTTTCCATTGTGAGTCCTGGAAGTTTACGTATCAGCTTTATGGCTGAAGCTCTTTTCCAGTGGAGAAAATCTTGGCCCATCTCCTAGGGTCTCTGAAGTCTGCCCCCTAGACCACCTTCACCAATATGGATAATGGTCTTTCTGATTGGCCTTTGGGAAATAGAGGCTCTAATGAACCGTAAATATGGACTCCTTAAAAGTTGGTGTCATTAGTGCTGTTTGCAGAGGCGTGGCTTTGCAACTAGGCTCAGGAAAAAACTTGGAAAAGAGGATTAGGTGTTCTTAACCTTTTTTGTACCACTTAATGCATGTAAATGTATCTAATACATATAATTATAGAGGAAACAGATCATCTTGATAGTTTCAGAATATTTTGGGGAGTTGTGATACAGTAGGTATGAAGGATTGTTTCCTAATGTTAGTGGCACATCTAATTACCATTTTCCAGTGATGCACGTAGAAACTTAGTACTGCAACACCGTAACTAAAGCTGCTGTTCTGCTCGTTTCCCAAGGAAATGTCTAAGTTATTACAACTTAGTAAAACTGAAGGTATGGTTTTTGTTTCATCGAAGTTTATGGGTCTCTGAACCCTATGCAGGGGGCACCAGGTCAAGAAGCCCTGACGTAGGAGGAAGTATGAGACTGTTGATTTTTTTCTCCCACCACAGGTATTAGCAGGCACCAGCATGATCCTCATGTTTTTCTGACATCTGAGGCTGACAGGTCCACACCGTTACCTTAATTAACCGTGTGGGTGTCAACAGTGTGAATCCAGATAACAAAGAGCCTCTGCTTTGGTTTCCGGGTGACTTACCATAAGCCATTTGCCAAAGTCCTGGAATTAACTGTGAAGCGTGGTTAAGGACTCTGGTAAGCCTCTGAAAGCTAATCTCTGTTTTGAGTTCAGTGTTTCACTGAATCAGGCTAATATTGATGGCCGTAAGTCTCCAGGGTGTTTGAATTGCTGCTGGTACCTGAACATACTTGTATCGTGACCCATTTAATTGAGCCATTGGGTCCATAGCAGCGATTCCTAGCCTCAGCAGGACTGATGTAGCACAAAGGAGAATCACATGTGGAATTAAAAAAAACACCCAGGCCCCACTGCCGTAGACGGTGATGTGGTTGGTTTGGCGCAGGATCTAGCCAAGGTGGCTTCCTAAGCTCTGCAGGTGTTCCTGACATATGGCCAGGGTGAGTGAGCCCTTGCAGGTCCTTTGTGAAGTGTGGCCGAGGACTAGGACTTGCCTGTGGGGATCTGACTGTCCTCGACTTTGCCTCCTTTCTGGACACAGCCTGTGCCTTCCCACGCGTTGCACGGCCCTGATGCCTCTGCCTAGAATGGTCCCTGGGAACAGATCAGGTGGGTCTGAAGCACTGAAGATGTTGACTGCACCCTTCAGGACACCATGTCTCATGCAAGGGTGCTAGCAGGGCCTAGACATTTGAACAGGTTTCTTAGAAATAGCATTCCAGGGGCACCCAGAGGCTCAGTGGATAAAACATCTGCCTTGGGCTCAGGTCATTGTCTCACAGTCCTGGAATGGAGGCCTGTGTCAGGCTCCCTGCTCAGCAAGGATCTGTTGCTCCTGCTCCTCCCCCTGCTGGTCCTCTCTGTCTCCCTCAAATAAATGTTTAAGAAAAAATAGCATTCCAGCAGCAGTGAGGTCGGGAATGGATGGACTAGGCTGTACGATTAGCAGAACTGGCTGCGGTGCTTCGGAGGGATCCAGGAGAGAAGAACGTGAGGGGTGGCTCTGGGTCTCAGCTGAAGTGGAGGCGGTACAGCCACCTTGGCCTGATGGGGCAGAGGGGAGGGTGAGTCAGGGGCCACCCCTGGTCCTTGCTTGTTGCTGCATGGAATGCCCAGTGTCCCCTCCAGGAGCAGAGTGGGGAGCTGCGGAGCTCTGTTTGGATGTGCAGCCTCCATGTGTCCTTGTTCGGTGCATGTTTGTCTCGCAGGAGCAGAGTGCATGGGGAGCTGTGAGGGCACCTGGGGTCACACAGGAAGATGAGCTCCCCCCCGCAGGAGTAATGGGGGTGCGGAGACTGGCCTTCACTGTGCCCCACATCTGAAGATGATGGATAAAGCAACATCTATCAAGGAGACTGTCGAAGACTGCATACGCTGCTGGTAGCGTGGTGGAGAGCACGTGCCCCAAGGAGAAGGGGCTTGAGCCCGGGGTCCTGGCACGCCTGGCTTCAGGGACCAGCAGCTGGCAGAGGGCCTTGTCACTGAACTTACTAGGATGTGTTCCTTTACTGAGAAACCGTTTCCAGACTCAAATAAAATAGTTTGAAGAGGGATACTTACCTGGATTACAGGGTACGGCCTGTGCATATCCTCGTTCACTCCAGCCAAGGACCACATTTAACCCAAAGAGGCTTATGATGTAGAAAATCTCAGAAAACAGAAAATGCCTGCTTCTCGTGCACATGTGCCCCCAGAGCCCCAGGTTTCTAATGTTCGACATTAGTAGGTACTAGTTGTGGTTCACAGGGAGCATCTCACACAGCTCAGCCTTCCCTGCATCTGGGGTCCCAGCTCACAGGGGTGGCAGGAGGGCTCGGGATCATCTTCCAGCCCCTTGTTTTAAGAGCAAAGAAATGGGCACATTCCCACTTGCGTGGAGGAGCCCTGGCCATGTCCGCCGCCTCCCACACCTGCAGATCCGCCAGCGAGGCCTGTGCGTGGCTAGGCTCCCTAGGCCCCTTCTGGGAGACTCCCGCTGGGCGGCCGCCCCTCTCAGGAGCGGCCAGCGGGTGGAAGGAAGGGATTGGTTTCGCTACTACCTGTATCAGGCTACGCCTCAGAGGTTTATAAATAGAACCTGGGACTGCTGTGAGCCGAGTGCAGGGAGGTGATATGCTGCCGCTGCCAGAAGGGTCGATTTCATCTTCTCAAGGAGGCACTTGGAACTCTAGCTGCTAACTACAAGCCAAGCAGTTTCCCTGAGCACTTCTGATGGCTTTCCTGGTGAGAGCTGGGCTGCCCCTGCACGCACCCTGACCTGGCAATGGGGGAGGAGGCCTGCTGCAGATGTGCCCAGCAGTGTGTGTCTGCCCCCTCCTTGTAGAAACCACGGGGACCTCTGGCCTATAGGACTCCTCCCACGTGCGTGTTCCTGCCAGGTGCCCGGGATGCGTGCCTCCCCCCATTGAGTTACAGCTCTTGCTAGAAGGGGTCATAGAATGTCTTGCTTGGACCTTTTTGGGCCAGCCCCTTGTCACAGCACCATGTTCTCTCCATATTGACCCCACCTTGGGAGGAAGCCTCTAACCATGGACTCAGAATAATTGTGTGGCTCTGTTTTTGTTTTTGTTTTTGTTTTAATATTTTATTTATTCATGAGAGAGGCAGAGACACAGGCAAAGGGAGAAGCAGACTCCCTGTGGGGCGTCTGATGTGGGACTTGATCCCAGGACCCTGGGGTCACGCCCTGAGCCAAAGGGAGATGCTCAACCACTGAGCCACCAGGTGCCCCTGTGTGGCTCTGTTTTGAGTCCAAATCTTCTTCATTGTAATTTTCTGTATCCTTCTTGCCTCATTGAACCTCCATTCAAGCCTCTCTGACCCCCGGCCTTACTCTCAGCTCCACACAGAACCCAGTTTTGCTGCCTCAGCCTGATTGTCATTGCCCTGACTTCTTCACTCTAGGGCTTTGCTATCCTTTTGTTTCAATAGAGTTGTGTGTTTGTAGCACTGAATGCTCTAGTGTTTGTGTTAAGCTTCTAAAGACAGAAAACCGTGTTACTATTGGTACTCCTTCATCAGCATTGCTTTTAAGATTAACTTGAATTTTCTTAGGGTGTTTCTCAATGATCAACTCTGCATAGAACTGACATAAATATCTTTGTTGAACAAAAAGTTTTTTAAGATTATCATTTATTTTAGAGTATCTGCATGTGAGCAGAGCATTGGGAAGGAACAGGAGGAGAGAATCTCAAGCAGACTCTGTTGGGTGTGAGCCCAATGTGGGGCTCAATCCCACAACCCCGAGATCATGACCTGGGCTGAAACCAAGAGTCAGATGTTTAACTGAGCCACCCAGGCACCCCAAACAAAAATCCTTAAGATTTTTTTTTGGGGTCCCCATCATCTAGCATAGTTTTTTTTGTAAACTGTCATAGATGATCTGTGTGGTGATGCAGGTGTTGAAGATAGAGACCCAACAGACAGGCGGGACGCCATAGATTGATTACCCCATTAGTGAGTAGATTGCATTCTACTGACACCCGCATATGTGGGTGATTTGTCACTAGAGAAGGAAACGATGGGGGACTTAATGATGTGTTCAGAAATGCGGTGTCCTTCCCACGGTGCCTTAGCCAGATGTCCCCTCCCTCCTGCCAGCCTGTGTTGGGGGCCTTAGCATGTGCTGTTCCCACCTCTTCTCTCTCTAGGAGAGCCTGCTGCGGGCCAACAGTCGACCTTGTCCGAGACTGTGTTCTACGGCCCCTTTCCTGTGGACGAGCAGGGGAGGACCGTACAGGGCAGAGACTGCCAAATCCGGTTTCGCAGGCAGTAGATCGCAGAGCCCCAGGGGGCTCCCTTGCTGGGTGCAGCATTTTTGGATCAGTGTCTATGGTGGTCCTTGCTGGGGTCTGGTCTGCACACGGTCGGGTGCTGGCTGCCCAGCCAGGCCCTGCATGCGACAGCAACCGTTTCAAGTCTTAGGTTCTGGTTGGGGGGACAAGGGTGTGCAGAATGCTGGGGAGGCATGTAAACTGCTTGTGAATCTGTGGTGAATGCTGGGCCAGCAAGGTGGTCAGGGAATAGCTGCCAAAGAACCATGTTCCAGTGGAGGCTGTCCTGAGCCAACTAGTGCTCAGAGCACCTGCTTTGCATCCAGTCCTCCCCACGTTATAGCTGGGTTTGGTCACTGGGAGTGCAGTGTGGTGGCTATGCTGTCCCAGCATGGCCCATCGGGAATCTAGGCATGCAGCTAGGAGCCTGTGTTTGAGGATGGGCTGGGCATCTCGTTAGCTCACTCTGGGCATTGATCTTGCCTTCTCTAAACTTTAGTTTTATTCTCTTTCAGGTGGGTGACTGGCACCCTATAGTCTTATGAGTCCTAAGCATAGCAGGCATTGCTGAACTTGCTGCACACTGTCCGAATGTGACGGACAGAGGCAGTGATTAGTTGCACCAAGGAGCAGCAGTCCAAGAGCTGCCAGAGGCAAGTGTGGTTGGAGTTGAGAGCAAATAAAAGAGAAAAAGTTTGAGGTGGAAAAGCTTTAGGTGACTACGAAGTAGGAGGGGATGGAGAAGCCCCGTGTGGATGGATATGAGGAGCAGAGGGAACAGTGAGCATGGTGAGGCTGGGGCCTTGGGCTGGAGGCCCCCCCAGAAGCCGGGAGAGCAGGGGTCCAGTGCGGGCATTCGGTCATGCGAGGGGGACATGCTGAGGCAGGTAGGGGCGGATGTCTGCGGGTTGCCCTCACCTGTGTCAGTGGCGGAGCTGGCCGGACAAAGCAACAGAGAGGGAGGCGGATGGTGGGAGGTGAGGCGATAGAATGAGCTGACATGCAGCTGCAGGGTGGGCGAGCGGCGTGCTTCCTGGGTTTGTGGCTGTGGGCAGTGGGGACGGTGGAGCTACCTGTGCCTGGAGCCCCAGGGGCCAGGGTGGAGGGGTGCTGGCCCTGTGTGAGCTCTCAGCTCGGGGGCTGAATGGGTGGCTATGGCTGCCGAAGCACAGGTGCCACCCAGGCCACAATGGGCCACCCCAGAGCTGCGCTGGGGCTGCTGGGTCAGCTGGGACAGTGGCCCGGGGAGCCCTCCATGTGCTTGTCGCTGACTGGGAGACCATGGGTGACAGGTCGCTCTCCACAGGAAACCCAGACAACATTTCAGTGGGTTTCTTCCAGTTTCCATGACATCTCTCCGGCCGATCAGTGGGGCTCTCCTTTAGTGGAACCACCCCAGGTGCCTAAATAGCCGCCTGCTGCCTCTGCCCTCCTGAGGGGGGGCGTCCGGGAGGGGGGGTATGGATGGACCCAGCTCAGAGCCCGAGGCCTGCAGTGGTTTGGTGGGAAATATTCACAGGAGGTGCCTTAGCAATACTTGTGCCTCCATGATATCCAAGACGGATATCTGGTATGAAATAGGGGAGCAGCTGTGTGTGAGCATATGTGTGTGTGCGCGTGTCTGTGTGTGTAGTGTCCCTATTCAGCCTGGGTGCGGTAGGATGGCTTGGTGCCTGAGGATCCTGTGCTCTTGCCTGAGGCACAGCCCTGCAGGGATTTTTCCTGTTGGGGGTGACGCATACGCCCCTGAAGACAGCCTCGACCTTAACAGCTGGGTAGGAAAGCCCTTGGCCATTGTTTTCTTTTTCTTTTTTTTCTTTTATTTATTTTTTAAAAGATTTTATTTATCCACGAGAGACACACATAGAGAGGCAGAGGGAAAAGCAGGCTCCATGCAGGGAGCCCAACGTGGGACTTGATCCCAGGTCTCCAGGATCACACCCTTGGCCGAAGGTGGCACTAAACCACCGAGCCACCCAGGCTGTCCTGTTTTCTTTTTCTAAGGGGAATTACACTGGGCTTAGGAGAAAAATTCATTAAAAGGCGAATTGACCCAAGTTGCAAACTGAGTCCGATCTATAATCGGGCTGATTGGATGGAGCTGTATTTGGATTGTGTTTCTAAAGGATACTGGGTAGAATTGCATGCTAATGAATAACCCCAAGCAACCCAAATTTGAAAGGGAGAGCTTTGCCCTACCCATACTTCCCATTAGTGCTTCCGCAGTAAACGCCTCCAATGTCCGGGGCGGAGAAGACCGGCGGGGATCCCAAGTCACAGCCTGTCCTCTTGAGGTGGAGAGAGGCCCAGAGAAAAGAAGCGACCAGAAGTCACTGGGGTGAATGACCAGGGCTGATAGCATAAGCGCCGGGGTGGGGGTGGGGGGGTGCTGCCTTTGGACCAGCTCGTTTGGGCTTGGTGTTTGGGCTGCAATGAGCAGTTTGCTGTTTTGAGTGGGGAGAAACCTGGTGAGAGCTGTGCTTTGGGCGGTCGGGCAGGCACGTGGGGGCAGGTCAGAGAGCTGGGCACCTACCTTAAGGTGGCCATGAAGATGAGTGGGAGTGTAGTTGGGCATCACAGTCCTGCGGCACCCGGCTGGGATAACTGAGGGTCAAAGAAGTGGGCGACCTTGCCCAAGGTCAGCTAGCTAATCGCTGCAACTGAGGTTCAAGTGTGTTTTTAATGCCCATATTTTGAGTTTTGGTGGTTTGAATTAGAAGTAGAGCTACTGTCCATAGAAGGAGTCTGTGCTGTTCTATGTCATCCCTAAGGCCAGTTTCTGGGCCATTACCACATGGAGTGTGTGCGCGCAGCATGGGCCTGGCCCGGGAGTGAGTTGTGTATGCAGAAATGCAGGGTGCTACAGAATAATCTGCGATCAGACCTATTTTAGAAAGGTCTAAGTTAGGGAGGGGGTCAAAAGGTGCTTGTTGGTCTGAGGAGAGGCTATTTTACCTGACTGTGGCCTACACGTCAGTGTCACATCTGATATCCACTAGGTTTGGCAGCAGTTAGCTCTGACGGCCATTGCCTGACCTTCCCGTGCTCAAGAGCCCTGACTGTAAAGATCAGTCACACCTTGGGTGTATCTATAACTGCCCTTACGGTCTTGGCCACCGAACCGCATTTCCATCAGCACATCAGAGCTGGCCTCCACGTCCTGCCGCCTCGTTACCGCTCCTTCGTTCCTTCTCCGTCATGGAAGCCAACCACTCTTCTGGAGTTCCTGCCCCCTCACCCTTACAACAGCCTGCTTGCTCTGCAGACTCAGGAGCTGCTTTGTTTCTGAAGCCCGGTGCTGGACTTTGCAGTCATTTCCCAGTGATGCATGGGACAGTCCCCATCTCAACGCTGTGGGTGAAACGTGACATGTGTCATGGGTCTGTGCTGTATGTATAGCAACTGTACCCCACTCCCGTGTCCTCAGGGTCTATCTCGCCATGTGTGTTCTACTGCAGGGAGCCAGATGACACTGACCCCCCCCACCCCCCACCGCACTGATTCATTCTCTCCTGCCCCTGACCCCTGGTGTTGCTCCCAGAGAGCCCTACCCAGTTCTTTGGACCGTCTGTGCCTCTCCTTCCCCTGTGACCCTCTGCTGAGGAGTCAGGCTCAGATGCATCCTGTGCTCATCCATTGATTTTAGGCTAAACATATAGACTTGAAGCAGAACTTCAAACCTGAGGCTGTGGCCAGCTCCTGAAATTCCGTTCCCTACTGAGGTAATGGGGCATGTTCTGAAGCTGGCATCAGGCTCGGGTCTGTTTCCCAGGTCCACGGGCCAGGTCTAGAAGTGCAGCTGGTTATTCTCTTGGTCACCCAGGAGGGTTGTGCTTCTGAAATGTTTTCTAGGGAGCTGATTATGAAGTATTAAGAGATGGCAACCGTCATCATCCCCACGGTCTGCTGGGTGACCTACAACTCTAATAAGCGAACCTGGGAAGACAAGCATCACCCACAGACTTCTGATGACCACTGTTATCCTAGACCCACAAGGGCTCTCAGCTACTTCTTATCCCTACACATACGCAGTAGGATTTACATAAGTATTCAGGTAACTGGTGCAGAGCCAGTTTGGAAGATCCACTGGTTTTCCCCCATCTTCTCAATGGCGTGCAGTAGCCACCTCTGTTTAATCAGATCCGTCCCCCGTGTGATGATGACAGTCTGTGTGAGCCAAGACAACCTTGAACAGGGACTCTGGGTTAGGGCTGCTTTAGCCCAGCTCCCACAGCCGAGTCTACCTGGTGCTCCCAGCCCAGACCCTTCCTGTCTTTCTAGTCCTTCCCTAGTTGACATCAGTGTGATCTCGCTGCTTTCCCACTTCTCGGCTGTCAGCCCAGATCGAAAGCAGAGCCAGCCTCATTCCCCTGTGCTGATAAGCTACAGTCTACCTATATTGATGATTAGCGGCGGGTGGGGTGGAGTGGCAGGGGTGGGGTGGGGGCAGCCTGTGGTGGCTTCATCCAGCTGTGGTCTGTCTGCCCAGGAAGCTGCAGGAGCTGGTGTTAAACGCAGCAGGCTGGTGCCAGGGGGCCTTTGCTTTAAATCTCTTTCCATGCTCCTGGGCTTTCTCATCAGGAAGTGGGGGGCTTGTTAGTCCCTAGGAGCATATACTTCGTGCCATGTACTATTAGGGAGACTGGAGACAGAGCAGAGAGCCTGCCTTCCAGGCAGTGGATCTGTGAGCTGGACGTAGGTGGCTAGCTGCAGCCCTTACCAGCAATTAATTCATCAACCAAACCTGTGGCCCACACATGTGTTCTTGCTCTGTGCTCGACCCTCTGTGTTCCTTAGTGGCTGGGCTGTGCATTACTTGTCTGTAATTCTGCTATTGTAAAGGGATAAATATAGATGCGTTTTTATCTGGTGTAGAGTATCTTCTTTCTGCCTTCCATTTAGTCTCACTGAAATCCTCTTACTGCAATTGATAGTTGTTTTATCTAATTTCTGATAAACTTGAAGCAAGATCAGTCTGGTGGTTAGTAGCTTTCCTTTCAGGATACATATATGTGAGCAAGAAATTAAAAACGCTGTCTACTGGCATGGCAGGGCTCAAACATAAGGTCTTCATTTTAAAAAAAATTAGAACCCATGCAGGGGCCCAGTGGCACATCACAGAATCAAAGGTGAGAGAATATGTGCCTGAAAGGCTATGCGTGTAAATTCTCAGGATGTGTATGTCTGTGAACCTATGCGTATGTAGAGGAATGGATCAGCGGGTGCTGCTTCCAGAAAAGTGGAATCATGGCCAGTGACTGGCTACCTCTCCCTTTCTGAGGGTGCCTAGGAAGGCTGTGTGCCATTTATAAGCCCTTCTCTGAACTCTTTCTCCTGCTTGTGCATCTTTTGCAAGCATGTGAGGGAAGGCAGGCTGGTTTAACGCTGTTCCTCATATTTGTCCTACAAAGAAGGTAAGATGATCTTGATCAGGCTCAGGGCCTTGTCCTTGGAGTCCTTGAAAGGCAACAGAGCCTTTCTACAGCCAACAACTGACCAGTGCTTTTTCCTTTCCAGAGATGAGAAGAACCAGTCCATCATAGTCAGCGGGGAGTCTGGAGCTGGCAAAACTGTGTCAGCCAAGTACGCCATGCGCTATTTTGCCACGGTTGGTGGCTCAGCCAGTGACACCAACATCGAAGAGAAGGTCCTGGCGTCCAGTCCCATCATGGAGGTATAGCCTTCCAAACATACTTGGCCGTTTTTGTTGGAGTCCCTTCCTCTGGCAGCAAGACTGCTGGGTGTCCAGCCCTGTGAGGTTGTCCACAAGGATCCCTAGAAGCAGCTCAGGGGTCATACATGACTGTTTCTGAGAACCTGTTGTCTCCTATTAAGGAAAAAATTCCAAAGGTGCCCCAGAAACCATGGATTTGGGAGTGATCTCACCTGGTAGCACCCTTCGGGTCCCCACTATCAAGTGGAGTGTCTTTTCCATGTCCCTGGACTCTGCTGAGTGCTCTCCTGAGGGGTGTCCATTCTACCTCCACCTCCACTGCTCTTCCCCTCCTGCTTCCGTTGGGCATCAGCAGATCCGTGCTTCACCCAAACCATGCAGTGCTCTCAAGTCCTGCAGGATCAGGAGGGTGATTGGTATGGGGATGGGAAGCCTTGATAGATTCTTTTCTCTCCTCAGAATATTTGACCATGGGGGGGTGGGGGAGGTAGAGTCAAAAGCTATGTGATGACACAGTCTGTTGATCATCAGAAAGCAGTTCCCTGTGGTGGTAGGAACTGGCCTGGATATTGTTTCTGTATCCTGACTCCCCAGCCTCAGAGCAGTAAGCTCAGGCACAGGGCCAGAGAAGTTCCTCAAAACTTAGATATTGCTGTAACTCAGCATGTTTTAAGGTCAGAACTCCATTTCTCTTTGTCTCTCTTTCCTCCTTAAAAACTTAATTCCCATAGAGTGTAGATATCAATGGGTGTGTGGTCCCTGGGCAGCTTTGATTTCTGCCTCTGAAGTGGAGGCCCTTGATGGTTGTCTCGGTTACAGGCTGGTGGGAACTGGACCCCTTCCAGCCCACGGCAGCTCCTTTGTTTTAGGAAGAAGAAATTGAGTTGAGGCCCAAAGGTGCAAGTTAGCATCAGATTTCCCTGCAGTGCCTTGAGCCCTGTTGATTAAGACCTGAGTCCTACGGTGGTTAGTCTAGAGCTGGGGAGAACGAGAACCTGCCTGGGTCCTTCCCGGATGTCCTCTCCCCCTCCTTCCTTTACCAAGTACACAACCGAATACAAGTCTCCATTCATGGGAATTCGTTGTTTCTGGGGGAATAATGTCCTCCCTACACAGTTGGATTATCTGGAGAACTTTGATTCTCTGTTGACTAACAGGACACAATATTTTCATTAACAATTCAACAAAAGCAAGTTTCCATATTTGTCACGTGGGTTGGAAAATGGTTGGTATGGTTGGAGGCATTTTTTTAAAATTTTTATTTATTTATGATAGAGAGAGAGAGAGAGAGAGAGGCAGAGACACAGGCAGAGGGAGAAGCAGGCTCCATGCACCGGGAGCCCGATGTGGGATTTGATCCCGGGTCTCCAGGATCGCGCCCTGGGCCAAAGGCAGGCGCCAAACCGCTGTGCCACCCAGGGATCCCCTGGTTGGAGGCATTTTTATCCAGCAGATACAAATAAGACTTTTACTCCCTTACAAAGGTTCCTACCCCTGAGCGCATCAGCATCACCTGGAGGGCTTGCTATACCAGATGGCTGGGCCCCATTCCCCCGGGTTTCTGATTCAGAAGGTCTGGGTGGGGGCCCCAAAATCTGCCTTTCTAATAAGTTCCTGGGTGATGATGATCCTGGTGATCTGGGTACCATAGTTTGATAACCATTGACCTACAAAAAAGGTAAGAAGGGCTCCCTGGAAACTATGGAAGGGTAAAAGGGAATAATCCCCCCAGATCCTGCAACTTGCTGATAATTGCTCAACATTTGGGTCTGTTCCTTACAGTTTTTTCACTGAATGTTATAGTAATAAGCCTCATGACCATATCATTGCTGCTTTATTGGCTGCAAACACATTAATATTGTGAGACCTGCAACTAACGGGTAGCCTTTTTGCTCATAGCATTTATTCTCAGCCCAAGCTGGGGACCTGGCCTGGCCTCATTCAGAATGTGATGGTGGACCATGGCCTTGGCCTACCCGGGACCATCTATGCACCCGCATTGAGGCAGCTAAGATTGTACCCTACAAGTGGCATCATGTTTCATTTCAAATGGGAATGAAACCAGGCTTTCAGCCTCTCCTTTGCCCCAGAATTTCAAAACCTAGTTCATTTCTAGGGTAGTAACATTTCAAAGACACAGAGTGCTGCCTCTTTCAGAAATAGAGGAAGTCGTTTTTCTGGGCAAAACAGAAGGGAAGAAACTTGTTACATCACTAGTGCCTGGGCAATGTAATTTTAGTCAAGATGAGAATTTAATGAAGGTAGATCACCACATTATTAAACATGTACAAGACACAGGAAGGTTTCTTAATTGTTGTATTGTGGTTAGACACAAAACTGACATTTTCAACTATTTTAAATGAACAGCTGAGTGGCATTAAGTACATTCATAGTGTCATGCAACCATCAGCGCCATCCATTTCTAGAACCCTTTCATCATCCCAAACTGTACCTATTAACGAATAACTCTCTAACCTTCCCTGCCAGATGCTGGGAACCTCTATTCTACTTTCCATCTCCATGAATTTTCCTGTTCTAGGGACCCCACATAAGTGGGATCCTACAATATTTGTTCTTTTGTGCCTGGCTTGCTTAATGTTCTCCAAGTTCATCCGCGTTGTAGAATGTAGAAGTACCCTGTTCCTTTTTATGCTTGGATGATACTTTATTGTGTGGATAATACCAGATTTTGGTCATGCGTCCCTCAGTAGCTGACCCACATGGGTTTCCACCTGTGGGCTAGTATGAAAAATGCCACCGGACAGTGGTGTGCAGGCATCTGAGTCTCTGCTTTAGGGATGCTTTTTAAAATGAAAGTGGTCAGGCAGCCCTGGTGGCGCAGTGGTTTAGCGCTGCCTGCAGCTCAGGGCGTGATCCTGGAGACCCTGGATCAAGTCCCATGTCAGGCTCTCTGTATGATGCCTGCTTCTCCCTCTGCCTGTGTCTCTGCCTCTCTCTCTGTCTCTATGAATAAATAAATAAAATCTTAAAAAAAAAATGACAGTGGTCTAAAATGACCTAACATTTTTCAGTTATCTCTTATGTCCCGGATGGGCTGGTGCACTGCTGGGGACTCAGGGTACTTTGGCAGGGTGAAAGGGGAGAGCAACACTACACGGGATGTGGTTCCATTGCTAAGGCCTAAATGATGAGTGTATGCATGAAGCAGCCTCCTCAAGCATGATGCCACATAAATAAGTGGTGCAGTAGTTTGGGCTCGCAACTTTACAATTCTGCCTTGTGCAAATTGCTGCTTTGGAAAATGTATGGGTAATTCCTTAGGGCTCGTCCTATCCAGTTACCTAATGTAGCCATCATAGAGACTGTCCCTTGAGTTTTTAAAGTGTTCTGTTTGAGAGAAGTCTTGGGTAGAAACATGAAAAGGAAGAATTGTAGCCAGGAAGAACTCTGGGCAGGTTAGGAAGTGTGACTGGGCTGAGAAAGAGCAGCTTCTCCAGTGCTAGGACCTGACTCTTCACAAGTTTGGGGTCTATGTGGGCTCTTGTATCAGGAAGCCCAGACAGCGGTGTGGCCCCTCCGAGGGTTACAGGCAACCCAAGCCTTCATTAGGGGCCAGCCAGCTCCTGAGGACTCTGCCCCTGTCCAGGGCACAGGATGGCGCCTCCTGACAAAGCAGGCTGCTCTGCTCCTGTGCCTTCTTATTCCTGCAGCCTGGCAACTGTGGCGGCCTCCTGGAGAGGCAGAGCCGAGGACTGTCCAAAGCAGTGGAATCTCCAGCGAGGTGCACTAAGTGGCAGTTGTTTGAATTAAAGGCAACTTGAGGGTGCATCAGGGTGATTTATTCTCAGTGCAGGGCTCTCTGGCCCCACTGTGGGAAGAGCTTGCTAGCAGCCTGGGAGATAGTTGTTCACAAGTCTGCACTGATTAAGAGGATATTGGTAATGAGACTGTCAGAGCAGGGACAGAACCAAGTCTGGACCACATGGGTCACGTGGCTTCTTGAATGAGTGGAGTCTGCACCGCACAGGTTCAGGAGTCAGAGGCTGCCCACCCCCCTGCTCCTGTCCCAGGACAAAGAGGAGACTGGGGGTACAGTGAGCAAAAGCAATGTGAACCAGGACTGGTAACTATGTAGTTCAGGGGAATTTAACTTTTTTCCCTTTAAGCTAAAGAAACAAGGCTGACAACTGTTACCCTCTTCATACAAGAGTCTGTGCCCAGAGTGACTTACTGGGCACGCCTCTTGTCCTGTGTGCCAGCACACACGGGCCAGTCCACATGCCCACCGGCCCTGCCCCTTGGCCCACATCACGTCCCTCCCCACGAGCAGAATTCTACTCACCCTTTGAGACCCTTGTCAATTTACCCTCCTTAAAGCTGTACCCACTGCGCTGGGCACCACTACTCACTCCCTCCTCTGTGCTCCCACATGTTGGTAGGTTCCCTGTTGTTGAATAATCCTGATTATACTGAAGTCATTCCAGTCCATTTGCCCTTGCTATGTGTCTACATATGCACAAACAACAAAGAAGGTGGTTCTCTTATGTCCCATAGGAACAGTACATTCTGTCATCTTGCAACTTTTCAGCAGATTTTAAACGTATCCATGAATTGTGCTCTAGTTTACTTCTACCATTTTTTTTTAGTATCCTGTTGTGTGAATGCTACACTTTCCGTTTTCCCCTACTGGTGGGCATTGACATAGATTTCTTCTTTTCATTGCTAAATGCAAGCTGCATCGAGTGTTCGTGTGCTTACCCCACGTGTATGCTTCTGTAGCTTCCCAGGTAACATCTAGAAGGGGAGCTGCTGCCCTGATAGGGGTGTGTGTATTTGGTTTTACTAGATGGGCCTAGTGACTTTGCAGAACAGCCATTCCAGTCTCTGTCCTCACATCTTCCTCATTTTGTAGAGTCAGAGCTCTGAGCACAGCCCCTGCAGACTGCCATTTTAATCTGTGGTCCTCTGATGCCCAGTGATGTTATGTTTTCTTAATGTTTATTGGTCATGAGTTTCTGCTGTGAAAGTCCTGCTTGTAGTGTCTACTCATTTTCCAGGTTGTACCCACTTGCATCATTTTTGCTTTTTGTTTCTTGGTCTGTGGGCCTCAGTAAAGTTTAAAACCTGTTTTTGTTATCTATAAAAACTGGACTTGCTTTCCTTATGGATCAAAATGCAAGGGTTTAAAAGATGAAGAGCTGCATGTGGATCCTTAACACACAGAAGTTGGAGGTCCTAGAGCAGAGCTGATGGGCTGGGTAGTAACAGCCTCTTTGTCAATGCCATCACATACTTTTAAAGCTCTTGTGGATCTGTCCTTTCACTTCTCAAAGCAGCCTAATGAGGTAAAGAGGACAGATCCTTCAACTGTGGTCTTTAGTAGCTCTAGTGTGTCAGAGTGGTGACCTCTGTGTTCTAACCTTCCCTTCACATTTCCAAGATGACCACGGCCGCTGCAGCCATTGATGGCTGGAAAGAGTCCACTGATCAAGTCCTTACTCTCACTGGCCGTTCTTAAGAGCAAAGGAGGCAGGAAATGAGACTTTGTTTTGTTCTCAGCTCTGCTCATTGTCACCCCAACAGCAGGGAGGTTCTGTGAGCGAGAGGAGAGGAGGAGTGGTGATGCTGCCACACACCTGCCACCGAGAAACCCAGAGGGCCTTCCAGGTTTGCCTACCTCCTGTGTGTTCTTTGCAGGCCATCGGAAATGCCAAAACCACGCGCAATGACAACAGCAGCCGATTTGGAAAGTACATTCAGATTGGCTTTGATAAGAGGTACCACATCATCGGGGCCAACATGAGGACCTACCTGCTGGAAAAATCCAGGGTGGTCTTTCAGGTGAGTGGTCTGAGCTGGGCCTTTTTGTTCTTTGTCCCCCACAAGAGGTGCTTACTTGCTCCCTGACCCATTTCCTGTGCCTGGAGGGTTGTCTCCTCGTTTGGATCTGGAATTGGATACACTTTGTTCTTTTGGATTCCTTTCCTTACATCAAAGTATTCATGTGAATGCTGTGGACATCAGAGCTGAGAAATCTGCCCAGTACTGTTTTGAAGAGGGTAATGATTTTAGATTCAATCAACATCCTTAATGAGCATGCCTGATAAGTACCAGCCTATGGCCGATATGACAGGTACAGCGAAGAAGGTTGTCCTGTTCCTTGTGGATCTGAAGGTCTTTTGATTAGGGGAATGTGGGCTTCAGCTTTTCCCAGGAAAAGCTGGGAAAATATAACCTTCTTGCTTTGTAGGTTATATTTAAAAACAAAACAAAACAAAAACATGCTACTTGGACATCTACTTAGCCTGAAAACAGTCCACCTCCTGAGCCCTCTTCTGAGATCCCGTCCTTGAACGGAGAGGGCATGTGTCCCGGCCTGTGCCAGCCCCTCTCCCCACCGCGGCATTTGGAGGGTGTGTCCAGAATAGCCCCAGCTGCTTCTTGGAGATGCCTGCCTGCATGCTGATGTGTCACCAACACCTAATGAATGTTTTGACCAGTTTTATTAGTTTTCCCCTTTCCCTGTTCCGTCTTCATCTCCACCTCCCACATTTGGCTTGACAGCCCCCCACCTTCATCTCACTGCACCCAAGGAAAACAGCCTGCTGGGCTGTGCCTGTGGCCAAGTCCTCTGGGAGCACCCCTCCAGCCTTCGTCTCCCCCTGCCCAGGTCTCCTGGAGCCCCCAGCCCCACCCCTGCTCTGTCAGTTGAAGGCAGCGGAGCCCGAATGTCTGCTGTAAACCTGCCCCTTTTGGCCCATTGGCAACTGTGTCAGTCTGGCTTGACAGGTGGGCACATGGCCCTGACTTAGCTCCCGGCCTCCTGAGGGAGGCAAAGCCTACCCCGAGCCTGCCCACGGCCCCTGAACGAGCGTGTGCTGGCTGGCCAGCCTCCTTCTGTGGCAGAGCAGGGCTCTTCCGTGTGGGAAGAAGGAAATCACACGAGACATCGCACTCCTCAGGCACGGAGGGAACGGAAAGGCGATGGGGGGTGGGGGCGGTAGGCAGCAGACTCGAGGGAAAACGTGAGCTCTTGACCTCTGTGACCAGGGGACTCTGGGACTAGCACAAGTGGCAGGATCGTGGGGGAGATCACTGCCCTAAAACTGTTGAACTTCTTTCCTCCTCCAGGCAGAAGATGAGCGCAATTACCACATCTTTTACCAGCTCTGTGCTGCAGCCAGTCTGCCGGAATTCAAAGAGCTTATGCTAAGTACGCAGACGGGGTGCCTGCCCTTGGGTTGAGGCCGCTGTGGGTGCTGCCTGGGGGCCCCGGGGGGTGGGGGGGAGAGGAAGGCCTGCTCAGCCCACATCCCTCCGCTGTGGGTTCTTGTCCCGGCCCTGCCTCCTATGTGGACATGACCCCCACACACCTCCTTGGGCATTAGCGTCTGATCCGTACGCTCGGCCAGTTGTAGCCAGGCTGCCGGCCACAGAGAACCGTTAGGGCACCTGGAGGCAGGGGCTAGGGCAGGATTTTGTAGAACACAGAATTTCCATGCGGTATTTTTGGAAAATGGTTCCACTGTAGACAAACAGTATGTCCCTCTCTGGAGGGTCTAGAGACGTAGCTGATGCTCATAATGGAATTGGGCCTGTGGGTTTAATCCAAATGAAGGATGGAGGCCGAGGGAAGGCAAGAGGTGGGGTGGGGAGCAGGAGGCCACAGTGGAGCCCTGGGGTGGTGCCGCTTGGGAGGTACATAGCCTTCGGGTGGGTCCGGATTCCCCTGTGTGTGTCTGTGATGCCAGGACTGAGGGCTGAGTGTGCGTGGAGACAGGGCCGCAAGGCTGGGGCTGAGCCAGAGGGGTGAGCAGCCTGCTTCAGAGATGTGCAGAGGGCTCTCCTCGGGCCAGCCTGCCCTTCCGTGCTCTCGGAGGCCCTGAGTCTCAGAGCCATCAGACCCTGATGGATGTGTGTCATGTCACAAGCATGCGGGCTGCCCGCGTAGCCTCGTGCGTTTGCCAAGCACCGTCTCTGGCCTTTTGTCTGTCTCGTGGGGGGCTCAGCAGTCACTGATGTGTGGACAGCTGGGTGTCTACACGGAGGCTGCTTAGTCCTTGTGCATCTATGTGGGACACTGACTCCTGGTGCCATCCATGACACTGGTCCTGGCAGTCTGCAGGGCCTGGCCCAGCCTGTGACCCTGGGAGCTGACACACACCCGGTAGCCACAGGCTCAGGCTGCCCTCCTACTTCTTGGCTTTGCTTATGAGTTCCTGTGGCATTCGGTGTCCAGGTCCTGTGGCTTAGCCCTCGTTCCTCTACTGACCCCGCACTGGCCATGTTAGGCCTGGGGGTGGAGTGTGGAACGTAACAGCCATGAGCTTAGCTACAGTCACTCACAGCACCAGGTGGTAAGGGAACGCTGAGGGAGGCACGCTGGGGCAGGTCCCGAGGCTCCCAGGAAAAGGAATCTGAGAACCAGGGGAGGAAGCCCTGGAGGGCATCTCCTGGCAGTGAGCCTGCAGACTCCTTGCACATGACAGATATGAGCCTTGTTGGATGCAGGCCTCCCTGAGCTAGTACCTGGGGCTCGGACGTTGGTTTATGGCCACAAGTGACCAGGAAGACAGGCCACACTAAAGGCCTTTGCTGTCTTCCTTCCCAGAGGAGACAGTGCGCCCAGCTAGATGCTTCAGGGCCAGCCTGCAGTGATGAACTTTTTCTAAAGTCGTTTTTATAGAAAAATGAACAAGTGCCAGAAAGATCCTTTGCATTTGGACCATTTATCCCAAATGTAACTTTAAGAATATGGGCATGGGGTGAATCCTTTTAATTTTTTTTTTTTTTTTTTGCAATTACATAAATGCATTGAATTTTTTTTTTCAGTGGCTTTTCCTTATCCTGTGTTTCAGCAAGATGCCAGATTCCTTGGGCCCCAGCTGGAACAGTTAGTTGAAAGCTACCCAGTGTGATCAGTGTCTTGTACTGTCCTACATGCGCGTGCCCTCCAAGAACATCTTAGAGCAGAGCTGAGAGGTGCTGGTGAGCGCTCGTGCGCAGGGCGAGGCCACGTGTGGCCTGGTGGGCTGTGAGCTCTGGAGCCTGGCAGTTCCACCACTAGCCCTGCCGGGGTGACTGCAGACGAAGTGTAAGTGGAGGACTAGCCAACAGCTCCAAGCGGATCTACTGGGTGGCCTCCTTTCTCCTTTTTGCCTAAAACGTACTCAAGCGCATGGAAGTCTTGGCCACACCCTGTGGCTCGGTGAGGGTTTTGTGCATTTCAGAACAGAGGAGCACATGGGCATCCGGGCCGCCTATATTTTCAATACCCTGTCAGTGGTTTGTTGCATTACAGTGACCTCAGGATGATTGGCCAAAGTGTGAATAAAGGTAAAAACAGGTGGAAAGGACATTTATTTCCTTAAATACAACCTTCAGGTGATAAGGAATAAGTTATTTTTTTACTTCCGTTGCTGCACTGACAGTCACAGCAACAGCCTCTCTTGCTTTGGACAGTTTGAGCATTGCCTACCAGGTGAAGCGCTGGCCCCCAGCCAGCCCTGCAGGTCCTCTGCTCTAATTGCTGGGCTCGGGCCTCCCCTGCGCCTGCACACTGTCTAGTCTGTACACTGTACAGTGTCCGTCTGTTGAGCCAGTTCTAGGGGATTTTGTGGTGTCTTTCTCCTGGGAAACACTAAGTAATGAGAGACCCAAACTGGAGGCAAGAACTGTTGTTCCGGGATGGGACAGTCCTGAATGGCTCCATGGGCTGGAAGGGAGGGCAGCACCCAGAGCTGCTGAACCGTTGGCCGGAAACGGTCTCCTGCTGGAAGGTTTCCTACGAGGGTCTGGGTGTGATGGTGACAGAGATGATTGCAAACCTGAAAAATGATCTCAGTGGGATTCAGATGAATCAGGAGAGAGCTGTGCTGAGCCCCAGCCAGAGTGCCTGAGTTTGGGAACGGGAGCAGGGAAGGTGGGTGCTCAGAACATCAGCCAGGACGGATGTTGACAATGGAGGGTCTCAGACACTGAAAATGCCTCCTTTCTTCTGACAGAGGGGTCTGGTGCCTTTGTCTGTTTTTCCAGTGTGTCAGCTGATAACTTTTGATAACGACTTCGCTTGTGTTGGTGGCAAAACCAGGTCCTAAACGACCATTTACACAATGGGGTAATGGGCTCGCGGGCCTGGCTAAAGTCTGCAGGAGCCTGGAAAACCCCCTCAAGGCCTGTGATCTTCAGTTTGCCTATATGAGAAAGGGGAATAAGTATATTCAGTTATCTTCACATAGGCTTTGGAAAAACCATGAAAGGAAGTACTTTAAAGGGTGAATGAGAAGAAAAAAATGACGCTTTTTCTTAAGCTTTTGAAACTTGGATTCCGTGCCCAACCTTGCAGGGGGATTCGATATGAAGGAATGAATCTACTGTCTTGCACAGAGACCTGCTGTGACCCCTTTGTGACCTTTTGCCTTCCCTGTGGCCGTCAGGGTGCCTGGGGTGGAAGCCCTTGTTCTCCCAACTCAGGTGCTCTGGTCAGCAGCATTCACTCCCTCCTCCAGGAAGTCTTCCCTCCCAAGCTGCGACAGGCACTCTGCTCTCCACTCCCGTGGGGAGTGTTACCTGATGGTCCTCGCTTGGCTTGTGTGAGGCAGGGTTTGGGTCTGAGTCCTGCCACTTCCCAGCCGGGCCTAGCAGGGAGCCTTTACTGGAATGTGGCCAGGAGCAGAGGATGTGTGGTGGGAAATGGAAGAGACAGGAAAGGAGAGGTGAGTGGGGTGGGTGTGGTGGTGGTGGGGTACTGAGGAATGACAGGAACCAGTGGATCTGGGGCAAGAGGTGTGGAAGGGTGGGCTGGCCCTGAGTTGGGAGAGGCAAGAGGAGGTTGAGGCTGCTTCACGAAAGGTCTGGAAGATTCTTCTGGGTGCTTGACCTTTGTCTTGAGGGCAGTGGGGCAGGCGGGGCCTGTAAAAGGCTTTAGATGGGGGGGGGAGTGCAGTGTGACCAGAATCCCCAGCAGTTTGAAGGTGGATCTGGAGGGACTGTTGCAGAAGCAGGGAGACCAGGTTAGCATTGGGCAGTGGTCCCCGGACCGTGATGCCTCCTGAAGTCAGATGGCGGGCAGTGGCGGGCAGGATGGAGCGAGGTCCTAAGGGGTGAGGTTGGCAGATCACATGTTCAGGGAGGACTGGATGTTGCCATGAAAGCATGACAAAGTGTCCTGGGTGATGAGTATCCCAGCCAACGCACTCTGGGGAGCTGTTGCTACTGTCTTGACAGAAATAGCACAGCAGACGCCAGCGTCCGGCTTTGGTATCTGGTCGAAATCAGACGTGGTCCAGTTAGAGATTCCAAACACTGGGCCAGGTTGTGTTACACAGAGGTCCCGTGCCTCATGGAAAATGTGATTTTTTTGGGGGTAGTTCTGGTTGGGTGTATCGTTGCCCTAAATGCCGGCATCCACAGCTGTCCTGTGATGCCACCCTGGGCTCGTTGTGTTGTTTGGCCCTCTGCTGAGGTTGGCCCTAGACTCGCGGGCAGAGCCTGGGCCCCTCCCTGCCTGCTGCCCCTCAGGCCGTTAGTGGAGCCTGAGAGGAATCAAGCTGGAGGTGAGAGCCAACATGTGAGTGTCTCAACTTGGGTCTGTTCACGTGCCGAAGAACTGGGGGGGGGTACCCCAACTTGGTAAAACAAATGAGCAAAAAAACCCCATCCCCTTGGGCGTGTCCGTGCCTCTGCTCTGTCAGGTGAGGTGGTCAGACTCAGGTTGTCGACAACAGGTGTGGAAGTCTGCAGTTCTAGGCTGGGCATGTCCCTCACTGTATATCAGATCCTTAAAAAAAAAAAAAAAAAAAAGATTTAGGGATAGACCAAGCACAGGGAACAGTGGGGGCAGAGAGAGAGCATGCGAGTCAAGCTCTCCACCCTGAGCACAGAGCCCGACACAGAGCTCAATCTCACGACCCCGAGATCACAACCTGAGCCAAAACCTAGCATCAGGTGCTTAACCCACCACACCAGCCAGGTGCTCCTCAGATCCTTCTTAAAAAGCAGGTCTTTGGTGAGTCCTGTAAATGGAGCTGCCTGTGATGTTTCCCCCTTCACGTGTTCTTCACATACTGGTTTTATACCAACACAACAGCGCCTTCTCTCTGCTCAGTGTAGGGTTCAGGGTTTCCTGAGCCAGTTTGCTTTCCATCTGCCACGGTCGATGAACATGATGGTTTGTAAGGGTTGCACATCCAGTTGGGAATAAGATCTTGGCCTGGGAGTCAAGATCCTCATGGGATGTGGTCTGTGGGGACACATGGGGTATAAAGCAGGATGGGACCTCTGTCCCATGCCTGATGCCTTTCCTCCGTGTCTCCTGCAGCATGTGCCGAGGACTTCTTCTACACCTCACAGGGAGGAGACATACGCATCGAGGGCATAGACGATGCTGAGGACTTTGAGAAGACACGACAAGCCTTCACGTTGCTGGGTAAGCAGCTTCCTGCTGGGGAAAGGCCTGGACGTTGACTTTACTGAGAGTAGAGGAGCACGACGATGTCCCACTTTGCCAGCCTGTGGAAGCTCATGGAATCCCAGTTGCCCTTGGTGAATGTCGTCCAGTTGTCACTCCATCGCAGCTCTCGGGTGCTGCAAAGTGACGCTTTCTACTTCCTCAGGCCCTTGAAGTAAAATGAGAAAGAGCCCTATCTCCTCATGCTGTGGTCTGGGTCTAGAGGTCACGTGTTCCAACAGAAAGATCGTGTCTTTAGAACCAAACCCACCCACGTACCACAGTCCTGGGATCCAAATGGAAGCCGGCCGTAAAGGTCTGGTAGTGCGCTCACGTATACGGTGGCCTCTCCCTTATGGCTCTTTCTGTATAGAGCATAATGTGGAGTTCTCGGACATCTCTCTGCCCTTCTGGACCTAAAGGATAATAGGGGGAGAGAAAAGACCTTTCTTCTGCTATTTTTTAAAAAAGATTTTGAGACAGCAGGTGCACACGAGCAGGGGGGAAGGCAGAGTAAGGGGGAAGAGGAGCAAGCTCCCCACTGAGCAGGGAGCCCAATTCAGGACTTGATCCCAGGACCTGGGGTCATGACCTGAGCTGAAGGCAGACGCTTAACGGCCTGAGACACCCAGTCGCCCTCTCTTGCCATTTTTGAGGAAGAGGAGCCATAAGTGGTGAAGGGAAAGGCAAGCCTGCCATAACTGAGAAGTTGAATGAGTGAGTCTCTGGGATCTGCAGCCAGAAAAACAAAGCTTGGGGGGGTCAGCGTGAGACTCACAAAGTGGCTCAGGGTGGCCCCTGTGTTTCCCCACAGCCTCTTCTCTGACAGAGGTAGATGGTTGGCTTCTGAGTCACCTGACTACTCCAGAGCCACATTTCTCAGGTTCTTTGGTGGGAATCTGGGCATTCTTAGCTAATGTCCAAGTAACACCTGGCCCAGCAGGACATGCCCTGATCTCTCTGTGGGTAGGACCCAAACTTTCACGTGCTGAAGTCTGAGTGCTTTTCACTCCTCTGGTTAATCGGTAGGTAGACTGACTTTATCTTTTGTGCTCATGAAATAATGACAAACCTCACTGGTTGTTCCAACAAAAGATGTAACTTAACTAGAGCAGTGGTTGATGATGATTAAAAGGGGTGTAAGAACTTGAGGGCCAAGAAGTAGCAGGTGCAAAGGCACAAGGAAGAGCTGCTGATAAAGTAATTGTTGACTCACTGAGATTCCAGCCACTTCTGGGAGCAGGCGGTTACCTCAAGGTGAAGAAGCCCACTGGTGAAAACTCCTGCCAGAGGGTGTGTGCCGTTGCTGGTCTGCACAGGCAGTAGTTGTCCCAGGGTGTGATGGGACCAGGAGGTTCCAGAAGCAACTGCTCATGGAGAGGGTGTGGTCCGAGGGTGTTCCTGGGCCACCAAGATGACACAAACTACGGACTGCGGAGGATGAGAACCAGAGACACGCTTGATCCCTTCCTGCTGTTGGGTTGTGGAGTCGCGACGGTCCTCTTTGACCGAGCTGGACATTCCACCAGGAGGCAAAGGGGAAACGGTCATTTTACCCTTCAGCTGGGGAGTGGGTATGGAGGGGACTTTCTGAGCAGGGGATCAGTCTGCCTGGTTTGACGGGGGGCAGCCTGGAGGCTGCTGATCCAAGAAGAAGTGGTTCTTCTGAGGCTCCGTGGAGGCTGGATACTTTCATTCACCAAGCAAGTGGCATTTGAAAATCTGTTGTGAGAAGTCTTTCTTTCTTACTCTTGAATGAACACATCCACGTTTTTACTTTAACTCTTTTTTTTTTTTTAACATTTTATCCATTTATTCATAGAGACACACAGAGAGAGAGAGAGATGCAGAGACACAGGCAGAGGGAGAAGCAGGCTCCACGCAGGGAGCCCGATGTGGGACTCAATCCTGGGTCCCTGGGATCATGCCCTGGACTGAAGATGGCATTAAACCCGCTGAAATACAAGGGCTGCCCTTTAACTCTTTCTTAAAGGACAAGATTTTAAATATTTGGGGCTTCCTGCGCCCTGCAGTTTTTGAAGCAGCCACTCAGCCACTAGAGTGTGAAGGTGGCCACAGACAAAATGAATGGGCATGACCTTTCTAATAAAACTTTATTGATAAAAACACACCATGGTCATCGGTTGCCAACCCCTGTTTTATACCTTCAGTTTTATTGTTTGCTCTTTGGTGTTTTGCTTGTTAGAGTGAGGTACTGCCTGTTATAATAGTATATCAAGAAGGGACTTTCTGGTCCGTAGAGTGCACAAAGCCTAACTATCGTTAGGACTCAATAGTTATTCAGTATCTCCTATCTACTAGTTATATTCTTACCATGACACTGTGGTGTAGGCTTTGGAAACTGACAGAGCATTTGTTCCCAAGAATAAGCGAAGGGGAGAGAAAAGTGATCTGTCCCTCCTGTGAAGGTCCCAAACCAGCTTCCTGGCCAGTACTTTAAATAGGATCTATTTGGGTGCAGGACATTCTGAGCACTGATTGAAAGCCTTGTACTTTACTCCCCAGTGGGTCTCTGGGTATGCAAGCATCAAGTCCCCTATCTCATCTGGGGTATCAACCTCTTGCTTTAACCTGTCTTCCTTTTTTGAGTCTTATCAGTCATGCTAAATTTTTTGGCTTCCAGCTGGTTTTTTATTTATTTATTTTTTTCAATTGACCCAAACCAGTTATTTGAATGGCTCATGCATTTCTGCAGACATTTGTGAATACTTGGAGTTTGTAACCATTATTCATGTTTCTGAGTACCTAAGTGCCAGGGCAAGAACAGGGGTTCATTATCTCATGGCTATTTTTTTTGTATATTTTAAAATTTTATATTGAAAACTTTAAAAGTAACTTCCTGCCCCTATGGAGCTTACACAGTAATAATAGTCGTCTATCATTAGGTCTAGAGCTAGTCCAGTTCATGGTTGTGTAGTCCACATGATCGGTAGTTTTCAGTCCTAGTATATTCCATCTTCACCTCCCATTTTTTATGGGTGTCGCTGACTTTTTTTTTTTTTTTTTTTTTTTTTTTTTGCCTGTATAAAGCATTGCCTTTAAAATAATTGCAGCCAGAGAGAAATACGGGAGACAACTGCATTATTTCTCAAGCTGAGTGGTAGGTTGACGTGTGTTCTGTTATTCTGTAACCTTTTTCTGTAGGTCTGATCTTCTGTTATGCAGAAAGAAATGATAATGCCTTAAAGCTACATGTAAACTTTAAGAAATCATCCATGTCTTTGATAACCAGTCGATGCGGCAGCAGGCATTTGCTGCCACGATGGTTCTAGGTTGTGTGTGTCTGTACCTGACAAAGAGCATGGAGTGCGGGCCTGCCTGGCAATGGCGGGGAGCTGGCTTGTCCAGAAGTCCTCCTCTTCCTCCCCCATTGGTACTCTGGACGTGGGACACAGATGTTTGCTGGATATTAGGTTCAGAGAGAAATGACCATTCTTGTTAAACTCATGAAAACATCCATAAAGTATTTGGTTGAAATGAAGTTGAAAATGAGTCCGCATGATTGTTATCACTCCTTTGCTCTTGGAGAAGTTAAAATAGTAGCATAACCCACCTGGCTTGATCAGGACAATCAGAGTGAGGATATTTACCTTCTAGTCCAGGGAGCCCCTTCACCCTCTGAGCTGTTACTGTGAGTGGTGGTAATTACTGGTGAGGAGCCTGGATCACTTTAGGTCCAGAAAGGAAAATCAAACCTTTTTTTTTTTTTTTTTAAGTCCTTTAAAAAAGGGTAAAATGTCCTTTCTATCCTACCGTGGATGCTGAGTGTCACTCATTCTTCTTTTTTTTTTTTTCTTTGCAGGAGTGAGAGAGTCCCATCAGATAAGCATTTTTAAGATAATTGCTTCTATCCTGCACCTTGGAAATGTGGAGATTCAGGCTGAGCGTGATGGTGATTCCTGTAGTGTATCAGTAAGTCGCACACGAGCACCCAAGATAAAACACACAATTGACTCTGCTCTTAGAGTCTTATACAACTGAAATGTGTCCTCGTGCTCAGAGGACGCTCCTAGGTTATTTATTCTTAACAGTAATGGTTTCTGTTCCCTTGCTGATAATTTTTTAAAAGAATACATCCTTTTCAAATCAGCTGCCATCAAATTTCTATCGCTGAGGGCAGGGAGTTTAGTGGCTGTTAAATAAGTTCTTTTTCTCGTGGATTACTTTTCCAAGTACTCTGATGTCCATGGAATTCTACAAAGTGTTACCACTCCATGAGTACTTTCTGAGTCCCCAACTGAGGTCCATGCAGCAAGGAGATGAAGGCGTGTTGGATGCCATATTTGGTGACTGTCTTCAAGGGGCTTACAGGATAATCCGGTAGACAAAAGATGACCTCACTTGGCAAGATTATGACAGTACGATGCGGAATATGGAGACATCTGTGTGTGACAGCATTGCAGATTGTGAATTACCCTATAAATGCTCAGAGTGACTGTTATCTTCCTGGTGCCCGGTGTAGCACCAGTCATGTGCTAGATAGGAAACATCTAGGTGGTTGGATGCAGGAGGTGTTGGAGACATGTAGGCCTATACATAGCAGCTGGGTGTGCTCCTGGATATTTGTGTCAGGCTAGGTCCAACCTTGGTATGCTCACCTTAAAAAGGTAAATCTTCAGTTGTTGATTAAATACCTTTCTTGTGCCCCTGAGTGGCTAAGTCCTGGGGAGGTACGATGTTCAATTCTTACTCCCGATGACTTAGAATTTAGAAACCAAGATTCTTTAAAAAAAAAAAAAAAAAGAAAGAAAGAAAAAAAAAGAAACCAAGATTCTGGGAAAAGATAGAAGACAATCCTATAGACTACAAATGTGGGCCTATGTGTCCACCCCACTCACAACTGATGCCTTTTCAATTGACAAATGTTTGTTAATCTCCTGCTGTTTGCCTGGACTTCAGGCTCATCAGAAGGTGAAACTGGTCCTGCCATTAGAGAGAGGAAGACCTGAATGGTAGTGGGCATCTGGCCACCCCCCCTTGACCCATACATTTTCCCTGAAAGAGAAATGGTCTTGGGGGTGGTGGGGGGTCTGGGCCTGTCAAGGTTGCCGCCACCTTTGGCGTGGAACCTGCCACCTCAGGAGAGCTTTGGGGCTCATGTGCTTGGGCCCAGTGCAAAAGGGGGGAATGTTGGAGTCAAGCAGTGTCAGGTGGCCATGGATGATGCCGGGGTGTATTGGGTGGGCGGGCAATGAGGTTGGCAGCAACGGTGCTGTGAGAGAGCCTGTGCTGTGCAAGCAGGCCCTGGACCCTGGCAGTGTGAGGACTCGGTGCCCCTCCAGTGGAGGCCGCATACTCCCTGACCCTGAGGCCTTTGGGCCAGTGACAAGTTGCCCTCATATCTTTCTCCTTGTGAGGAAGGCATAAAGGGTCTGTACCTAACCCCCAGCCATACCCCAGTAAATGCCCCTTGGTTCCTTAGGGCAGCCATAGGTGTCCTGGTGTAGGGACAAGTGACATTAGGAATATTTTCTTTGAGAAACTCCTGGTTTGGGTCTTTGAGGTACAGGAAAGGTGGCCCATATTCTTTGGTTTCCAACCCACCCCACACCCTGCCCCTCCCCCAGTCCCACCTCCCCCATCATGGATTCTTACCACATCTGTACCTGTTCTCTGAGGTGCTTAGCATGGTTGTAATTTTATGTTTCCTGTGGGGTGGTTGGCTGCATGTCTCTCCCCTGGTGAGACTCCACAGTCTCTGAAGGCAGCTGCTAGATGGTGCCCAGCATGTTAGGTGGGTGCCTGATGAGTCGATGCTTGATCAGTGCTGGCTTCCCCCACTCAACTCTGGGGCTGGGGCTGGTGTGCTCTCTTCCAACCCTGACACACGTTGGCACCACCGAGTGTTTCTGTAAGGACTACACAAAGGTGGGAATACCAAGGCACGTACTTGGGGAAGAGAGGACAGAGATCACAGGTGGTGGTTTGGGGAGAAGAGGGAGAAAGCCATATGGTTTTGGACACCAGTTGGGCAGCGGGGACTCTCTCTCTGAGATAACAGGAAGTCAGATTGTTTTTTATGTTTTTTTTTAAGATTTTTATTTATTTTAAAGATTTTATTTATTCATGAGAGAAACAGAGAGAGAGAGAGAGCGAGAGAGAGAGGTAAAGACACAGGCAGAGAGAGAAGCATGCTCCATGCAGGGAGCCCAACATGAGACTCGATCCCAGGACTCCAGGATCACACCTTGGGCCAAAGGTGGTACTAAACCGCTGAGCCACCCAGGGATCCCCAGTTTATTTTTTTTTAAGATTTTATTTATTCATGAGAGACACACAGAGCAAGGCAGAGACCCAGGCAGAGGGAGAAGCAGGCTCCATGCAGGGAGCCCGATGTGGGACTCGATCCCGGGACTCCAGGATCACACCTTGGGTTGAAGGCAGCACTAAACCGCTGGGCCACCAGGGCTGCCCTGTTTAAAATTTTATTTGAAAGAGAGCACCCAAGCAGGGAGGAAGGGCAGAGGGAGAAGGAAAAGCAGACTCACTGCTGAGCAGGGAGCCCGATGCGGGGCTCGACATCTAGGACCCCGAGGTCATGACCTGAGCCAAAGGCAGACACTTCACCTGGCTGAGCCCTCCAAGTGCCCCAGAAAGTTGGGCTTTTGACCACAGGAACTTGGTCTAGGCTGATCTCGCCTTGCTTTCTATTTAGAGACTGTGCAGAGAACTCCTTGTGTGTAAGAGCTGAGTCAGGACGGCCGGGGTTAGATCCTGGTTCTGCTGCTTACTGATAGTTAACCTTTCCAAGTCTGCTCCCTAACCTGTGGGGTGGGGGTGCTATGACCTACCTGAGCCCCGGGCTCATGTGATTGAGCCCTGGCCTGGTACCCTGGTTGGAGCCAGAGTGGACCTTCTGGGCAGCCCTGTTACTGCACAGGGTTAGAGAAACTAAGGCCCACAGAGACTGTGATGACCGTTCATGGCAGAGCCACCTCGGACCCCAGCCCTGTGGTTTTCCTGTGTCACTGCCAGCCTGGAGCAGGGTGTCATCCCCGGGCTGATGCCCCTGGCAGTGCCGTGCATGGGCTGGGTACACGGTGTGTGCGCAAGAAGTGCTCACTAAATGGTTACTAGTGAAAGTCTTTCTCAGTGGATTTTGGTTTATTCCTCCAGTGCAGACAGTGGGCCTCCTGCTGGAAAGGCTGTCTGTCCATGCACGGTATGCCTTCTGCTCGGTAGTCTGGATTTTTAATTAAAGCATGAAAATGTGTTCCATGACTCTGCCAGTTACCTTGGAGAGGCAACAGTGTGCAATTACTTGGACACCAGAGGCCAATTTGTTTCTAGAATTTGGCAGTACAGGCCCACAAAACCTAATCTACCTACCATTCTGGCTATTCTTAATGGATTTAGCATCATTTAATTAAGCTTAAATGTAATTGTATGGTGTTAAATCAGTCTCAGCACCTTCTTCAATCAACAGTTGGGAGGAGGTAAGGGGGGTGGGGGCAAGCCGCAGCCCTCGCAGCAGGTGGGATCCTGTCCTGAGGTGATCACCAATTCCAGGACTTGGGGTCCTGTCTCCACCATGTTCACCTGGGAGGTGCCAGGGAGCAGAGGGTACTGGGAGCAGGCCTTGAGCGGTCATGTTTGTGGCCAGCAGGCCCCCTACGTGTCAGGAATCCAGCTGCAACTAAGAATTTCTTAGAAGTGGGTCAGACTAAGAGGTTGGACTCTTGTCATCTCTGCAGCTGTTGCCTGCTGAGCAGTCCCCAGATGTCTAACGGTACTACACGTGACTTCTCTTTGGGGGAAGAGCAGGCAGGTGCTGGCTGCTGCCCAGAGACCGAAATGCCATGGGTCTGAGGAAGTGGCTATGGTGGCCTCACCTGCTGAGCCCAAGTTGAATGTCTTCCCCCAGCTAAATTAGGAGCTCTGGGCCTCTGTCAGAGCTGCCTCGCTCTTTCTCATTTTCTTCCTCTGAAAAATAAGTGGGGTTGGGTTAGAATGATGATTCCCACAAATTTTCCTGGGAACCACAGCCCTAGGCAATTTCTTAAGAAGGTAAGGGTTCTTTGGTCAGTGAAGTTCAGGAAATGCTGCATACAATATGCCTCTTGGTGCTTTCAGGGCCCGTGAACAAACCAGCTCAGTCAGGTCTAACCTGGGTCGTCAAGTGCCCCTTTTGTTAGGTAAGGCCAATTAACGTGCTTCCTAACTATGGCTCCACAGACCACACTGTGGAAGAACCCTGGCCTTGCTGGGAGGTTCTTTCCTACTCTGACATTCTGTTATGTTGTAATTATATTTGTTTCGGGTAGATGGATTTTAAATATCTATAAAAAAGCCTGGAGAGTGGCGTTAAAGGGGAAATGGTAGTTATGTGCGTTAATTTTCCTAGAACGTTTATGCTCTCATTTAAACCCTACAAGACAGCCTCATCAGAAAATGAGTCCCACAAGCAATTTAGGGCCAAGCATTTAAGGCACATCATGTTCTAAATAGTCCCCTGTTGCCTGAGAGTTAATAAGCAGTGTGACAGGCTGGTGGTGGGGTTCCCTGCTTTCGAGGGGGGGGTAGGTGAGGGAGTGAAGGACGGAGTTTTGGTGGGGTGCCCTGAACAACTAACAAGGAGTATCTGGCTTACACGTGTGGGTTAAATGGAGACAAGACTTGTGGGTGATGTGCTTACCAGGGACCCAAGAAGCAGATGGCAGGAGCTGAGGGTGGAGCTCAGATCCACTGAGCAGAAGGTGCCCGGGGACCTCCCTGGGACAGTGCTGCTTACCTCCCCAGAGAAGGGGCTTCGCTGGAAGGATTCCTAGCTGTCCCTCCAGCTCTGGAGGGTGGGTGGTGGTGCCAGCTAGAATGTTCCAAGTGGCTTTTCTCAAGTCCAGGTCTGTTCTGTATCCTTGCTGTTGGTCCTAGCTTTTCATATCGATTGGCTGCTTTCCCCAAGCAGCAGGGGCTTCAAGAATGTGACACTAACTATATGCTCCTTAATGTCACCGAGGCCGAGGAGCAAGAAAGTCAAAGCTTCCAACACTGCGGCATCAGCATGGGAAGGATGTTTGCTTGGCTCGGTTCTGAGCTCATTTCACAGCCTACAGCTGGGGGCTCCTGGGTGGCTCAGTTGGTTGGGCATCTGCCCTTGGCTCAGGTCATGATCCTGGGATTCATGTCTTGGGATCGAGCCCCGTGTGCAGAGCCTGCTTCTCTCTCTCTCTGCCCTCCCAGCTGCTGGCACTCTTGCACTCTTGCTCTTGTTGAAATCTTTTTTTAAAAAAAACAAACATACAGGGGATCCCTGGGTGGCGCAGCGGTTTAGTGCCTGCCTTTGGCCCAGGGCGCGATCCTGGAGACCCGGGATCAAGTCCCATGTCGGGCTCCCGGTGCATTGAGCCTGCTTCTCCCTCTGCCTGTGTCTCTGCCTCTCTCTCTCTGTGTGTGTGACTATCTTAAATAAATAAAAATTTAAAAAAAAGCAAACAAACATACAGCTGTTAGACTGATTGCTGGTCAAGGGTAACGCTCGTGTGGAAGGACTTCCTGGGCTGTGGGCTAAGCCCTGCATGTGGGACCCTGCAGGTGGGAACTGTACACGGATTGATTCTGCATGTGTGATTTGTACGATTATTGCTGCCTTCTGGCCCCTTACTCTTCATGGATTTATCCATCTCTAAGTTGTCCATTCTCACCCTGCTCCCTTCACTCAGGGAAACCTCTCCAGCCTGTGCCTTAGCCACCAGTTGGCAGTGGAGGCGGCATAGGAAAAGTTGGGAAGCATTTGTTTTTTAAAGCCCCGATAATGTGGTATGATAAGTTTACCCCTCCATGTGGTGCGTGAGTGTGAGAACCTTCCAGAGCTGCCCTGGGGATGTTGCGATTCCGGGGTGCTGGGTGGGCTCCTGCCCCTAGGGGAGGGTATGGTGGTGGGCTTGCCCTCTGCTCCCTGCCTCAGACCATCTCCCGTGTCTCTTCCAGCCCCAGGATGAACACTTGAACAGCTTCTGCCGCCTGCTGGGGGTGGAGCACAGTCAGATGGAGCACTGGCTCTGCCATCGCAAGCTGGTCACCACCTCAGAGACCTATGTCAAGACTATGTCCCTGCAGCAGGTGGTCAATGCACGCAACGCCCTGGCCAAGCACATCTATGCCCAGCTGTTCAGCTGGATTGTAGAGCACATCAACAAGGCCCTGTACACCCCTCTCAAGCAACACTCCTTCATCGGTGTCCTGGACATATACGGGTAGGCCTGTGCTCAGCCTCCTTTCATGCCACCTGATAGTTGTGTCTCCCTGCTAGCATTTCAGAGCTGGCAGGTGCCTTGGCGAGCTTCCCAAGCTCCCCTCCTCTCAACCAGAGTGTGAACTGTGGGACCGTTATATGGTTGTCACAGGGATTGGGGTCTCTACAGGAATCTAGTGGCCTGAGGTAAGGGACACGAGGTGTCATACAATATGGAAGTTCCAGAGGAGAATGGCTCCCATCAGAACCCCAGTAGCTCCTCCATTGAGGAGCCCTCTATGCACCCTTCTTTCCACCTGGGAAGCAAGCCTGGAGAAGGAAGGGTCTTGCCTAGCATTGGCCCGGAGCTGCTCTGAACTCAATTTCAGGCTTTGTGTCTCAACTGTTTTGTTCAAATCTACCATTTGACTCCACTCACCATATTACCCATCAAGATGGTTATTGTAATACCATGATTTTGTCCAGTGCTGTAAGACATGTGTGGCCATGTTTGAGGCTTTTCTTCTTTTCAGAATAATAGCCTAATGGCAAGAACTGTTATTTATAACAGCATATTTTACGGAGAGAGGCAGCATGGCACAACAGTAAGTCGACCTGACTAGGTGTCAAGAGACAGGGGTTCTAACTCACTGCTGTCACCAGCTCGGTGGATGACTCTCCACAGATCATAGTCACTTTCTGGTCTTTTGTTTCTGTAGCCTAAAATGAAGTGTTGAGCCACCGTCTCTCTGAGGTTCTTTCTAGATCCTTCTAGAGTTTTTTTGAAATAGGTCTCCTGGTTTGCAACCTCCCTTACAATCCTTTACGATCAATGTCTTGCCCTCTTTAAGCTAATAATAGATTGAGTCCTCCTGGGCCTTTATATCATAGAAGTCATGGCTTCTGTCTTAAAATAGAAACTCAGAGCCATGGAAGTACAGAGTCATAAGAATAGGGTGCTCTAGTGGAAACTACTGCTAGTGGGATGGTGAGCTGGGACCTACCTTATGCTGAGACTCTAGTGGAGAGGATCTCCTAGAAGGCGCCACCTCCCTGTGCAAAGATAAGGCATCCTAGTTACGTCTCTGCTCTCACTCACTCTTGGGTTTCAGATCAAACCCATGGTGCATGGTGTGGAGGACACAGAAGAAGGAAACTTGATTTCTGGCATTGCAAAGGCCTCCTGCTGAAGAATTAAGTCACACACGCGAGCTCTGTAATACAAAAGGCAACAGAAGAAATTATAGCAGAGTCTGTTTGAGGACTTGGGCACTTAGTGTCAGATGAGTCTTGAGGCCAGAGAGGGCAAGCTTGTTGGCACCGTCAGGGAAAGCTTGCTGTGGAAGGTAGGGTTCGAACTGGAGCTTTCAAAGGGAAGGAGTAAAAAAGGGGAGGTGGAGGAGGCACCTTTGGGAACAGGAGTATTGTCGAGACAGTAGGAGAAAGCGAGTGTGAAGGAGGAACCTCCTAGCAGGTGAGCACACAGTGGAGCATCACCCAAGGGCCAGAAGTGGGAGGCTGCATCTTCTCCGGGAAGCTTCAGGGCTGTACCCGGGTAACTGTGCTCAGGCCAGTTGATGGCCTCCTTTGTGCTGAGCCCCCTGGTGGTTCTGCAGGGAGCGGAAAACAGCATGTGTACCCTGGGACATGCTCCTGGTGGGCCGTAATTCTGTTGTTCTGTTGCAAGTATTTTCAGGGTTTTGGGTTCCCCTCAAAACTGACCTGTAGTGTTCCCTTCTGCAGTAAGACCCAGAGAAACTCAAGCTGCAGCCTTTGACCCGATTCCCTTAATGTACCCGGGCAAGAAGCTAATTGAGTTTCTGATCAGGGAAACCTAACAGGTAGGCTCACTGCTGTGAGTAGCACGGAAGGTTCCATGACTTCCGAGCTGCTAATTGGTCCTCACCTCTGCCGATCACCAACACCTCCCTTCCCCCCTCAGGGCACCGTGGCTTCTTGGGGTGCCTCTTCCTGGGCATCCGCGCTGAAAGGCTCTGCTCATGGGTGGGGGATTGTGCTGTGGGGTCTGGAGATGTCATGCAAGCTGGCATTTTGTGTTTATATTTGCCATTTGCTTTTCCTGGTTGAGTCTGTTCCCTCTCAGGTCCTGTTGCTGCCCAGAGGGAAGAGAGGGATCTCAGTGAGGGCTGGCCTGTGGTTTGGGTAGACTTGGCTGTAGTGAGGTAGGGATCCTGAGAGCCCTGCCCTGTGTGTGGCCTCTCCTCGTGGAGCGGCCCTGGCTTCCTCTGAGGCCAGCCAACAGCTCTCTAGTGAGGGCAGTGTCCCACTGTGGGGCCACGGATGAGCAGACTTGAGGAGTCTCCCACCATCTGTGCTTCCTTCATACACACAATGTGGTCTCCTCTTTTTTTAAATCCTTGTTCTTTCTGAGGATCTAATTTCCCTTTTCAGACTGTACCACAAAGTGGTCCTGTTTGCAGAGCACTGCACAGTTCTTTGGCAGAGGTCGAATGGCACATTCTCCATGTGCTCAATGCAGTGACTCATTCAGGCCTTATAGGCAGAAGTCAGGATGGACAGTGAGATATGGGGTAGGTTCTGGGTTAACAGGTGGGCTTGGGCCATCTGCTGCCAAGAAAGCACTTAGAGACTTGCCCTGATTGTGCGTGAGCATGCTCCTCAACAGTTGAAGTCAAGAAATTGCTGTATACATTTGCACTGGCCTAGGCTCTGTTTTCTGGCCAGTGGGTAAGTAATGAGCTCTTAGGAGGTTAAGACCAAAATCCTCACCACGGAAAGCAAGTCACTTGGACCTAGAGGTACCGTTTCTGATCTGTTGGGTCAGTGATGACATTTCTTCATCTGGAAGAAAATGACAATGTTTGGTGGAAGTCTGTGCTGACCTTGCGTTGAGCTATTTGTTGTCCTGCCCCTTTTGTGATCCTGGTATCTTTGTCTCCTTTCTTTTGGACTTGAGGCACCTTCCAGAAAACCACCAGATCTTTTTCTTATTGTGGCTGTCGCTCCTTTATCTGGGACAGACGTCACGCTTGATATTCTTCCACTTGTCTTATCCAACCCCCCCCCAACCCCCGTTCCCAACTGATTCCTACGTTGACGCTATGTAACTCTGGGAAGGGATTCGAGGGAGTGGTTCATCCTCCATGGTGTCAGAAAACTCCAGCACTATTTTTTTTTATTATTTTTATTTTTTTTTATTTTTCTACCCAAAATCCCTGACCACCAAACACTGGAGGGAGACCATCTCTCCATGGTCTCCCTGTTTCTCAGCCCTCGGACGGGGATATTTGGTACATCAGATGATGCCCTTGGGATGACCCTGAAGTTTTTGATTGTTGTATTTCTTGTCATCTGTGAGCAAAAAGGGTGGCATGTGGAAGCGAGAAAGAATGGGAAGGATGGTGGGGATGTGCTTCTGAATACATTAAACCCCATTCATTAAGAAGAAAGGAATAAGGAATTACCTCCCTCTTTTTTAAAAAAAAAAAAAATTTTTTTTCTGAGTTTATTCATGAGAGACACGGAGAGAGAGAGGTAGAGACACGGAGAGAGAGAGGTAGAGACACAGGCAGAGGGAGAAGCAGGCTCCATGCAGGGAGCCAGATGTGGGACTTAATCCTGGGTCTCCAGGATCTTGCCCTGAGCTGAAGGCAGACGCTCAACCACTGAGCCACCCGGCGGGGGGGGGGGGGGTGTCCCACCTCGCTCTTAATCAGGTTGCAAATGCTCTGAGCCAGCAAATGAGGGTGGAATTGCCAGCCTGTCCCTGACAATCAGACAATAATTAGTAATTGGTGGGTTAACTGTCCCAAGATGAACTCCAGCCCCTATTCAGGGAGTTTGTCTCACCAGTCAAGCCAGCTCCTTCTAGAAACAACTGAAAAGAGTTCTGCAGGGTGGGTGAGCCACCCCAGAATTTTCTGTGATTGTTTGAAATGTTGCTGCAGAATCAGCAGCCAGGGCGGATACTCACTTCCTTGTACGTAAGCAAACAGCGCGTGGACCAGCAGTCTGCGTCCGTGTCTCCCCTTAGGATGATGTTCTGACGGGCAGTCGGCGGTCGAGAATGCTGCGAACCCCTAAATAACACGTGACATGGGGCATGGCTGCTTCCACTGCAACTACAGTGAGCCCTGCTGAGAGGCCAGTGCCCCAGGCTGTCCTGTGTCCCGACACCGTGTCCTGGCAGGAGGATGGATCCCCTACAACGTGCTCCCCAACCTCAGACCCCCGAAAAGTGCAAAGCGAGCCACACCCGTCGAGTAACTTGGCCAGCCTGGGACCAGCTCTCCTCCTCGACCAAGGATCTATGATGCTGCCTGCGGGCGTTTCTCACCGGGCAGGGGATGGAAGTTAATAGGACAGAGGCCGGCTCCTCGAGGCCGGGTTTCCTTTTCATGTTATATTAACCGACATTTGCCTGCCAGGCTTGATGAATGGTAATCATCATCCTTCATTCCTCTGGCTCCTCGAGGCAAGAGATAGATGGCTTCAATTTGGGGAAAAGGTGTTCATTTGTCTGTGACTTGAGCCTTGGACCTGCCACGGTGGCAGGGGCTTTGGCTGTGGCCAGTTGGCTCATGGGACACAGGGCGCATGATGGGGTGCAGGTTGGCGCCTGATGTGGAGAAGCAGGGGGGAGGGAGGCACGGGCAGGCCCCAGGAGGCAGGGAGCGAGGTTTGCTGGGATTCTCTGTCCTCAGCCCTCACGTTATTTCCTGTGTCTTGTAGTGGTTCCTGGCCTTAAACTGCATCCAACTCTAGTCAGGGCTTTTTAACGATAGGTTTCCTTTTTCATAATCTTTTTTTAAACTGTAGCTAGACAAGCTCCTAACACAGAACTTAGCACCCCAGCAGTAGGAAGTATACCGTGGTGACCGTGGTGTTGTGCGGCAGGACCCAGAACTCATCGTGTTGGAGAACTGAGACTCTCTACCTGCAGAGCACCCCCACTCCCCTCCCACCGGCCCCTGGCAGCCACCATCCTCCACCGTGGAAGTGCCTGGATACCTACATGGTGAAATCCTATCACATTTGTCTTTCTGTGACCGGCTTGTGTCACTTAGCACCACATCCTCAAGGCTCATCCACGCTGTATCCTGTGACTGAATTTCTTTCCATTTTGAATGCTGAGTAATGCTCCAACGTCTTACCCACTCCTCTGCTCACGGGTGTTTGGGTTTCTTTGACCTCTGGGCTGCGATGAACAATGCAACAATCAACAAGACTGTGCAAATACTTCTTCTTCTTTTTTTTTTTTTTTTTTAATACTTCTTCTTTTAATCCTTTTCAACATACACCCCGAAATGGGATTGTGGGATTCTTCTTAAGTTTTTGAGGAACCTGCAGACTGGTGTCCATAGTGACTGCACTGTTTCGCATTCCTAGCAACAGGGCACGGGGGTGCACATCCTTGACAACACCTCTTGTGGGGTTTTTGTTTTTTTCTAGTCGTAGCTATCCTAGTAGGAATGAGGTAATCTCTCATTGTGGTTTGGATTTGTGTTCCTCTAATGATCAGGGTTGATCATTTTTCACATGCTTCTTGACCATGCATCCTCTTTAGAGAAATGTTGAAGTCCTTGGCACATTTTTTTGACTTATTTGCTTTTTGTTGAATTTTAAGAGTTCTTTGTATATTAACTCCTGAACAGAATATTAACTCCTTAACAGAAACAGGATTTGCAGCTATTTCCTACTATTACATAGGTTGCCTTTAATGATACGTTTTAAGTAAACTTCTCAGGCCCACTATTTGCCTTCATTTTAGTGGAAATTATTTGGTTTTCTTGGTCTCACACTCCAAAATAGATTTATTTTTACAGCTCCAATTTAGTTATTCAGAGAAGACTACCCAGCTCTCCTCTTTGACCAGTATGAAAAGGTTTTTGTGGTGAACGGAGAGGAGGGAAGTCAGTGACATTTACCTTCCAGCCTGTGAACAGTGTGCCTGTGAACTTGGGTAGCCCGGATGATCCCTGCTCATGTCTTCTTCAGGGCAAACATGCATGGCTGGCCTCTGTATTCTCAGATCCAGCAGATCTCTGAACCTATTGGGTTCGCCCTGGGATTTCTGAGCGATTCTGGGAGAGCCAGGGAACTCACTCCTGGGAAAGCCGTGGAACTCAGATTGCCCTGAAGTCCATCTCAACCTTCCAGAATTTTTCTGACATAGCTCCTGGGAGAGTGGTGGGAGCCAGATACCCACATATACTCTTAAAGTTCAGATAAAGTCCCAGTTCTTTCTGTCCATCACACCTGTGAGCTCACCTGCTGTTAAAGTCCTATAACACATCAAATCTCTGTTCCGTGGGAGGTTTTGTGTACCGGGTTTCCGTGATCCTCCTGATAGCTCTTTGGCAGCCCTTGCAGTTCTTGAAACAGATGCCTGATGGGCTGGGGGAGGATTTCTGGATGGTGGGTATTTTTCTGTCTCATGCCAGGGTTCCCAGGACAAAGAGGAGCCAGGAACTGGAGCACACCATTAAGGAAATGGACTTAGGCCCTCTGGAAGAGGACTGTGCTCTCTCTGAAGGCCAGGTCCTGCATGAGGGCATCCAGGCCCAGAGAAGCACAGGAGCAGGGTTCAAGTCCTGCCATTCTAGGGTGCCTCCAGCATCCCAGGATTATTTAGTAAGGAGATTGGAAGGGTTTGCCTCGTGAACAGACCACACAAGATGCCCTCGTGAGGTTTCATGGACTTCAGGAGGAAAAGGGACTTTGACGAGACTTGTCTGACTTTAACCATCATTCGCTGGAGCCTACCCTCTCTATCCAACCTGCCACCCATATCTTGTCATTTGACCTTTGGTGGAAAGGTAGAGTGTAGTCTTGGTAAAAGAGGCGAGACTGAGCTAAGAAGTTGGGTTCCTCTGAGCCATGCTCCAGGGGAAGATCTGTTTCCCCGCCTTCAAAGCCTTGCTTGGCCTCTGCTCTGGTGAGACTGGTGAGAGGTTTGTGGAGGTTAATAATTAACTCAGAGGCCTGGTTGACCTCTTTTCATTGCAGTTTCACTTTCTAACAGACACTACCTTATTTTTTAGAGACACTTGTGCTCCTTAACATACCCTGAGATTGGAGTGGAAGGAGAAAGAAGGAAATTCTGTGCTTTTCTACATTTGGGGGGATAGGAGGAAAGTGAATATACCACGAATACAGGTCTTGGGTCTCAGCATCAAGTTTTACTCTGTGTTTTGACCTTCCTCCCACCCAAGGATTTTGGTCTAAACATTCTCAGCGTTGATTTGACAAGAAAAACCCAATTCCCTCCAGTACATAAATTTCTTTGTGACAGTTTAAAATTGTGAACTATAAATTGATCCATTGTGTTTGTTTTAAAATATCATCTCTGTTGATGGGGAGAATTACTAGAGATAGGGCCACTTCTCTATAATAGAATTCTATCTCCCTGGCTGTGCCTTTTGAGGTCTGTTATCTTCTCTATGTTTTCCAGGCCACCCAAACCCCTCCTTCATCCCTGGCCCTTCAGTGGGCATTGTAGTAATTACACTAGATGGCAGAGGAATTGTCACCAGATCATATCTTAGAAATAGGGATATTATGAGCTAATTTTAGGCCATCTCAAATTAATGAGAATGTTCTTGGTGGAGTGCTACCAACATAAACCTTTAAAAAATGACAAGCGAGAGAGATACTTAAATCCTCTATCTGGGAAGCTCAGCCCAGCCTTGAAAGTATACCCACTCACTATTAAGTTTCTTCTGGGGGTTTGCTGGTGTCAGCATCGTATTTTGGGGTAAGGTGGAGATGGGGGAGGAAATGAGTATCTAAAGGACATAACTCCATGTATAGGACCATCACCGGGACTGGGGACCCAATGTAGGATGATAACTGGCAGGCACTATTCCCCCCTCCTGCATGGCCTAGAGTGCAGCTCCTGCCTGGACTTTGCATCTTTTATCTTTTTTTATTAACTTACAATTATTTCTCCTATGTGGGCATGACCAAAGGCTGTTTTTTAGTATGGTGTCTCCACTCGACTCCTTTGATCTCAAAATGACTCTCCACATCCCCAGGTCGTCTACCTTGATGGGGGTGGGGGTGGGGGAAGGTGGGCATGAGAGGTAGGGGAGGCCTGATGTCTTCTGGGCACTGACATAGTCCTTTTGGTTGTCTGATGCATTTGTTCTGTATTGAGGGCTACCTGTCCAACACCATCAGCCTGCAGCTCCAACATCTTTACTTGGGACTGGTAATTAGGGAGGACCTATTGGGGAAGATGAGCATAATTTTATCTAAGATTGAGAAAATTTAGTTGTCTGTACTGAAGAATGACAGGATAAAAATTTAGGGTTAGGGGGAGATTGAAGCCTATGCACCCCCCAGCCCCGGGTCCTTTGTTGGTATTCCTGCTGCTGTATGGGGAAGTAGCCTTGTCTGCTGCTCTTTCCCAGTCTTTTCCTCCTTTTCTTAATGACACTTTTCTTAAATTAAGAATGTGGCCCCAGAAATTACTGTCTGGGTTCACAGACTGGCTCTTCCACATACTCTGATTTGGAACAGATTGTGTAGTCTCCCCGAACCTTAGCTTCTTGCACTTATAGAAGAGAATTGCTGTGGGCACAAGTGAGAGCTCATGAAGCTGTTGGGGCTGAGCGCTGGGTCAGGTGCTCATTCAGCCAGTGGCGTGAGGGAAAAAAAGACTCCCCTTCCTCCTGCGTTTCTGCCCCTCCACTGCCTCAACATGATGACATTGCCCAGTGTACAAGGTGGCCCCACTCACTTGTAAATCATCTGACCTGGTGAACTTTACCACGTCCATCCAGCTGTGTGGGTGAATCTTGCCTTCATGCTCCCGTGACTCCTTGACGCCGTCTCATCTTCCCCTCCCCTAGTGTGTTTTGGTCCTCTCCATGACTCGGTCACCACCAACTTACATCCTGCCTTGCTTGGTCTTCCTGGGATTCTTACTGCAGTAATAACTGCCTTACTGTCTTCCTGCCTGTGGTCTTGCACACTTTCCCCCAAATCAGTTGTTCTCTACCCTCTTGCTGATTTCTGAGCTGCACATCTGGTTGTCATTTAATTGTGTGTGAATTAAAAAAAAATTGTGAACGTGAACTTCATGAAAAAGATTTAGAAAAACAAAACACCTTACCCAGTATTAGGACAAACAGATCTGTGGAGGCTGGGATGGGTGTGGGGTGATAACAGAAAACGGTTCCACCTCTCTGGAAGTTAATTTTCTTCTACCTTTAAGAGGC
The DNA here is from genome assembly GCF_053574225.1 of Canis aureus. NCBI lineage: Eukaryota > Metazoa > Chordata > Mammalia > Carnivora > Canidae > Canis > Canis aureus. The sequence continues at coordinate 2,066,093 of NC_135616.1, read as the reverse complement.
TATATTCTGATAGAGTGATTCTGCTAGGGTGATAGCGTCCTACAGAGAATCGTGAATTCAGAGCTGTATGTTTGTTTGCTATAGCATTCGGAGCAGCTAAACGTCAGGGAAAGAGCTAAAATGGCCTATAATAGGAGATTGGTTGGATTGTGATTCATTTATGTTGTGGGGAGGCATATTGCCAGCCTGCGCGGGCCCTGTGCATGACTAGGAAAAGGTACCCTCTCTGCGCAGAGTGTACCCCTCCCTGGCTCATGAGGGACATCTGTGCTGGGGTTGAGGATGGAGCTGGTTGGGGGGGAGAGGAGATGAGAGTGACCTTGTTGAAAGTCTCAGAGGTTCATTTGGTAAGAGGAATACCCTTGTCCTCTCTCCCTTCTGCAGGTTTGAGACATTTGAGGTCAACAGCTTTGAGCAGTTCTGTATCAACTATGCGAACGAGAAGCTGCAGCAGCAGTTCAACTCGGTAGGACCTGGCTCCCGGAACGTGTGAGGGGGGTGGGGGGGAACTCCTCCCTCCCTGGAAGCAGCAGCTGAGGGACCTCTCTTCCATCCGGGGTCAGCAGGCTCTAGCTCAGCCCTAACCTTCTCGGAGTTTATAGAGGGTGCCCTGGCTTTAGGAAGGCATTACCTGCTGCTGGGGAGGATGTCTGAGTGGGGTGGCTGGGCTGAGAGGGTCAGTGAACCTCCCCTTGGCTATGACTCCCACACCTTTTCATCCTGGGCTTCTGGGGTATTTGCCCGATTGCAAGCCAGTTGATTACTAGAATATTCTAGAGACGTGTCCACACGGGGATGGGGATCACCTAACTGAGCTCTCTTTTTCTGCAGTTCTGCCTGTGACTTAGTGCCCATACCCACCCTTTCTCATGGGTGGACACCCTTCTCTAGGACTCCAGGCTCATGTGGTTGAACCTCAGGAGTGATGAACATCAGGATGTGCCTGCAGTTCACTAACTTTGACCTTTCACCTCTTATCCTAGCATGTATTCAAACTAGAGCAAGAGGAATATATGAAGGAGGAGATCCCTTGGACCTTGATTGACTTTTATGATAACCAGCCCTGTATTGACCTCATAGAAGCAAAGCTAGGCATCTTGGACCTGCTGGATGAAGAGTGTAAGGTAAAGCATTGTATCAGTCATGCCCCAGGGTTGGGGGGGGGCAGGGGCAACCATGTTGCAAAGGAACGTGTGAGGTCTCAAATCTGGAATTTCATTTACAATTAATTAGCCTACCTTTTGTTGGCTGAGAGACACTATGGCATCCTTTCCACATGCTAGAAGGTAACTGTTGGTGAATGTGTACCTCTCTAGGCAGAGACTGGATGGTGTGGATTGGCACAACATGGTTGTGTGGATGGGGCAAGCTGGATATCCTAGGTGCTAAGACAGAGACCCCAACATCTAGACGGGCTCCCCAGAGGGTGTGGGTCAACAGCCCAGGAGCGTGTTTGTCATGCCACATGCATTATGTGGGATTGAGCTGCACGGCTTGGGGGCAGATGACGTCCGTAGATTCCCCCATCTAGGTGTTTATGGATTCTATTTTGTAGGACAGGACTGTCCTGGATTGCCAGTGTGGGGAGAGCCAGGCAGCCTTGGAAATGTGGGGCAGGAGAATCTGGGATTTATTTCTATTTATTTTTAAAAGATTTTATTTATTTTTTCATGAGAGATGCAGAGAGAGGCAGAGACACAGGCAGAGGGAGAAGCAGTCTCCTTGCAGGGAGCCCGATGTGGGACTCGATCCTGGTACTCCAGGATCACAACCTGAACCAAAGGCAGACACTCAGTCACTGAGCCCCCCAGGGGCCCCATCAGATCTGTGTTTCATTGATCACCTAACTTCTTGGGCCTTTGGTTTCCTACTCTGGGAACTAGTAGGGATTGGATCTAATGACCTTCAGAATTTTGCCCAGTTTGGTGGTTGCTGATGAGATAAGAGGGCAGTTGTATTCCTCCAACAGTGGAAGCCCTTGTCAGAAAGGTGTAGAAATCACAGGACTGTTGCTATTGAAAGGAAAAGACTCAGTTGCCTGTCTCTGTGGCCTCTCACATCCTGCCTGTAAAGGGGTGAGTGTGGCTTGGTGGTTAGAGGAGGTGGTTTTCTCCTCCAGGAGGGTGCTCCTACATCCATTGTCTTTGATCAGGAAAAGAAGTGGAAATCGAACTGTAGAAAGAAGGTAAAGGGAAATGTGCTGAAATCCACAGCGTGTGCGCCTTCATTCTTGATGAGTTTAGCATTTCTTCAATGCTGTGGGCTTTGCCTGAGTCCCTCCAGGTCGGGCCTGTTCCTCAGTGTGGCAGGTGTGCAGAGGCTTGTTCAGCCTCTGCGGTAGCAGTACAGGTGGTAGGACCCTGTCCCTGCCTGGAGTGCCACTGGCTAAATGACCAAAGTCATGGCCCTAACTCTTGAGTGTCCTCCCTGCCCCCCAGGCACCCCTACCCTGTGTTCACCACTCACTCACTCCCTGGATTCAGCATACCCTGCCAGCTGCTCCTGTTGATGGCTCAGAGGGACCCTGTTCCTGTCTCCCACTGTTGTATGTGCTCCTGTCAGTAACCACCTCCTCCCATCCCACATCCCAAGCCTGAAGGCGACCCCATGTCCTGTGTCCACCCCAGGCCTCTGAGCTAGCCTTGCGCCCCAGGATCCAGCTCTCCTGTCCCCTCCCCAGTGATGAAGGTGAAGAGGCTCTGAGGTGCACGTGAAGCAGGTGGTTCCTCTTGGACTGCTCCACATCACTCTTCGTTGAAACACCGTGATGTTGAGCCCCGGAGTGTAGGATCTCCTCCTTGTGTACACACACTTTCTAGAAACCACCTGATGCTTCAGGATGAAGGTTCTCCCCACCCCACCCCAATGCAGGCAGCTGCCTAATTGATGTTTAATGATTTATTCTGCCTTAGATGATCCAGGATTGCTTGGGGTGGGTTTACTTGGGCTTATGGTTTGAGAGGCTGAGAGGTGCCACTCCCCAAGGGAACGTGTCCCGAGAAGTCAAGTCAGATGGGTAGGAATGCAGGTGCAGGGACCTCAGTCTGCTGTGTGGAGGCTGGAGGGCCAGGCAGCGAGGGGAGACTGCATGGTGGGGCTGGGAGTAGGCAGGGGCAGGTGGGGCCTTGGCAGAGAAGCACAGTGGTCATGGGGAGGCCCAAGCTGCAAACCATTTCCAACAGTTGGGTGGGTGACGTTGCCGGAGCCCCATGCTTTGCAGCCTTGGGTGTTCCCAGTGCTGCCTTCTGCTGGGGGCAAGCCTCCTGGGGCATCCCCATTGGAGTTGGCTTCACTTTAGAAAAGCTAACTGCATGCAGATGAGCCTCATCTTCATGTCCATGGAGGCTTCTGTCTGCATTAGGCTCATGAAAGAGGTGATTTCAGCCCAAGACGGCATCTGCTGCAAACTCCCGCCCCCTGTGGGCCCTGAGACCCCAGGAAGTACCCATGGGCTGTGAGGATGAACAGGGACGGGATTGCTGAGTAGCTGGGCCCGGATGGTGGGTTGCGGCTGGAGGGGCTGTGGGCAGGCCTGGTGCTCTGGGTCCTGGGGAGGCTGGTGGAGGGTCCAAGGGCCACAGAGTGACTGCTGAACAGAACCGGGGGATGGGGTGGCCACTGTGTGGAGGCTCTGGGAAGGGGCATGTGTGGGCAGAGCTTGGATTCCCTGCTGGTCAGGCTGGTGCCGCAGGGGCTGTGCTACTCCAGGTGGATGTGTTGAAACTCAGGGTGGCTGTAGGTGAAGGTGGAGCAGGGCGGGCAAGGTGAGCACCTGCTTGAGGAGCACTTGAAACCCCAGGTCTAAGTGCTCCAGGCGATAGAGAGAGTTGGTGCAGCCTGGTGCAGCTGCTACCAGCCGGCAGCTGGTGGAGCTGCAGGTGTCCCCTGCGTCAGGACTCAGGGCCTCACACACCGTCCGGTTGCTGCCCTGGGGGACTCGCACTGCAGGGAGCCTGGCTACATGCGCAGGGGGCCTTGCCGCACATGTAGGAAGTGAGCCTGGGCAGGGGAGCATGTTCCCCGAGCTGGCCACAGCCAGGCGACACAGTGCCCCTTGGGACTGCCTTGGGGCCATCGAGCTGCCTCAGACCACGGCCGTGCCTCTGCTGTCCTCACACACTGCAGGGTGAGAATATTGCACCGTGAGGACTTAGGTCTTATGACCGTGTGTGACAGGATGAAGGGTTAGACTCATGGTGTCACAGAGGAACTGGGAACTTGTCCTGGGAAGATAGAGCGACAGGCAGAGCCGGGGCTGGGACGTCATGAGGACTGTAGGGACAGGGTGGCCGGGGTGGATGGCTCAACATCACCAGGTGGCTCCCCAGGGCCCGAGATGGGGACTCATGGAACAGCCATCTGGGTCTCAGAGCTGCAGTTGGGGCTGTGCAGTCCACCCCTGAGCACCCCATGACCCCTTGGTGGGGCCCTGGGGCAGGACAGGCGTGTGCTGCAGGGGCTCGCTGGGGGCTGTGCGACATAGGCCAGGGTCAGGCCGGGCATCCTGCCCTCCCTGCATTAGCTGAGTGCTGCCTCCTGGGGAACCAGCTAGTGGGGGCAGATGAGACAGCAGAGGTCGCCACGTGCTTGCTCTCCAGCGACATGTTGGCATCAGCACGAGTTTGCTGAAAGTGACGCCTTGACCCCTGGGAACCATGCTTGTGAGTAAAGATGCTGTCAGACGGGGGTGTTGGGGAACCCCAGGGTGGTCCTGAGGCAGGGGCCAGGGGGCAGGCTCTGCCCTGGGTGAGCAGGGCCTGGGGCCTGAGTAGAGGGGAGGAGGGGAGGACAGCCCTCCGTAAGCCACCCCCCTGTGGAGGGAAAGCATCCCACTGCCCTGCTGCCCGCTCACCTGCCCTACGCCCCCAGGGCCCTGCGTACCTGAGACCCTGCCATTCAGCAGCACCTCTGTGGCCTCAGGCAGGTGGGAAGGCCCAGGAGGATGTGACTGAGGAGATCCTGCTGTGAGGAGAAGCATCCCTCAAATGGCATTTCCAGCACAAAAGTGGGAAGAAGGGCACTCCTGGGGGCGAGGGGACTGTCACGTTGGAAGAACGTGAAAGGTCCAACTTGTCCAGACCCACGTGGTGGCTGGTGAAGTGGGAAAGCAGGAGCCATTGGATGGGAGCCCTGTCCACAGGGGGTGTGGGGACTGACCCTGAAGCCTCAGAGGAGGGTGGGGCCTGGGGACAGGAGGGCTGTGACAGGGCATGAGCGATCTCTTGGGGTTTCCCAGCTGTGTGTGGAGGCTGAGGGGAGAGACTGAGCAAAGAGAGGGATACATCCTCCTGCCTTCCAGGGGGGGATGCAGAGGAGCTCTGGGACCAGTGTTGGGAGCAGGCCTTGGGTGAGAGGAGTGGTCAGGCAGCTGTCCAGGCAGCAGCCTAGCTTTTAGGACTTGGTGGGGAGATGGAGGGGGGGCAAAAAGGGGACAAATGAGACCCTCAACCCCATAGCAGACCCAGCTGTGAGGGAGCAGGAGGCCTGGCAGTTGAGTGCATAGGCCCTGGGGGACGTGACCCCAGGAGGGAGGCAGTGAGTGCACAGGCCGTGGGTGAAGAGCATCGCTCCTTCCCAGAGCAGGTTCTAGGGCCAGGGAGGCTTCTGGAGGTGAAGCAGGAGTGAGGTTTCCTGCTGATTGGCAAGTCTGCTTCCCTGTGAAGGAGGGTTCACGTCCCGTGCCAGAAGGAACAGCTTAGATGCTGGAGAAGGTTGCAAGACAGGGGCGGGGGGGTGGGGGGTGGCTGCCCTGCCAACAGGGAAGGGAAGTAGCAGAGTGGACGGATTCACCGGCCAAGGTCAGAGGCCGTCCGAGGGAGGAGGGGAGGCTTGGAGGGCAGCCCCCTGCTTGGCCCAGGCACAGTGTCCGCATCCACCAGGTGCCCTCTCCTAGTGAATCATGATGGCCCTTCTCTGGCCGTAATACTGGGTGATGCTGAATGACCAGTGGACCTGATGGGGCAGCAGGGGTGCCACATGGTCTCTCCTCCAGGTGTGGGGAAGGGCCCCACAGACAGGCTGTTGTGCTGAGCACACAGGTCAGGGGTGTTTGTGCAGGTGGAAGCCTCCTGGAGCAGGCATTAGGGTTGCAGCCAGGAGGGCAGGGAGTGCACAACTGTGCCCCTGGTGCCCCTGGGCTTGTCCACAGGCTGTTGGGAGGAGGAGTTGCAAGGACTCACTCTTTTCTCTCCATTTTTTAAAAAAAATTTTATAAGCGAGTAAAATTAGGCATGGACATATTTTTAGCAGCTTTATGGAACATACCATTAAATGCCCTCATTTAAAGTGTAGGACCCCTGGTTGGCAGTCTGTTGAGTGTGGAGCCAAGGTCACGGGTCAGGGGTCGCAGGGCCCATTAGTGGTCACTCCCCCTCCCCCACAGTCTTGGGCAGCCTCTCATCTATTTACTGTATTTAAACATGGGCCTATTCGGCATGTTTCATATGGACCCAAACCTACGCTTTTTGAGGTGACCTTGGCCCGAAGTGCAGCCAGAGGGACCAGGGTCTTGAGGGACGGTTCCCGTGTAGCTGAGGACAGAGCTAGGACCAGGCTCCTCTGGACGTTGAGAAGGAGAGCAAGACCACTTGCATGAAGCCATGTGCAGTATTTGTTTTTAAGGACCTGACTCAGCATATCCCAGAGTCACGGCTACCACAGCCCAGATCTTATCAAGATGCAGGACTGGCCCTCCTTCCCCTGGGCTTGCATGGAAGCTCTTTTGGGGATACGTGCATTCCATCCAAGCCTGTCCTGCTGGCTGCTTCTAAATCTCTGTTGTCAGGCCAGCAAGCCCGGAAGCAGGGAGTGTACGCCCTGGTGCCAGCCTGTCCCGGTGTGAACCCCAGCTCTGCTACGGCTCAGTGGTGTGACCTTGGGCAGGTTACCCAACCTCTGTCTCCGTTTCCTCATCTGTAGAGTTGTACAGACATTGTGCCCGGCTAATAGGATTATTGTGAAAATTAAATGAGTTGATAAATAAACAGATAAAGACCTGGGTGCCTGGGGGGGCTCAGGGTCACAGCTCTGGTCACAATCCCAAGGTCCTAGGTTTGAGTCCCCCATTGGGCTCTGTGGGTCGCCTGCTTCTCCATCTCCTGCTGCTCTCCCTGCTTGTGCTCACTCTTTCACTCAAATAAAATCAATTAAAAAAATTATAGAAAACTGACGATAGGTGTTATGGGCATTAGCTGTGAGTATTATCTGGGAATCTTGACTGTTAATTCCCGCTGGGCCTTACTGTCCATGGGGCGGGGGGTGGTTAGGAAAAGATGCCCTTGGGGTGCTGGGTGGCTCAGTGGGTCAGTGTCTGCCTTCAGCTCAGGGTGTGATCCTGGGGTCCTGGGGTTGAGCCCTGTGTCGGGCTCCCTGCCCGCACAGGGTCTGCTGCTCCTCCCCGCCCTCCCCCTGCTTGTGCTCTGTCTGTGTCTCATGAATGAATGACGCCGTCGTCAGGAAATACACATAATACCGTTGTCCGGCTTTGCTCACGGTGCCCGCCAGCCTGAATGCTAGACACAAGGCTGCGGGGGCTACTGGCAGAAGTCCAATCTCTCATCGTCCCAACGAGATGATTTGGCTGCTGGCACCTGTGTTGACCCGGGTGCCTCTGGTCCTCACGGTCCCACCTTTCCTCCTCCAGCAGCCCTGCCTGGCGCAGACCCCACGGTCCTGTACCTGTTGTTTCTAAACACAGAATGCTCAAAGACAAATATAAAACAGCATATGTAAAAGTGCTGAACCCGGTGTATTTTGTCCGCTGCACACAATTAATAGCCTCTGTCAAGAAGGAGTCTTCCTACATCAACGGTGCTCAGCACTGGATATTCAGCAACACTCATGCTAAGTTGACAACTGAGAGAAGTCTTGTTGGCTCATTTACTATCCAGGAAATTTGTTTTCGAGAGTGTAGGCACTTTTTTTTATGCCCCAGATTTCATTAGTTTACCAAACAAAACCCTTTCTAAGTGGCTGGGGGGAGGGTCACCTTCAGTCCTTGCCTCGTCCAAATGTGCAGTGATGCAGGGTGGTGGGCCAGGTTGTGACCTGTCAATGAGGAACGGGTGTGTGTTGTGGTCGTCGCAGGTGACAGGAGGGGGCACCCCCATGGAGGACTTACCATCATCCTGGACAGCTTGGATGGGGGTGACGGTGACTCTGTGTTCTGTGTGCAACAAGGCGACATGCTTACTCACTTCTGGAGCCAGCTCTAAAGATACTGGAAAGGGCCACCTTTTGGGTTCTTGGTGTCATGAGGCTTCTAGATTTAGGTTCGGGGAGGGTGGACACGTGCACGGTGCAGCTCATTGGCTAGTTCAGTCATGGCCAGAATGTGCCCAGAACCCAACCCCAAGTGAAATAACGAGGCGTCCTGTTTGAGCCCAACGTGTTATGCTCTGTTGTGACAAGAGGACACACAGAAGCCGACGGTGAGCTGCCTTGGTGCGTGTGTGAGAGCTTCACAATGAGGAGCTCCCAGGTGACATCAAGAGTAGGGGCTTCGGAGCAGAGAGCAGGCTTGCACTGCACCTGACGGTGGTGGTGGAAGAGCAGAGGGTGGGCCTGCCCACAGCAGGCTTTGGGCTGAGTGAGTGGGGCCAGGCACCAGTGCTGGATGTGGTGGGTCGTGACCCTCAGGTCCCTGGCCCAACTGGAGGGCAGGCACATCCTCAGGCTCCACCCTGGGCCCTCCAACCCCCTGCATCTGTCAGCCAGCAGTCTCAGAGGCTCTTTGCCTCTACGGACACCCTGTTGCCAGCCCCTACGGCGTGGGTCCACGGCGGCCATGGCCAAGTCCTGCTTTCTTCAGCTCGGTCCCACTTGGAGAACTGATCCCGGCCCCTGTGGGGTCCACATGCTGGCAGAGCCCGTCTTCCCCCCACAGTGCTCTGCCTGCCTCTCCTCAAGGAGAAGATGAGAGAAGATCTGTCCTCTCATGTGTCCTACAGGTCCCCAAGGGAACCGACCAAAACTGGGCCCAGAAGCTGTATGACCGGCACTCTGGCAGCCAGCACTTCCAGAAACCCCGCATGTCCAACACGGCCTTCATTGTCATCCACTTTGCCGATAAGGTGAGTGTGTGCGTGGCCCGGAGCCCTGTAAGCCCCCTGCAGAGGTTCAAGGCTGGAGGGGTTCTGTTACGTTCAGGCACCTAGAAGCTCTTGGTTAGGGCGTCCGCCCTGTGACATGGGGGCTATCCCTATGTGGACAGAGCCCCGGGCAGTGGGAGGGTGCCGCAGCCACCCGGGCCTGTGCTAGACACACAGTTACCGCCTCTCTCCTGGGGCTTCAGGCAGGAGCACGTAGGACAGTCGTGAGTGTGCCCTGAGGGAGGAGGGAGGCGTGAGAACACAGTGGTGCTCTCTGGGTGGTGCCTCCCCGGGACCTGGCGTACACGGAACTTTCCCACATGGATTTCTGTTTGGTTTAGGAAGCCCTGACCCACGGGTCCCAATTTTCAATCTGCATGTAAATCACCTGGGGTCTCATTACTCAGACTTGAAGGCAGATTCCAGGGGCGCCTGCGTGGCTCCATCTGTTAAGCGTCCAACTCTTGGTGTCAGTTCAGGCCTGATGTCAGGGCTGTGAGAGAGAGCCCTGTGCTGGGCTCTGCGGAGTCGGAGATGCTCTCTCTCCCTCTGCTTCCCCTGGTGGGCACACACGCACAGGCTCTTCTCTCTCAAATAAATAATCTTTTTAAAAATGCAAATGCCCATTTGGTGGACTTTTCAGCACCCAGGGAGGCCTTACACTATCTTTTGGGAACTCCTTTTTAAAAACAATGTTTTCTCACAAAATAAATACTCGATTTCCTCTGTGTGAATCCTGATCACATCTTGGGTTTACATGATAAATGGAAACATCTGTGGGTTTCCCAGCTACTCACCAGTCCTCAGAAAACACTGTGGATGAGAGGACAGGACTTGGTGCTGAGTTGCTGAGCAGGTGCCAGGTTGGGCTGAAGCCCTTGACCCCTGTTTCTGTTTCCCTCTGGGGCCCCAGGTGGAGTACCTTTCAGATGGTTTTCTGGAGAAAAACAGAGACACAGTATATGAAGAGCAGATCAACATCCTAAAGGCCAGCAAGGTAAAGGGCACCAGAGGTGGGGACCTAGGGCAGGATCACCCACAGCAGGATGTGGCGGGACCGGGTTGGGTGGTGGTGGCCTGGGGCTGGGAGGGCAGGCAGGGGGAAGGTGAAGGGGCTTGTCAGTCATGCATGTCAAGAGTGCACAGCTTCCTAAACTGGAGTGTGAGACTTAAAAGACAATGGTCCTCCTCCTCCCCACCCACCTGCAGGCTCTAGCTTTCCCTGTCATCAGCTAACCTTTCTGAAGACCCAATGACCGTGTTGCCGACCCCCAGCCCCGTCCCAGCACATGTCACGGGTGCCGTGATGGTGGCAGGTGGCATTCAGAGATTACCCAGGAGGGGCTCCCAGGTGTACCAGACCCCAGCAGCAGGGGCTACAAGCTTTCCACCCTGAGCCCGTTCCAGAAATCCCAGAAGGTAGAAAGCAGAGGTTGAACCTGGGTCGCTGTAGACCTACGAACAGGCCTGGCACAGACTGCAGCTACAGATCAAAGAGCAGCTCTCACTGCACTTTAGATCCTTTGGGCAGATGGGCCTGTCAGGTAGCGTTTTTAAAGCTCATTGTTCACTGGGCCTCTGTCATCTGTAAGACTTAGTTTTCACAGCAGTCCTGTGAGGTTTAAGTTTCTAGCTCTGTGTTAGAGCATTAAATACCTACAACAGTACAAGGCCCTGTGACATGGAGTCAGTGCCCAATTGTTGGTGTCGGTTTTCATCTCCCTGAATATAGATCAATCTCAAATCCCATCTGTAAATTCATGATTTTACTTAAAGCATTTTTATTTTATGGGAGGCCTATCCGCTTCTTTCATGCGGCACCCCTGATAAGACATTAAGAGACCATTGTGAATAATCACCGCAGTACGGGGTGGAAGACTCCCGTGTACCCTACCAGCTGAGGGGTGTTTAAAGAACTCCCACCAAGAGCAGTGAAACAAAACCATGTTAATGAGAATGTAATTAGTAAAGCCAGTTTTCCTGCCTAAGAGCTCATAGTGCAGCTAATTGCTTTCTCAGTTATTGGAGAACTATAAATAGAGACTTAGGAAATGCCTCTTTAAAACATGGCTTTGTCATTAACAGCCTGCTTTAAGTACCAAAAATGGAGCTTTCTCCCTCCCGGTATTTATTATAAAAAAAGCAATATTTTATCCAAAACCAGAAAATTCCAAAAGGAGCATATAGTTAAGATCTCCGATGCCAGGGCAGCACTCAAGTGCAGGTCGGAGTTTGTCAGTAACTGTTGGCTGCCCAGCACCATCCCGAGTGGTGTCCCAGCAGGCAGGCCTGGAGCCGTCTCTCCACTCACCCCAGCAGAAGGGACTTGGAGACCAGCATGTCCAGAGGTCAGGGAGACCACATCAGCCCAAGGCCACCTTCTCTGGGCCACGGCAACTCCTGAGGTCCAAGAGTCCCAACGCTGTGCCTCAGACAAGCCCATGGGCGTGAGCTCTGGGTCTCCTCTCTGCTCTTGGCTTGACTTCCAACTCCTCCAGGAACGACCGTGTATATATGTCTGTTGTTTCCATGCCGGTATGTTCCTGATAGGTTACAGACATGTTCCATTTTGGGCAAATACATTTACTTTTTAAAAAAGTACTTTTTTAATTCGTGTTTTTGTTTTCTATAGGTAAATAGTAGTAGAATTACTACATTGTGTGCTCATTTTATTTTTTAATTTTTTGAGGAACCTTCATACTGTTTTCCACAGTGGCTTCACCCATTTGCATCTCTACTAACAGTAGGTGAAGGTTCCCTTTTGTTTTCATCCTTGCCAATACTTGCTATTTCTTGGGTTTTTTTACTTTAGCCATTCTCGAAGGTGTGAGGTGATGTCTCATTGTTGTTTTGATTTGTGTTTCCCTGATGATAGGTGATGTTGGGCATCTTTTTGTGTATCCATTTACCATTTGTGCTGCTGCTTTGGAAAATTGTTTTGGGCTCTCTGAATCTTTAAATTTTTAAAGTCCAATTATTTTTTATGTTGAGTTACCATATCACTTGCAAATATCTTCTCTCTTTGGTAGATGGGTGAGGAGAGGGGTGAAATAAAGGATCAATAAGGATGATACACTTACCATGATGGGCACCGAGTATTGTATAGAATTGTCAAGTCCTTTTATTGTACAACTGAAACTAATATGCTGCTATTAATTATACTTCATTTAAAAAGTATTTTTAAACATACCTTTTGTATAATAGCTTTACTGAGATATAATTGACATACAACATAATATTTTTAAGGACATTTGGAGTGCTTCCTATTTAAGATCAGTTGATGTGGGTAGTTAAAAAGCTTTCATCAATATTTAGAATGAATAGGTCTCTATGTGAGAGAGAACTTTTTAATTGATAAAATGGTATCATCCCGTTCCCAATACATGAAAGTCTATCTTTTTTCTTTAACAACAAAAAAGGGCTGAACCTTTTCCTCCAAAGGGCAGCACTGGCCACGTAAAAGAACTGCCCGAAAAGAAAATGTATTTTTTTTTTTTATTAGGTCTGCAGCCAGGTTTTATAGATAAGGTTCTGGGCAAGAGATCCCAATCAGATGGTTATTTGAGCATGTCTTTATTTTGGTTTCATGCGTCTGTCTGTTTTAAAGGAAAGGTATTTTATGTTCTTACAGAAGTTAGCAGGCACGATTTCCGAGGTAACAGCTACAGATATAGCTGTAATGGATGTTCTTCTTAAACTATCGATGGTCTTGAAAAAGACTATTTTTTAATACTTTTTAAAATCCCTCTTCAAATAGATTTGCCTCAGGCTTTTAAAATCTATCTATAGCCCTGAATAGCAGAGAGGACCAAAGCCAGTATCTACGGACACTTGGAAATAAGTGACAAATGACATTAGGAGGAGTTCTTGGTTTGTTCAAAGGTATCATCTGCGTGTTTTCATGATTGGAGGGAGCATGAAATTTATAACCCCAGTGGATGTTGCTTCCCAGGGCTGCCCCTAGACACATGAGTTATGATAGTTGCACTACTACTGGTCACTCAGCTCATAAATAGACTTTCCTCTAAAGCATCACTGGAGTCAAAGAAAAAACTTCCTCAGAAGTTCATTCTTCTGCATGAATTGCTAGTCATGCAAGAGCTTGCCGTACCTGCTTTTCATGGAGTCTTCAGGCTGCTTGCTATTGGGAGGTTGCTTGAGATTAGGTCATCCCCGTGAGTTGGTGGGGCTGGGGTGGCACGGTCCTCAATATTTCTCATCTGTTCTGCTTTTTCCTAAAGTTGATGTCCTGACAAACTCCCCCTCTCTGCATCCCAGAAATCCACCCATTTCCACACACAGTTTAAATAGCTGAGATCTATGATTAAAGCGTAGCTTTTAAGATAAAACACAAATTCTCCAGACTGAACCGTGTGTTCTTTCCCAAATTATAGCACAAGGGCTCCTGTTGTAGGAGCTTTTGACAGAAGCAAGAGAAAGAGGCTTTAATTTTAAGGTCTTCTTACTTTTGAATCTGATTTCAAAGCCCCTTGTATGGTTTTCATACATTCTCTTGACCTTAGAAGTTAATAGATATTTCAGAGAAAAGCCATTACTAATGATTTCTATAACTTAGATTCCTGAAACAATATCATCCTGCACATGGTGACTCCTGCCCTGGACTTGAACATCTTGGAAATCCATTTTAGAAAGTAGTGAATTATAATCTAGTCAGTAGTATTTAGACATGACAGATGACGAATGAATCACTGGTGTCTTTAAAATGCCAACCTGTCTTCAGCCTGCGGTTACTTCCCTGTGGAAATCTCTCCTCCCTGTTGCGAGTGGCTGCTTGACCCTCACATGTGCCTTGGCTCTGCGGTGTCCACCCCTCCCCACTATGCCTGGGCTCTCTCCCTCCACCTCCACCCTGTGTCCTCCCTTACCATGTGTGATGGTGGCTTTCTGCCATAGATAGTGGGGACCCAGGAGTCTCTACATGAGGAGTTGCTGGATAATGTTTGTGTTTAGAGAAGACACTGGCTGGTGGGTAGAATGTGTTGGGACACAGGTGTGTCTGGAGCTGAGCACTCAAGTTCGAAGCACTTGTGGTGATGACCTGGGGCAACTTGAGCCAGATGGCAGCATTCAGGATAGCTGAAACGGGACCGTAGGCAGAACCTGGTGACCATTGGAGTAAGGAGTGGGGTGTTGGCAGGCGCCCTAATGCACCCTGGGGCACTGGGTGGGCGAGGGCCATGCAGGCTGTGTCCTTGTTGGAGTTTCCAGTAGAACACGCTCACAGGAGGAAGCTACAGAGCAGACAGTGGGAGCTGCGGGTCGTGGTTGCAGGAGAACCTCAAGACTGGAGAAACATCTTGAAGGGGGGTAGTTGAAACCTCGGGCATGAAGGAGACTATGCAGGGAATGAGGCTTAGGAAAGATGAATGGTGAGGGTGCTGTCCTGGAAAACAGCAGCACGCCGGGGAGGCCCATGGGGAGGACGGCCTCGGACAGTGATGAGAAGGACTCCACGAAGCTGCACCACTTCCAGCTGCTGGATTTGGTAGGGAGGGTTCTTGGAAGGCGCCATCAGGCTCTGCTTTGGAAGCACGAGGAGACTGTGGGGGACGCGGCACAGGGACGGCCACATGCACGGGGAGGTGGTTCAGCCTGGACAGAACGTGAACATAGCTCCGTGTTCACGGGCAGAACCTGGGAACTGGGGAAGATTGCAGATGGGAGACAACGCAGGAGACTGAGTCAGACGTAAAGGAATCCTCTGAGTCCATTCTCTCATTTTTATAGATAGGAAATTTTAAATCTAGTGAAAGGTTAGGAGGTTTGCCTGGGTCACACAGCTAATTAAGGGGCAGAGTCAGGTCTGAAACATCCCCTGACCCTGGCCCGGTGTCTGTCCTGGGGCCCCTTCCATCCCTGAGACCTGCTAGGGTGTAGGCTCTTGGGTCCCTAAACTGCTCGGCTGTGGTGCTTTGTGTACAGTGGAGTCCAGACTCCTTGTCACACTGCAGCCACAGGGATCTTTCCCAAAAGATCACTGGTCACTGCTCCCCTCTGTGACCTATTGTTGCCTGGGCTCTGGCCAGGCTGTCGGGGTGCAAGTCCTAGCACTGCCATGGGCCAGCTCTGTGGTCTTGGACCCTTACCTCTGTTTCCCCGTCTATAAAGTGGGATGTAATATCTAGCGGTCATTGGAAGAACTAAATCTTCATATATGCTTGGTGCATTCTAAGTGCTCAATAGAGCACTCTTATTTAAAAAACCAAAAACAAACCCTTAATGGCTTCACATTGCTTTTAGGATAAGACCCAATCTTCAGTGAGGACTTTGCATGAGCTGGTCCTTCTTATTTCCCCCTCAGGCTTGTTCTAAAGCTGTCTTGGCTTTATATTGGTTCCCTGAACACGCAGATACTCCCTGACAGGCTTCTCTGCCTACTGCCCGCCCCCAGTGACCCACCAGCTCAAACATCCCTTCCTGGGAGAAGCCTTTCCTCATTTCTACCCTGGGGCTATGATTCAGTCGTGTGTATCTGTTATTTCCTTGAGGAAATCATCTTTTTGTCATCAGGCTTTTAATTATGGGGCTGATTGATGAGAGTTCACCTTCCGTGCTAGATCATAAACTCCACGATATGTAAGAGGCTCCATTTGTCTTTATTTGTTTTCGTGTTCCCAGCTCTGAGCTCAGAATTTATTTTTTTACACATGTGGCAGCCAGTTAAGTATCGGTGAGTGAGTGAACGAGCCAGCCAGTTTGGTTTCCTGACCATTCAGGGACCTAGTCTTTAGTTCCTGTTCTTTGAAAGCACATGGAAATGAGGATTTAATAAATGTTTCATTTTTATGATGTTGGCACGTGCACATTTTAGCCACAGATTCTGAAAATCCTATTTGAGTTGTCTTTATCCCATCAGACAGCCCAGTTACTTTTCCTTCTAGAAAGGCAATGTTCGTGATTTTGAAATACCACATGTGGGCAGAAGAGCAAGTTGATCTATTTTGAAAATACTGAAATAGGAACTGAATTGTCACCTGTTGGCACCTGAGACTGAGAGACCTCCTTCATGTCATCAGGGTGACCTCCCAAGCTGCCTAGCTGACAGCAAGGCCTGTGCAGGGATCTGGGGGTGTGTTACTCAGGAACACCGTAGCTTCCCCTAGTGCAGCCACGCCATCACTAGCCTGTGTCGGCCACGGAGGAGCCAGCAGTGACAATGGACTTGAGCGGCTTATCCCACATGCTTTGTGGCCTTAAGGTCCTTGGTTGGTGCTTTTAGACTGAACTTCCAACCCAGACCATGGAGTTAAAGAACCACAATCCTTATCTGCATATAGATCGCTACAGAAGAAAACAGAAGTCAGGAGCTTCCAATGTGACAAGTGAAAAGTATAAAATGAGACTAGGACTTCACAGAACACGTGTCGACCCCAACATGTATGCCTGCATGTGTGTATGCACAGTTGTTTAATGGCTTTGCACCCCGTATGACTCGCTAGTGTGTGGTGTGAATTCACTGAGCTGTGGTATACAATTACCATTGAATCTAAGGTTGAGTGCGTAAAAACTGTTAACTGATGCTACTTAAGAGTGGGGTTAGGAGGAAGTAATTTGTTTCCTCTGTTTTAGTTTGAAATCTTGATAGGAGGATATAATAATCAAATGTTGGTTTTCAGCATTAAGCATCATGACCTTATGTGTGTGGGCAAGGACGGCTGCTGTGATGGTGAAGAGTTTCTGCACAGGATCAGGCTTTGCCAGCTTTTTTTTTTTTTAAAAGATTTATTTATTTATTCATGATAGAGAGAGGCAGAGACACAGGCAGAGGGAGAAGCAGGCTCCGTGCTGGGAGCCCAACGCAGGACTCGATCCTGGGACTCCAGGATCACGCCCTGGGCCAAAGGCAGGTGCTGAACTACTGAGCCACCCAGGGATTCCCCCCCACCTCTTTTTTAAGATTTATTTGTTTATTCATGATCGACATAGAAAGGCTTTGCCAGCTTCTTGATGCTGCTGGCATGAATGACTAGGAGACGATTGTGTATTGAAACAAGTTTTGGCCGAGGCATCCGGAGGCCGGGATTCTGGGCCTGGCTTGGTCGGTAATCAGCAGCCCCAGGTGAGTGAATACCAGACACCATCCTTGGTGCTGGGACAAATGGAGATGGAAGCAGGATTCCGGGGAGCTCTTCTTTCTTCACCCACCACTCAAAGAGGTGATCTTTATGCTCTAGCTCTAAAATTCGTCTGCAGCTCAAAACTTTTACCGTGTAGACAGATTTTTCACATACATATCCTCTAATAAAAATAATAAAACAGGGCAATGTTGGAAGGCTTATTATATGCTGGGCACTTTACTGTTGCTCACGTGGACTGTCTCCCTTAATCCTTTCTCAGGCCCACTCCCCCATGGAGGGGGAGGCTAGGAGGCTATAGACTCAGTGAGCAGGGGACTCAGGGCCCTGTGCAGACCTCAACTGGTACCTGGGTGCATGGTGATGACGTGAAGAGAGGGGTGAGCTGGGAAGGTCCATGGAGGATGCGCCTCTCAGGATGAGCAGAGAGGAGAGATTATAAATACTAGAAAATTTGCATTATTCCAGAAAGAGACTCTGCTCTTGTTTTCAGTCATTCTACTTTGTTCTTCTCTGGCCCCCGGCCTCCACTAAACTGCTTGGTGTTCCCTGGACATTTCATGTAAATGGAATCGTGTGCTCCGTGGTCTTGTGTGTCTCACTTCTTTCACTTGGCCAGGGTTCATCTGTGTTGTGGCACATGTGGGGACTTTACTCCCTTAGGTCGTCGAAGAGTATTCGCTGTATGGATCTGCCACATTCTGTTTATCAGCTGTTTGATATTCATATTGTTCCCACTATGTGGCTCCTCTGAATAGTGTGGTTATGGGCTTCGGTGTGCAAGTTTGGGTCTAGATGTGTCTTCAGGTCTCTTGGGTAGGTACCAGAAAACTGCTTTGAAAGTCCAAGAGATCTCGAGTTCAGTGATCTTCCTGTGTTTGTTTCTAGTTCCCACTGGTGGCTGATCTGTTTCATGATGACAAGGACTCCGTTTCTGCCACCACTACATCTGGGAAGGGCTCGTCTTCCAAGATCAACATCCGCTCTGCCAGACCTCCCCTGAAAGCTTCCAACAAGGAGCACAAGAGAACTGTGGGCCACCAGGTAAGCCTCTGGCAGGAAGCTGTGGGGCAGGGCCAACCTCTCTGCAGGTGAAGGACTGTTGCAGACTCAGAGGGAGGCCAAAGCAGCCTTGACATCTGCACCTTCAGCCACCAGTGCTCTTTGTAGGAGGAAACTGGGAAGCCCTCTCTAGAGGGAACTGAGAGGAAAGAGAAAGGGGATGAATATAGGCTCAAGCAGTGCACTTAGCCCCTGGTAGGACCACACATGCCTGGTCGAAGAAGCAAGAGGGTCCTGGAATCTGCAGGTTGGGTTAAATAAGCCCGTGGACCACAAACCTGAAGCCCCTTCTGTGTGGTCTTTGTGGGATTTTGTGTCCAGTGTGTCTCCCAAGATGGGGGTTGGGGGGAGGGTACCTGTCACGCCCTGAAAGCCGCTAACCTTTCTACTATAGAGGATTTGCCTCTTCTGGATGTTTCACATTACTTTACAAACCTCCAGGCTGCCCAGGCACTGGAGGTGGGGGCTCCAGGCCTCAGGCTTAGGAATAATCAGTCTCCAGTCACTGTGAGGACTTCTGTCCCATTTCCCAGTACTGACTGACCCCCCCACTCCCCCGCCTTCATCTCATTTAATCTACCACACTGAGTTAGACGTGTCAGCAGCTGGGCTTTCCCTGTTTGGTTCAAAGAGTCCTGAAGCCAGAATGTGGGAGTGCCTTGATTTTGGACCTACAGCAAGGCCGGAATGTCAAATAGGATCTGACCCTAGGTCTCTGAATTTCTTCCTATCCTTCTGGATTCATAATGACCATGATAGAATCAACAACTACTGCCACCAGTCTGCGGGCATTTCTTTATTATACATCAGCAAAATGTTAGGGAAAAATAACTGGTGTTATTTCGTCTTGTTCCTCCAGTTCCGTACCTCCCTACACCTGCTCATGGAGACCCTAAATGCCACGACGCCGCACTACGTGCGCTGCATCAAGCCAAATGACGAGAAGCTCCCCTTCCAGTAAGTGCCTGCATGGGGATTATTCAGCAGCCCCTCCGATGGAGTCAGGCTGATCAAGCCTGGCTTCCTTACAAGTTCAGGTGGAAGAGACCAGGCACAGCCTTGAAGGGGGGTCTGGGGCAGGATGAATAGTGACGGTTCACATGCTGAATACTGGCCCACAGACATTTACCAAGTTCCACCTATCTGCTGTCTAAAAGGATTCAAGAGAATGAGAGGATACAGGTCGCTAATTCCACAGAGTCTACAGTGGTGTTGAGGAGTGTGCACACCTGAATCAAACAGAGAACTACATAAGAGTCTGTCAGTAAATGTAGATGTACCTGTGTCTCACAACAGATGTTCAATTCAGAGGTGGGAAGATAGTGGGAGGGGTCGGGGAGGCCTCTTCCATTGGGGAAACTTGATCTCAAGTGACGTGTTGAGTGATGACACATAAAGCTGGTCCTCTATCTCACATCCCCTCTACCACTGAGTTGCTGCAGTTAGCCATACCCACTCACCTTCCCCCACCCCACTCCTCAGCCTTTGCTGGTCTAAATTCTACTTCTACTCCTATCTTGTTCTGTCCATGCCCGCATGGTTGACCCCACCCAAATCTGTATAATGGCAACTCTGTACGTCTCTGTCAAATTCCAGACCAGACTTTCTGAATGCCTGCTGCAGCTTTGTTGGCTGATTCACATTCAGCGTGTCTGAAATCAGACTCCTTGTTTTCCCCCAAGAAACGGTTCCTGTTTGGTCTGTTATATGGTAAATGGGGTAACCATTTCCTGACAGCTCGTTTACCCCCCAGACCTGAGAGTCACTCTGGACCAGTGCTGACCAGGAGAACTTTCTGTGATAGGTGGAGCTGCTCTATAATGTGCATTGTCCAAGATGGTAGCCACCAGTCATGTATGGTTATTGTGTGCTTTGGGATGTGACTGGTGTGACTGAGGAACTGAATCCTGTCACTTTAGTTGTATTCAGATAGCTGTAGCTGGCTAATGACTACCATGTTGGACAGTATAAGCCCTGATTCTTCCCTCTGACTCCTACATGTCCAGTCATGGTCAAAGTCTCATGGAATCTCCTTGAAAATGTATTCTGGTTTCCCTTTTCTCTTCCTTCTGTGAAATTGTTTTAGACTCTGTATCTTGCCTATAATGTTCCTCAAAGCCTTTAGGACAGTCCCTTATCTACTTCCATAACCCATTATGGTGGCCCTCAGCCACCACCCAGGCTCTGTCTTCTGGCCCAAGGAGGTATATTTCTAAATTTTTAGAGCACTTTATTCCCAGCTTTCTGACTTCCTTTTTTAGTCCTAGCATAATTTCCTTCTGGCAATTTATCCTGGCAACTCTGTAAGAGTATCTGAACTCTCCTCTACTCTTCCTAGTATCTCATGAAGCTTGACCTGTGCTCCAGTGGGCCTTGTGCTGTAAAAGGTCAGGAAGACCACACTGAGTCAGCCTGCCTTGAAGCGTGCTGATTGTTGACTCTCTTCTCTTCCTCCAAATTTCTGAGAAGTAGTTAGGAATTCTCTCCATGTGACATGTTTACCAGCTGACTCCAGAAGAAGAGAGGCTGTTTAGTGGGGCGGCGTGAGTGAGAGGCTTCCATCATGTGTGAAGGGCAGGAGTGCCGTGCAGGGGCCCCAGGGAGGAGAGTCGAGGGCTGGGTACCAGCTCTGTCCTCAACCAGCGGCAACCTTGGGCAGTTCATTCCTCAGGACCTGGTGTCTGCCACCTGCTTGATTCCCCTGCTGGGTCTCCCCTCCCGGATGAAGGGAGATGCTGGGGGCTTTCAGGATGACTATCTGGTCCTAATGGCCCACATTTCTAAGATCTTCTTTTGCCTTCAGGCCCAAAATTGCCGTAATAAAGTGGGGAGAATACTGAGCCAGGTCAGAGCACTTGGATTCTGGTTGGGGCTCTGCAAGCAAGTGTTTGATCCACGAGCTAGCCCTGTACTGTTGGCCTCATTTCTCTATATGCTAAATGGAGCTAAAACTGAGCATCCTGATTAAAGGAATCCAGGAGATGGCGTAGATGATCTGTGAGAAGCATAAAATTTTTGATGAGTAAGATATATAACATTTTATAATATATGTATCTTATTAAAAATACAGATGCATCCTTCTAGAAGGAAAGTTCTGTATGCCTCCCGTCATTCCCTACAACTGCTCTCTCAACCTTAGCATCCTTTGGGCCAGGTATATGCTATTATGGGGGGCTGTCCTGTTGGATGCTGGCAGCATCCCCATCACCGTGACAACCAGAAATACTTTATGATTGCCAGCTGTCCCTCGGAGGACAGAACTGTGCCCCTAGAGGAGGATGCCGTCCTCCACGAAGTGCTTTGATAGCATCTCTTACAGAAATGTCTTTTTTCCTCTCCTTCCTTCAAAAAACATCTATCATACCCCTTGCTCACTGGATGCTGGGCGAGGACAAGTGGGAATGTCCTTCATCCTTAAGGAGTTACCAGCACTGACCACGGACAGCAGTGTAGATGTGACCGTCTGTGGGTACATGGGGGTGCTGCAGGAACAGAGAAGCAGGGGGTGTGGGGAAGTGTCCAGGGTGGAGGTGGCCTGGGCAAGTGTGATAAATCTGGGGTCGCTAGTTAGAGGACCTGGCCAGTGTGCTGAGGGTCGGTCCCCCCTGCTCCCTGGCCTCAGGAACAGACAGCCCTGGGAGTCCTGAGGTCCTGAAGCATGACTGCAACACGCCACAGAGACTGAGTCCCAGCTGGAGCTGGCAGCGTGTGCAAAATCAGTGAGGTCGCACGTGACTGCTGTGGGGAGCTGGGTTCCAAGCTGCTGGCTTTGCTGACCCTGCAGGTTCATTGGGAGGAAGAGGTATAACCCTGCATTTCAGCAGATGGACTCGTCTATCGGTGGTGACTGTGCGGTCCCAAATGAAGTGTTGTGTGTCCCCACCACAGTTCTCCCAACTCCACTAGGTGGGATGGCTGGTGTTCTGCCCTTGGTCACCTGGTAGCAGGCAGTGAGACGGTGAGAGATGCGGGTGACCCTGGGCTTTCTTTCCTATTGAAGACATGAGATTAAAATGCAGAAGGTTGGCTGGCTGTCCACGTCCCCAGGGCGTGAGCAGTTAAGGAGGGTGGCAGTGTCGTCTTGGCGTCTACTTTTTTTCTCCCCATGGTGTCATTCTTCTCTATCACTTAGTCCTTACAACAAACTGGTGAATTAGAGTTGGGCAGAGAGCCTCAGCCTCTGTTGGACCAGGGAGGAAAAGGAGCTTCAGGGAGATGATGCGTTGCCTGGAGTGGCACAGGCTGTCCGTGGCCGTACCAAGTTTTCCACTTCACCCTTGCCCTGTTCCCCCACATCCCATGTGGAAAAGAATGCCGCCAACTTGGGAGGAGAGTGTGTGTGTGCGCAGAAAGTCGGTGGGACCGCAGGTGGACCCACAAGGGACAAGAGATCACAGATGCTTGCCAAGCATGCTGCCCACCCCTAGTACGCAGAGTGGCCTGGATTGGCCTGGCCTGGGGAATGCTGGTGCAGAGAACCTTGGGGGAGAAGCCCACAGGAAGCTGTTCCCAAGCTCCAGCACATCCTGACTCCAGGCCCAGCTGGCCACCTCCAGGCTGAGGGAAGCAGAGCCTGCATCCCAAAGGCTGTCTCAGGTCACTCAAGGTCACAGCAGCCTTGATGTTCCATGTTCTCAATGTCTCGCTACCCCTGCACATCGGTGAGGGGTCTGCGGGGATCCCAGTACTGCACTGCATCCTGGTGACGCATCAGAATACAGCAAAGGGGGTGCCCAGGTGGGCTCCAGGTGTAGCGAAGGCTCCACACACGTATAGGCTCCTTTGGTTTTATTTCAGCCCATAGGACCTTCCATGAGGAGCTCTTGGCCTGCTTAGGAAAGTCAAACTCATTCCCCTGAAGTAGCCCCCTTGTTGGGGACTGTGTAGACTTCAGTGCTTGATTGTCCCTCACCTATGTGCCATGGGCACCTTGGGGCTGGAGTAATCGGGAGGACTTCCTGGAGGAGCTGGGTGTCAAAAGTAGCCAGACTTGCTCAGGTTCAGAGGTGGCTGGGGAGGCCCAAGGGGCATGGGCCTGGAGGACCATGTGGATGACCCTGGGGACCCTGAGTCCCAGGGTTGGCCTGGAAGGCAAGGAGTCCCTGGACTCAGGTCAGCTCATGGCCATCAGGTGTGTGGGAGGTGCCTGCTGATCCAGTCCATGTGCTTCGATGGACGACTGGGTTGTTGGCGCAAGAGAGGCTAGCACTGGGACCTGAGTGGTGGTATGTGGAAGCGGGAAGTCAGGGGACATCTCCAGGGCAGAGTTCTGATCCATACTCCCAAGCTGTGAGAAGACCCTGGGCCGTTGGGGAGGCAGCAGGCAAGGGTGGCCAGAGGCCACCCCAGGTCCTGGAGATGAAGCCACACATGTCTCTGCTGGGCAGATGGGCTACCTGCTGACTTGGAAGGTGTGCTAGGCCTGTGTGGCCCTGGGCTCGGGCTGAGCTGAGAAACAGAAGGGGAGGGTGCGTGTACTTCCCATCCCCTCACAGGTGGACAGTGGTCTTCGCCAACTGTGAGCAGGAATGGGTTCTGGTCCAGCTCGTGCTTCCCTGTGAGGACTCCCTGCTGCCCGAGCTGGCCCCGGTACTCTCCCGTCTCTGGCAGTGCTTGTACCGGGTTATCATGTACCACTTGGGGCACTGCTTCTGTCCGCTTCTGTCCCTCTGTGGACGCTCTCAGGCCACGCCTGGTTGCTGACCTTACAGTGTCCTACTCAATGTACATGTTGGAGTAAATGCTGGGGTTTCATGCGAAACAGCAGTTTGGGGCAGGTGAGCTATTGCAGACATGCCTCATGTCTCTGCGGACGAGCAGCTGGGTTTCCTTATCCTACCTGGGCAGCCACCACAACTGCAGCTGACCATGCATGCATCCCAGTGTTGGTCTAACATGCATGCATGGTGGTCTAACTGCTCTCCCTGGCCATTGGGTTCAATCTTTGCACCAACACTAAGAAAAGGGATCCTACTATTAGACCCTGTTACATAGGTGAGGGTACGAAGGCCTGAGGAGGCCATGATGCTCTTTCCCTAAATAATCCATGCAGCTGGAAAGTGACCAAGTCACAGTTCAGACCACAGGTCCTCCTGGCCGGGAACTCACCCTCTAATTCCTGAACCAAGCGCTGCTGTGGTGGCACGTGCAGAGGAGTTGGCCTTTGAATGAATGCAGATGCCCATGCAGGTGGAAACAACAAGGGAAGGGTTGGGGAGGAAGCAGGAGTGGGTCCTGGAGGGCACACAGAATTCACGTCTGCCAAGAGAAAGACCACGTACCCCAGGTGAGAGCAGGGACACACACAGTGCTGCTCTAACTCCCGCGCCTGCCAAGTCAGGTCAGTCTGTCTCCACGTGGCGGCTGAGCTCAAGGTGCATGGCAGTCTGTGGCTCCGTGCAGGAAGAAGTCCTCTGTCCCTTGCTCCTGTTTCTTTGCCACTTACAACCTGTCTTGCTGTCTCCGCAGCTTTGACCCCAAGAGAGCAGTGCAGCAGCTCCGGGCATGTGGGGTGTTGGAGACAATCCGGATCAGTGCAGCCGGCTACCCATCCAGGTAATGCACCCACCAGCTGTGTGCTTGATGGGTGGCCACGGCCAGGCTCCCCGGGGATCTCGTTTACACAACAACATTGACGCTCCAAAGTCCCCAAATGCTGAGGGCCCGAGCAGGGTGCCCACAGGGAGGAGGACGGCACGTTGGCCTGAGAGGTGATGGGAGTTCACGGGGTGGGGGGGGGGCATCATCTGGGACAGCTTTTCATGTTTCGGGTTGGCATTGGTCTGGGCGATGAGCCAGCTGGGACTGCAGAGGAGAGTTCTCCTTTGTTTCCACCTTGTTCCCTTTTTAAAAATATATTGTAAAATACACATATTTACAGTCGGAGTTGTTTTGAGGTATACAGGTCAGTGGTGGTAAGTGCACTTCTTATCAGGGCACCGTCTCCAGGGCTCTTTTATTCTGTACCCATTAACCACCAAATCCCCATGTCCTCCACCCTCCAATGGCGGGCAGCCACCATTCCACTTTGTCGCTGTTTCTGAGGACTCTGTGTCCTTTGTGTAAGTGGATCCTGCGGTGGTGGTGTGGCAACTGGCTTCTTCCACTTGGTCTGGGACCTTTAAGGCTCACCCATGGGGCACATGTCAGGATCTCCTTCCTTTTTGTGGCTGAACACTATTGTAGGTACAGATAGCTTTTTGTTCATCCATTTATCAATGGGCCCCTTTAACTTGAAACAGAATCCAATCCATGGTGGGAAATATAATCTTGAATTTAAAAACCACTGTCAAGATCTAGTTTGTACTGTGGATAAGCCCTTGAGCCACCTGGTATCTGTCAAAGCTATGGCAAGACTGGATCCTTTCTGGATACTTCCCTGAAGTAGGATGGAGACCTTAAGTCTCTTGAGGTCATACTGAGGAGACCAGCATCTCCTAGGCTAGATGTCCTTTGCCATGAATTGGGGCTGAGCTGAGCAGAGCCTCCTAGCAGCCCAGAGCTTGTGTTAGGTTCCTCAGGGACCCCTGTCCTTGGAAGGGCCGTATGTGTCAGGAGGTGAAGTGAACCAGGAATGGGGAGGAGGACATGCAGGCCAGGCCTCCCTTCCCCCTCCCTGCTGTCTCCGGCTGGCACTTGGCTGCTGCCGTGGAGGAATTGGTGTCATAGCAGCAGCCGTTGACCACGGAATAACTCAAATGTTGAGTTATTGATGATTCCCAAATGTTAGGCCCTGGAAGGAAGTTAGTGCTGGAATTAGGGGTTTGCATTTGCCCGGGAAAGCACAAGAACTGCCAGTGATCTGGACACCCAGGCAGCTTGGGGCATTGGTGGGGACAGTCTGCCCTGGCCAGCGTGGAAGACTGGAGTGCTCTCCCTGCAACCCTGTCTCTCCGTGCCTAGAGCCCCGGGACAGCCTCTGTCTGTCTTCCACCTCCTGTTCTGACCCTGAGATCTGAATACAAATTGCTGACAACTGCTTGATGAACAAGGTGAGCCACGCTTGCCCCCTCAGGGCAGGGCTCCGCTGCTGTACCCTGTCTGCCCTGCAGTGCCCGCCACTAGCCCCTTGACTGAGGGGCCACGGGCGCGGTGGCTCCACAGAACTGCAGTCCAGCCAATTGGATTAACTTTCAGTGGCTACTCCAAGCACAGCATTTGGATCAGTTGGGGTTCGTGCAACTCACACAACCCACAGGGGCCTTGTGGAGCCACCTGGCCACTGCTTTTGCACATGTGCTCCCCAGGCAGCTGGGCTCTGCTCCTGCCTCCCAAAGAAGTCTGTAGTCGATCTTCAGCCCTCTGTTTCCAGAATGGCTTTGCAAGCCATTGGTGGGCCAGGAAATCAATGTAAAGGGCCATGATGGGCGTCTTGTTGATTTAGTGGAGTGACAAGGGATAGAGAGTAGAAGGTGGCAGTTTGTGGTAGAGAGGATCTCACAGCGTGTCCTCCTGTGAGCTTCATATATAGACGTGGTACGTTGTGACATAAAACACACTGTGGCTGATGAGGCCATGGAGGAAAGTAACTGCTCAGGGTCACTGTGGCCATGGTTGAGAGGACTTAGGAGCCCCCTTCCCCCACCTGGCATCTTACTGCTCATGGCCATCAAATGGCACCATCCCAACGGGTATATCAGGGGCAAGGAGCAAGGCTAGGGTTTTATGTCTGCTCCCCAGGGGCTGGGCCCCAACTGGAGGCTTGGTGTAGATGGTGCTCTGCCTGTCCCAGCTTGGGAGTAGAAGCCTAGACTGCAGACTGTGCACGAGCCTGAGGAGCCCAGTGGTCGGAGTCAGGTCTGGCTTGCACCATCCATTCCCATCCTCCTTGGCTTGGTAACCTCAAGCAAGTCGACTAATCTCAGCCTGGGCTGCCCTATCACCAAGTAGTCCTGCCATAAGTGGTCATCATGACTGACATAATGCACCTCAAGGCCTCCACATAGAGCTAGTACATGTTTATCACTTGCTTAGGTGTGAGCAAGAAACCACATCCTTACGGATGCGATTGTCAAGGCAGAACGAGCCTATGCCAGGAATGTTTAGCTTTATTTTTGTGAAACCCCGATGTGTCTGGTCCCCTCAAAAGAGCATCTAGAGTTCCCTAAGGAATTGAAAAGGTCAGTCTTAGAATTACCTACAGTCTGTCAGAACCGGAGCCAAGACATCCCATGTTCAACCATGGAGGATCCTTGTGGGAAAACCTTTGAAACTGCGGGTCCTCATGGTCTCACCTGTGCTGTGCAGCCTGGAGGCCCCCAGGTAAGTGGAGGAGCCCAGGTGCACATCTCCATCTCTAATGTATACTTGGTGCTGCTGGGGGTTTTGTCAAGCGGGAGGCATGACCACTGGGACGGTGCCACTCCAGGGGAAAGGAAATAAGCATGCAAAGACAAGATGTTCTGAGGCTGTCTTAGGATATAAAGAGCCACCTGTTTCACCAGGACTTTGTGAAACATCGAGGTGTTTGGTGGTAGGATGACACGTGCTCTGCAGAGGGTGTGAACTTCTTAGAAAATGTCAGGGAAAGCCAGGAGTCTGGGTCTGACCGTGCTTTAGGTGGAGGACCCATGCGCCTCTGCCACCTGGGGTTCACCCCTGGACTCACTGGCAGCCCTGCGGGGAAGTCAGAGTGACCATGTGCCACCCACGGTCCCACCAGAGTTGCTGCTGCAGCAGAGGATCCTCTGTTCTGGAAGTGGACGGGGGTTTACTCCTGTTGGTCTTACATGAGCTGCTACGATGAGCATATTTTCTTGCCTTCATGTCTCCTCTCCTGTTAATCTGGCCACCTGCTTCAGGTCTCACCCCCTTCGAGCCTCTAGCTGTGTGCCGAGGGCTGGAAAGGGGATTCACGATCCACGTCGTGGCCTCGGCACATCCGGAGCTCAGAGCCGAGGAGAAGGGATGAGAACCTAAAACAGAGAGCAATGTGTAACTAGGCCAAGTTTGGGAGGAAATGTGGCTTCCTGGAGGAGGGGAGATTTGAGGTGGGCCTTGAAGGGGTGAAGGGGCTTCAGGTTGGTGGGGAGACAGCAGGAGGAGTCCACCAGGCCGGAAGCCACGGGTGTCCAGGTGCAGAAGAGGCAACCATTCGCTCCTACTGGTCAGTCTTCCAGTCTCAGCCTCCACAGCGAGGCTTCTCTCCTCACAAGACAGCCTCTCCCTTGGCAGCTCGGAGGCTGCATTGCCTCCAAGTCTTGAGATTCCTATGGAAAGCTGCTGCTCCTGCTGCCCACGCCACCCAGCTGAGAGCAGAACTAACCTCAGTGTTGACAAACCTGCCCCCCTGCCTCTCATCCAGTCACACATCCTTCCTTCTAGCAGATGATCACAGGGGTTTGCATAGTTGCAAGCATTGCGGAGAGTGTACGGAGGGAAGGAAAATCTGGTATATTCTGCTTCACAGAAAATGTGACCTCATGCTGTGATTTACACTTTGGGGCTCAGGTCTAGCATGGCCGTACCTGTGCCGTCTCAGCAGAGTTTGCTGAAGGCTCAGGGAGGATTCCCTCCCCAAACTGCTGTCTGAAGGATCATCTTTTGGGAAGAGGCGCCAGAGTTCTATAGCACACCTGATAGTGTCGCGGTAGAGCTGAGTCACCTGTGTTATTTCAGGGCTAATCTGCCCTCCCCAGGCCACGGCACCCAGGTTGGCACTTCTTTGAAAGGTGAGTAGTGGGGAGAGGCCTGGGTGGGCAAAGTACCACAGTAGTGGTCTTCTGGCTCCATGCATTGCCTGTCTGCCCCTGCCCATTGTGGTGGGCATTTGGGGTGACCTCACTGCTTGAAAATCTCCCTTACACTTCATCCAGGAGGTTGGCGTGTCTGCTGTGTCTGGGGATTAAGGAGGCAAGCTGCTGTAGCTCCTGCGTTCCTGTCGAAGTGCTAGTGCTCGAAGGAATGAAGGGTCACGCGTGTGACCCTGTAACGTAGAGCCGGGCAGTCATTGTTACCCTGACTTTGGGGCAAGATGAGCCCTCCTGAGCGGATTGAGGGTCATCTCAAAAAGAATTTGCCTCCATGGCACTAAGACTTGAGAGAGCAGAGTGATTCCACTTGCATCAGCTTGTCAGACAACTTTGCAGGGCTGCTGCCAGAGGAAACCTCAGTGGCTTCTTTGATGAGGGGATTACAACGCAGGCCATTTTCCTGCGTTTCTCCAATTGAAGTGACCAGAGGGTTCCTGCCACTTTCCAGGGAAGAAGATACCAAAGAGAAAGAGACATGTGGTCCAGGGTGAGGGACCTGTGAGGAAGTGTCCAGAGGGCACTTCCCTGGGAGCCCTTGCGGAGGGCAGTCCTTCACAGCTGAGACCTCAGCTCAGGTTCCTGGGTCCAGCCCACGGATGCCCCGGGCACGGGATGCTTGGCTGGTCCTGCCGTGAACACAGGCCCAACAAGCCCACAGCACCAGCCCTCTGCAGCTCCCTCGCCCTACCCTCCAGCCCCAGGATACTTGCCTATTTTTATCTCCCTAAGAATCATGGCTCCTCTGTGCATCTGAATTAGAATGAAGATGTATCATTCAGTCTGAAATGTACCGCAGTGGCTAAGAAATACTCATGTCACCGTGTACACAAAACACCGTGATGACTGCAGTGTGTGGCCACTGTCCCCTGGGCCTGGCGCCCCCTGGGTGTGTCTTGGTGTGCAGGTGTGTGCCCCTC
The DNA here is from genome assembly GCF_053574225.1 of Canis aureus. Classification (NCBI taxonomy): domain Eukaryota; kingdom Metazoa; phylum Chordata; class Mammalia; order Carnivora; family Canidae; genus Canis; species Canis aureus. Next base: position 2,036,178 of record NC_135616.1, on the reverse strand, counting down.
TGGGGGCGGGGGGTGGGGGTCAGCGCAGCTCTGGTCCCAGAGGGTTGGTGAGGCTGACTCCCTGAAGCACAGCATGCATGTTGTGGGAGAACGACTTGGATGTGCAGTGTGTATATTTAAAAACAAAACTGCTGAGTCTTCCATGCTTCTCCTATACACCTCAGAAAAACTCAGCAGTGGTCTCTGAAAGGACTTGCACCCCTAACCAGGCCCCCATCCCTTCTGCCCCCACAGGGACCAAACCCCAGACCATGGCAGGAGGTGGAGCCTTGAGAGGTTGCTCCTCACCTGCCCATTTCATCACAGATGCACAGTTACTTGCTGAGCACAGTGACTTAGAACATGACAATTCTTTGGTCCCCCCGCCCCCCACCCTCTTACGGCCCCTCATTCTGGCCCCTCCCCCTGCTCTCACTTCCCTGACCTGAGTCTGTCACAGGTTCCTCAGCAGGGCTGCACATCACAACTGCTTGGCCAATGGGCTCAGCCTTGAAACCACCCCTTGGGGGAAAGTGTCGGTCACAGGTCAGCGGCAGCCCCTTGGCTAGACTGGGGCTGTGCCAGGACTGCTTCCATTTCCACTCCTCACATTGTAGCTCAGCTCCAGCTTGGAGCCAGTGGGGAAGCACTAGGTTTCTTTCCCTCGGCAGCAAAGCTGAGCAACCTTCCACCTCGGTGCCCCCTGAGGCTGAGCCTGTGTTTCCCTGGACGTGGCTGGGGGCAGAGGAAGGCAAGGAGAGGCTGTTGGCGGCGGCCTGAAGGGTGAGCACCCTGCTGCCCGACACTAGGAGCCCCTCCCTGAGTATCAGGGCTGAAGTAAGGGCAAGGGCACGTCCTGTGCCTCATGTGTTGCCTTGCAGAAGTCCTCCACGAGGCTCGTCTGTTCATCACGGTGACTTATACAACTTGGGACGTGATTTAGGTGCAGTTAAAGTATCCTTCTAAGGTGTGCGGTTCTCAGGTGATTCTCATTATATTCCCAGACTCGTACAGCCCTCACTACTAGTCACAGAATGTTCTATCACCGCACAGAGAACCTGGTTCCCATTAGTGATCACCACCTCTTTCCCCTCCTCCCCCTCCTCCCCCTCCTCCCAGCCTTACGACCACTAACTCACTTTCTCTTTCTATGAATATGTCTACTCTGGGCCTCATACCACAGGAAGCGTATAATGAGTGGCCTTTTGTGTCATCTGGGTTCTAACGTGAACCAGAATGTTGTTCTTTCATATTGCCTAAGACCATCGTGTTTGTAAGGATACACTGCATTTTATCCACCATCAGTCAACAGACATTTGGGTTATTTCCACCTTTTGGTAGGTACGAGTAATACTGCCTTGATTTTCCATGTACATATTTTTGTGTAAACATGTGTTTTTCTCTTGCTTATATACCCAGGAGTGGGATTACTGGCTTGTACGGTAACTCTGTTTACTCCTTGGAGGGCCTGCCAGACTGTTTCCCACAGTGGTCACACCATTTTATGTTTCCACCAGCAGTGGATGTGGCTTCCTACTTCTGTTCGTTCTTACCAACAGTTGTTACCGTCTGTTACCACAGCCATCCTGGGGGGTGTCCAGTGGGATTCCCTTGTGATTTTGGTAGTACTTCTCTGATGATTAATGATATTAGCATCTTTTCATGTGCTTATTGGCTATTTGTATATCCTCTTTGGGGAAATATATTCAGATCTTTTGCCCATTTTTTAATTGGGTTTTGTCTCTTTGGTGCTCTGGTAGTTCCTTATATTTTCTAGATACTAGATGCTTGTCAGATAAGACCTGTAAACACGCTCGCTATTTTCATCCTCATGATAACCTGACATGCCGTCTTCAGGGATTCTTCTTCATGGCCTGATTCGTAGAGACTGTGACTTATGCCCTGGTCTCATTGGAGGGACTCTTAGCATTTGTCTTATCCAGCCAAAGCCCCTTGAGGGCCTCTATCCAGGAGAAGGGAGGGCACAGTGCTACCACTTCGACAGAACTGCCCCGTCTGTTCACATTCATCCACTGAGGACCACTCAGGGAGGTGTGTTCTCTAGAATGTTCCCACATGTAGATGGTTTAGTCCATTACCAAGCTCTAGATGGGAACTTGGTCAACCAAACATCACCCTATGTGTTTGCCACATGCCGTCTTGAGCCTGAGGAGCTTGTTACAAAGGAGCATCTTTCCAGCCTTGCATCTGATCTCCCTGTTCTTACCAGGAGGAATCATAGGTCCTGGGCTTTCTCTACCCAAGTCTGCCCATCTGGTAGAGAACTGTGACTTTTCTACCAGATGGGCAAGCCTCCCTAGCAGGTCAGGGGCATGTGAGGTCTGAGATATTGAGCCAAGCCCCTGGCCTGTGAGTCCAAATCCAGGGAGAGCAGCAGGGCTGGGTGTGCATTCTGTCCTTGAGGCCCCCAGAACTCCATAGAGCCCAGGGCTGAAGCCACAGTGGGGGCCTAGTAGTAGACCATGAATGGGCACTCTTCTCCCACCATCAAGGTGAGATGGAAGAGCTGCCAGGCCTAGGATTGGCTTAAGACAGATCCAGGCCAGTGAACCACACTCATCCTGCAAGAGGGCGTGGACCTGTCCAGGGCTGCCTGAGGAGGGTGGAAAGGGCAGGAAGGGAAGCAGCAGACTCACACTGTGGAGGCAGATGGTAGGCATGCTTGGTGGTTCTCAGGAAGGTGGCTTTGGGCTAGAACTGTCTTCTATAGTGAACACTTTGGAAATATTCATGGACATTTTTGCCTATCTCCAGGAATGAAGTGGTAGGGAACAGTCTGAAGATATTCTGTGTGCATCTGAGCACAAAGGGTTGTCCTGCTCCAAGGCCAGCAGTGCCATTTTTGAGAAGCACCCATAGAATGAGAAGATTTAACATTGCGATTCCAACCATTTTATTGGTCAGGAAAATACCCATTCTTTTAAAATGTGATTGTGTGTAGTGATAGCATGATAGGTGCTGAGAAGTTGAAAAGTGTATCCTAGCCCAGCCAGCAGAGGCTGGAGTCCAGTGAAGAAGCTAACACCTGTACAAAAACTGTCTTTTATGGGAGGTTACAAGGCTCTGTATCCCACATGGAGACAGGAACAGTTAAAGATGCTGTGAGAGGAAGGGATTCTGTGGTGGTGGGGTGCTTTTGGGGGGAATCCTGGACACCTGTGGTCCTGTGGAGGGGTCTTCCCCAATTTTCATGTGACCTCAAAAAACCTCCAGGTGTCGCCACCAAATCAAGAAGTTCTGTGAAGAAATTCTATTTTTTTGAAAAATCATCGCCTATTCTGTTTAGCTTCACTTGGGAGATGGTTCTTGTACAAGTGAGGGAGCCTTTCCTGCAAGGACTTTATCTCTAAAAGCACAGAGGCTGGCAGAAAAGAGGATCCACATTTGATTCTGGGTCCTTGACTGAAGGACACTCATACTGCGCATGTCACATGGTGGCCACATGCTCCCTTGGTAGCCCCGGAGGGAGGACCTGCCCTGGGCCCCTCGGTGGGTGGCTTGTTGTCTTGGGCCTCCCCCTGGAGCAGGTGCTCAACGAAGCTTTCGTGAGGAAAAGGGCATGAGGATCAGGCCGGAGGGAAGAATAACTTAGATTTGTGGAAAGCTTTGGGTGAACACTCCACATCCATGACCTCCTGGGCCAAAGTGTCGGAGGTACTTCACGAGGTGGGTGACGCATGCTCCATTCTGGAGACTTCCATGTGGGCAAGTGTAGGACGTGCCTGAGGTCTCCCCGCTGGTCCGCATCAGCATGGGCCTCTGTACTCCGACGTACTGTCCTGGCCTGGGCATGTGTGCAGTCGCATCTCCCTACTGTCTCGTTTCCTTGGACCTGTCACTTCTCTCTGTGATGGAACTGTCAGCAGTAAGAGTTCTTCCAATTAGAGCCATTTAGGGTTTTTAGCCCAGCGAAATGGTGCTCTGATTATATCCCCCAGAGAAATTGCAAACTCACGGGGAGAAATAAGACAAGAACACAAGTAACTGTTGTGGGGGGAGGGAGGTGCCACCAGGAAGTGACACGGGACATGCTGAGCAGCCTTCAGGGGGAGCCCACACCTCCCAATGGGCAGGCACAAGCAATGGGATGGCTCGGGCCCCACAAAGCCTTTTGTATGTGCACGTAGTGCCATCTGCATCTTCCCCCACGTGGAGGTACTGGTAGAGAGAACGGCCTGTGTTTAAATCTTGGGGATCGGGACAGACAGAGCCTGGGAGAAATCCAGGAGCCCGTGTGTGTGTTAGAAACACAACACACATCCAGTCTGTGGCTTTTCGTCACTCTGCCCCAAGGCTCCAGAATCAGGACTGCTCAGACCTCAGGACTTCTGACGTCTGTCATACAGACTGCTATCCTTGAGACAGCCTCCCGCGGGGCAGACCCCCTGCAGCACTGGAAATGGCCTGCCTCTGGTGGGTTTGGTTCATAGACCCCCTTGCCACTTGAGGGGAACCTGACAAGTGAAGCAGGCCTCAGGGGCCCCCACCTTCATCCATCCCCCTGAAGGAACCTGCACGTGCTGCCGGGAACCCGTGAACAGGGCCACCTACCACCTGGCCAGCTGGAGCTGAGCACTGGCTGCCATTACATCTGTGACAGTTCGAAAGTGAGCAGCATGCACATAGTGTGCCTGGGCAGGTGGTAGGTGCGTCGGTCACGTCATGGTCTCGGGGTCCAGGAATCGAGCTCCCTCAGCCTCCACCCCTCCCCTGATCATATTCTCATGCACTCTGCGGTCTCAATTAAAAAAAAAACAAAAAAACAAAAAACATGGAAACAAAGCCTGCTAGCTGTCACAGGGGTCCGGAAGGGAGGAAAGAATAGGGAGGGACTAATCCTGGGCACAGGAGCTTGGGATTATGAATATGTTCTGGAATGCAGCACTGGGCACGGTTGCATGACGTTGCAAACGTACTGAGATCTGCCGTCAATACTAAGAGTACCTGTATTGGAGTCTGTGTTTGAGTCTTCTCAGGAAAGCGGTCTTTAAAAAAGGTATAACCTGTAACCAGCCATCTCACACAGTGAGGACATAAAGTTCCTTTTGTCACTTGTTCTCATACTTGCCCCTCTGACACCCAGAGTTGGGTTACAAATCGTTCCTGCAGCCAGGTAGGTGGTGACAGAGGCGCCAAGAGGCCCAGAGCTGTGTCCCTTGCGTCCCATGGGGGTGTGGAGAACAGCCTGGGAAGGAAGTGGGATGGGGGGCTGTGCTGGGGGCTGGCTCGGCGTAAGAGGGGTACTCTAGGAGAGCCAGCCCCCCAGGAGTACGTGCCACCCCACAGGGCTCCGCCTTTGGGAACAACTTCTGAAGGGCCTGTGTAAAGGTGCACGTGCTCCAGGAGAGACGCGGACGACTAAGTTTACTACCCCATTAGCACTGTGGGAGGGGGTGCTCGAGCACCTGGGCCGGGGGGAATGGGAGGCGGTGGGTGCTCAGCCTCCGGGTAGCACCTAACGGATGTGCAGGCAGGGTGAGACCCCCGGGTGTGCCTGGGGCCAGGGCCTGTGCAGTGCCCCCAGCACCGCTGGGTGGTGAGCGGGGCTGACCACGCACCGCTGCCGGCGACACAGGACCCGGGGACGGATGGCCAGGCTCGCCTTCAGAGGGATGTGGTTGGGAAAAAGGCCGCTTAAGAGCAGACCCATGCTGACACAGAACGTGTGACAACACAGGTCCAGAGTTGGGAGTGTCCGCGTGAGCATCCGTGTGAATGGGTGTAGCTTCGGAGAGGAGAGGAGCGGAGCCCACCTAACAAATAGCCCCACTCAGCGAAAACCTTAGGACATTTAAGTGGAGCTCTGGGCAGAGGCCAGGACACGGACTTGGCCCTCAACACAATCCCCTTCCAAAACCTCCCAGAGCGCACTTACCAAAAAGGCACTGGGATTATTATGCTCTTCCCCCCCCCCCCCTTTTTTTAAATGCAAGTTGCTGAACATTTCTGTCGCAGTGAGCTTGCATTCCTCTAAGGAATGTGGACTATCCTGAGTGAAACCTACTGTGGTAGACTCAAGTGTGTGAGTGGTGGGACACGACTTTGTGCCTCAGTCGTCCCGGAGGGCTCTGCCAAACTCTCCTGTTCCCCTGCCCCCCACAATGACATAATTCAGTCACATGCTAAAGTTCTCCGAGGGGTTGGAGGAAGACCAGCCCCTGGGATGTTTTTTCCTGCTCTGAGCACAGCTTGCAGCCGTGACCCAGTGGGGCACTGTCTGCGATGCCCATGGGCCTCAGGCAGCTGGAGGGCAGGACAGGTCTCATGATGCACCTGCTCTCCCTCCAGGTGGACTTACCACGACTTCTTCAACCGGTATCGGGTGCTGGTCAAGAAGAGAGAGCTTACCAGCACGGATAAAAAGGCCATCTGCAGGTCTGTCCTAGAAAGCCTCATCAAGGTGAGCTGGGCATGCCCTGGAGGCTGCGTTACCTGGGTGTGTGCTATGTCCTTGGCTTGGAAGGCACTTGTCAGCCTCTGCTTGTCAGCCTGGGCTCCCCCATCCTCCTAGGATGCTTTCTGGCCCATGAGCCCGTCCTGACTTCCCAGACATCAAGTCAGCTACCCCGGCCTGAATCGGCCAACTGTGCTCCCTGTCGCTTCCGTTACCACATTTGTCCCCGTGTCTTGTGATTGAGGGGTTGTCACTTCACCAAACAATTGTGAGCCCTGGGATCACAGGGATCCTGGTGTCATTCTGCTGTTGGCACTGTTACTGGCTCTCACAGGAGCTCCTGGCTCGTGCTGGTGGCTGCACAAGCGACAGGCTGGGGTGGGGGAGGGGGCTCCTGGTTATGAAGCACCTGGGAGTCACCTTCCTGTTTCTTCTACCTCTACCTGGTCTGATCCTCCTAGTGCTTCATGAGGAACATGTGAGCATCATTCCTCAGTTTACAGATGAGAGAACTGAGGTGTAGAAAGCTGATAAGAATTGCCCAAGGTGGCCCGCGGACCAGTGGCCCGCCCCAACAACTCCCTCCCCCATCCCCAAGCATTCTGGATCACAGCGCCCCCTTGAGCCCATCTCGTTGATTAGTGTCACCGGGTGTGATTATCCCTTCTGGGCAAGGGCTGGGAATCAGTGCCTCAAGACTTCTCTAGAGACCTTGTATTTCCTGTTTCTCCACCCACCCCCCTTTTTGGGGCCACATGTGCTGGTCACCAGTGATACTAGGGAGAAGCCAAATGTCGGCCTAGAGGGGCACCTGCCAGCACCAAGCAAGTGCTAGTGCCCTTTAGAATATGGTGATTGGGAAAGAAGTGGGTGACTCGTGGGCCAGGCAACAGGTGCTTAACAGCCTCATTCATGAGAGGGCTGGGGGCCACTCCATGAGGGAACATGTCCTGCAGGATCGTGGGAATGCCCTTTATCCTCCCCCTGAGTTTCATTCCACCAGTACGTATGGCATCCTCTATGTGCTCCAACCTGGAGCGGTCCCCGTGAGGCTTGGAGAAGCGCATGACACCCGCTGCCTGCCTCCAGGGTGGCTGACCTCTGATGAGATGGTGACCTCGCCGGAGGGAGTCAGGTCATGGGCACCTGCACCTTGATCATGACAGGAGAGCAGAGCATTAGCAAGTGTCTCCCGGGAGCCCCAGCTGCACTGGGACCTCTGGACCTGAGTGGGGTGATGAGATGCTGTTACCCAAGGGGCCTGGTGCTGGCCCAGAGGGTCCTGGGTCATGATGTCCCCAGTGAGACTGTGAGCATGCCGCTTCACCATTCCAGACATTGGTTTTACCATCCATGAGGAAGAAGAAAAAATGGCTCGGGGTAGATTGCTGAGGTTCCTTCCTGTGTCTGTAGTCTGTGATCCTTGGAGGGTGTTCTCCAGGAGATGACGCTGATGGGTCGGCATGGGACTAGTCTGCTAGTTCTGGGAGGAGAACTGGACCTGTGGTGGGAGATGTGCTCAAGGACACTGATAGGCTAGGTGACTTGGCTGCAGTAGCTGGAAGCCCCAGATGGATCCTCGCTTGTGAAAACAGGGGTCTTGGAATAGGAAATGAGCATGTGTGCTCTGTTCCCAGGCCACCGGGACACCCCCAGACCCTGGCTGTGCGGAGGCCAGAGCAGCCAGGCTTCACTGCTGATGACAAGGGCCGAGCCACTTTTGCCTTGTGGCCCCCATGCCCTGAGCAGGAGCCTCTCCTGTGGGCAGTGACTGAGGGCAGGGCCGAGGCTGCCGGGAAGCTCCCCACCCGATCCAGGCCTGCTAGTTCCAGTGTACGCTGGGGGCCTGTTGGCTCCACGGCCTGGACAGGCCAGGATGGGGGCCAGGCCCACAGCTCACCCCGCTGCACCTGCGGCCTGGCGGTGTCCTGTGTGACGCATCCATAGTGCAGCCTTACCTCAGAGCCACTTGTCAATCTGAAACATGTCCTTGTGCATTGTCCTGAGGCCTTGGCTCGTGGCTTCTGCCTGTGTCCTTTGTGTCGGTGAATAAAATCAGAAGTTAATTTACAAGGAGGAGGACTCGGTTACGGGGCATGAGCGGTCAGGTGTTCTGTCCCGGGCTTGTGCGTGGCACTTTGCCAGGTCACCGTTCCTAATCTGGGGCAAGCACAGGGAAAGGCAATTAATTTTAACCCAAGTAGTTGTAATTAAGGCAGAAATCAGGTATCAAAAATATCGAAACCAAATAAAAGTTATTTGGAGCATTACAATCTGGAGTCACGCAGGCACCAGCGTGGTGATTTGAGGGTAAATCTTTTTGAGAGGACCCGAGGAGGTCATTTCTATGCTCAGAGCGTGACCAGGGGCCTCCTGTCCCGTTGTGTGCTGCAGGACCCCTGCTGAGTCCCCCTGCCGACCCCGCCCCTGCCCTGAACCAGGCTCTCCTGCTCTGCAAACATATGTAGCTCTCGGCTGGCACAGGACACCTGCCCCTTCCCTGCTCTTCTGGAACTTTCTTCCTCTGTGTTTTCCTAGGACTGCCTGCCTTCAGTTTATTCAGATTTCTGTTCACATGTCATGTCCACAGAAATGCCTTCCTGGATGATTATCCTGTTTAAACATCCCATCCCACCCTTACATCCCCAGTTTTACTGTCTTCGTGATCTTCACCGCTACCTGAAAACTGCCTTTTGTGCTCTCACCGTGATGTCAGCTGCTTGAGGGCAGGTGTCCCGTTCACAGCTGTGCCCCGGACATCTTAGCCGTGAATCTAGTGGAGGGAACTTGGTGTGCTCGGTGGGTGCTAGAGGGACTGAGCATCCAAGGGGCTCTAGCAAGGGAACCATGCACAGGAGGACAGGGGCAGCACAGGTGACCTCACTGGTGCTCCCCTCCCTGCCTGCTAAAGGATCCTGACAAGTTCCAGTTTGGCCGCACCAAGATTTTCTTCCGGGCCGGCCAGGTGGCCTACCTAGAGAAGCTTCGGGCTGACAGGTTCCGGGCCGCTACCATCATGATCCAGAAGACAGTCCGGGGCTGGCTTCAGAGGGTGAAGTACCGCCGGCTGAAGATAGCGGCCTTAACGCTGCAGAGGTACTGCCGAGGACACCTGGCCCGCAGGTGAGCCACGCTGGGGCCCATCTGGGTGGCAGGTTGGGGTGTGGGGTGGGGATGTGCAGACTGGGCACCTGTCACCTGTGCCCTTCTCACCTGGGGGACTGAGTCTAGTTCCAAACCTCTTCGTCCCTGTAGTCTGTCCCCATCCCACCAGCACTAACCTGGGATGGGCTGGGTTTGCCCCTAAAGCACCGTGTTTCCTTTGCCCAAATCCCAGGGTAGCCTTTCAGATAGACAGACAAACCCCGCCTTTCACAGCTTCTACTGAGCATTGTGGTTTAAGCCCCGACCCCCCCACAGTCCCTCAGGAACTTGGTAATTAGAGCCGGGAAGGTCCCAGGGATCCCCAGGTCCCCATTGTGCGTCCTTGCACAGAGCTAGGGACTGACCTGTGTAAACATGGTGGGTGGGGGCCGGGTGCCCACCCGGCTCCATGTGGCAGACCTTTCCCCTCCTCCCCGATCTCCTGGGCCCATGAGGCACCAGAGCAGAGTGAGCCTCTCCCCTGGGAGGGCACGTGGCGCATGGTGCCCGTCAGACTACCCACAGCGCACAACCTGCTCTCCCCGTAAGGGGGTTACCTTGGAGGAGTGGCCATCGAGTCATATCTGCTGCAATATTGAAGGAAAAAGAAAGCCTGTGAGTGACATGTCAGAGCAGGCATCCTCTGTACTGTAAACGCGAAGCTGGCCCCTGCCTGCCCTCCCATCCCTGCTCTGAGCTGCTTGTCCGAATGGAACCAGAGGTGACCTCGGAGCCACCCAGGTGCTCCCCCTGGAACAGAAGCTATAGAGGTGAAAAGCTGTCAGCAGCATCCGCACTAGGTGGCTGTGGACAGTCAAGCCACCCAGCAGGTCCCGGCAGAGCAGCCTGCACCTGCAAGCTCACCCTAGCTGGCAGCCGGCGACAATCTGAAACCAAGTTGGTCCATGTTCTCCCTGAGGGAGTTTGTGTCTCCGGTGGCTGCATGGGGAGAAAGTGCTCGACTGCACAGGTTCACTCCAGCAGGTGGGGCCGCAGGCCCCTCCCCACTTCCCCCACAGGCTCTCCTGGATGGTTTCCCAGGGCCTTTTCGCTTTGAGCCTGGTGCCACCCAAAGCCCTGAAGTGGGTGAGAAGTGTCAGGCTGAGCCATCCCACCTGGGGGCACGGAGGGGAACATTGGCACGAAGCAGGCAGGTTGGGTGTCCATGTGTCACAGCAGAAAGGGCAGGGAGACGAGGAAGCAGGGGGAGGCGGGTGCGGGCCTGGCAAGGGTTTATGCCATCAGCACACATACAAGCACCTGTTGGCTCGACCCTCTTGAGGTGTCGCAGGCAAGCATGTTGGAGACCTGGCTCCCGGGTTTGCACATCCGGAGACAGGGCACAGGGCAGGAGCGTAAACTCGTGGTGTCCCCAGGGACTGCCCAGATTGGAGTTGGGGCTCCCAGTGGGGACTGAGCCCAGGGGCATTGTGGAGCTGCTCAGACCCAGACTGAGTTTAGGTTTGTGGGAAGACAGACCACATGGAGGGAGCTTTTGGAGCCGTTCAGGGCTGGCACGTGGGTCCTCATGGCATGGCTGTGTGGAGGGCTGATGCCAGCTGGGCCCTGAGAGTCCCAGCAGGGCTGCAGGGAGAGGCCAGCCTCGCAGGGGCCTCGAGGCCACATCAGCAGGGCCCCTCCCTTTCCAGGCTGGCTGAGCACCTGCGGAGGACACGGGCCGCCATCGTGCTCCAGAAGCAGTGCCGTATGTGGAGGGCCCGCCAGGCCTACCAGAGGGTTTGTGGGGCCGCCGTTGTCATCCAGGCCTTCGCAAGGGGCATGTTCGTGCGGAGGATCTACCAGCAGGTGTGTGGCCTCCCCAGGGGCCTCCCATGTGGATAGAGGACTAAAGCAGCGGCGGGTAGACGGTCCCCACCGTGAACGTCACGGGGTGCCCCTGACTCTCTTCTATGGGGTTCCACATCGTTGCTCCCACTGAATCTTTTCACGGTCCCATGAGCTGTAGTGCGTTAGTATCTCCAGAGACACGGAACCCACAGGAGAAGTGCGGGTGTGAATGCACATACACAGAGACCCTCAGGAAGTGGCCCACCCATGACAGAGGCTGGGAAGTCCCACTGTCTGCTGTCCACAGGCTGAAGGCCCGAGAACCAGGGGAGTGGGCAGTGTGCATGCTGGACCTGGGGCAGGACCGGGGGAGAGATGAGGTAGGGAAGGGGTGCATAACCTTCCTCAGGCGCTCGGGGGTTATGTCCTCCTGCCCTGGGGATGGCAGCCCAGGGATTCAGCGCTCATCTCCTCTACAGACACCTGCAGGCAGGGTGACTGTGACCTTCGCGGGCAGGATGGGCATGTTTCGCTGTGCCCCTGGGGTGGCTGAGGGGCCAGGGAAGCTGTCACCCGCACGGGCGCTTGTCCAGTTGGGGCAGCACCTGCTGACCTGTCCAGGGCTCAGTGAGGCATGAGAGCAAGGGAGATGTTGGCATCGGGGTCTCACCTCACCCACTCGAAGGGTGAACAGCTGACGTCAGAAGGGGGGCACCTGGCCTCCCTGCCGGGCCACTATTCCCAGGACACTGAAGTATGCATGGAGCCCTGGTCAGGGCACCCCCGTTCCACCACAGCACCCCTGAACCACCAAAGCTCAAAGCTATGGTGCGGGACAGGTTGGAAGGAAACGTCCAGAACACTTTTTTTCCTAAAAAGAACATTTTTCTGTGATCAGAGAAGGTAAGATTTTCTTTAAAAAAAAAAAAAAAAAAAAAACAATGCTGAAGGGAGCATGAAAAACAAAACCTAGTCCCACACGAGATGGGGGGAGTACTCAGGTATAATGGGGGGACGCCCGGGTCACTGGGGCCAAGTGTGTGAACCTGCCTGGGAGGTGGGTGACCTCTGCGCACCGTCCTCAGGAGGGGCAGGTGACTCGTGGGGGGCACACACTGCGAACCCAGGCTGCACCTCAGAGCTACAGCACTGGGCTCGTTGCTCGTTCACTCATTTACACACACACACACACCAGACACGAGGGTGGTGTTAGAGTATTTCTTATTCTGCATGATTTTTAACTTGATAGAGAAGAGAGAGTAAATTCCCAGCCAAGTGTGCAGCTCTAAGTCTGTGGCTCATTACAGACTCTTGACTAGAGAATCCCGCCGCCCACCCAGGCTCAGCGTTCTCGGGGGCTCAGAGCCTATAGAATTGGAAGGTGGCAGCAGGTTCATCTCCAGGCCCCTCCACCTGGCTGTTTCACCCTGTGGCTCCCTAACCGAGGGACAAGTAGAGCAAACTAAAAATGGGAGTTCAGTGGCTGATTCTCTGCAGGTTCACAGGCTGCTGTGGAGCCTCTTAGAACACATAGCCTGGAAGCCCCATGCCCTGGGGAGGCACGGTCTCTGCGTGCCTTCACTGTCCACCCTCCAGGCAGCACGCGAGCCTCCCCTCGTCCCGTTCCACTGTGTGAACCCAGCCAGCATGTGCTTGTCTCCTGCCAGATCCTCTTGGAGCACAAGGCCACCATCCTGCAGAAGCACCTGCGGGGCTGGATGGCACGCAGGCGCTTCCAGCGGCTCCGGGGTGCAGCCATCATCATCCAGTGTGCCTTCCGGATGCTCAAGGCCAAGCAGGAGCTGAAGGCCCTCAAGATTGAGGCCCGCTCAGCGGAGCACCTGAAGCGCCTCAATGTGGGCATGGAGAACAAGGTGGTCCAGCTGCAGCGGAAGATCGATGACCAGGTCAGCATCGGGAGCTCCCAGCAGGGGCCCAGGGGTGGGTGCGCTTGAGGGAAGTCCTCTGGGAACAGTGTGTGCCAGAGGCCGAGGAGGTGCAGGCATCCTGAGGGTGCCACCCCACGCAGCAGACAAGGTACCATGGCTGCCACCCCCAGGGTTGCTCGCTTCCTGCTCCCCAGGGCCTGTGAATAGTCACCTCTTGTGGCAAAGGGAACTTTGCAGATGTGGTGAAGGGTCTTGTGATGGGGAGACGAGCCTGGGTTACCTGGGTGGGCCTGGTGTGCTCACCAGGGTCCTTGTGAGAGGGCGGCAAGAGGGGCCGACTCGGAAGAGTGCCCAGTGATGGGTCGATGTGAGGCAGGCTGGGAGCTGGGGACTTATATGGCCTCCGGGGGCTAGGAAGGCAAGACCGTGGGGCCCCACGGAGCAGGAGCACAGCTCCCTCTATCCCTTGACACATCTGGTCTCCGGGACTGTAAGGTAGCAGGTTGTGTGGTTGGGTAGGTTGGTGGTGCTGACTTGACGGCAGTTGGTGACAGCGCTCAGAGGAAGCAGCTCCACTAGCTCGGCATCGTGGCCGCCTGGAGACGTGACTGTAGTGTAGCTGTGCAAGGCTTCTGCTGCTCCATCTGTTGGCGTGTTTCGTCCTTACAGAGGCCCCGTAAGGGGAACATGTCCTTCTCTTTACAGGTGAGGGTCACACAGGCAACCCTGGCAAGGCCACGATGTGAACCCCACCTGTCGGCTCTAGAGTGTTCTCCATTCTGCTGTCCTGCCTCTGCTGTGTGCTGGGAAGGGTGCTTGCTTCGGAATCAGAAAGACTCTAATTCAAATATATATTTTTTAAGATTTTGTTTATTTATTCATGAGAGAGTCAGAGACACAGGCAGAAGAAGAAGCAGGGTCCCTGCGGGGAGCCCAATACAGGACTCGATCCCAGGACCCCGGGATCACACCCTGAGCCGAAGGCAGACGCTCAACCATTGAGCACCCCAGGCATCCCTCCAATTCAAATTCAGCTCTGCTGCTTGAAAGTTGAGTGACCTGATCCCTCTGAGCCTCAGTTTTCTTACCCATGAAATAGGGCCACTGGGTCTGTAAGGAGTGTAAGTGGTTGAACACGCAGTGAGGACTCTGGCATGCACTGAGGAGCCCGGGAGGCAGTCAGCACTATTAGGGTTAGGCTCTTTCCTTTTCCCACCTGGCCACCTTCTCAGCCACTCACACAAGTGACAGGTCCTTGGTCAGGTCCCTAGGAGTGTGAGGTGTTCAGGGCGCTGCAGGAACTCGACACAAGCACAAGATGCTCCGCATCCTCCACCAGGCAGCCTCATTTGTTTGGGCCTTAGCAGAGAGCAAGATGGGAGCCACAGGCGCAGGAGGCATGGGGTACCTGTCCCCGGTCAGCCTGCAGTGACAGCGCCTGGTCAGGGAGGGAGGTATGTCTTCCTTGAGAGGCTGGAGTGGTAAAGGATTGGCCATTGAAAAAACCCAACTACCATGGAGTATTACCATCAACATCATCGTTATTGTGGCCACGAATGACTGACCACAGAAGGTGTTTGCATCGTCGAAATTTTCCAGTTGACCTTCTGAGTAAAGTCTAATGGATTAGACGAGCAGGCTTTGTCGGTGACACTGCACCCTGCCTCCTAGGAGCCCCAGTCACTGCCAGCCACCACGGCCCTTGGTTTCCAGCAATCACACCCTTCATCGGCTTTGCTGATTCCTGAAGTTAACTCGAGAGGTTAAAAATAAATCTGATTTTACGGCCCATGTGCTGGAACATCAAAGAGAAGCAGATTTTAAAAGCCTATTTTTAAAAAGGTTTTTGCCTTAAGCTTCCTGCTTGGCAAACATCTGTGGGTGATGGCAGGTGTTGCCCACCCTGGGCCTGGTGCCCTGTGTGCAGAGGCTGGACTAGATGGCGCCTCCCTGGGCCCCTCCCTGCACTGCCTGACTGTGTGCCAGGCACTGCTTCTGTATATTCAATTTAATCCTCACCATGACCCTAGGAGATAATACTATTCCCATTTTAAACTGAAGAACAGGGATCCCTGGGTGGCTCAGCGGTTTAACACCTGCCTTTGGCCCAGGGCACGATCCTGGAGTCCCGGGATCGAATCCCACGTCGGGCTCCTGGTGCATGGAGCCTGCTTCTCCCTCTGCCTGTGTCTCTGCCTCTCTCTCTCTCTCTCTATGTCTATCATGAATGAATGAATTTAAAAAATAATAATAATTAATTAATTAATTAATAAACTGAGGAACAGGATGCCTGGGTGCTTCCATTGGTGAAGCATCTGCCTTTGGCTCAGGTCGTGATCCCAGGGTTGAGCCCCATGTCAGGCACCTGCTCCACGGGGAGCCTCCCTCTCCTTCTGCCCCTTCCCTGCTCACTCTCTTTCTCTCTTTCAAATGATAAATAAAATCTTTTATAAATAGGCACAGAGGTTAAGTAACCTGCCCAAGGTCACCCACTCATAAGTAGTGTGCCTGGGATGGACCGTCGGCAGTGATTGCAGGGAGAACCCTGCCATCTCCCCCCAGAGTACAGGGTTCCTGCACGTTCAGAGACTGTCTGGATGTGAGGGTTCCTCCATCCAGGGAAGGACCCCACTCTTGTTTGACTTCCTTTGCATTATAGGTGGCATTGTCCTTGGACAAGTTGGCCTATTATAGTGGGGGGGGGGACAGGTCACAGAACGTGCATGGCCCCTCCTGAGAGGAGGCGGCAGCAGCAGAGCCCTGGGTATTTGCCAGAGCAGTGTGGGGTAGTGGGCAGAGCCCCGGCTGGATGGAGTCCCGAGTTCTGTCTCAGGTGTACTTGCAATCAGGCTGACAGCCTGGGCTGATGGCTGGACCTCCAAGTGGGCCTTGAGCTGCTTCGAGGAGATTGGCCTAAGATGTCTAAGGTAACTTCCAGCTCAAAACTTCACCGATACGATGATTTGGCTCAAGTAGCGGTTCCAGCTCCAGGCTCTGCTACAGGATTACATGGTTATCCCCATGGCGAGAAGTCCTCAGAGGAGGAAACTGAGGGATAAAAACAGGGTGAGTTTAGCACCAAAATCCCTGCCTAAGGTTTCGTGCACCAGCTAAAGTGACAAGATGCAAAATTGGCACCCAGTTCCTGAGGCAACTGGAAGACGGAGATGGGGTCTCAGACAGCGGTTTAGGGGGTTGGAGCTGCCACTGGTGCCAACTCTCCCGCGGGTTTTCCAGCTTGGGGTTACCCTAAGCCACATCCTTCCTAGTGTTTTCCAGCAGTGAACACAATGACCATTCCGGGGCCATTGCTTGGTGTCTGTGATGTTGCCCCTGGGCTGTGACCTCTCTCAGCCCAAATGAAGTAGCCTGTGAACTCGGCTCCCTCCCATCCTGCCTTTATCCAAGCTCAACACATAGAGGGCTGGTTAAACCTATGATTTCTTTTATAATGAAGGTCCAGTTTCATAGACCTTTATGAGGACAACACTGTGTTTGAATGTTTGATCTGAAAAAATAGGAGAGAACCACACAGACCCAGCCTGGTTCCATACGCGGAGTATAACACTCAGTAGATATGTTCAATTAGTTGAGACTTTGATTCCTGAGAGCATCCAAGTCCATTTGAGAAATAGTATCATTCAGTTTTAGGGCTTCCAGTGCCTCAGTTTTCTTAACTGAAATGGGGTTTGTTTAAGATTTTATATGAGAGAGCGAGCACATGAGGAGGGTGAGGAGTAGAGGGAGGAGCAGACTTCCTGGCCAAGCAGGGAGCCCAGGGTGGGCGGTCGATCCTGGGACTCTGGAATCATGACTTGAGCCAACAGCAGACACTTACCAACAGAGCCCCCCAGGTGCCCCTGAAATGGGGATGTTAATCAGCCGTACTACATAGGATTTTGAGGAGTGAATGAGCTAATATATAATATACATCTCCTGGGTAGTACAGTGCCTGCCCATAGTGAGCCCCAGCGCGTGCTAGGAGCACATGGGGAGCATGTTATTTTTCATGATGTGCACAGTCTTGCAAGGATTTGGTCACCCTGTCTCCCAGGGGTCTGTAGACCATTGATTGGGAACTACTTGAAGCCTCTTCCATACAGTTCTGCAGGTCGTACACTGCACACGAATAGTTGCCTATGGGGACAGGTGGGGCTGAAGACTGTCCTGTGCTCTGCTCCTCTGTAAGCCCTGGAGCATCACCGCTGGAGGAAGAGGTGTCCTCTGTTCCACATGCACTCCTGGACCTGTGTCCACCTGGCGGGGCGGGGGGCACTCTGTGGAGCTTGTGCTCCTGGAGGGGATGCTTTTTCTGGTTCACACAGGAGTGCCACAGAGGCCAGCAGAGGGCTGGGGGCCCTGGGCCCGAGGGACAGGTGAATGCCACATCTTTCAGGTAGGGGAGACATGTCAGGCATAAGAACATCTCACCAAGCAAACTTTTGAGAAGTTCTCAAACTTCTGAGAACGTAACAACAGGGAGTCTCGACTTCCTTCCCACACGGGTTCCTTGTTGGCAGCTGAGGGCAGATGTGCCCTACAGTGGTGGGTGCAGTGTGAGCATCCCCGTGGAGAATGGGAGGGGTGCAAGGAGAATAGGGGTCTGTCCTCAAATCCCCTGGCACTGGTATTAGGAAGAGGCTCACGGGAGCAGGACCGGTCACACCAACAGAGGTGACTCTGAGGAGCTCAGCCACATCGCAGGGGGGATTCTGGGGTCTGAGAGAGGACAGGTATCCCACAAGACCCCCGTATCAGGCTCAGCTGCACACCTGGTGCAGACTTCGTGGCATGAGGGTGAAACAGGAGACTGCCAGGCTCCTCCGGGGTCTTCCTTTCTGGGATCATACCTTTGGAGCCTGAGGACTGCAGCTGCCACGAGGCCTAGCGGTCACTTCCTGAGGCTGTGGATAAAACGAACTGCCCAGGTGTTGCTGTGAGGAGTCTCCCTGCCGTGTCCACAACCAGCGGAGAGTTCAGAGCCTGTCTCCCCGGACTCCTGGCAGAGCTGAGCAGCCGGGTTGGTTGGGTGCTTGCTGGGTGCCAGGTGCTGACAAAGCACCAGATCTTCCTGAGCATTGATAAAACTCCGAGGAAGGATTGATGTGGCCCCCCCTTTCACACAGGAAAACGGGGGCTCAGGGAGGCGGAACAGCTGAGGGGGATAGAGCTGGCCTATCAACAGGTCTGCCCGCATCCAGCCCCCAGATCCCCGACTTCCTGGGCCCCACGTCCACTGGATGTCAGGACCTGTAAGGCGCTGGCCTCCTGGGACATGTTACCAGGCCTGAGGGGCCCAGGGTGTCCTCTGTCCATGGTGTAGTGCTGTTGGACTCAGCCTACCAGCAAGACATGGATCTCCCTGAGATCCTTCCAGGGGGACAGGAGGGGCCCGTGCCCCTTGCTGCCACCATGTTTTGTGCCTTCCTCCATATCCCACACCCGCTTCAATTCCCCCCCTGCCCAGTGGTCTGCCCTGCTCTCACAGTGATCTGACCCAGCTCTGCTGCCTGCAGTGACGGTTGACGTGACCCATCACACCTTCCCTCCCTAAACCCACTCCCCTGTGCAGAGACCCTTCGACCTGTGGAGCGGGGGTGGGTGGGGGCAGACAGGATGGAGCGTCCTGAGCAGAGGACCCCTGACTGGGTCCCTTGTGGTGACATCAGGCGAGGCTGGCGGCCAGACCAGACACGAGGTGGGCCAGGGCATAAGTGGAAGATTCCCCGCATGGCAGGGGGAGCCACCCCGTGATGTGGAAGCAGGCCGGGTTCCCCTTGGGCCCAGCAGCAGGTCTCTCTGGAGGTCCCACATGCAGATGGCATCACACCAGGTCCCATGGCTGCTCTCCACTACTCTCCGCAGCTCCCCATGGAAGTGTGGTTTCTGGTGCAAGTTAGGATGGAATCCTGATGCTCTGGCCTTGCTGGCGTCTGAGCCAACAGCCCTGGTCCCCGAGCTCCCTCGCGGGTGGCTGTGAAGAATGAGTGACTGTGTGCTGGTTACTTCGAGAACCCCCTCTTCACTGTGCCTGCTGGTCCCCCTTGGCTGATCGTCTTGCCTCCTGCGGCGCCAACTTGTGGCCCCAGGTCCTCATGCTTCCTCCGCGTGAGCACCGCCCGATCCCCTAGCCAACCTGCGCTGGCCGGCCAGGGTGCCGCTCGCGGACATATTCGTGGGGTGCCGGCTGTGGAGTCAGAGGGTCACAGGGTGAGCCGGTGGGCAGCCGGGGGTCCCTGGAGGCCTCCTTGGAAGAGGAGCCGCTGAGAGGGGTCCTCCGTGTCAGAGCTGGCAATGGGGTTGCAGCCTTTGTGCCGGTAGGTCCGGAGACGGGGAGGCCCAACCCAGGAAGGCCCTGGTCCTTCCCACGACTTGCAAGGTGGCTGTGAGGGCCAGCCGGCTGGGCGTCGGAGACCAACTGCAGTCGGCTGCCCTCGCTAAGGCCTCTCGCCTCGGCGCTGGCATTTTCCCCTTGAGGTGTTGCTCCTCGGCTCACAGGAGGGTCCAGGGGTGGGGAGCAGGGGCCCCAGGAGGGTGCTCAGCATGCAGCGACTATGAGATGTCCTCCACTGCAGAGTTCCTCTTCTAATCGCCTTCGTGTTTTCTCCCTGCCCCTGTCTCCTTGTCCTCCCCTCTTCCTACCCCCGCCCCCACTCTTTGCTGGTGCTCCCGCAGAACAAAGAGTTCAAGTCGCTGTCAGAGCAGTTGGCGGTGGCCACATCCACACACGCCACGGAGGTGGAGAAGCTAAAGAAGGAGCTGGCCCAGTACCATCAGAGCCAGGGGGGCGGTGGCCTGAGGCTGCAGGAGGAGGTCGAGAACCTGCGGGCTGAGCTCCAGAGGGCCCACTGTGAGCGCAAGGTCCTGGAGGACACACACACCAGGGAGAAGGACGAGCTCAGAAAGGTACGTGAAGGCCCATGGGAGTGCGTGGCAGTGGGCCGGCTCAAAGGGCAGCGTCCTCCTCGGCTGTAAGTCGCTATGGGCTCTGCTGGGGCCTGTGCCCACCCACTGGCTGTCTCTCTGCACCCGGACACAGTGCCTATGCTATGGGGACCACGTGAACAGGTGGCCGTTCACCAAACAAGCGTTGATGACATGTTGGTGTTCACTGAACAGGGCAGCCTCCCTTGGAAGGAGTGTGTGTGAGAGCCTCTAGGCCTGTGTCCAATAGCCTAGGGCAGCCACGGAGTCTGCCCAGTGGCCTGGTCCTTTATAGCAAGCAGCGTGGTACACGGGGCAGAGGCTTTTCTCCTTCATGTTGCAGGGATGGAGGCACCCACAGCCCCACTCACAGCAACTGGGCTCTGGTGAAGTCACCTCTGCCTTCGATGTTGACGGCTCCAGCCTAACTCAGCCATGCCGGCTGGCACGCTCCGCAGGTTTTCTCTCTGCCTCGTAAGATAGATCTTCCCAGGTCACCCTCACGCCCCACCTCAAAAGTCAGGGTGTAGGGATTTCCTTCTCTTCCCTCAAGGTGACTAACTGTTCAAACCAGGGACATGCCACGTCCAGGGAGAGCCTTCCATGGACACAGGACTCGGTCGTTTGCCCTGCGTCTCTGCAGCAGCCCACACATCCCGGGGCCAGTGGCGCCTGGCCCGCTCCTTTAGTGCCTCCATTCCTGGACAGCCACAAAGGCTTGAGCATCTAGTTAGGGAAGGAGTCACTGTTCCTGACATAGGAGTGACTTTCAGCATTTAAAGATTAGAGCAGAGGTCACTGGGGCAGCTCAGTTGGTTAAGCATCAGGTCATGATCTCATGGGTTGTGGGATCAAGCTCCATGCTGGAGTCTGCTGGGAGATTCTCTCCTCCCGCCCCTCCCCCAATTCACAGGATGCTCACTTGCTCTCTCTCTAAAATAAATCTTAAAAAAAATAGAACAGGCTGGGGCACCTGGGTGGCTCAGTGGGTTGAGCGTCTGACTCTTGCTTTCAGCTCAGGTCATGATCTCAGGGTCAAGAGTGAGCCACCTGTCGGGCTCTGTACTCGACATGACATCTGCTTGAGATTCTCTTCCTTTCCCTCTGCCCTCCTCCATGCACGCGTGTGTGCACACTTGCTTGCATGATCTCAAATTAAAAAACTAGAGCAGGCTACATGACACCTCAGAAAGCTTTGTAGGGTCAGCATTGGAAGGTAGGTCTTCTCCCTGTCTGCCGTTACCCAGTGCCTGTGGGAAAGCTTTCTGGCCTTTGTGCCCTTGTCCGTTTGCCTTAGTGTAAATGACCTCTCATGCCTCTGGACGTCAAAACTGGCCAATGCCTGTGCAGTGTGAGGTGGTACTTGGTGGTTCTAGGGAGGAGAGGCCCCAGCCCTGCTCTGCAGTGCTCCCCTCTCCCTTGGCCCCACCCCTTCTCCAGCCTGAGCCCCAGCACAGCTGAGCAACATGCAGACTGGGTCTGAGATGTTGCCCACGGAGCCCACTCACCTGGAGCTTGCCTACATGCTTTCTGTGTCCTGGCAGGGCCTCTGTGCCACTGGCTACTGCCTTCCCCATCCCAGGGACTTCCCAACGTGGGGATTAGGTGGTGAATACAGTGGGCCTTCCAGTGCAGGTGGCCCCTGGCCCAGAAGAGGAGCAACTTCCGCCCCGAGATGTCACCTAGGCAAACCCGTCCATGAGGCCTGACGTGGCTTCCTTCTCTGGGAGGAAGCAAGTGGGACTGGGAGGCTCCTGTAAAATATAGCTGTAAGCCGGTAACCAGCAGACAGTGGAACTACACCGTTGGGTTCTCCTGGCCGTGGGAACAGCTAGACAGTCACTCCTCTGTGTGCACGAGAAACAAGGTGCTGGGATCCAAAGGCAGAGAAGATGCCGGGATGAGAACTGCAGACCTTGAGGTTGGTGACCCCGGGAGAAAAAGGGAGGCAGGTTCCCTGCACGTGCTCACAGGTCAGATGACGCATGTGGGATGTCTGTTCACCCAGCAGATTCACAGAACCTGGGTGTCTCCTGTGTCTGCCCCACGGAGACTCCTCAGCCCCCCGTCTCTTTACCAGCTTCTCCGTGGGCATGGTGGTCTGAGGACACAGGGCTCCAAAAACGTCTCCGTCTCGATCCAAGGGACCCTGAGGGTTTATAGCAGGAAACTCTCCATAGGCAGGAAAAACAGACAGGAGGGCTCTGTCCTCTGCTCCTTAAAAAAAAAAAAAAAAAATCCTGGGAGCGTGTTGAGCTAGTGTGTTAAATACTATGAGAGCTTGGAACTGCCAAGGAAAAAAGATTCACAGACGCTGCAAGAGAGAGAACAACAGGCACAGAAGCAGGAGAGAAATGCACCTTCTTTGACTCCATGATATAAGCAGATTCCCAAGCCAGTAGCAGGAGAAGACGGTGGCCTAAGGCAGCGTGTGAGGTGCATTGCCCGCCTGTGTGCAAGAAACAACGGGAAGCTGATGACTGCCGCCAGGGTCCTCACGGCCCTCAGGTTCCAGCGGCCGTGAGCAGGCAGACGCTGGCCTCCGCTCTCCATCTTTGGTGCCTGGCCAGGGTTCAATGCTCCTCAGAGGCGCCGTGTCCAACGTTGACAACTGCGTAACCAGACAGCTGGTCTCAGGCTGGTCCAGGGGCTGCGGTGCCCCAAGCAGGATGGAGGAGCCGGTGGCAGTGCTGTGAGGGTACGCTGATCACCGCTTCGCTGTCCGTCAGCAGGTGCAGTACTGGAACTGGCATCCTGGGGGCTCTGGGCTCCCTGCTGCTGATGGCCTGGCTGGGGCCACGTGGCTTGGGGCCCCCAGGGGCAGGAGCTGGCTGCTGTGGCCACAGCCCCAGGGGCTCACCCCCTACTCACCCCCATGCAGGGGCTCCTCCCACTCGCCCCCTAGGGCAGCTGCCCCAGGCCTTCAGCCTTACCACCTGTATCCTGTGTGGTGGGGTCTCTTCTAGCTGTGACCCCGTACCAGCTGTCGTGCAGCGCCGTTGGCTTGTCGGAGGAGCCGTCCTGTGTCCTGCTGAGAGTGGGGGTGCCCAGGGCCGCCCTTGATGCGCAGCCATGGCTCGTCATCCACAGTCAGCGCCTGTGAGGCCTGGCCTGCTGCAGTGCTGCAGGTGGCTGGGGAAGAGCCACCTCCAGCCAGTGGCCTGGCTCTGAGCCTGGGTCCCTGACACCTGAGAGATGAAGAGCCGCCCCTGGGGCCTGAGCGCTCAGTGGTGGGGCTGAGTCGTACCATGTCCTCTGTCGCCCGCCCACCACCGTGGGATGGTTACCTCAGGTAGGCCCAGTGTGAAGGTCTTAGGTTTTTCCAAGTAGAAGTGGAGAGATGGGACCTGGGGAATAGTGGGGTTCTCACAATGGGGTGTCCGAGTCTTTCCCCAAAGGTGCAGAGAGGTCTTCTCTGGTCGACCAGGACATAGCTGCATTCCCACAGCTCCAGGCTGGTGGTTGCTGGAATGAGGACCCCACACCAATGGTGGAGGACACAGTGGTGTTGAAGACATCCTGAAGTGCAGGCCTTGGTTTGTTGACTAGACGCTCATGGGGTGCCTGCCTGTCAGCTACCAGGCTCTCCCCGGGGCAAAAGGAAACAATTTTTTAAAGTCCTTCGTATTCTGATGGAGCTCAAATATTTGGGGTCATTACACAGATGGGGATCAAATACGAATTATCCATCATGCATGTGAAGAATAAAGCAGAGTGAAAGGGGATAGAGAGGAGCCTCCAGGTACAGGGAGAGGCTTGGCTTGTGGTGGCTGGAGACTTCTCCCTGGAAGACGCCTGAGTGGGGTGAGGATGAGCCATAAGCAGGTGATGAGGGCAACAGCACGTGCACAGGCCCTGAGGTGGGAGTAGGCTGGGCAGGCACGAGCAGCAGGAAGCAGAGTGACTGAGCAACAGGGAAGGCAGGGGGTGCTGAGGTCAGCGAGGTGTAGTGGGGTCAGATCGGGAAGAGCCCCCTGACCCTGACAGTGACGTTAGCCATGAAGCATCTGGGGAGAGGAACAACTCTACCCTAGGCACCTAGGCACACCGTGCTCTCCTACCCTGAGCATCTTCCTATCACTCTTGCCGTGGGGACCAGTCATGTGTGGCCTGCTACGGACCTTCGACATCGCCATCCTTCATGTGTCGGCCTCCTGGACTGTCGGGACACATGGTAGCATAGTACTTAACGGCTGAGCCTGCACCTGAACTGCACAGGGCAAGGGCCAGCTATACCCCTGCCTGGCTGTGTGGCCTGTGGCAAGGTCTCTAACTTTTCTGTGCCTTAGTTTCCCTAAAAGCAAATACTGAGGTACCTACATGTATCCCATGTGAGTTCCAGTTTTATTTCTGCACATTACTCAGTGCACAGTACCCTCTGCATGGTCTGTTCTTCCCTTCTCTCTCTCCTCTGCTTAGACCCCTTTCCCTCTGACTAGATAACTTCCCCTGTAAAATAGTCTTCCTACTAACCTTACTCTCAGAACAGACAAGAAGCTGTGTCGAGACTTTGCAGAACTAGCATTGTCACTGCCCAGGGCCGAGCGTGGAACTGCCTCCCAGACAGTTTGTGCGCAGCATTGAGGACAGAGGCCCCAGGACAGAGCGGCAGTCATGTGAGACTCTTCTGATAGGCATTGTCCAATAAGTTCGTCCAGCAGTTTTCTTCTAGAAACCTTGCTCTTGGCTCTTTCTACAATATAAATACCCAGCTTGAAAGGAGACAAAGCCAAAAGCTCAGAGCTGCGCTCGTATTATAAAGATTAACTAGTAAGGGCAGTGGGTGTTTTTTTTTTTTTTTTTTTTTTTCTTAACGACTGTCTTTGAGGGGCACCCGATGGCTCAGCAAAGGCAGCTATTGAGCATGAGACTGGGTATTTGTTTCATTTAACTTAAGGGTCTCAGTTAGCTGGATGGTGCTGGGATTCAGCCTCAGTGTCGGTTATGATGACCTGCCCTAAGTCCCATGTAGGAGACCCTCCGGGTCATACTGCCCTCGCCCCCACCCCACCTCAGCCCAAGAGAGAACTGGAGCTACTGAAAGATGTTGAGTCCCCAGCCCTAGCACAGGTGGTGGTTATCACATGCAAGAGGGACGCAGTGGCCAGCGTCGGGGTTGGGCGTCCCTCCCTGTAGCCTGCATCCCTGACGCTTCCCAGAAGGGAGGCCACATAGCTGCAGAGGCTCATACCTGCCAGCAAAGTCCCATTGTGCTAACGAGCGGGAGGCCTGGAGGGCCGGCCGTGCCTGGAGACACGTGAGGGTCAGTGTCCTCAGGACTGAAGGGCTGGAGTGCGGGCAGGAAGGCAAGCACAGCTCCCCGGGGCACTTGGACATAGGGCTCACAGCCACAATGCAGCTTCCTCAGAGGCCCACCCCTGTGATCAGAGCCAGAGGGAAGCAGTGCAGCTCTGGCACTCAGGCTATGTGGGCGGCTCGTGTCCCCGATCACGGTGACCTCCGTGGAGCTACGTGATCACAGAGCACACTCCAGGGATAGACGTGGCAGGTCCAGCCTCAGTGGCAGCGGCAGGCCCATCCTGCTGGCTGGGCATGTTGTGTCCCATCGCACAACGGTGGCCACCAACTGTCAGTGCTGTTGGGGGGGGTGGAGCAGCAAGGGAGCCTGGACACCAAGAGGAGAAACCCCGGTGAAGGGAGCGGAGAGCTCAGCAGGGGGAACAGGGCAATGCTTAGGTGGAAAGCCGAGGGCGGGAAGAAGCTGGGCCCCCCGCAGCCCATATTCAGGGAGGTGTGTGCAGTGGAGTTCACCCAAGGACAGAGGGGGTAAAGCCATTTCTCCAATTCTCCTTGTCCCCAGCCTTGTCCTTTCTGGGTCCTGTTTCCGCACCCCACGTACCACCGCACAGCTGTCCTGCTCCCCCTCTGCACCGGGTCCTCCTCCACCCAGAGCTCCCAGGCTGCCGACGAATCCACACATCTGCTTGATGCAGCCCACTGCCCTGGGACCTCGCAGAGCCCCCATCCGTCCCTCGTTAGCTCTGTTCATGCTCCATGTCCTCCCAGCAGCCATTCTCAACAACAGGCAGTTTTGCCTACAAGGAACTTTTGGGCATGTCCGGAGACCCTTTGGGGGTCACAGCTATGTGGTGGGAGCAGTGTGACTGGCATCTCGTGAGAAGGGGCCAGCAGTCCCTGCTGATGATGAGGAATTACCCGGCCGAGTGCAGCAGTAGTGCCAAGGCCTGGAGCCCAGCCTGGAGGAATTGGTGCGGGCCTCACGGGTTTGCTGCTGCTGTGTACCTGTCTCTTGCGCCCGTGAGGGGATGCACTCAGAGCCAGCTGCCTGGAATGCAGGGTGTTTTGCGTCCCCAGCTCCTGGCAGAGTCGTGTTGGGAAGTATCTGGTAGGTGGGCAATGGCTTTGTCTGGTGTCAGCCCTGGGGCAAGCACGAGTGTGAGCGTGGTAGGTGCAGCTGTCACAGCACTGCTGCTGCGCTCTCTACCTGGCCCTGCCCACTGCACTGGGCCACAGTCTCCGCGGTCATTCATTAGTTGCGTCCAGTGTCATACGCACTAACTTGTTGGTGTCAGCAGCTCAGTGCTACCAGTGCCTGGCACATACCATTTTACCAGCCTTTTCTCATCTGAGGCCCGCAGGGAGGCAGAGGGTGCCCCTCGGCCTGAGTGTCCACCATGGGGTTTATCACCTGCACGGCAGGCAAGGGCCCTGCAGGGTAGCCAGGTTGCTGCCAGGGTGACCCCACACTGCTCATGAGCTTGTCCCAGGAACTCTGAGTGTGACACCCCCGGGGAGCTTGGGTGATTGAGGCCACTAGAGATTGAGGCCACCGAACGTAGAGAATGAGAAGCAGCAACACCGTGTGGTGGAGAAGGGATGGTTTCCCAGAAGGTTGTGATTTGGAGCCGCATCTTGAAGGCTGTTGAAAAGTCTGAGCCAGGACATGACGTGGGACTGTGTCAGGGCTGCTGGGGAGAGAGTCAGAGCGGGCTGGAGCCTGGGTGGTACCGTGTATCTGCAACTCTCCCTGTGGAGCCTTGGAGTGCAAGCCCCGTGTGGGTCCGTCAGTCCCTGAGCAGCGAGGTGCCTGGGGGTGGAGGGGTCACTGCCTCCCTGGGGAGCAGGGGGCAGGTGGACCTCAGTCCTGGACCCGTCTTGTTGGAATTCTCTCCCAAGCCTTCTCACACGATGCTGAGCACTGGGGAGCTGCACTTGGACCCCAGCTCCGGAGGCTGACCTTGACCAGACTCAAGAATCCTGGGAACTTAGCCGTGGGGGAAGGTGTCTGCCCCAGATCCGGCGTCCCCGGGGCTGCTTTCTGCCCTTCACAGTCTCGGGGCTCTGGCAGAGATCAAAGGTGCTTCCCTGACAGGAGTGCAGGTGGGTCCACAAGGGATCTCCCAGGAGGTGGTCCCAGGAAGTCGTCTTCTCGCCTCAGCCCCCTGTCCCCTCCGGGACTCGGGACTCGTTGGATGCAGGCTGGCAGTGGTGCCCCCCCCTTCCAGGGGGATTAGGAAATGACCCAAATAGCCGGAAGTGAGGCCTTGAACTGGGAGCCACCTGCTGGTCTCGGAGGTGAACCTATGGGGAAGACTCACACCCAAACCTGGGAGCCTGCCTTAGGCCCCTCTTTTTATCCTTTAACACATTGAACACAGGGTATTGTGCTCAGCAGGTTGGTGTATTTGTGGAATGGTTATTTAGGAGCTTTATTGAATATAATTCACATACTAGAGTTTACCTGTTTAAAACATACAATTCAGTGACTTAGAAAAAAAAGTTTTGCAACTACCACATTGTGTAATTTCTAAATATTTTTGTCACCCCTCCCCCCCCCAAAAAAAAAGCAGCCTCTGTATCTGTTAACAGTCACACCACGTTCCCCCTGCCCCATTCCCATCCCAGTCCCAGCCTTAGGCAAAACCACTAACCTGCTCTCTGCCTCTAGATGTGCCTATTCTGGATATTTACTACGAATGGAACTGTACTGCGTGTGACTTTTGTGACTGGCCTTTTTCACATATCGTGTCTTCCAGATTCATCCATGTTGTAACGTAGATTAGTACTTTATTGCTTCTTATTGCTAAACAGTATTTTGTCATGTGAACATAACCATATTTTATCAGTCCTCTTGCAAACCTAGGAATTTGTTGATCTTGGGTTAAAATGTAACGTTCAAGGGACTTGCAAAGCTGCTGCATTGGTTTGTTTCATCAGCATATGAGAAATCTGATTTCTCCACGTCCTCACTAACATTTGTAATTGTCTTTTTAAAAAAAAAATTTATTTATTTATTTATGATAGAGATAGAGAGAGAGAGAGAGAGAGAGGCAGAGACACAGGAGGAGGGAGAAGCAGGCTCCATGCAGGGAGCCCGATGTGGGAATCGATCCTGGGACTCCAGGATCATGCCCTGGGCCAAAGGCAAGCGCTAAACCACTGAGCCACCCAGGGATCCCTGTAATTGTCTTTTTTAAATTATAACTATCATAGTACACATGAGGTGATAAATCATTGTGGTCTTGGTTTACATTTCCCTAATGATGTTGAACATCTTGTGAGCTTGTTGGCCATATAAAGAAGCATCTGTTCAATTTTTTTTTCTATTTATTGATTGGATTTATTTTTTTTGAGTTGTAAATACTCTATATATTCAGCATCCAAGTCCCCTATCAGATAAGTAATTTATGAACATTTACTCTCATACTGTGGGTTGCGCTTTCCTTTTGAGAGTATCCTTTGAAGCACAAAAATGTTTAGTTTGGATGATGTACAACTTAAACTATTTTTTTCTTTGGTTGCATATACTTTTGATGTATTAAAAACCTTTGACTAACCCAACATCACAGAAATTTGCTTCTATGTTCTCTTCCAAGAGTTTTATAATTTTAACTCTTATGTTTAGGTCTTTGATACGTTTTTAGCTTATTTTTCTATATGGTGTGAGGTAGGAGTCCAATTTTATTTTGTATGTGGAAACCCAGTTGTCTCAGCCATGTATTAGACTCTTCTTTCCTCTGAATTGTTTTTCTTCTCTAATTGCCCTGGCTGGAATCTCAACAGCACAACGTTGAATGGTTTTGGTGTGAGAAGAGACAGCCTTGTTTGTCCTATGGGTGCAATTGGTATTCGGTGTTTGGCCCCAGAGCCTGATGTTGTGGGTGTTCACAGATGCCCTTTATCAGGTCGAGGAAGGCCCCACCTATTATTCCTAGTTCATTGAGTGTTTTTATCATGAACATTTGGTAGCATGTCATTAAGGGGTTTTGCATCTGTGTACACAGAGGATAGCAGTCTTTGGCTTTCTTGTGATGCCTTTATCTGCCTTTATCTGCTTCTGGAATCAGGACATTCCTAGCCTCATAGAGGGAACTGAGCCAGCATTCCCTTCTCTCCTGTCTTGTGAAATAACCTATGCAGAATAGATGTTTTCAAGTTTTTGCTAAGTGGTGGAATAATTTTAAAAGTCTGTTTCTACTTAGTGCCCAGTGAAGGTAATGTTGTAGAACCACCTATAAATATTGGTCAGCAGGTCTAGGCTGTGCCTGCTGCTCTTACTCCACATACATCATCTCATTTAATCCTGAAAGCAGCCCTGTGAGGTAAGTGTCAAGTTTCCCAAGAGCCAGAGAACCGTGGCTGTGAAGCTTAGTGTCTTTGCCTTGGGCCAGAGGTGCTGTGCTTCATGATGTGATTGCAGGGGCCATCCTGTGCTGACTTGGTGGTGGGTCAGAGAGCCTCAGAGAAGTGGGACTCAAGTCTGGATGCCTGAATTAAGGGCCCGGGGCACATGTTCCTCTCCTCTTCCCGTCTGGTTTCTGCAATGCTCACCTCCTTACCTTTGTCACAAAGGCAGGGACACAATGTTGGTGGGGAAATGGCCTCGGTGGCCTCCTGCAAAACGAGTGTCCAGGGGGTCCAGAGAGTGCAGAGGCAAACTCCCATGTTACAAAAGATATAGACCCCTTTCTCATTCTCCTTTATGACAACTAATAATTTCTAATTCTCTTAGAACACATCTGAATTGTCACATTTTTAAATTGGCACAGATATGTACTCTAATATGGAATAGCCAAAGATTTTCATTTTTTAGAAAGCTTGCCACACACTGTTCTAATTCTTCTTCCTCTGGGCAGACCAGAATTGTTTCTTTGATTGTTGTTTTCTTTTTGTGCCATTTTCAGTAACACTCACTTCATGCTTCCTTTGGAGGCCTTGTCAGAAGCTGAACAAGCAGAAGTGGCCCTCGTTCTGTGGCACCTGAACTGTGCTGGGTCCAGGGAGACAGGCGAGGGCAAGTGAGATGAAGGCTGGAGATAATCCTTCATTGTGAGCCTTGGTGACACTCAGATTTGAGGGCTCAAAGTTTACCAAGACAAGCAGCCACATACAGTCAGTGAAAGCCTGTTGGTGTCGTTCCCTGCACATGGCATGTGAGCGTGGTGCAGACTTTGCATGAGGTTTTTGTGGCCACTGGAAGACCATGAAGAGGGATGAGCTCTTCTGTCTTCTTTTAATGGGATTTTTCTTTCAGTGTAACAGTTCTTACCTTGAAATGACAGCAGTTTGGGCTGACTTGATTTTCTTTAAAAAGAGCATTTAAACACCACCAGCTGAACTTCAGACCCCAGAAATGGAGCCTTTCCTTTGCCTACCTTCACGGTGCAAACATTTTCTCCCGTTGCTCTCCCTTTCAGCAAGTTGCAGTCCTGGAGCAAGAAAATGCTCTCTTAAAAGATGAGAAAGAGCAGCTTAACAACCAAATCCTGTGCCAAGCGAAAGGTGAGTACCAAAGTGCTTGGTTTTTTCATTTTGGAGTTCAGTTTCCTTTCTGTGCCGATCGCCCCCTCAAACACTCCTAGTGAGAACGTCGTCAAGATGGTACATTGGAGAAAGGCCTTAATAGATGGTCTTTACGACACTACTATGACTCTTGGTTTTAAGAGTTGAATGCGGTGAGACACATAATGGACAACGTGCATGAGATTTGGAGTCCAGGGACCTGCACTTGAAGAATGACAACCAAATGCTACTGCCTGGCTTTGCCCTCAATGACTATAGTCCTCAGTTTCTTCATCTGTAGAATGGACATAAAAGTCCAGACGTCAGCTGCGTGAAGGGCTTAGCGTGGTGCTCGACACGTGAGCACCTAGGGGCTGTCATAACTGCCGTCTGTAGACTCTCACATCCTTAGTATGTCTTGTGGTTTCTTCTACTGGCCCACTGGCCATCCATTAATGTTTACCAAAGAGAACATCATGGGTCAGATCCCAGCAGACCTGCACCACTGTCAACCTCCATGTGCCATGTGGCCAAGGAGGAGCTGTGGCTGTCCACAGACCCCAGTCCTTGCCTGGCTCTGTGTGTTCCTTAAACAAATCACTCCCCTCCTCCCATCCCTAGGTCTTTCCCGCATTCCATGGGAGGATGGAACCACCCGAGTGCATGGTCCTGCCCAGCGTAAAATCTTGACAAAAACTGACACTTTTTAATTTCCCCGTAATAATTATTTCCTTCTACTGGTATAAATAATTCTGTTCTGGTGGGGGGAAGCCCATCCCGTGTGATCTGCTTGCCTTCTCTCCTTCAATCTCCTTACACTTCAGAACATGGAAGATTGGGAAATCAGAACAAATCTGGGAAACAAAACCTGGCTTCTTCCCCGGGGCATTGCCAGTGGTTCCCATGACAGGTGCCGCAGGAGACAAGTTGGTGGGTTAGGTGAGGGACTGTCATGTAGCCTGTCTTCCCCAGAAGCAGGGTGGGCTTTCCTCCTCAAGATTTAAGCCACCATAACTAGCTTCCCTTTGCTCTGCGGTGGGTGAGGTTGCTGGATAAGCTCATCAGGTGTCCACGGGAGGAGCTAGTCATGGGAAACCCTTTAAAAAGATGAATCAGAAAGTGTGAGTCAATACCCGGGAAGAGAATCCACTCAGAAAGCAAAACTACAGCTTATAGTGTGCTTGCTTTGCAGATGAATTTGCCCAAAACTCTGTCAAGGAGAATCTCCTGATGGAGAAAGAGCTGGAGGAGGAACGCTCCCGGTACCAGAACCTTGTGAAGGAATATTCGCGCTTGGAGCAGAGATACGACAACCTTCGGGATGAGATGACCATCATCAAGGCAAGGAGGGCAGTGCCCGACACGGTGATGTGCTATGGATCTGTGGGGGGAAGTGGTCTTTCCAGCACCTCCTCTTGCCACTCCTGCCCATAGCTTTCACCTAGGAAGTAATGGGGCTGGATGAGCCTTCCCAGGGGTGGCTCCTTTTACAATTTCAGGGGCTTATAAAGATCTCAGGAGCTTAAGGAGAATTCCACCCAGGTGTAACTGTCTTGTTACCTGTTCTGGGAAAACTTTTGAAACCGTGGGAAGTATTCTGAGCTCTGCCTCCCCAGTGTGTACTGCAGAAAGACCCACAGGGTCAATCATTTCTCCCAGGCTTTGATGAAACACAATATACATAAAAACGTCCTATTTCTGCATTTGTCATTCTTTATCATCCCACATAAATGTTCCCTCCAGAAATGCATCTTCAAACAAGATTGATAAGTTAATTGCATAGAAACCAGGAAGAGATACTAAATAGGAACATATATAAATACAGCATTTTCTGACCAAGATGAGTTTTTACTCTCAAAGCCAAATCATATGCAAGGGGGAATAAAAGTATTTTTAAATGAATGGTATAAATGGTAACCTCTATTTCTAATATGCTTCCTATTCCATGAAATTGGTGGAGCACACGTTGAAGTGTGGGGCCATTAGTGGCGCGTTTGCAACATTCTTCTCAAGGGCAGGGGAGGACCAATGACAGGACGGGCTCTGGGTACTTTCAGGGAGGTACGTGCTGTTTCCCTAGGACCTTTCAGAGACATTGGCCAAAGTGTTAGGAATTTGGGTCTCATTAGGAAACTCATTAGGGAACTCAGTCCTGCTGTGGAGTTCCCTTCTCATTGTCCTTCTGTTGGACAGATGACAGTAAGAACTGTGTCAGTGAAGTTTTTGTGAGAATAACTCCATTTAGCCCTTGTTCCCAGAAACAATGACACCTGTTCTTGTTGACAAATGAGGCAGACGGCCCAATTCTAGGATCTACTGACCTTTGGAAGGGAGTATTTCCCATTAACCTTAGTTCATGATGAGGACTCACATTTTTCTCCTTCAACAGCAAACCCCAGGCCACAGGCGGAACCCATCAAACCAAAGTAGCTTGGAATCTGACTCCAACTACCCCTCCATCTCCACATCCGAGGTGGGAGACACGGAGGATGCCCTCCAACAGGTGGAGGTGAGTAAGGCAGGCTCCCGGCTGCTGCCTGTGCTCCCAAGAGGGAGTGGAGCTACTTGAGGTTTACCAGCCGTGTAGAGACATCCTCTACTGGTTGGCAGTGATCAGTGTGCCCAGGGGCTGCTTCCTCACAAAGGGGTCACGTGGACTGCAGTGGACTCACAATAGCTGGGAGTCAACAGTTATTGTGCAAAGTATATATTACTGTTCACCTTGCCTCCTATCCAGAAAGAGAAGAAGAAGATAGATCACTGGTGCTCACTCTTATAAAATTGAGAACCTATTGTAGAGAGGTAAAACGAGTGGCTTGAGAAGGAACAGCTTCGGGGAGCCTGGGGGGCTCAGTCAATCGGTCCTACTTGTGATTTTGGCTCAGGTCATGATCTCAGGGCATTGAGATGGAGCGCTGACTCCAGCTCCACTCTGGGCATGGGGTCTACTTAGATTCTCTCTCTCTCGCTCACTCTCTCTCTCTCCTCGCCTCTCCCTCTGCTCCTCCCTCTCTCTCTCATTAAAAAAAAAGGAACGGCAGTCACTAAAATAGAAATTATCATTCCCATTTAGTATCACAGCACATATAGAGTATCCATAAATATGCAAGAAGATTTTTTTTTCCCTGAGAAGCTGGATTAAACTCAGCAATTATTTGGAATATATGGAACCACAAATGTCTGCTGCATGACTACATCTTTGTCTCTAAATACTGTACTACACAGTGGACTTTGTAACCTGTGTGTGGTTTTGCCAAAGGTCCACGGACATAATCTTTCCTCTGGCATTTGAGAAGAGGAAAATCACAAGCAGATAAAACCTCATGAAGCACAGGAGAGACACAGAGGAGAGACAGTCATAAAAACAAATGTGCTTTGACACGTCTTTGTGGCAGACACTGTGGAGTGAGTCCTGGAGAAGTGGTCACCAAGCCAGAGGCTGCCCCTGCCCTCATGGGGCTTGCCTGGTACAGGGCTGGGCAATGATCAGGTGATGAGAAGAGTTTGTGATACAACCACAAACATTATTAAGTGTGAGAAGTATGATGGGAGGGCCACAGTAAAGATGGGGAAGGACAGAAAAGGAGGTGTTTGGGATCAGAAGGCGGTCTGCCATACAGGTCCGTGTGGCCTGCTGCTGGCCTCGAGCACCCAGGAAGTGCCTCACACCTGCTGGCTTAAGGCCTTTGGTTTTATCATTGTAACCCCTTCCATCTGGGTCCCGGAGGTTCAAGGCTGAAGCCACTTCAGCCCCAGACATGCCACCGACACGTATCTGTGGCCTTTTCTGCACAGATCTAAGCACTTCCATCTGTGGACCTCATTCTCCAAGGAGGCCAAGGCTGGTTCTTGAGATTAGGGCAGCCAGCATGGTGCTGGCTACGAGGAACACTCGTGAAGTGCTAACCGAACCAAGTTATGTTGCCACCCATGTCTATGCACATACTTTAAAAGTCCACATAGATATGCTTGTGTAGATACACACATTCACACATGCACACCTACACACAACGGGACTCAGGGCAAACCCAGGCACGAGTCCAGAGGGAGAGGTCTGGGAAACTGATGCTCTAAGATCTGTGGAATACACGGGTTCTGTGGCAGGCAAGTGCTCGTTCTGTTTCAACGTGCAATGGAGTGATGTTTAATAGCAGTTTGTGGGGATTGTAACCATGTGGAGTCTTCGTCGCGAAGCGTCAAAGCCCGAGGTGTACAATTGCTCTGGTAGAAGACCACTTCCATAAGCGAGCTCTTTTAAATTCCAAATAAAATGGCTGAGTCTTTATCTATTCTTGGAATGTAGGAGTGGTTGTCTTAAGTGGCTCTCACAGGAATATAAATGGCCAAGACTCAGATGTTATCTAGACAGAAAATGAGCCTGGAGTGCCAACTTCACAATGAGAACAGAGGGTTGGTTGGCACTGGCTTTGCCTCTGGGGCGTAGACCAATGTCTGGGCGGAGAGAGAAGACAGGCAGCTGATAGCAAGGCAGGCTGTGAGCTGCTGCATGTCCCTTAAGGCACGGATGCTTCTGAAAACCCCTTCCTGGCTTTCTGTGTTCCCCCTGAAGGACGTTGGCCTGGAAAAGGCGGCCATGGACATGATGGTCTTCCTGAAGCTGCAGAAGAGGGTGCGGGAGCTTGAGCAGGAGAGGAAGAAACTGCAGGTGCAGCTGGAGAAGAGGGAGCAGCAGGACAGCAGGAGAGTCCAGGTGCGTGCCGGGGCTGCGAGCCTGCAGAGCAGCCCCAGGGTGCTGGTAGTGGACACCTCGGCACATTCCTCCCGGGGCTCCCACGACAGGCTGTGACCCCTGGGGTTAGGCGGGGGCTGGGTTTCAGAGAAAAGCTGCTCTTCATGTTGGTGTCCTGTCGAGTCTTCTCAGCCTACAGAAGCCCCCACACCACCCCAGGTGGCCGGTGGGGAGGCTATCCCAAGCACCCCCAGGGCAAGGGATTTCCAGATAGTAAGCCAGGGACGAGCCTATGGCACTGCCACCTGTCGCAAAGAGGATGGGATATGCGATTCAAGTATAAATCTAAGTCAAATATCAGTGAAGAAGGGCGCTTGCCCCTTCCTTGGAAGCTGGCACGGGCTTGAGTTTAGCTCCACCAGGTAGGGTGGACCGGGCATGCGGTCGCTCACCCTTCCATCCCATGATTTCTACCTGGCCTCAGCCCTGATGGCTACCAGAATCTTGGGTCTCCTTAGCATCTCTGGACAATCTCTGTCTCTGTCAGGGACCTGCTCAGCACTCTGCTAGGGCCAGGCCCAGAGTCCGTATTCAGCATGTTTATGAAATGAGAGGAAATAAAAATGTCAGAAAACTCCCTAGTTTTCATTGAGAAATGACCCAGGCTGGGAAGACCAGGAGCAATACAGGTTAAAAATAGAGGCATGTGCCGCATCGGGTACCAACTGGTGCTGTTGGAATGGACAGTGCCCACGGCCGTTGGCAGAGATAAGGACGTCAGAGCCACGTGCTGTATTTGGGAGGTACAAGGACCACGTCTAACGGGGCAGGAAGCCAATTCTCACGTGGGTCATGACATCGGCTGACCTCATGGTGGGTTTGTCAAGGCCTTCGCTCTGTGACCAGGCCTGGTTTGCCTGTCATGGGTTCCACCCCCTTCCCACTGCCTCTGCCTCTACTCACCGATTCCTGTCAGTAACACCTGGCTTCCCTCTGCCTTCAACTGTGGTGTAGACTGTGGTCTGTGTTGCTAGAATATTCTTGGTGGTTCTCCTGAACACTAGGTGGGGAGGTAAGTCTCGTTGGTGGACTTAAGTCTTGCAGGTGGATTAGATTCAGAGCAGAGAGTGAAAGGTTTAGGTTTACAAAAGGCTTGGCCCGTTAGAAGAAAAGCTGCCCTGCCAGGCGAGCACAGAACAAATGTACCAAATGCCACGTCGAAGACACCAAACAGCACCTGACAGAGAAGTCCCCAGCCCACCCAGCTACCACTGCATGTTCACTCTTTAGGGTTCCCACCAGAGAATTGCTGAATGATCTTGAAATCTTGGCTCTGTTCTTTGTTTAATATTAAAGGGAAAAAAAACTATCCCTTTCTTTAAAAATAATCGCTGATCAAGAGTTATAACTATGGGCTTGCCCCCAGGCCTCAATGTATATTTAAGAAAAATCTTGTTTTTGACAGAGTTTCATAAGAAAGGCAAGAGTGGGGCAGGATATGGAAGGTGTGGAAACCCTCTAGCAGCGTCCTGAAACTAAGCTTGCAGAGATCCCATTGTTGGATCTGCCCTTGGTCCCAAGAGACATCCTGAGCCACCTGGGTCTTTGCTCTGGAGAGACGAGACCTGGGGTCTCAGTGATACGGAGAAGCCATCATGGGAGGAGGAGGGCAGAGAAGTCTGTAGGATGTGCCATCAGCATGAGAGGGATAGCCAGGCTGTCCCTGTATTTAACTTCCTGTCCATCTAGCTCCCTTTCCCTGGGCCTGGCAAAGTCACCTTTGCCGCCAGGGTGGTTCCAGCTGGCTGCCCACTTGGCAATGTAACTGCCAGTCCACCTTAGGGTGGCCCCCAGCCTGTAGGTGATCTCTGCCCAGAACAAATGTACTGCACAGTTGTCTGTGGCCACGTGGCACGTCCACGCTCCTGGCTGGCCTCCCCCTGCGGCAGCAAGTAAAGAGCTGACTGGGACTGCTGCTGGTGCCAGAGGGAGGGCAGAGACAGGGACCTGGGCGGCAGCTTATAGGGCAGCAAGCCGTGTGGTCAGTGCAGCTGCCCTGAATCTGGGAGTGTCTGCGGGAGGCATCCCCTGACGCCCCCGTCTCTACCTGGATACACTGGACCCACGCATAGCAAAGTGGCTTTGCCTTGGATGGAAGATTGTAGACGCTGTAGATGATCTAATGAAGCGCAGTCAGGTTTTAGCTCCAAAACCCATGTTCTTCAAGGACCGTCACCCACAGATTGAAATCACCCCAAGCACCCCATCTATGAAGGTTTTCCTGCCCCTTCTTACTGACATTTGAAGTCCAGTAGCTGCCACATAGTTACAGGAGTCCTTGGTTCCCTGAATCCTGATGGGCTAGTGTGACAGCTGTTGCCGTCCACATCCCTCGGTGCTTACTGTCAGACAGTGGTCGCCGAGCACCATGGGCCAGCTGCCGGACTCTCCTCTGTAGGGTGACACTGAGGGAGCAGCTGGGAAAACACAATATACGTGTGCACACACATCCCCAAAAACCTAAAAATAACTAATGTCCTCAATAACGTGATTAGAGATTGACCTTCTTAATAAGTACACAGTGTTAGGAGCTAGTTTCCTCAGCTGCTGAAACAAAGTCCCACAAACGGGATGACTCAGACAACAAATTTATCCTCTCATTGGGGAGAGAATGAGAAACTTAAATTTTGGTTTAAGGTTTCAGCAGAACCGTGCTCCCTTAAAGCTTTTGGGGAATCTATTCCATGCATCTCTCTGAGTGTCTGGTGTTGCTGGAAGACCCCTGACGTGGCTCCACATGACTCCAGTCTCAGCCTCCATTTTCACGTGGCATTCCTCTGTGTGTGTGCCTGTGTGTGTGTGCAAGAGAACTCTCTTCTTGCAAGGGTACCATTAGGGCCTGTCCTAATGACTCCTCGTGATTGGGTTTGATCTGCCAAGACCCCATTTTAAATTTGGTTACGTTCACAGGTACCCAGGAGTTAGGATTCCAACATCTCTTTTGTGGGGACATAATTCAACCCCCAACACAGTGTGTACATATTCGTATGCACAAGATCATATGGATAAAGTTAGGGAGTGAGGGCAGGCAGGCAGGAGGGGTTATTCATGGAGAGCTTCCTGGTGGCCAGAGCAGTGAGCTGTGTTTTGGGGGTGGGAGGGAAGTGGACACAGGAAGTGGGGAGTGCAGGCACTTGCACAAGAGCGAAACAAGCATGTGGCCTGTGGTTGGAAATACTCCCATGGAGCAGCTGCCTCTAGTCCGGGCTCATCCTCTGACCCTCTGTCTATGCAGGTGGAACAAGCAAAGAATGACCTAGATGTGGACCAGGATGCAGATCTGGCCTACAATAGTCTGAAGGTAAGACGGTTGGTGGGCAAGTTCCTTGAACTCCCTGCATTCCCACCATGGAGGATGGATGACGGAGTCTGTTCACAAGTGGAGCTGTCAACACATGATACCCCCTTAGTTTCTTCATCTTTGGGATGAGGACACAGCATGTGCTCACTCCAGGGCACTGGAATCTATCCACTAGGAGACACAGCTAGGTGTCCCACGATTTGGTTCAACTTTGGTACCAAGTACCTAGAGAGCACACAGACACCCTGCTAGGGTCTCGGGCCCACAAGACTGTCACCACTTCAGATGCCAGTCATATTGGTGGGTCCCAGGTCACCCACACTTCTGTCCAACTTGGCTACAAGTTGGGAATTCCCATAACCCCCTCCTCCATTCTAATGTTAGAACCCAGCAGAGCATTTTTATTGACTGTTATTGATTTATTATAAAGGTTGCAACTGAGCAATAGCCAGAGGGAAGAAAGGGGAAGGGGGCCCTGAGACTGCACACCTCTCCAGGAACGCACTCTCCCTGCACCTCCACGTGCTCATCAACCTCAAGTCCTTTGAAGCCCCTGCTTAGGGTTTTATGGAGATTCCATTACACAGGCACCAGCGATACAATCGTTGGCCATTGATGTTTAGCTAAACCTCCAGCCCTCCTCTTCCCCTTTCGGGGAGTTGGTGAAAGGGGCTATAAGCTCCAGTGCTCTGATCTCAGGTAGCTGGCCCCCATTCTCTTCCCCATAAACCAGGTGGGGCTGAAGGGGCTTGTGAAGACTTAAGATCCCTATTGGGAGGAAATGCCAAGGGTTTAGAACTCCTGAGGTGTGAATCCAGCCCTGGGCCCAAATATAACAAAAGACATTCCTCTGACTTCTATCACTAAGAGTTAGAGGAGTTTGTGAAGCTCTGCACCGGGAACTGGGGCCAGAACCAAATATGTATTTGTTCTGATGTCACCTGCATCTTAACCTATGTGATACGGTTTCACTTCCGGTAACATGTGGCCAGTCGGGGACGAATCCACTTTCAACAATGATCTAGACCTGCACGGAGAGATGTAAGGCAGAGGGATGTCCCCACGTGCCCAGTGCTGGCTCAGTGAGAGCTGGCGAGGTCACAGGGTGGAAGGCCTCAGGCTCCAGGGCAAGCAGGCCCACATTGACTGCAGTGAGGAGCACCAGGCCCGGGGCCAGGAAGGGTGCACGGAAAAGGGGGCATCGGGGCACTCCTACTGCCTGCTCCCATTCCCGGGCACCTGTGCATCCAGTCTGCCGGGCCCGTGTGGTTCCAATTGTGGGACCACAGATAATTCTGGGAGCAGCTGCATTGCCCCAGGAGAACAGCCCTGAATCCTGCCTGCGGCTTTTTGAACCACTAGAGCCACAGAAGTGGGTGCCTCATGAGGGTTCTCCTTTCTGAATTATTGACTAGACTTATTTTTTTCATGTGATACTTAAAAGCTTCAAAACTCCATGGGAGAGGGGGGTGGGTGGGTGGGTGGTAGGGACCTTCCTCATAGCATTCTTCAGCTGCCGACCCTGAGCAAGTCATTAGGCTGATGGTCTAGCCCAGCAGGTCTCCAAGAGGGGTCTAAGGCCGGCATTGCTGCAGATGCACTGGAAATGCAAATTCTCAGCCTTGGCCCAGACCTGCCGTGTCACAGTCTGTTTTTAGTTGCCTTCTCGAGGTTTCTGTTACCCCTTCAACCTTGAGAACCACTGCTCTGGTCTGGGGGCAAAGTGCCGCCTCCAGGTCTCCCACCATTAAATCCAGTCAAAAGCTCCCCCTGCATCCAGCTGCCTCCTGGGAGGATGCTGCATGCTGTCCCGCAGGCCATTCCCACAGGCTACGTCGTCTCCTCCAGTGCCAGCATGGGGCTGGCACACACTTGTCCCAAGGTCCTGAAGCTCCGTAATGGCTCTGCGCCCTTGGGCCAGGGCTCTCAGGTTTCAAGACCCGGTTTCCCCCATTGTCTCCGGTGAAGCCTGACTTCACTTGTGCTCCTTGTCACAGAAGCTGGCCTGGGAGACCCCGCTGTGGAGGCTGGTGCCGTGCTTCTAACTTAGACCCTGACCATGAGGGAGGTGATGAAAACGGGGCATTTGGACCAGAAGCCTGGGCAACCTGTATAGTCAGTGGGCCTTTGCTTTCTGGGCAGGGAGAGCGGGAACTTGCTGTGCCCACCCAAAGCGTGGACCCTGCCTGCGCAGGAAAGATCTAAGCAGGTGACGAGTCTACACACGGGGCTGCTAGGCTGTCTTCTCTAACCCGACCCTTCCCAAACTGCATTTGACAAACCTGCCCCCAAGTACAGGGTGAGATGAGGCTCCCCCGGGAGGACCCCTCAATGTGTAGTGATTTTTGCTGAAACTGAATTCCCTGACCGGAATTTTATCAATGGGTGGGATCCTTCTCTAGTGCACGGAGGTGCGGAGGCACAGCGTTGGGGTATTGGGCTGCAGGCTCATGCGTGTGCCCTGGAGGTAGGCGGCGGGGGCGGGGGTGGTGCTCAGGGCCCTCACACCTGCACAGGATGCTCAAATGCTTGAGGAGGGCCAGACTTATGCAGTGGGGTCAGAAGGTGGGACTCCTGGACCGGGCGTGGGGAGCCCGGGGCACTCGTCCCAATAGAACCTCTGAATTCATGTGTGCCTTCTCTGCTCCATCCTCAGTGTCCTCGCTCAGAAAACAAAGACGGTGTTTATTTTTTATTTATTTTTTCCTACTTTTATTTAAATTCAGTTTGCCAATATACAACCCCCGGTGCTCATCTCATCGTGTGAGATTATTTACATGGTCTCCCAGTTTTGTGGTCCTGTGGCTTCTGTGATAAATGTGCAACCAGTCCCCACTTATCCACCTTGTAGGGTGGTTTTTTTTTGGGGGGGGGGGTGGGTGGAGGGTGGATTTTGAATCCCGTATATTGCAAGGCCCTAAGAGCATTATATATAAGATTATCAAACTTTACATGGTCTCCCTTTGTCAAACACAAAGTTAGATATCATACCCAGATAACTTAAAATACATTCTAAAGTTGAATCTCAGGGCTCCTGGGGAGCCCAGTTGGTTGAGCATCTGCTTTTCACTCAGGTCATGATCTCAGGGTCCAGGGAATTGTTGACTAGACTTATTTTTCTCATGTGATACTTAAAAGCTTCAAAACTCCACGGGAGAGGGGGGTGGGTGGGTGGGTGGTAGGGACCTTCCTCATAGCATTCTTCAGCTGCCGACCCTGAGCAAATCATTAGGCTGATGGTTTAGCCCAGCTAATTACCCAGGGGGTAATAAATTTATATAAACTTATCAACTAGTCTGCTGCTTTCTCTCCCTCAACCTCTCCACTCATAAATAAATATTAAAAAAAAGTTGGACTTTAATGGTATTTTTGAGTCTGTACGCAGGCAGTTTTTCTCCTGCTGGCACTTGCAGCTGGTGTCTTTCTATGTGACCAGAACAACAAGAGCGTGTTCCTGGCATCCCCCAAAATCTTGGTCCACACAGTGCTCCTTAGAATAGGGGTGGGAGGGGTGCTCTCTAGAGAAGTAAGTTCAGGACATCCTGCAGTCCTTGTGCTCTCTTGGAAAGTCACAAAGTACATTCATGTATTAAGGTTTTAGAAAGTCTGGAGTTAAAATGTGTTGTTTAAAATTAACCTGGCGTTTGCACAGGATGGGTTTCATGGCTGGATACACTCGAAATACGCACACTATTGATCGCCTCAGGACTTCGGGGCCTGCTCTCATAGAGGCCTCAAGGGAAGTGCTTCACACCAACAATAGGGCTGTGGGTTCAAGTCCAGTTTTAACTATGGGCTTCTTGCCAGCCAGAACTTTTGCTGTTGCTGTTACTCTTACAATGAGAAGGTTGCTCTTAG
The DNA here is from genome assembly GCF_053574225.1 of Canis aureus. NCBI lineage: Eukaryota > Metazoa > Chordata > Mammalia > Carnivora > Canidae > Canis > Canis aureus. The sequence continues at coordinate 1,993,366 of NC_135616.1, read as the reverse complement.
CTTAATGGGAGGGCAGGGTGGGTTGATTCAGGAGGGTGCGGGGGGAAGGCTCCTGGGGCGAGAACCCCAGGTCCAAGGAGCCATGGAGTGTGCGGCTTGGGCTGTCTTCCAGAGGCAGGAGCTAGAGTCAGAGAACAAGAAGCTGAAGAACGACCTGAACGAGTTGAGGAAAGCCGTGGCCGACCAAGCCACACAGGACAACTCCTCCCACTGCTCCCCAGACGGCTATAGCCTGCTGCTGAACCAGCTCAAGCTGGCCAACGAGGAGCTTGAGGTTCGCAAGGAGGAGGTGCTCATCCTGAGGACACAGATCGTCAGTGCTGACCAGCGCCGACTCACTGGCAGGAGCACGGTAACCACACGGAACGGAGCGCTGGGCTGTGAGGGGGTGACACCGGGCGGTAGATGTGCTATTTTGTTGATGTATCTTCTTTACCCCCGAGAACCTTAAACCTAAAAGGGTAGCCGCTCTTGCTCTAGGGCCTCGCATAAAGACAAGGCAAGATATTTGCCAGCCTCTCACCATGACCCTTCATGGCAGACTTTACTGGCAAGTTTCTGGAATCTTCTGAAGTTACTCAATATGAATGTGTTCAAAGAGAACAAAGGACAGAATTAGAAACAAGGGCCATGGCCTGAGCAGTCCCTTTGGCCTGGTTTTTCACCCCATGTTTTGTGCCTTGCTGTTTACTTCTATTCTCAGGTAGAGAGTCTTTCCTCTCAGCCCTCCCAGGGTGGCAAGGCCGGCTTAGCATTTGTTCCTAGTATTTTCACCTTCTGGGACAGATTGGGGAGTGGGAGGGAGGGCACAGAGGCCACCCGGGTCACTCTGGTAATGGCCAGGAATGGTGTGGGGGGATAAGACAGTCATGGGTGTGGGGGATCCATGCTGGGACAGATTATCACCCTGTCCTTCAGATTTGGGGCACTGCCACCTCCAGAGACACTGTCACTGTCCTCTTCCCTCTCACTACCCCACACTTGGGGCCTTTTGCAGCCAAGCCTTGTCATTCTGTGCCTGTGAAAGTCCCCTTCCTGCTTGGGTTTAATTGTTACTATCTGAGGTCATCCTAGGCCTTTGTTTTTCCCTAAAACCTTGGCAGAAGGTTGTTTGTTTTTAAGTAGTCTTGTCCAGCATGGAGCCCAAGGTGGGACTTCAACTCGCCACCCTGAGATCAAGACCTGAGCTGCCATCAAGAGTCAAACCCTGAACTGACTGGGCCGCCCTGGGCCCACCCCCACTCCCTCACCTCCTGCAAAAGCTTGTTTCCATATAAAGTCTATCAAGTCCTTTCATGACAGTTGTTGATGTTGCAAGAGTTTAATTTTAATCTGGGACCTTCTAGGAGCCAAGCATTAATGCGAGAACAAGCTGGCCTAACAGTGAAAAGCACGTGGACCAGGAAGATGCCATTGAGGCTTATCATGGGGTCTGCCAGACAAACAGGTAAGCACCACCTGCCAGTAAGTGTGCCTGGAGGAGGTGACGGGAAGGGGTCTGGCCCAGGCTCACGTGTGACGTTTGCTGTCTGACCAGGCCCCTTGCTCAGCATCAGGGGCTCCTTGTGACAGGAGGTAAATGAAAAGAGGCAGGCTCAGTGAATCCACATCCCTAGGAAACCCCTTGTTAGCTTCAGCAGCACTCCAGTAACACAGCTGGAGCCTCCAGAATGCAGATCTCCCCGGGAGCGTTGATGGGCAGCAGGAAGGACAGGTGAGAGTGGCTGGTGTCACTGAGAGGGAAGCCAGACCTGATGAGCCCCATGACCCGGGGCAGGGGTCTACTGCTGCTCTTTGCTTTACTACCTCCTGTACTCCACACAGCTGGTGGGCCTGGAGCCTAGCATTTCAGAGATGGAAGCCAAGCGAGGCGCCCCAGAGGTCGGATGGGAGAATGCAACTACTGCCATATTGGCTACAATGAGGTTTCCCTGGATTTTAGTGAACTGACCACCTCTAGACCCTCAAGGATGAGCTCCCCAGGTTAAGGCGGGAGCGCTTGACTGAGGCAGGTGGCAGGGCCTGGGTAAGACCCCTGGCTAGTATGGCAGAGTGCCTGCAGATGTGCACTCTGGAGTCCACACTCTGACCAGCTTATTAGTGGCTCCTTCATAACTGCTCAGTGCCTCAGTTTCCTCCTCTGAACTGGGGACTGTCCCAGAAGTGCACCTCCCAGGTGGTGAGGGAGAAGTCCAGGTGGGTTAGTCCGTGTGATGCACTTAGAATGCTGACTGCTGTTACTGATATTGTTGCCTCTCTGGCCCCGTGGGTCCTCATAAGAGCAGCACCTCCCCTGAACGTGATCCTCAGTCACTAAGCATTTGTGCAGCATTGCCACAAACCACAAGCACATCCAGAAGATGTCAGGAGGTGGCGCTGGGAAGGCAGCGTGACATTGGCAAGAACAGCACAGAGTGACGTTGCAAACTTAGTGCTGTGGTTTCTAGGTCTCCCAAGCTGGCCCCTGCTTCTGCAGATAGGGAAACTGAGGCCCAGAAGGGGTGAGCTGCTCTGGCACGTAGCCCACCCAAAACTGAGTGGAAGTAGAATCCAGAAAGCCTGGCTCCCAGGCAGGGCTGCTTCCAGCGCGCTGTGTAGGTAATCAGAAGATGACGGCATCTACTCACCAGGAGGAGAGTTTCTGTCCCCGAAATGAAGGCGAGCCTCTCAGGGCTGACACTGGAATCGAGGTTTAGTCATTTAAGATGATCCTGGGTAAAGAAATGTGTCGAATAAGAAAAACAAAACACGGGTAATACTGGAAATTAAGAAAAGAAATAAAAAGGGACAGAAACAAGCTGGACCCTGATGAGGGACAGTGGGTGTGAAGATCTTTTTGGTTTTTTAAACCGTGACTGTTCTCAGCATTCAGCTCCTTTTTTATTCCCCCAAATGGTTGTGAGGGGTCCAGTCCCAGGGGCTGCTTACTCTTACCCTGGATTTGTCTTCCTTTGCAGCAGTAATCATAATGCTGATAAAATAAAAATCACTTTTTTTTTTTTTTTTTGGCTGGGCACAGTATACTTTATTGATGGTACATGACAAGGTAGGGCTCCCCAAGCCCCTCCCCTTCCTCGGGGTCTAGGATGTAAATTGGAGGTCAGGATATTCTCAGTGTGTTGGGAGATTAAGTTGGGGCAGGGACTCCCCAGCAGCTGAGGGCTTCTCTCTTCCTCTTGTTCTTGCTGGGGCTGGTGGTCCAGGAAGCTCTTACTCCTTGGAGGCCATGTGGACCATGAGGTCCACCACCCGGTTGCTGTAGCCGAATTCATTGTCATACCAGGAAATGAGCTTGACGAAAAGGTCATTGAGGGCAATGCCAGCCCCGGCGTCGAAGGTGGAAGAGTGGGTGTCACTCTTGAAGTCACAGGAGACAACCTGGTCCTCAGTGTAGCCCAGGATGCCCTTGAGGGGGCCCTCCGATGCCTGCTTCACTACTTTCTTGATGTCATCATATTTGGCAGCTTTCTCCAGGTGGCAGGTCAGATCCACAACTGACACATTGGGGGTGGGGACACAGAAGGCCATGCCAGTGAGCTTCCCGTTCAGCTCAGGGATGACCTTGCCCACAGCCTTGATGGCGACAGTGGAAGCAGGGCTGATGTTCTGGGCAGCCCCTCGGCCGTCACGCCACAGTTTCCCAGAGGGGCCGTCCACGGTCTTCTGGGTGGCAGTGATGGCATGGACAGTGGTCATGAGGCCCTCCACGATGCCAAAGTGGTCATGGATGACTTTGGCTAGAGGAGCCAAGCAGTTGGTGGTGCAGGAGGCATTGCTGACAATCTTGAGGGAGTTCTCATACTTCTCGTGGTTCATGCCCATCACAAACATGGGGGCATCAGCAGAAGGAGCAGAGATGATGACCCTCTTGGCCCCGCCCTTCAAATGAGCTCCAGCCATCTCCATGGTGGTGAAGACCCCAGTGGACTCCACAACATACTCAGCACCAGCATCACCCCATTTGATGTTGGCGGGATCTCGCTCCTGGAAGATGGAGATGGACTTCCCATTGATGACAAGTTTCCCGTTCTCAGCCTTGACTGTGCCGTGGAATTTGCCATGGGTAGAATCATACTGGAACATGCACACATGTAGTTGAGATCAATGAAGGGATCATTGATGGCGACAATATCCACTTGGCCAGAGTTAAAAGCAGCCCTGGTGACCAGGCGCCCAATATGGCCAAATCCGTTCACTCCGAACTTCACCATCGTGTCTCGGGGACGCGGCTGGCACTGCACCAGAAGATGCGGCTGTCTGTCGAATGGGGAGGAGCAGAGAGCCAAAAATCACTTTTCTTACATCTTAATATAATTGCATTCCCAGCAAGCCTGGGGCACAACAGGGGACTCCTAGCCCAAGACACCCAGTTAAGTACATAAGGAGCTTCGGGCAGAAGCCTGAAGAACGGGTTTGTAGCACCTATCACACCTGGAGAGCAACCTGAGCCAACCCCACCCGACCCTTGTGGGTTTGTGCGTCTCCTATCTGGGTAGTCCCAGAAGTGAGGGAGGACAGTGGGGGCCAGGCAGGCCAGGAGAACAGGCGATGATTCCTGGTGCCCCTCATGGCACCCGGCAGCGAGGCCATCTGTGACCCGGGCAGCCTCTGTGCTAAAGCACCCTGAACGCCGAGCTATCTCCCCTTTCCTGTGATTTCCCTATAATAGTGAATGTTCTGGTGAGAACAGAAGGTGTAGGATGCAGACATGATTTGGGGTCGGAGGGGTTGCAAAAAAAATCTATCCTCTCCCTAGGAGAAGCTTACACTCATGCACTGGGTTTTGCTTACATTTCTGGAGGCTTCTCCCCACACCCAGTCACAGCCCCTCTGAGAGTCCTTGGTTTCCCAGTTTGGAATTTCTTTTGCTGACTAACTTCCAGAGTTTATAGAGTTCTGTTCAATCTTTATAAGGGCATCTCTTCTTTTGTTGTCAAGTTTGGGAAGAGAAGCCAGTGTTGAGGGTCTGTTCTGGCAGCAACCACAGGAATGTGGATGGCTCTCCTGCTTCCAGAAAGTGTTCACACTTGGGAACTAAGGGAATTGAGCAACATTATTACCATTTTACTTATGGCCTAAATCAAGGGAGGGCTGGTCCTTGCCTCAGAGATAGGCTGCTGTACACAGAGCGGAGTGTCCGGAGGGTTTGTTGGGGTTGAGGGGTGGGGAAGTGGGCTAGCAGGAGGGGCCAACCTCACTTCCAGGTGTGTACTCGTCACAGAGCTAGGTAGGAGCAGGATGTGGTGAGGGCTCGGGTCTAGCTCTGGGAACAGTGCTCTTGTGGCCACTGACCATTTCCACTCAAGTCTGTTGAGCTCCAAACTCAGAGTGCATTATTGGACCTTTGCTTGGGTCCCAGGAAAACTTGCAGTCCCTCCTACCCAGAAGGTTCCAGGAAACAACAGGCCTTTGGCATAGACAGGTTGCCTTGCCTGTCGCCTCCTGGGCGTAGACAGGTACACCTGGGGTCATTCCAGTGGGCCTGCGTGGGACTGTGCAGATCCTGCATAACCAGAAAGGGGGGTGTGTGTGGATTTCTTAGGTTTGGAGGTTGTGGCCTATTTGGCTCTGAGGGCCCACTGCTGTGGGATGGCCTGCTCAGAACCACAGAGGATGGGGGGCGAGCCTCATTCTCCCCAGCTCCCTTCTCTTGAGCCCTCACTGTTCCTGTTCCCAGCTGGAAACTCTTGGCTTATTTCTATGAGGCAATCATTCCCTCGTAACATTCCCAAAATGCAGCAGGGCCCAAGCCATCGGCACAATTCTGCCTGCTGTAAACCGTGGCTTAGCCTGGTGTATCCACAGACCATTCACCATCTTGTGGCCAAGCCAGTAATTTCAGACATTCCTCTTGCTCGCGGCCTCCTGTCTTTTTAAAGACTGGGAGCTGACCATGTTCTCGCTCCAAGGAATCTTGCCTGTTTCTGTCCACAGAGCGGCAGGTCCTTGAGGCAGGACAGAGGCATGGTAGTTGGGTCACAGCTGCCATCCTAATGTTACCTGCGGAAGGAAAGCAGGTGGTACCGGAGGCCCTTCCTGCTGCACAATTTCTACACTGAATCAGGTTACGTGATTACTGATCTAGAGGGAACCCCAGGCAAGTCAGCTGAGTACTTTCATTTTCACACACGAAGAAACAGGTCCAGGATGTATAGATGCTGGCCACGACCTACGCATCCTGGACCTGTTTTGGGGTGCCTGGTGTCACTGCCTTCTGCAGTCAGAGACTTTACCTGCTGCTAACTCGGTGCTGATTCGGGTGTATCTGTGTCTTTGGGGATGTGGCTCTGCGCGGTGATGTGTACACAGGAGATTCTCCAGGAGGGTTTGTGGATTTGCTCATTGACTTCGTGGGCTTTATTTTTTTTAAACTTCCCATAAGCTGTCATTTGGGGTTTTCCTTCTCCTGCCACTATGTGGGGCTCCCTTCTGGGCCTTCGCCCCTAATGGCACAAGCCACTGTGGTAGGATCGGTCCCCTTTCATCCAGGAACGAAGGCTGGACCTGGAGCCTGATGGCTGACACACACACACACACACACCAGCACTGTGGGGTGGCTGGGCTGTATGGTCTTGGGTGCTTCATGCAGAATGCCTGGCGGGTTATAGGATTAGGAATTCCGAGGGTACATCCCTATGAACAGGGATCAAAGCTGACCACCTGGCGGTGAGTCAGCCAAACACCTGCCCCCAAGAGGCTGAGGGATGGGCCTCAGACTGCCATCCAGAGGACTGTGGGAATGTGGTGACCCTCCAAGAGGGCCGGCAGCCAGCCCTCCTTGGTCTGGAGGGCCAGCTGATATGGGCAGGGGAGAGGCCAGGTACAGGGGCCCCATGGGTTCCAGTCCCGGGGCCATGTCAGGCAGGCCCTCCCATCCTGGGGTCTCCTTACATGTGGCAAACAAGGTGAGCGGATGATCCTGCATGACTGTTCAGCAATGGTATCCCCCTCCCACCCAGAAGGAATCCCTCCCAATGGTGCCCGTTTGTGCTAAAGGACTAGCTCCCAAAAGGCCCCTAGTTAAATGTGTTAATGGCCGAGGAGGGAAAGGTGCTAGGCCACCAGCACCCCCTAGACCCTGCCCAGGTCACCTTTGGGTTTGTTGGGACCCAGGGAGCACACAGTGGGGGTAGGTGCTGTGCGCGGGAGGCCATCTCCGGGAAGGCCCAGCCTTGGCAAGGGCCCCAGACATTTGGGGGCCAGAGTTCTACGTAGGAGAGGTCCCCAGGACACACTTAATGGCAGTGGAACCCCTTGCAGCCCAGCTGGACGGAGGGGAAGACAGGTACAGACACCAGAGTAGCCCCAGGAGCATTCCCTCCCTTGGGCTTTCCAGGGCGTGACCCCATAGCCAAGTGCCCGGCTTTGTACAAGCAGCAGCTATGTGAGCCCTGCAAGACGTAGGCCCCCCCTTCCTTGGCTGAGCTCCAGGAAGGTAAAATGGGGAACTCTACCCCCGGGCCTCACAAAATCCATAGGGAGCAGTACAGGGGCTTCTGGGGGGGCCTGGGAGTTGGGGGAGAGGGGTTGCTGGTCTGTGACATCACCGGCCACTCTCCCATGGTTCCTGCCAGGACAGCTGGGATCCAGCCTGTAGGAAGAGGATACCCGGGGTAGAGAGGGGGAGCGGGCACCTTGGCAAGTCTGAGGAGGCTGCCTAGCACCCCATCCTGCTGGCCTCTGAGGATCTTCTGTGGGCCCAGGGCCATGGAGGGGGGCACATGTGGATGGGGGAGCATAGGACGGGCCACTCCTCTCCTGGAGCTGCTCTCCTGGCTTTGAGCAGACCCTGGGCCCCTGGGGAGGCCAAAGAATCTGCAAGAAGGCACCTGGCCATCTGCTGCCCAGGTTGGGTAGATAGGAGGGGTACAGCCCGGTCCTGGCAGGCCAGAGAGTTCAGCGGGCTTCCTGCGTGGCAGTTCCAGTTAACGTCTCTTCATGGACGACCGTAGTGAAGGCTGCAGGTGAGGTTAGCTAACGCCTTCATCGTGGTGTTAGAGGGAACAGCATCGGCATCGAGGAGCAGACGGTGCGCGGCTGCCTCCCACCCCCACCCCCACCCCCAACCTTGCCCTGCGGCTGCTCCCCAGGAGGCTCTGCAGCCTGCACCGGGCACCGCCTCCCTCCCCACCCTGAGCGCACCTCTGATTCTCCCTTTCCATTTCTGAGTCCTCCTGCGGGGGGGGCGGGCAGGGGAGAGAGCCCTTGTGAGAGCACACAAGCCCCCTTCTGGGACCCGAGCTGGGGGAGGGACATCCTTAGGTGCTCTGGTGCTGGTGACAGTGAAGAACAAAGGGAAGCCAGGGGGAGTTCCTGAGCTTTTCCTTCTGTCTGTTTCCAAACCTCAGAACAGCCTCAGTTTCTTGGACGTTGAGCCTCCCTGTCTCCCCTCTATACCATGTGCCCTGTTTATTTCTAGCAAGACTGAGGATTGGGGATATTTGAATGAAGACTGAGAGCTTGACTTGGCCTACCAAGGCCTAAAACAAGTCGCCAGGTCAAATCTGTGCCTCTTGCCTGTGCCTTATGCGTCCGCTCTGCATGCTCATGTCTATGCTTGACTGTCCACAGGCGTGCAGGCCAGGGCACAACTCGTAGGGGTGCTGCTGCACTGCCCTCAGGGCACCCGGCCAGCGCCATGCGTCCATGCTGTGGGGACAAGGTTGGGAGGCTGCTTGTTGGGGTCCAGGCAGTAGCCCTCGATGGGCCAGGATACAGATGCTCACAGGATTTGAAGAGTATGCTGCTTCGGGGGAGGATCCACAACTTGAATCTGGTTCTATTCGATTCCAGCATCTGCATCCGTGTACCACTGGCCTGCAGCCGTGGGTGAGACGTGTAGAGGGGAGGCTGGACATGGGTGACGTACGCCGGGGCCCACAGTGACTGCTGGCTTGTAGCTCTTGGGGTTGTGTTTGAGCCTCCCAGCAGCAGGGGGTATGGTGGCCCCCAGGCTCATTTCCCAGAAGAGGAAGGGGGGTGGAGTTGCTGGCCCAGCTCCCTCAGCCTGGTGGGTGGGAACCCGATGCCCTCAAGCTCTGCCTCTGAAGCTTTGCCTGCTGATGACCTACCGGAGGTCCCTTTGTAGCAACAAGAATCGGTTGTTGAGAAAAGTCCAGATCGGCTGGTGCTTGAGGCCATGTGTCTCCTGGCCCTGGGTGCAGCGTGACCCCACTGCCTGTGAGCAGGGCAACCTCTGGTCTAACAGGGATCAGAGTGGGACCTGCCTCAGGGGTCATCACAAGGAGTAGGGTTAATGCAGGTATGTTGTCTGGCTGGCACATGGTAAGCAGAGTCATTGTCAGCTCACGGTGGTCATGGCAGCTGTTATTCAGTGAGCTCTGTCCCACCAAGAAGTCTGTTTTATTGGGGTGAGGGGGATCTACATGTCAAGCCAGGTGCTTCCTTATGGCTCCCTAGCAGCAGAATCGATTTTTTTTTTTTTAAATAAGCAAATATGCAACATGAACAGAACTGAAAGCGCAGACCTAGGCATCGGGAGACCCAGCTTCTAGAACCAGCTCTGTCGCTGCTGTGGCCTCAGAGCTCTAGCCCTCAGTTAGGGGGTGTCTCACTTGTGCTGGGGCAGGTATCTTGTACCTTGTCCAGGGCCCTGGGCTAATCCCCCTAATGACACTCTGTGTGCAGAGCAAGACAGCGCCAGGCATGAACTCGCATGGCACGAATCAGGAGCTGCATCTTCGGGGCGAATCCCTAGAGCCCCGGCTGTCTGCTCTCTGGGTAGGTTCGTGACTCAGTGGTGATGCCCTTGGTGTGTTGTCGCCAGGGTTGGATGCTCCCGAAGTATTGCGAGTCCTCTAGGATGCTGATTTAGTTACAGAACCCTTGGCCACGATCCTCACGTTATTAGTGCTTTCACCCGATGCTGCTGCCTGTGGCGAGCAGGTCAGTCAGTCACGTCTCCATTTCCCCATGTGTGTGAACCTGCTGAGAAGCCCCTGAGAGCCAGGCATTGCATTCAGTGCCCCTGGGAGCTGACGGAGCTCTGGGAGGCCTGGGCGTGTCCGTGGGGGACCAGATGGCAGATGCTCCCCATCTCTTGCTCCCTCAAGACTTGCTCCTTCCTCTCTTTTGGCCCAACTAGTGGAACTGTAAAATTAAAAAATAAAAAATAAACAAAAAGGCCTCTTTGTCTCCCTGCCTCCCGGGCAGCTGGGAGCTCTTAGAGGCGCTTCTGAGGCGCTTCCAGGTTTCTACCTCTGCTAGACTCTGGTCAGCATCCTTGCATCCCTGAAAGAAACCGCAGGGAATGTTCCACCGCGGGGATCGTGTCCACGGTGTCCGACCTCCCTTTTGTCCAGAACCCCCTACCTACCCTTCATGTGACCGTGTATTGCCTGGAATCAGAGAGTCTACCCCAGAACCCGAGAAGCCAGCACCTCGTTCACATTAGAACTTCCTGAGGACGAGGCGGTGGCTGCTTAGGAAGCTTCCCCCATTCCTGGCCTCCTCATAGGGCAGATGGAGCAGGTGTCCCCCAGAGCTGCCTGGGGGCTTGACCCAGAATCCTCCGGGACTTCTCTCTGACCTTCCCCAGGTCTCCTCAAAGTCTTTTCGCTTCTGGCCCCGACACCAGCTGATTGCAAACCTTCTCCCCAGATCATTTGCAAAGAGGCTGAGTGTCTGTTTTGACTTGAAAAAAAAAATCGTCTATTTATGGCCACAGATAAAGCGGAGGTGGTGGTGAAGATGAGGAGGAAGGGGCTAAAGCTTGCAGATGCTCTACTACAGGGACGCCGGCGGTGCAGGAGTGCAGTGCGCTAGGGTTCTGTCCTAACGAGGACATTCCTGTGAGGTTTGGGCAGATGTGGGTACTTGTATGTAAGTGATGCCGTGAGACATTTCTGTGGCTGGCATGTTGGCACAGAGACTGTCTCCCAATCCCAGGCCAATCGCCTGCAGCTGGCGAGGAATGGGGAGCACGAGGAGGGGGTGTCAAGGACGGGGCCTCAGCCCCGGGTGTGCAAGTTCCCATTCCCGGAGAGGTCAGGCTGGCCTGCTGGCCAATCCACCCCTCGCGTCCTTCCCCTGTTGGTCTGTGTGGTCCGTGCTGCCGCCATGTGCTTGGCATTGCCTGCTGCGCGCCCGTGTGCCTCACCCGCCCTGCAACTTGCACAGGTTGCTGGAGGCGCAGCTGCAGGCACAGGGCCGCGAGCACGAGGCAGAGGTGGAGGCACTTCGGGCCCAGGTGGAAGCCCTGAAGGAGGACCTGGACAGGCAGCAGCAGACCTTCTGCCAGACCCTGCTGCTGTCCCCGGAGGCCCAGCTGGAGTTCGGGGTCCGCCAGGAGCTGACCCGGCTCACCAACGACAACCTGGTGAGCGCCCTGCCCGAGGGCCACACCCTGAGAGCTGTGGGGCCGCCCTGGCCTTTCGCTTAGGGGGGCGAGGTTGGGGTCCTTGGCCATGCAGCGGAACAGAGATTCCAGAACCTCCCTTCCCCCACCATCAGCAAGGGTCTGTGGCTCCCAGGAACCTGCCCCGCCCTCCAGGGCATGGTTGGGCCTGTCCTAACGCTGCTGCCTTTGGATTTTAGGACCTCAAAGAACTGGTCGAAAAGCTGGAAAAGAATGAGAGGAAGCTTAAAAAACAGCTGAAGATTTACATGAAGAAAGTCCAGGACCTGGAAGGTGGGGCGTACGTGTGTGTGTGTGTGTGTGTGTGTGTGTGTGTGTGAGAGAGAGAGAGAGAGAGAGAGAGAGAGAGAGAGATGAAGCATGCATGTGGCTCAGTCCCAAGCAAGACGAGGGAAGGGACCACCTGCCTCCCTCTGCACACCCTTCCTGCCTCACCCATTGTCTGGGCTGGGCCTGTCCAGCTGTGGGATAGACCAAACTGGACCCACCAGCTCACATATTCTCAGTTGGCCAGAATCGGGACACAGACCCAGCAGGGGCTTGGATGCTTCCTCTGAGACGTGGCCTTGTGGCCCTGTGGCCCTGCAGCCCAGTGACCCTGTGGCCCTGTCCTAAAGGGCTGGGAGGCAAACATGCTGTAGAAACCATGCTTCATGACCCGCAGACCCTGAGCACAGGGGCCTCGCTGCCTGTGATGGCCAGGCAGGAAGGACAGGGGTCAGTCCTGTAACTAATCTTCACACAGGAACCTGGCCCAGAGAGCTCAGGCAGGTTCAAGTGGCTCTTTCAGAAACATCTGGAATGTTCTTTTCCTCTGAGTCCTTGCTATAGATCTGTTGCTCCCACCCCTCTTGGCACGTGCCACCTGGCATGGGATCCCCTCTTGGTCCCCTCGCTGCCCGGATCCCCCACCATCACCACCTGGATCCCCTTCATCTCAAGAGCCTGGTCCCCAGGGCTTGAGTCCGTCTCATGCTGTCCTAATACCAAGGACCCCTGGGCACCACGCCCCCCACAGGTGTCATTTGTTTGATTGCCGGCTCACATCCACCCTGAGCACAGTGACAGCCCTGGAGGCCCCCATGCACCCTCGAGTTTCTCTGTTCTCTCCAGGTCTCATTCTCCTGGTCGCTCAGGCTTCAGGTCCCTCTCTTGTTCAGGCCCAAGCACCTTGTGTGTGCTCTCCTTGAATACTCTGTGCCACCCTCCTCTCCCCTAGCCCCCCAGGACAGTGGGGCCTCCACATTGCCCACTTGTGCCCCTGTTGCTGTGTCCATTCATTACCTCCTTCCCCCTGGACTGCAGTGCTCCCCCCTCCAGCAGCACCTGCCTGCCTCCGTGAGCTCCTCTCCTGTGCTGTCCGGGCCGGGTGGGTATATCAGCTCCTTCCCACCTGGCTGTTGAGGTCCTGCCCATCCTTCAGCCCCTCTCCCCCCAGGGAGCTCCACCAGCGAGTCTGTCCAGCCTCATCACCACACTTGGGGCTTGGCGCTAGGGCCAAGTTACAGGCAGTTTGCATGTCCAGTGAAATGCACCGATGCAGTCCCTTAGCTGAGTGGTCCACCATCGAATACCCCACCAGCTCTGCTCCCCTGCTGAGAGCACACTACCCTGCACACAGCAGCCCATGGACACGATGGGGGCAGCCCTGCGGACGCCCACCACCCTGTCCCCTTGTGTCAGGCTAACAGAAGTCCCAAGCAAGGTTTGACGCGGCCTTTGTTCCCCGCCCCAGTCCCACCACCAGAATGCCTCCTAAGTAATCCCCTTATGTCCTTGCACAGATGGCATGTGGCAGCCCTGCTCCTTGATCTCCTTGATGTGCCCCCGGGGTCTATGCCACTGGCACCAGCCTGCTCCATGATGGTGCCCAGGCCTCGCATACCTGTCCTGTGGCCACACACAGGGAACCGAGTTGGGCAGGCCTAGCCAGGGCCCATGACAGCCTTGCACACAGTAGCCCTGTTTTATAACAGCTGCATGGGGATAAACAGCTGCCTGGCAGGACAGGCTGTGCACCCTGCATTCTGTGTCCTTTCCAGGTCTTCTCTGGTCTCCCTGCCTGGGGTGGCATCTCCCCTACCCTTATCCCCTCCCAGACTCCAGTGCCTGGTGCTAAGATCCTCGGGTCACCCTTGGCATGTGGCCTGGGCTGCGGGGACCGACCACATCAGCAGTGTGGGAGCTCAGAGAACCCAGAATGCTGGGTCCCCGGGTCCAGACCCAAACACACGCCCTTGACCTAAGGCCCCCCTGCCCCTTGGGCCTACAGCCTGGAGGTCTCTGTTCACGCCCTTCCTTCCCCCACCGTCTCTTTCCTGCCCAGCTGCCCAGGCACTGGCCCAGAGTGAGAGGAGGCGCCATGAGCTCAACAGACAGGTCACTGTCCAGCGGAAGGAGAAGGACTTCCAGGGCATGCTAGACTACCACAGGGAAGATGAGGCCCTTCTCATTCGGAACCTGGTGACAGGTCAGGACGCTCTGTCTCACCACCCCCGCGTGCTCCATCATTGCCAACCCCCCATTCCCCATGCTGCATTCCCCCGCCCCCATCCTCAGCCCTCATCCCCTGTCCCCCCTTGTTGCGGCACTGCTAACAAGCTTCCAGGTGGTATTCATGCGAGACCTCTTCCCTGGCCTCCCACCCCTGGCCTCATAGCCGGTTGTACCCATTCCCTCACCCTAGTTTTGCTGCACCCGGTTTCCACTTGCCTGCCTTGAGCTGTGTATGCAGCCCAGGGCAGCAGCTGCCTGCAGAGCAGGGAAGGAGGCTTGGAGGAGACAGGCTGGAGGGGAAAAGGGAGGATGGTTGGCAGCCTGGTCCTCTGGACCCTGAGCCACGAGCCTCATTACTTGGAGCCTTAGGTTTTCTGTAAAGTGGAGAATGTGGGTGGTACAGTGGATGGGAGATGCAGCAGGGGGATGTGCCAGACGCCTCTGTGTGGGGATCTGAGGAAGCAGGCGCTTTTGCAGGGGCATCGGGGGATCACCTAAGAGGGGAACGTTATTTCAGGGAAACGTCCTTTTGCCAAGGCCCCACCCTGCTGAGCCCCTCCCGGGGCCTGAGCGCTGCAGAGCAGGGTGTCTCCAACCTCGCGCAGAGTTTACTTCAGTTCTTTGCTTTGGGTATCTTCAGTAACTAAATATCTTGGCACCTTTTCTAAAGGCTGATTCCCTCCAAAGTTGCCCAGCACTTTGGCAGGAGTCCTCTCGCTTCCTTAAACAGGCTGCATCTTATTCTAAGGCAGTGAGGAATGAGCCCTTAACCTCTGGTGCAGGAAACTCCCAAGTTCACAGCATTACAGTGAAAAACAATGAGAGTGCTTGTGCCAGCAGACAGATAGCTCCTTCCCACTGTCCCTGCTCAGGTGGCCCCAGACGGGCCGTCTCCCGGGAAGCCGCCCCGGCACAGGATGCCCGGTCCCCTTCCCTTGCATCATCCAAACAAATGCTAGGACTCTGACTCCTGCTAGGTGCCCCGCACCGGCTAGTTGCTGCGGAGCGCAGAGAAGTGTAGAGCCATGGTCCCTGCCCCCAACATGTCAACACCCAGCCGGGCGGACCTAGCAAGTGTGTGGGAAACAGGACTCAGAGAGCAGTAGGACAGCCCAGGACAGGACACACTGCTGGCAGGCTGGACGGGGCTCAGGCGTCATGCCCTGGCACTAGAGGCCACAGAGAGGGGCTCTGGACACTCCTCGGCCATCCTGGCTTGCCGCTGGCTCCAACCATGTCTGGGCTGCAGCTGCCAGGTAAATAGCCTCCAAGCGGATTGCTAAGTGGCCCCTGCCCGGGCCCTGGCACATGGGGTCTGTGTGGGAGTACGCGGTTTGCCAAGCTCTCCAGGGGCCTGCCCTTGTGGCTGCGGCAGGAAGTGGTGTCCGCTCGGAGCCCCCTCTGGCTGGTGGGTGAGCTGGCCTCTCGGCGCCCAGGGCAATGTCCCCTGAGTGGAGACCTGAGTGGCGAGCCACCTGTGGGCTCGTTTCCTTCATATCATCAGGACCAGGCATGAGGAGCAAGTTTCTCTAGTCCAGGCAGCCAGGAATGTGCTTTGGTTAGTTTGGAGTATTTAATTAGTTTGTGAAACAGGGTCAGAAGGTGTCCCACTTGGGCCTGACTCCTCCTACCCCAGCCCTCCCCCAGCCCCCATGGGAGGTTATTCTTAGGTGAGCTTCAGGGAAATATGGAAAATCTCTGTACTTCAGTCTCCTCAGAGCCCCAAGCACCTGCTATCATCTAATTCTCACTGCTTGTTGCTGTTAGACCTGAAGCCGCAGATGCTGACGGGCTCAGTGCCCTGCCTCCCTGCTTACATCCTCTATATGTGCATCCGGCACGCCGACTACATCAACGACGACCTCAAGGTGCACTCCTTGCTGACCTCCACCATCAATGGCATTAAGAGAGTCCTGAAGGTAGGGGTCCCAGGCCCGGGGGTGGTGCTTGGCAGCCGGTGTAGGGAAGCCTGCAGCTTCCCCGGCCTTGCCCTGCCCAGGCCACCCTCCAGCCCTGAAGGTGACGGACAGGAACGCAGAAGCAGCTTGCCGATGGAAGTGGGCAGTTTCCAGAGAAAGGATGCTCAATCTTAGAAAGGACCCCCAAATCCACTATTGCCATCCCACCGCCTGCAGGGGCCCTGCGACTTTAAAAAGCCATGACCAGAGGTGGAGGAGGATGGTCCGCCTGATTCAGGGGCAGGCTGACCCCACAAGCTGAATACAGGCCTTGTCCCAGACCTTCCCAAGGAATTGGGTGCCTGCTCCCCAGGCAGGTGGTGGCACAGGAAGGGTGCATATGCTTATCAGTCTCCAGAGTGAGGGGGCCCAGGCCAGGACAAGGCTGCTTCCAGGGCACAGAGGGATCCCAGGTGGTGGCAGCCGCTGCAGTAAGAGGCTGGTCAGGGTGCCGAGGCTCAACTGTGCAGGAGCTATGCTGAGCGGTGAGGCCTCAGTAAGAGCGATGGTCCTTCCCCACAGGCCCAAGCCCCAGGCAGCCCTGCCCTGGTTCTCACACACACACTGCCACTCTGGGATGCATGTCATCTTCAAAAGTGCGGAGTCCAGATGCTGAGACCCACTGAGCCTCTGTCACCTGCACCCCCTTTCCCTTCTGGGAGTGAGCGAGCTCCAGCTCATAGCTTTGAGCTTCATGCCAGCCTGGTGTTAGTAACTGTACCTCTGGCTCGGCTTGGCCCGGCTGGGCCCTGCCCTGCACCCCAGAGGCAATCTTATCCACACTTGGCACTAAACAAACATGCTGGCGACACTCAGATCTGGGTCCCCTGCCTTGACCCCTAGCACGGGCTCTGCCCGGGAGCTTGTACCAGTCTGAGTGAGTTGAGGGCTGGCTTCAGGCCATTGCCTCAGGGGAAGCTTTCCTAACCACTGGGCTCCGCTAGCTGTGCCCAGCCCTAACAGTCGCTTCCTGTCCGACTCCCTTGTTTTATTGTCCTCAAAGCTCCCACCTCTGACATTAGGCAGGGATGGTTTTAGCTGACAAGGTGAGCTCGGTTCAGTCATTGACCCTAGGATAGGAAACTATCCTGGCTCTTGGGTTTTCATCCAGGTATGGTTTATAGTCCTTTTCCAGAGGATTGAAACCATTGGGTATCTGATCGCTCAATAAATATTTCACTGGCATGCTCCGTCCATCCCTTAGGTTGGATCACGAATAGTTCGGAGCAGGGCCAGCGGCCTCGTGGTCAACACACAGCCCAGGCTGCACAGCTGCGTCCCGGTGACGAGGGGACCCAGGGAGGGGTCTCTGCGCCATGCTTGGTAGTGAAGGGATGGGACTGCCACCCCTTGACCAGGATCTCCTCTTGGGGACCGGCCATTGTCGTGTCTGCTGGGAGCATGCTCAGTAACTTTGGAAACCTGGAAAGAGAAGCCCCAGGTGAGCATTTTACCAGACAGCGGAGCCCTGCTGCTAATGGGGGTTGTCCTTTTCTTTCACAGAAGCACAATGAGGACTTTGAGATGACCTCATTCTGGTTATCCAACACCTGCCGCCTCCTTCATTGCTTGAAGCAGTATAGTGGGGATGAGGTGAGTGCTAAGACAAGCCCAGCCCCTAAAGGGCACCTGAGAACCACCAAAGTACCCCCAAAGCCTCACTTCCTGGGCCATAGCGATGTGCGTCCTGCTTCAGGGCACCTCAAATCTCAGCTCAGAAGGGGGCTGGGGGTATCGTGGGAGGCAGTCCTCTATCCAAATATACCCCTACCCTGAGAGGATGTACGGTCTTTGGGGTGCCCTCTGGGACCTCGGGCTCTGAGCATACCTTCCTCTGTCTACCTGGTAGCTCAAAGCAGGAGCAGAGAGGGCACAGGATACCTGTCTGCTAGGTGGCCTCAAGGACCTTGCAGCCCCAGAAAGCACCCTGAATCAAATGAGGTGGGGAAATGAGCTTATATGACCCATCCATTATCCTAGAGCCACTGGGACTCTCCAGGGAGACCCTTGTGACCTGACCTCTCTGGAGCAGCCCCCTTTCAGCGAGCACTGGAAGGAAGCTCAGTGAGTTGTCAGATGTGTGACATGATCTCCTCAGCCAACCAAGTAGTTAATCCATCTGAAGGCGGACACGGAGAAGAGGCACAACACGATCAAACTACATCTGTGCACCTTGACCTTAAGGCCCAGCTTCCTGCTTCTAACCAAACTTGATTCCTTGACCTGCTGCCCTCCTGGGTACATTATGTCATCCTCTACTCTGGACTCCGAGGGCCCAGCTTCGTCTGGAGCCCACATTCCCCCACTCTGGCCCCTGAAGGAACGGTGCCCATGCTCTGCATTCAGCCCAGCAGCTTGGTAACACAGGGCATGTCTTCACTCTGGTCTTTCTATTAAGAATCCCAGTTCATCCCAGACACCACTCCCAGGCCCCTGGGGGTTGCCTCAACCTCCCTTTCCCCCCTTACACTTTCACTTATATTAAGAATAATGTATCAAGAGACCTGAGACCCAGAGCACACTATAGCCAGATCCATGTAGTCTAAACAAAGAGGGAAAATATATATATATCTTGTCTGTCACAGTGATTTTTTTTCTTTTACCTGCCTTTTGGTTTTTATTTAAAAAACTGCTGTGTAATATGAGTTGGCAGGAGAGGCTTTGCTGGGGATGGTCACCCTTTTGAAGACGCTGAGCTTCTTGGCTGCTTTTGGTTTACCTTGGCCTGACTACAAAGGGATGTTGGTCACATGAATTGTTTCGATATTAGTAATTCTCTTCATGTGATTTCATCTTGTTAGCATAGGAAGCTAGGAGGACACAGTGCTGTAGCCGTGACATTGTTTCAGTCTGTTAATCCTGATACCCAATGATAGAATCCATGTAAAATTTCTCATTCTAAAAACATAATCTGACACAGGGACGTACCCTTCAGTGGCTGTGTATTTCACATTTTAAAGTAACCTGGCCTGTTAGGAGGAGAGTCAGACAGAGAATCAGGGAGCATGATCCTTCTTTCCCTGGACCTGCTACCAATTTGGGTTTGATGCTGTAGAGAACTCACTTCCTCAGGGTAGACTGATTTAGGCTTTTTATTTTTCTATTTTTTAAAAATATTTTACGTATTTATTTGACACAGAGAATGAGAGAGAAGGAGCCCAAGCTGGGGGAGTGGCAGGAGGAGGAGAAGCAGGTCTTCCACTGAGTATGGAGCTCCAAGTGGGGCTTGATCCCAGGACCCTGAGATCAGGACCTGAGCCGAAGGCAGGGGCCGAACCGACTGAGCCACCCAGCCGTCCCTGGGTTTTTTAAATCCAGCAGTTCCAACCTTTCTATCATGCTGAGGTTTTGCTCTGCCTTCAAATTCAAGGGCCATTATTGAGGCCTCAAAAACTGACAGGCTCCTCTAGAACATCCTAGCGATAGAGACTGATGAAGTCCCACCAATAGGGTATCCATGAACGTGACCAAGACCCAGAAGTCCTGTGAAGCCCAGCAGACTGCCGAGCCTCTTGTAAAGCTTGCTCTCTCTCTGCAGGGCTTCATGACTCAGAATACTGCCAAGCAGAATGAGCACTGTCTTAAGAACTTTGACCTCACTGAATATCGTCAGGTGCTGAGTGACCTTTCCATTCAGATTTACCAGCAACTCATTAAGATCGCCGAGGGTGTTTTGCAACCTATGATAGGTAAGCTGGCAGTGGGAGATCTCCAGCACTCATGTAGGGTCAGGAATGACGGCGAATGCTGCCGACTTTCAGGGAAGCCAAGATCCTAGGTGTGGCCTCTAGAAAACCAGAACCTTCCCAATTAAGGCAGCGAGGAGGTATGTGCTATGTGCTCAGAAAGAGCTATGAAATCTTCCATAGGTAATGAATATAAATTCAAAAGGTACAAATGCATACACAATGAAAAAAGTATAATCCTCATGCCCATATGTATCCTTTAATCATGAAAAAAGAAAATTAAGCAAACACGCTAGGAAGTACTCATGTGATAAATATTTACTGAACACCCCATCTATAGCAGTACACTTGGGCACCAAACATGAAACTGGAGTCGAAACATAAGAGCTGGGTTTTTTTAGTTAAAAGAAAAACACAGTCATCATTGCTCATCACTCAATGTTCTGCATGAAGGCTAGGGAAGAAATCCTCCCCTGGCCTGGGTTGTAGCTTCCCCCTGGTTCTTACAACACAAACAGATTACAGGAGAATTCCAGGTGGGCCAGAGTGCTCCATGCCATCTGGAAATTTATCTTTCTAGGATAAAGTTCATTCCATATTCTTATTCCCATCTGAGAACCTTTTAGTGAGGCCCTAGGCATAGGGAGCCTTGGGGGGTGCTCACAACTCCAAATAATGCGACGGCTAATAGCATCAGTTCTGCAGTTGGACATACCTGGCTTGAATCCTGGCCCTGCCAACCCCTAGTGTTGTGACCTTGGGCAAGTAATGTGACTTCTGTATGCCTCGATGTCCTCATCAGGAAATGGGTTGTTGGAAGATGTAAAGCAATACTGAGCATCAAGCCCCTGGCACATAGGTAAATGCTGTGTAATAAGTATGACACATCAGCAAGCGTAAGATTTATATGGTCAGTGGCTCATGTCAAAGAGCTGTTTGAACATCAGTGCGATGATCTCAAGGTCCAGGGCCAACTCAATGAGCAGGCCAGGACTACATCCAAGTTGCGCAAACTTTCTACTTTGCACCGAAGCCAATACAGGATCAACTTGGTACATGCCCTTATCTTTGTCCCACCGCTAATAAAGTCAAGTGAAAATTTGGTCTACAGATTCAGTTCAAGGTTTCTATGTGGCAATCTTATTCCATTCAGACAGCAGCACATTAGAAATGTGATGCCGAATGCTGTGAGTTTCTGAGCACATCAACATTGTGTATCAGTGGATGGTGCCATTGTGAAAGCCTAAAGTGCAGAATGATCTGAGCGGCCCAGAAACAGATCTCTGGGGAACATGCAAGTTTCTCTGATCATGCTTTTCTTTCAGTTTCCGCCATGCTGGAAAATGAGAGCATTCAGGGTCTATCTGGTGTGAAGCCAACAGGATACAGGAAGCGCTCCTCCAGCATGGTAGATGGGGACAACTCGTACTGCCTGGAAGCCATCATCCGCCAGATGAATTCCTTCCACACGGTCATGTGTGACCAGGGCCTGGACCCTGAGATCATCCTGCAGGTGTTCAAGCAGCTCTTCTATATGATCAATGCCGTGACTCTCAACAACCTGCTCCTGCGGAAGGACGTCTGCTCTTGGAGCACAGGCATGCAGCTCAGGTAGGAGACAGGTGCCCTGCCCTAGCCACAGGGTGGAGGGGCCTGCACCCACCAGCTCGACATATCTCTGGAAATGAGACCCATATCTAACTGCTGGTCCTTGTCACAGCATGCAACACAATTCTATCACCTTTGCGTTGTTGGTGGCATTCAACACAGAGATGGTGACCTGGTAAACAAGTTCAGAGCTTGAAAGATATTTACATACTCTAAAAATTGTAAAGACCACATGGATAGATCAGAAGGAAAAATCAATGAATTCAGCCTGGCGAAGGCTCACATAGAAGCTTAAATATTCGTCAAAGTCAAGTATCAGAAAAAAAAAAAAAAAACAAAGTCAAGTATCAGTTGCTTCAATTCAATAGATTAAATACCTTGTTTTCCCATTAACTTACACAGACTTTTCACATGCCTCGTCTTTGCTTGATTTTTTTTTTTAAGATTTTGTTTATTTAACAGAGAGCACTAGTGGGGGTTGGAGGGGAGCTGCAAGGAGTGGTAGAGGGAGAAGCAGGCTCCCCACAGAGCAAGGAGCTCAACATGGGGCTCAATCCCAGGACTCCGGGGTCATGACTTGAGCCAAAGGCAGATGCTTCATTGACTGAGCCCCCCAGGCGCCCCTTTTTGCTGGATTTTAAACACCCATTCATTCATTTATTCATTCAGCAAGACATGACAGCACCAGGTGCTTCTGGAGCTTTGGCCCAAGTGAGCTAGTGGGGATGAAGAGCACGCCCACCTTGTGTGTAGGTGGCACCATAAACACAGCAGGCACACTCATCCCAGCATGTTGGGAGCACAGGTCTAACGCCGCTCACTTTGGCCTGTATCAAGGTACAATATAAGCCAACTGGAGGAGTGGCTTCGGGGAAGGAACCTTCAGCAGAGCGGAGCTGTCCAGACTCTGGAGCCTCTGATCCAAGCAGCTCAACTCCTGCAGTTAAAGAAGAAAACCCCAGAGGATGCGGAGGCCATCTGCTCCCTGTGCACCTCGCTCAGCACCCAGCAGGTATGTGGCCCTGGCACCCCACGGCCCGCCTTCCTTTCCTAGGCTGTTCCCCCTGGCAGCTTGTGTGTGTGTCCATGGTGCTCCTGCGGCCTTTCTGTGCCCCTAATGACACAACAGAAGCTGTCGCAGATGGGATGTTCTCTGCGAACCAAAGACTGCCTTGGTCTGGGGAACGAGATGCCACCGTCCCCCCCATAACTAACTTTCCAGGCCCTCTTGCTCTCATAGAGAGATAAGGTAGCAAACCCACAAAACATTAAGCTTGGATAAAAATGTATTTTTGTTTTTGTTTTTAGAAAGAGCACATGTGCAAATGGTTAGGGGGGAGTGGGGGAGGCAGAGAGTCTGAAACAGGCCCCGTCCCCAGTGCAAAGCCAACACGGGGCTCCATCTCATGACCTGAGCCAAAAGCAAGAGTCAGGCGCTTTGCCCACTGAGCCATGGATCTCCAGTCACCCCTGGTTGGTTGGTTAGGGTAAAAGCATTTTTTTAAACACAATGAATTTTGGAATGTTTCTCACTAGAAATTTTAGATTTTGTTCAGAAATGGGCAGCATCATGCTTTTGGAGTTAAATAAATCACTTTCTTTACCACTATATAATCGTTATGGCCCTGTTTTCACTTAGAATCCATTAACATAATTTTAAACAGTCATTAAGAACCTAGAAGCGTTTAAATGTGCCTTTCCTCCCTGCCGTCCCCTGGCCAAATTGTATTTAGACTAGGACTCAGTTGCAGAGATGTTACCAGTCTATCAAAAGATAAATCTTATCCCCTCGCAGAGAGACCTGCCCTCCATCAGGAGTGTGTGTATTTAGAAATGAGCCACTGTGGAGTGACCTCACAAAATGCAACTAGCATAAGGAAAGGAGAGTTTCTACATTAACTCATGCACCTTCTTCTCCCTGTCCAGCCTTACAGCATGAAATCCAGTCTCAGTCTCGCAAACATACCCCTTTCCTTACCTCCCCGCTCACCACTAAAAGATGAAATGCCAGACTCTTAAGAAACCTGCTTCCTATAAATGTGCTGAAAGTTTTCAATTTGTATCCCCCTTATTTTGCTTTCAGTTTACTTCCAGAGTTCAACTGGCATTGTTTTGCATTGGGACAGGCTACTCCCACCAAACGATTGTAGGCAGATAGGAGATGATTCTCTTGTTCAATTAGGAAAAATTGTTCCTTTTATAAGTGATTTTGGGGTCATGGGAGGTGGGGTCATGGTCAAACAACCTCTTGTTATCTAAGGTAAGATCTCCAGTGCTCTTTAAGAGATCTTTGAATTACTGGTAGATAAGAGGCTGAGGGTTTCAGGCAACAGTTTCCTAGAATCATTATATTATAAGCCAGGAGCCATTAGGGCAGGTAGGGATGTAGGAGACAGGAATGCAACAGGAGGGCTCAGATCTACCAAAGCCCCTGGTCTGTAGTTTACGGACTGTAGACTCCTCTTCTCAGTATCATTCCAGCTTCAGGGTGTGGGTCCTGCCTAAAGAAGATTGAGTTCTTCTGCCAATGTCCTATATTCTTTGAAATCCAAACATTGTCTTATGTTCGTTTAGCTCTCTGCTAAGCTTTTGTTTGTATTCCAACAGATTGTCAAAATTTTAAACCTTTATACTCCAGTGAATGAATTTGAAGAACGGGTAACTGTGGCCTTTATACGAACAATCCAGGTGAGTTTTAGAATATTAATGAATTCTATAAAATCCTGGTCCAAAACTAGTATCAATTTTATAAACTTTGCTTCTCTTTGTAAATAAAGCTGGTTATGGGGCAGCCCTAGTGGCGCAGCGGTTTGGCACCGCCTGCAGCCTGGGGTGTGATCCTGGAGACCCGGGATTGAGTCCCACATCCGGCTCCCTGCATGGAGCCTGCTTCTCCCTCTCCCTGTGTCTCTGCCTCTCTCCCTCTGTGTCTATGAATAAATAAATAAAATCTTAAAAAAAAATAAAATAAATAAAGCTGGTTATGTTATATGCCAGAAGACCTCAGGTTCTCAGGCTTTCCCTTAGTAAATACTACCCATAAATCACTTACATATGTACACAAAAGACTGAACTTTATCACTCTGCTCAGATTTTAGACATAGTCTAAGTATTATCTGCCACTAGCATGTTATTGAATTATAGCACCAAGTGGAATTAACAAAGTAAGCAGAGTATCAACCCCACCCAGGAACTAAAGAAATATTATTTTAAGAAAACAGTTTGAGCTCTTCAATCTTGTCTCTAAGATGTATAGTTTTGCCCTTAGGAATATGCTTGAAAGAAAATATATTAGGGAAATGATTATTTAAATCTGTCTTGAGATGATAGGATTTTTTTTTTTTTTTTTAAAGATGAGCTTCCTAAAGCCCAGCCTTAGGTGATTTGGCCTGAATACCTGACTTTGTGTGTGACTGAAGCTGACAGCACCTGCATAATGAATCACCTCAAGCTGACTCATAAAATGGTCCAATGGTGATCATCCCTCCTGTTGCTAGATGTAGGGAACATCTTGAGGAGATATGACACTTTCTCAAACATCTAAGCCTCTTTAGCCAGCAAAGTGTGTGGTAGCAACATATGAAAACAGGCGAAAGCAATCAGAGGAGTCAGGAAAAGGGGAATTAAAATGAAGGTTTATCAAAAAAAAAAAAAAACACTCAAGATTCTTGAGAACATATGGGGTATGAGAAGCTAGTCCCCTCCGATGTGTGCTTGGGATTTTGTTCAGGGTGCCTTACCGCATTTCAGTGTAGAGATCCAGAGATTGAGAAAGTCGGCTACGTCAAAGAATACATGAACTTTTTAGCATTGTGTATACGTAGAGAACAGAGGCTGAAGGCCAAGGGAAGGATGGTGGTCAGTGGGAAGGTGGTTTGTCTAAAGGCAGGGGAGGAAGAGCAGTGACACACAGACCACAGAAGAAAGCAGGCAGAGATTGAGCAGCACGGGGATCAAGAGCGTGGTGGGGCGCTGACTGGACAGATCCAGTTAGGACTCAGCCACAGTCAGCTACTGGAAGTGGAGGAAGAGTCTGCTGACAGAAGAGAAGCCACTGCGCTCTCTCTCTCACCATGGATTTTACATGAACCGGCGTACAAGTTCAGAAAGTCTTACTTGGTGTTGAATCTCTGAGACACACATGCAGAGGGAGAATTGGAACTGCTCACATGCTGGCGATGGCACTGTTTAGGAGGAGAGTCAAAAGTCACGCCAAAGGTTGAAGAAGTTTTGCCATATAAGATGTTGGCCTTGAATTAAGAGCAGAAGGAAAAGGTAGCAGAGGTCGGTCACGAAGCCTCTGAAGATCTGTGTGGTCAGATTTGGAGTCGCCTTCAGCTGCCCATTTCAGTGGCTGGCGACACTACCAAAAATTTCGTTTTTTTTGTTTTTGTTTTTTTTTGCCAGCTGTAGTTTGATGCCCTGTTTCTCCCTAGACAGAGGATACGCAGAGGAAATGGTGAACCAGTCCGTGCTTGCTTTCTATACTTGAACACGTCTTTATGTGGAATAGATACTATGTGTTTGGAGGGCATGGGCAAAACATGCTGACCTTTGAAACTGTAAATCTGAGGAGTTGATTAAACTCCCTAAAGGATTCACAGGACAATTCCTAGGAAACGACTCCCTTGTGGATTTTTTAAAGATTTTATTTACTTATTCATGAAAGAGAGAGAGAGAGAGAGACACAGGCAGAGGGAGAAGCAGGCTCCATGCTGGAAGCCCAATGTGGGACTCCATCCCGAGACTCCAGGAGTATGCCCTGAGCCAAAGGCAGGTGTTAAACCACTGAGCCACCCAGGGATTCCCCCACTGTGGATGTTAAATAAGTATACATGCCTTTTACTGTTGAATTATACACAATATGGGTGTTTTCTTTTTAACTTTTATCCATTTTTATACCCTCCTCTCAATTCAAACTCCTTAAAGAGTAGAGCCTACGGAGCTACCTAAGGGCAAGAAATAAAAGGTCCTTAAGTGCTAGGAAACCATTTCCAGGGCCTTTTGGCCTGTCCCATTCGATGTACACGTTCATACACTGTCGGACCAGGTTTTTGTTTTTTTTTTTTTTTTTTTTTATTGTTGGACCAGGTTTGTAGTAATCAATGCAGCCAAGCCGAGAGCGAGCTGAGTGCCAAACTGTCAGCCATCCTGGAAAGACCACTCCTCCAGGATTGCATCAAAGCCACCATTTGGTGTTGTAAATTAGAGAAAGTGGTTGCTTATCTCTCTCTAAATGCCATTGCTTCTGCTAAACTTTTCCTATTTCAAGCTGCTTTTTCAAACTGTTAAAAGTACTTTAACATGGTGGCCTGGTTGGTTGGGTATCCAATTCTTGATTTCCACTGAGGTCATGACCTGGGGGTTGTGAGATTGAGCCCCAGTTTGGACTCCATGCTCAGCAGGGAGTCTGCTTGAGACTCTCCCTGCCCCTCCCCCACTCACACGTTCCTTCCTTCTCTCTCTCAATAAATTATTAAAATAAAATATATTTGGCCCACCTTTCATATGATACCATGCACATGGAGGCTTTTAAGTTGACAACTGGAAATTTCAAGTGTTTTCCATTCATTCTCCACATTCACCTTTACACAGCCGCTATAGAATCAACTCCCAGTCCTAGGCTCACACTGATTTTGTCCCAAAACCTGTTCCCCAGCACTTTTGAAATGATGCTGCATTATTTACTGACCTTGCTAGAAGGCTTTAGAAATATGAAGGTGCTGTGAGTGATGGTCACATGTAACATGCAGATGCTGGATGAATTCAACAGATAAACATCTCTAGGGACGCCTGGGTGGCTCAGCGGTTGAGCATCTGCCTTTGGCTCAGGGCATAATCCTGGGATCCTAGGATTGAGTCCCACATCAGGCTCCCTGCATGGAGCCTGCTTTTCTATCTGCCTGTATTTCTGCCTCTGTGTGTGTGTGTGTGTGTGTCTGTCATGATTAAATCTAAAAAAAAAAAAAATTCCCTCGATCTTCTCTAAAACAGGGAATTGATGAAACTTCTAGAAAGTTACAACATATTCAAAATGTTGTCACTATCTGAAGCAATGGTGGTAAGTTCCTAACGAGGAAATGAGTTTTGATAGTTTAAGCTACTAGGAGACGACCCGTGCTTTCGGGAAATCTGGGTGTACTGATTTTCCCCTGGGCAGCATTCCTCGTTAACCAGGCTCAGTGGCCTTGGTAAATGTGCTCCACCTGGGCTTATGGTCCAGAGGCTGGTGGGACATGAATGGGCAAAAAGAACAAAGGAGCAAATGGTAAAGACAACAGCATTTAACACAGGACCCATCAAGTGCCAGACGCTATTGTGTTTTACGCAGCGTTCACTCTTTTTCAGCAATCACTTCTGACATATAGCTACTAGTTTTCCGTGTGCCCTATATGCTTCACTGCCTCTGTGTGTGGTTCGGTTCTGTGGTATGCCATTTTGAGTCCCCACTTTCCTTGTCTGTATGCTTTGTAGGCATCAGTGTTTACCCTGATGATGGCAACTAACGTCCTAAACTAGCAACCACCTACCGTAAATAATACCAACTTAGTGACACGCGATTTTGCTGCTCCTATGTCCATCCCTCCCTTTATACTGTTACAGTCACATCTGTTACACATTCTGTTCCCATTAACAGAAACATGTAATTGTTTTCTGCATCTGTATAAACAGCATAGGAAAAAGGAGTTAAACCAGAAGTGAGGTGTCAACTGCCCCACTCACGTGTGTTCTTCATTTCTTCAGTGGCTTCTGGTTACTGTCCGATGGCCTTTTATTTCAGCCCAGAGAACTTTCTTTTGTCTCCTCTGCTTTTGTTTACCTGGAAGTGACTTAATTTCTCCTTCATTCTTGAAGGATGATTTTGCTGGATACAGAGTTTTTGGTTAAGTGTTTCCTTCAGGGATTCAATATGGTACCCCACTGCCTCTGGCCTCCGTGGTTCCTGATGAGACATCTGCGTGGAATCTTAAGGTTACCTGTATGTGATGAGTCATTGCTCTCTCACTGTTTTCAAGAGTCCCTCTCTGTTGTTGGACTTTGATAATTTGTCCTATATCTCAATGTAAATGTTTTTTATCTTGCTTTTTTTTTTTTTAATACTGTGGACAGTCTTGGGGGGGTGTATCTTTCATCAAATTTGGTACATTTTCGGCCATTACTTCTTCAGGTGTTTTACTGCCCGCCCCTTTCTCTCTCCTCCTTCCAGGACTACTGTGAGGTATACATGGGTACACTTTATGGTCCTACAGGTCGCTCAGGTTCTGTTCACTTTTATTCGTGGTTTTTCCTATATCTGCTCCTCAAACTAAGTAATTTCAATTGCCTTAATCTTCAAGTTCACTGATTATTTCTTCCGCCTGCTCAAGTCTGCTGTTCAGCCCTTCTAGTGAACTGAAAAGTTTCATTTCAGTTATTATACTTTTCCTAAAATGGCTCCAAAGTGAGGGGGAAAGGGGAGGGGCTGTGTCCCTTTGAACCTTCCAGTTGCTGCCATTCAGGGAAGCCACTGTATCCCAAGAGAAGCCAAAAATCAGACAAGCATCTGTGCCATCCCTCAGGGAATACCAGACCAACAAGCACATGACCCTAGATTTTTGGAAGACAAAGGCCCACTGCCTGCCCTACTGAGCTGGCAGCTTCTCCAGGAGTGTGAGCCTCTGCCTGCAGCTGCACAGGGGCTGGAGGCTGGGGCATAGTGACAGGTTCACATGTGCTGCTCTTTTAGCAAACAAAGATAAGCAGCCTCCCCCTTCATACTGGATCACAATTGCTTTTTCCAACTCAGTGGCTGCTTCAGTAGAGGGACTGAGGCCCAGTGCTTCCCACTCTGCCATTTTGTGTGATGTCACTCTCCCCATTCCAGTTTACAGATGAGGAAACTGAAGCATAGATAGGTTCAGGAATTTGCCCAGGATGGTGCCAGATGAGAGCTCAGCCCTGTCTACCTCCAGAGCCCATGATCTGTCTTTTTTTTTTTTTTAAGGTTTTATTTATTTGTGAGAGACAGAGAGAAGCAGAGACACAGGCAGAGGGAGAAGCAGGCTCCATGCAGGGAGCCCGATGTGGGACTCGATCCCAGGACCACACCTTGAGCTGAAGGCAGACGCTTAACCACTGAGCCGCCCAGGTGTCCCGAGAGCCTATGGTCTTAACCCCTTCACTATAGGACTGCTCTACATGATTTGCACCTGAGATGTATTTTTCTATTGTCCCTTAGATGGAAAACTTTTTTTTTTTTAAAGACTGCTAGAATGAGGGGCGAGCTTAAAGTCGTCTATGATCCAACAAGCCAGAACCAGGGCTCCTGTCCCTGCCGAAAACCACAGAGGCCCATGTTCTCCCAAAGCCCAATCTGTCTTAAATATTTCCGTGATACCTGCTAATTCACTTTTATGAGTTCACCAAAACTGATTATTTTTAGGTGGTATGTATTTCACACGGTCTTACTCTCGTCCACAGGCACAGCTCCAAGAGCGGAACGACCCTCAGCAGCTGCTGTTAGATTCCAAACACATGTTTCCTGTTTTGTTTCCATTTAACCCGTCCTTGCTGACCATGGACTCAATCCACATCCCAGCCTATCTCAATCTGGAGTTCCTCAATGAGGTCTGACAAGGTGCAGTCCCACCTGTGGCTCCATTTCCAGTAAGAGCAAGAAGGAAGCGTACTATAAAGTGAATGTAAGAGTCTGTTAAATCTGTAAAAGTGGATCAGATCCGAGACAGCCTGTGCAGAGTACTGAACTCTTCGGAGTAAGACATATCTGTCATTATTTTTTGTACCTACTGCTCAGAATAAAACACTTGAAATATGGAAGATTTTAAGCATATGATTTCAGTCTAAACAAATACACATTATAATAACCTATGACCACCAAGCAGTCCCCGTGGCCATATAAAGGGTGCCAATCTGTAAAGTGGAAACTGCCTAGATTTGCTCTTTGCATATACCTGGAGGATGCTCAAAGTAAAATATTAAAAATATGTTACACAAATTGCCTTCAGAGGATTTTTAACAAATAATGGTACTAATCACCATGATACTGTCGCAGAGTGGGTAACGTTTCCCCAGGTCAGTGAACCACAAGTGCAAATGAGTGTGGGGGCAGATGTTCTGAGAACAAACATACAGGGCTGTTGGGCCTTCTAGAAAAGTTTTTCAAAAGTATTTTGAATGCCTGGTGATGTAACTGACCTCCAGATGTTTTGAGCACTGGCTTCTAAAACGACATTAGAAGACTCCATTCCTCATACGCTTAAACCCTTTTTGCACAGACCTGGGTTTACGGAAGAGTTGTGCTAAAAATGCTGCAGTCCCAAAATTAAAATGTGAACAACATGGAAGGATAGGCTTTGTTTCCAATGCTAGTCCGTGTGCTTCCTGAGCCCACAAAACCTTTCACGAAAATCAACATAGTCTAAATATTAGAAAAGAATGCCAACTTTTGTCTTATTTACAGATTAAAAACCAAGTCCATATGAAAGCCTATAATCCCCTCACGCCATAAAACCTCCAGTAAGAGCATCACATAATGCACTGTAATTCCAGGTAACCAGAACAGTGAAGAAAAACAAAGTTGTCTTGAGAACCAGAGGTTGAAAAACCTTAAAAGAAAAAAATCAATTCAGGGATTATCATCCTCCAAGTGTTTTTTGGGGTGTGTGTATGTGTGTGTGTGTGTGCTTTTTAAGGAATGAGAATAGCTTATGTCAACCCTCCCTTTTCAGATTATTTTCAACATCTTTTAAGTTGACCACATAAACATGGTAAATATCTCCACTTTGAAAAAAGATTTAAAACAGAATATTCACTGGAATATAATGAGATTTTATGTTCATTGCTTTTATAGGGTTTTTTTTTTCTTGCCTCTTCAACAATAGCCATTCAGCTAGAAAACCCTGCCTATTCTCTACACCCATTTCTGCATGATTTTTTCTGTATTTCTAGTAGATAACAGTATGTTGTTCCCATGACCAGAACAGATGGTGTTTGCAAATTTGAGAAGAGCTGCTATATCACATCAAGAAGATGAGATTTCTCCATGAATGGCAGGTACAACATCCCCCTGCACACACACACGCACATGCGCACATGCACACACATGCACCACCTGTTACTCAGCCAGTCAAAAGGCTCCTGGAAACACATGACGCCCCAAGCCCTGGACGGTCCTGGGTACTGCGTCCTTACAATTCCACCCCTGCCCTTCCTGTGGCTCCCGGGGCAGAAGAGGCCCAGCTCCTGGGCAGACCCTGGAACATCACATCCAAATCTGGGACCCCAGCAGGACCCCTCCAACAGCAAACATGCTGGCTCCTCTGGGGCATCTGCAGAGCTATGCCTATCCTCTCCCACCCCCGTCACCAGCTACGGCTATGTCATCTGGAACCTACAGCACACCCTCTTCCATCCCAACACTGACTTCGTTGGGAAGGCCAATCTGCACCTACTGGGTCTGTGGCTACCTCTTTAGAAAAGTTGTACTTTAGCTTAAAACTGAATTTCTCATGGAAGGACTGACCTTAATCTTCAAGATAACCCCAATGGCCTTGTCTAGAGTGTTTTTAAAGAGTTTGAAAAGTGGTGATTCCATAAATGCCATGGCTTGCTGTCCTTCCATTCTTATACCCTCATTCTCTCCATCTCTGTGGGTCACTAGTGCTGTCACTGGTTAATCATTAGATTCCAAGGACTCAATAAAAGCTTGGCAGTTAGAATAAATGGGTTGGGGGTGGGGGGTAGTCCTCTACTTAGCCCAAGAAATGGCACATTTAGATCTTTTCCAGAAGAGAGAGGCTTTTCACTGGAGCTGTACCTAATTTATATATGCTTTAAAAACAAGCAGTCTTTTTTTTTTTTTAATGTTTATTTATTTATGATAGTCACACAGAGAGAGAGAGGCAGAGACATAGAGGGAGAAGCAGGCTCCATGCACCGGGAGCCCGACATGGGATTCGATCCCGGGTCTCCAGGATCACGCCCTGGGCCAAAGTCAGGCACCAAACCGCTGCGCCACCCAGGGATCCCAAAAAACAAGCAGTCTTTCATAGAGTACTAACAACAAAGAAATACAGTGATTGGTTAATGTTCAGTCGGCCCAGTTAATTAACACTTGGAGGCTGGAAGAAACATCTTTAGAGAAACTTGAATCCCTTGTTAGCATTTTTATTCCTTGCCTTTTTAAAAAGATTTTATTTATTTGAATGCCTGTGCATAAGAGAGCATAAGGGCGGTGAGAGGGCAGAGGGAGAAGCGGGCTCCCTGTTCAGCAGGGTCAGTCCCAGGACCTGGGATCAAAAGCAGCTGCTTAACTGACTCAGCCACCCAGGCGCCCCTATTCTTTGCCTTTTTAAAGTAAACGTTTTCCAACTTCATGGAATCAACAACTTAATGTACCCTAATTCGACATCAAGATTTGAACTCTGCACTAGATACCTGTATTTATTTTTTATTTAGAATTTAGCTGACATCCTTCTCACCACGTGCCTTGGGCAGTTACTAAGAAAACTGACTTGTCGATTATGTTGACAAGTTGCCGTGGGAAGAATTTTAACGTTCATCATCATGGTGGAGTTTTGACTTGTCTCTTGAAACATTAGAAGCATGTTAAAGATTACTTAAGCACCAAATATTTATAAACAGTCTGTGTTGTCTGTCTCTGGGCAGTAATGTATATGATGTGTACATATTAGTAACTGTTGTTGGAGCTGACAAGCATGTTCCTCTAGTGTCTTTTCCCTGGGTCACCCTGACTGCAGTTAGTGTATGGCCCCTGGACAGCAGATGAGACCCGAACATAATTTCTCCCCTTTCCATGGAGTGTGTCCTTGGGGACACTAGAGTCCTTGATTCTCTTATACTACGGAATGTTCAGGCTTCTGTAAAAACAAGACAAAAGACAAAACTCAGAACTTGGATCACTTAGAAAAAAATTAATACTGCTACCATCAATTTACCACCCTTTACTTAGAGCCATAATGCACTAAGATTGTAGTAAATAAATTAGAATTATTATTATTATTATTTTTTTGCATAGAATATATGTAGTTGTCACATGTTTGACCTCCTCCTAGGCAGTCAGGGGTATCCTGAATTGAAGCACTTGTCTCTTGCCTAGGGGACTGATGATTACTACAGCGTGACAGCATGGGGTGGGACCCTGTTGTACATCCTCATAGAATATTCCTTTGCGGTCAGTTTCTCAAATTAATTTGCTGCATGAGCTCTATAGCCAAAATTCATTTTTTGGTACACATTGGTGCCCTAACTAGAGAATTAGGGAGTATAGAAACATTAGAGGTTAATGGCAATGACACATATAGGACTGTTTTCCTCTTATTAGGCTGATACTAAAGATTGGTTTTCCTAAAGAAATTTCTAATTCTAATAAAGGCGATCAATCAGAAATGATGTTAAGCTACTTTTTAAAATGATATTATATCAGAATAACCCAGGTTTGGATATAACATTTTGCCAGCAGCTGTTGTTTAAATGAAAGGCTGCTTCTCTGAAGAGGATTCACATCATATTCTGGGGTGAATCTAACATTGTAAGAAGAAATGCTACTGATAAAAATATTTTTTTCATTTTGAGCAAATCTGTAAACTACACCTTTGTTTATTAAAAAATGCTTGTATTACTATAATAATTCAGCTGTGGATAAAAATTTGTGGAAAAATAAATACTTTTGAATAAGGTGGTGTGCCAAATCGAAATTTAAAACTCTGCAGCTATACATTGGCTGAAAAGTTTATTTTTAATGCCTGCTTGAGCAACTTCATCCTAGGGCCTACAGTCAAACATACAGCATGATCATTTAAACCAGGGGCTGGTGAACTTCTGCCTATTGTTGGAGTTGGGGAAAAACTCTCCCTGTAAAATAAGACTTATTGAGCAATCACTTCAAAGCTGCAGAATTCAAACACAGTAGTTTGGTTATTGGTTATCTTTTTTGATGATTAGGTCAATGGCATAGTACACAGAGCCCAGAGATAGACTCATGCTCACATAAAACTTTGCATATGGTATTGAAAAATATTTACAGGATCTGTATTATGAGTTTGTAACATGAGTGAAACAATGACAACCTGGAGAAATTATATCACATTTACAGTTAAGAATCAAATACCACCAAGCTGTTGTGGGTTGTCTCCAAGTCGATCTCCATAAAGAATCAAATCTCAACAGGTTGCTTGGGAAATGGACAAGCTAATTCGAAAACTGATATGGAAGTGCAAAGACCCAAGGATAAGGAAGACCTTCCTTAAAGAACTTTCCTAACAAGTATCAAGACTTAATATAAGACTTTAGTAATTAAGATGTGAGGTGTGTGGAAAAGGCAAACGGAGACCAACTGGTCAATGAAACAGGAGATCCCGGAAACAGAACATACATAAATATGGGTAGTCTATTTCTTACCTAGAGGAGCAATACACCACAATCACTTGGAAACCTTTAAAAACAGTGTTACCAGCCCCACCTGTAGGTATATAGAATAAGGCATCTCTGGGGATGGTGCCCTCAAAACACCCGTCACTAGGAACCACCATGAAATATTTCATGATACAGAAATACTGGTCAGTGAGCAGTTACCTCTAAAACCCAACCTGAGGATGGACTCGTGTGTCTAGGTCTCTTCTGGGAGAATAACCTCCCTCTTCAGGAAAGCCTTCACCTCATACCCAGGGAGGTCTAGGCTTACCATCAAGGCCTTAACAGGAAAACTGTGAAGAACCAAATTTCCCACAAGACACACTTGACTACTTAGAGTTTGAGAAAGCAAAGCAGCCCAACATCCAGAACCTGGTCTGGCACTTTGAGCGAGGCCTGGGTAGTGTGAGATGCTGAACTGGCCAGGGTGTCCTCCTTTGGCACCCCATCTCACAAAACACCAGCAGCAGGGAAGGTTGCTCTGGGCCTGTGATGAAATGAGACGACACAAGACCGCTTGAACCACCTGCAAACCCTGCAATCTGCAGCCTGCCCTTCCAGCTAGTCATAAACGCAGCCTCCCCAGCAGCCGGCCATCTAGCTTGGACCTGCCTCCTCCTACATAGGATTATATTGTCCTTTCTTCCAGACAGCACCCAGTCTAGGGCGGGGCCTGGCTTCTCTGGACCCCCCCTCCCCCGCAAGCCACCTAGGCAGCTCCTAACATGCTCTCACGGAGCTGCCTCTGTTCCCTGAGCTGTGCCCCCAGGAGTGGTCTCCGTGTTGCAACCTGTATCAAACCCCACACAGAACTACTCAAACACAGGTGTGTTCCAGGACGAATCCGGCTAAAGCGCATTAACACAGCGTCCAACACCACCAGCATTTTTCAGAGTAAACTTAGAACCAAGGAAGTACAGAGATTTGCCTAAAGGCTATGTTACTTATGAAATTCTAAACCTTGATGAGGATATGAATGCTGCAAAGTAACTTTCAAACAGTGGAGGAGAAAGACACACATACGCCCTTCAGCTAAGTCGTGACTAGGTGGGAAGGCTGCTGCATGCAGCACATGAGATTTAGGGAGGTGCAGAATGCTGACGGTCTGCAAATCGGTGCCTGTTTCGCCCTACGTTTCATTTCTTTTGTGCTTGTTCGGTAACCGGGACTCTGGAGAACAGGTGTTTGTTGTTAAGGGTAATAATCGCCTTTTTAATGATCAGAAATTGAAGTTGTCACCAAAGCAGATTGACAGCACATATGTAACTCTCCAAACTACTCATGATTAGTAAATCTGCATGTTTCATTCATTCAAATTCATGTACTCACTTTTAAAATTGTCCTAGCCCCTACCACCTTCACCAGCTTTCCCCCATTTCCATTTCCATGACAGGAGCCACCAGCCGCCTGTGCTTCCACGGGCTTAAGCTGCCATCCGTTTTGAGAGCTATCGGAAGTTTAAGCATAGGAAGAGTATCCAGAAAAAGTGAGAGGATGAGGCCAAGGCTGGATAGTTCTGAAATTCTATTGAAATCCTAACGCTAGAATTTACAGATTTACAACAGTCACTGACTTCAGTTTTATGCTAATGCTACTTCTTTTTCCCAAAAGCTAAGTACAGAAAGAAATAATACATTTTTTTTAAAGTACCAAGGGGGGCTGGGGGATCCCTGGGTGGCTCAGCGGTTCAGCGGTTCAGCGCCTGCCTTTGGCCCAGGGCGTGATCCTGGAGACCCGGGATCGAGTCCCACATCGGGCTCCCTGCATGGAGCCTGCTTCTCCCTCTGCCTGTGTCTCTGCCTCTCTCTCTCTCTCTCATGAATAAATAAAATCTTAAAAAAAAAAAAAAAAAAGTACCAAGGGGGACCTAAGGGGGGTGCTCAATCGGTGGAGCAACTGCCCATCAGGTCAGGTCATGATCCCTGGATCCTGGAGTTGAGCCCCGCGTAAGGCTCCCCACTCCCCGCTCAGTGGAGACTGTTTCTTCTCTGCTTGTGTGTCTACGCTCGTGTGCACACTCGCTCGCTCTCTCTCAAATAAATAAAATCTTAAAAAATTGAAAGCTAAAAGCCTAAAAATAATGACTTCACATCTCATGAGAGGTATCACATCTAGACACAAAAAGTATAACTTTGATATACGTAGTGTAGTGCAATATGATTGTTATATGGTTAAACATGAAAAGGACTATATATTTTAGAAAATAATTTGTTTCAGATAATTTTGAGGCTTACTTGATTTTTTCTCTCATTCTTATATTGAGAAAGTTAAAAACCTACAGAAAAGTTATAAAAAATAGAAATGATAAGCACCATATACTCTTCATTTAGATTCCCTAACTGGTAATAATTTGTCATATTTGCTTTCTCTCTCTTTCTCTCTCTCTCTCTCTGCCAGGGCATTTATATGCATTTTTTTTTTCTGAGTCGTTTGAAAGTGAATTGCAGACATCAAGACTTTTCACCATGGTCACTTCTAAGAACAAAGGACAATCTTCCACATTAGGACAATGTAATTAACATAATCAGGAAAAGTAATAAGACTATCTCATATATTTCATATAACTTATATTGAAGTTCCCCCAAATGTCTCCCAATTCTATTCTTTAGAGTTGCTGGTTTGGGGTTATTTCTGTTTTTTTAGAGTTGTTTTTAATTCAGGTTCCAATGAAAGATCCCACATTAAATATAACCGTCATCCTCCAGCTTCTTTCATCTGCTACCATTCCCAGCCTCTTTTTTTCACAACACTGACATTTTTGAAGAGTTGAGGTCAGTTGTGTTTTAGAGCATTCCCTCCATTTGGATTTGTCTGATTATTTCCTTAGGATGAGATTCAAGTCAGACATTTTTGGAGAGATCCTACATAGGTAGAGTTGTGTCCCCAAAGCCTCAAGGGAGCGCGTGGTGGCAGTTTGTCCCATTATCAGTGACGTTAAGCTTGATCATCTGGTTAAGGTGGAAATATTCCCGACATTTCTCTATTGTAAAGGTACATTTTCCTCTTCGTGATACTCTGAGATGATGTAAAATGTCCTTATGTATATTTACACTTTTTGATAGAAGTAAACCTTTTACCAAATAGTTTTAGGATCTGTCCATTTTGATGAATTTCTAATTCGAGAAAACTTAGTAAATCTGGGGTGACTCCCTGCCAGTGATTTGCAGGGTACTGAGTGGAAAACTGTGACACTTAGTCATGATATCTTAATAAATATGTGGAAAATATTTCCAAATTGAAAATGAATAGCAATAGAACCTTACTTCTCTTATTAAAGGACATTATATCCCTAAACGGAATTTCCCCTGCATTTGAACTGTTAGAAAGTTTTAATGAAAAAACCCCATCATAACTTTATTTTTTGGCATGTTTAGAGGGTGATATATGTTATATATATGTGTGTGTGAATATATATATATATGTGTATATATATATATATAAATTTTTTTGGCTTCAACCGTAAGATTTTATTTTTTTTTTTAGTTTCAGAGGTAGAGTTTAGTGATTCATCAGTTGCATATAACACCCAGTGCTCATGACATCAAGTGCCCTGCTTAGTGCCCACCACCCAGTGACCCCGTCCTCCCACCCTCTCACCCACCTCCCCTCCAACAATCCTCAGTTTGTTTCCTGGAGTTAAGAGTCTGAAAACCACCATAACTTTTAAAGATCTGTTTATTTCCTTCACCCCTGTATCTCACGTTTAGGTATAATTCACTTTACATTCTCTTCTCAGGTTTTTCTTTTCTTCATTACAAAACACAGTTGACTGGCTTAAGTTCATTGAGTGCCAACCTGAGATAAAATGCATATTTTGAACCTAAACAATTCTATTTTGGCTTTAATTTTATGAGTAGCATTGCTTAATGCCACAACTAATTATTGAGTACCTCCTGTGTGCCAGGCACTACACCCAATGGGCAGCATTTTTTTCTCTTTGCTACTCATTTTCAATTAGTATCAACATGGAATTTGGTAACAAACCTGACAACTCCACAGTGCCATTCATCTGATGAGAGGACACTGCTAAAGCAGAACTCTTGATCAGACAGGTAGTGCAAAATACCAGAGCTCCGATCTCTCAATCATGAGCTAAGATAGACAAGCCCAAGCTCATCAAAGCAATGTGGAGATGTCAGTATGCAATATGAGAGGGTGTAGGCTGTAGGACGGTCTGTAATTGCTAATAAAAGTCACCGCGGCTGGCACTGATGGCCACCTATGCAGCAGCCTTTTATCCCGCTTTCATCCCAACTGGCAGAGCCTGTTTTCCAAGACAGAAGCTGAAAAAGAACATTTTTCCCAGCCACTTTTTCAGCTAGGTCCTGGGCATACATCTCAATTCTGGCCAATGAGACAGAAGAGAAAGATGTTCCTTCTCAATAAAGAAATGTAACAAATGATGAAGGAGTAGAAGGCAAGCTGAGCTCGAAGCACAAGCTGATGGCCCTCAACAATCCCCCACGCAGGTGGGACGTTTGGATTTCCCCAGGCCCTCCTGGCTGCCCTTGAACAAAGGAAAGGGAGAAACAAATGGTTAAATGATAGAAAGCATAGTCATGCAGGACAGGAGTCTCCAACAATTGGCAACTGTCTTAATGATTTACAAGAAAAAAAGCAATCTCCAAAAACCTATAGACTCAATTTCCCAGAGCCCCCACATTGCCCTCCCCTCCACAGGACAGAACATCTTATATAATCAGTCATCCCTCCCAACCCCGGTGCAGTTTGTCCTGCCCACAGGTCCTGCCCCAGACTCTAATAAAAGCACCTTTTTGCACCAAAGACATCTCAAGAATTCTTTCTTGGCTATGGACTCCGAACTCTATCGCCCCATCACCCTAAACCACATCAATAATCTTTACCTTCCTCAATCTGCACATGGTTTTGTGCAGACATGATGCCTATGGCCATAGCAACCAGAAGCCTGGGGACTTCATGACATGGTAACACTCTTCTTGTTATGTGAAACAATAAAAAACCTTACTGTTTAAGCCATTTTAAGTCAAGTCTTCTGTAATTTGTAGCCAAAAGCAGCCCAACTGATAAATAGCTCTAAAGGAAAAATAAGCCTTTAAAGCAGGAACTATCATGGCAAAAAAAACCCAAACAAAAAAAAACTAAAGCTGAGTTACTAGCTGTCAGACCCAAATCAAGTTCAAATGCCCCAAGGTTTCCATTATATGTAATGAAATAACTTAACTCCTATACCTAGAATGGTACTAGCTCTGTTGCACCCTCAGAACTGATAAAAATACTCACTCAAATTGTTTCCTGTGGGAACCCTGGTTGAGAAAAGATGAACATTCAGTACTGACACATTGCCTCACCTCTCCACCTGAAACTACTTTATCTCACCCACACACCCTCGCCTGCGGAAAAAAGCAAATAAACCTTCAGAACCTGAGCCACCATATGCTGGAAAATATAGAAAATCATCCTTAACAGGATTTCTTCCCAAGTACTTTTATTTCTTCCTCCAAGGAAGATTCACTTAACATTTACTTCATTTTACATAACATGTACCTTAGCTAATGATCCCTGTAGGCTTTTCTACTCCCATTTCTATATTCCCCATCCTGTAAGTCCTGAAGACAACAGGCCTTGGGCTTTTAGGAATCAAGGGCTCAAAATTCTAATTTAGCAATTTTCTAGATTAGAGAAACTTGGCAAGTTCTTTGGTTTCTCTGGGCCTAAGCTCTGTCATTTATAAAATGGGAGAGCGGGGGAAGAAAACCCATCCATCTCATGGGGTTGTAGACTGTCCCTCAGTTAGGATTTGTCTCATGTATATGAATTGTATATTATTCCATCTTATATATCACCTGGGTATAAGAATTATAAACCGTGTATGTAAGTGCCTGGCACAATGCTGGGCACACAGTATCCAAAAAATGGTAGCTTTTATTATCTGTTCATCATCCAGAAAATATAGGTGAAAAAAATCATCTGGTAGGTGGGAAGCTTTGATTTCAATCAGAATTCTACTGACTATACACACTTGTGGGAAAGTAGTTCACTTAAAAAAAAAAAAAAGATTTGGTTTATTTATTTGACAAGAGCACACGCAGAGCTGCAGGCAGGAGAGGGAGAAGCAGGCTCCCTGCTGAGCAAGGACCCTGGGATCATGACCTCAGCCAAAGGCAGATGCTTAATTAACTGAGCCACCCAGGCGCCCCAGTTTACATTTTTTTAAAGTTAATAACCCTCAGAATTTACCTACGTATTAAATCAACTATCAGTTTCCTGCATTCACTCAAAGTCACAGAAAGGAGAAAAGGAATAAATGTGAGGGTCAAATTGCAGTAGATGGTGAGAAAAACTATGGGTGATGGGGAGGTGGAGGGCGGGGAATAAAGTGATTTTTAGTGATGATGGACATGTATTAATTACGATTTTATAGCTGCTGATAAAATAAGCTACAAGAGTGTAAGAGTATACACTTACGAAACTCAACGAATTTAAGATTTACAAGTTACCACATGGAAATCTTGCCTTAAGAAAATCCATAAATGAATATTGACATCCAACACAGCCCCAGCCAAGCGTGCCCAGAGTTAAGTGTGTAACTTAATCCTTTCATCTACCATTTCACTTTCCTCCATTTCAGTGACCTGGGGTCACCTGTGGCCAAGCAGGGTCCCAGAAACAAGGGATCCTTCTGCGGTGTCAGGACAATAGTAGCCCTAAGGCTGTGTCACATTGCCCAGGCATTCACCTCATCAGGTACGCATTTTATCACCTTACACCCTCATAAAAATGTTGGGTATATTTTGAAAGATAAAGGCCACATTCACAGATTTATTTTCCGCCCACAGGTTTTTTTTTTAAGTGAGCAAGTGAAGGAGGGGTTTAGGGGCAGAGCGGGAGAATTTAAGCAGGTTCCACTCCCAGGTGGGCCTGATCCGGGGTCCCCATCTGACAACCTGAGCAGAATCGAGAGTAGCAGGCTGACTGACTGAGCCACCCAGGCGCCCCTTATACAACTTTTATTACAGTATATTATTGTCTTATTATCCTGTTAATCTTA
This sequence comes from Canis aureus, assembly GCF_053574225.1. Taxonomy (NCBI): domain Eukaryota; kingdom Metazoa; phylum Chordata; class Mammalia; order Carnivora; family Canidae; genus Canis; species Canis aureus. The sequence goes on along the minus strand of NC_135616.1, from coordinate 1,951,780 downwards.
CTGTGTCCTTATCATAAACTTTATCATAGGTGTGGACATACAAGAAAAACACCCCAGGGCTTGCCCCTAAGGGTCTGGGACCACGTGTCTGTCTCCCGTCCCCCATAAGGGGGGGTGCTACGGTCTTAAGATCTGCATTAGAAAAAGATAAGGTGGTTTGATGTTAGAAGGGCAGTGCTCAATTGGGCAGCACAAACACTAAAATTGACGTTAGGACAGGTGTAACTTAGAAAATACGGCAAAATGCTAACGAATGTAGAATACGGTGGTGTACGTGTTGGTGTTCATGGCCCAGGACCCCGGCCCCCCCGGAGAGACCCCCCCCCCGCTCTCCCCACCCCCACCCCCAGGACCCCGACCCTCCCGGAGCGACCCCCCCCGCTCTCCCCACCCCCACCCCCAGGACCCCGACCCTCCCGGAGCGACCCCCCCCGCTCTCCCCCCCCCCGCAGGACCCGGGCCCCCCGGAGCGACCCCCCCCGCTCTCCCCACCCCCGCCCCCAGGACCCCGGCCCTCCCGGAGCCCGGGCCCTGCGGACCCCCGCTCCCCGCCCCGCCCCGCGCTCGCCCGGAGGTCTCAGTCCGCTCTCAGCATCCACTCCATCACCTGGTTCCTAGAACTCAGATTGCGCAGTGGTCACGTCATCATCGACCCGGGCTCGCCGCTGCAGGGCAGGGGCCTCCCCGACCGCCCGGTCTCCCCGCCCCGGTCCCCAGCCCCACCTCACCCCACACGTTTTCATAATCCTCTCGGGCTCCGGCCCAGCGGCGCCGAGCGGAGCTCGATCATATAAGGAAAATACCGCGAGCTCACGAGGGGGCTACACTGGGGACTCGGGGGCTTCCCGCGCTTCCAACCCCGACCACCGCCCCCCACCCGGTCCTCCCGGCCCCTCTCCCGCCGCGCAGCCTAGGCCTCCGCCCCTCCGCGCAGCCGCGCCCGCCCCGCCCCGCCCCCGCACGGGCGCCCAGCCAATCCCGCGGCGCCGCCCTCTGCGCCCCGCCCCCCGACTTCCGGCCGCTCCCCGCGCTCCCCCCGACTTCCGGCCGCGCTCCCCGCGCCCCCCCGCCCCGGCCTCTCCCGGCTCCGGCCCCCAGCGGGCGTGTGGGTGCGGGGGTGCCCGGGGCGGGGACGGCGAGCTGTGCTGGGCCCACGGGGTGACCGAGGCCAGGGACGCGGCCAACGGGCGATGGGGGCGGGGGGCAGAGAGGTGGGTTCGAGGGCAGAGTGGGGGCGGGCGCCGAGGGCGGAGGGCGGCGAACCCCAGCGGCCGGGGCGGGGGGGGCGGGGGCGGGTGGCCGACAAGTGGGTGAAAGGGCAGGGGCGGAGCGAGGCGCCTCTCTAAGGCGGCGGCGGGGGCGCGGCCGGCGGGAGCTGGAGGGAAGCGGGGGCATCGCCATGGCCCTGCTCCGAGGTGAGCGGCGCGGGGGGCGCGGGGGCAGCCCCGAGGGCTCGCGCGGGTCGGGCCGCGTACTTGCGGGGCACTCGCCGCGGCGGCTTGGGTGCAGTTGGCCGCGGAGGGTCGAGCCCGAGGCCCGCTTGCTTCCGACCTTGAAGGCCGTCGGACCCTCCTGCGCGCCGCCGCCCGCGCCCCGCGCCCCGGTTTTTCCCAGCTGTTGGGCGAAGTGGGGCGGCGCCCGGGGCGGAGGGCTGCGTGGCCGAGGGCGCCCCCCCCAGCCTCCGAAAGGGTCCGGGGCGCCGAGGGCCGGTGGGGAGGAAGGGGAGCCCCCCGCCCCCGCCCCCGGATTCGGCCGCCTAGTGACCCCCCCGCCCCCCGCCCCATGATCTTTCCCTTCCTGGAAGCTGCAGTCACTAAGTACGTGAATTCTCGGGTTAGCTTAAAACAAGAAACTTGGGTAAACCGCCTTCTCCTAACAGGTGCTCACAGTCCATGGAATTTCGACTTTGAGGAACCAGAAGGACCCATCCCCCAGTTTTTTATTACCGTGCATTAGGTGGTTGCCCTACCTGGAGGAATAGTTCTTTTTCTCCTATTTGACTTTTGGGGGAGTGTCTGTCAAATTAATCCGGAAACTGAAATGAATGCGGAGACAGCAGTTTTCCTTAATTTGTCCCGGTTGCTGTCTGCAGTTCCTCTAATTAAAGGAGTTAATATTTACCTAATAGTGTGATAGGATAGCAGTTGTTTTATGCCTCTCGCTTTAGTGGGATTTTTTTTTTTCCCACGCGGTCACATCCTGCCTTGCAAGTCCTTTGGCTGCCCCCGACCTTGGTTCTGTCTCCATAGTCTGGCCTTTTCCAAAGCCTGTAGCTGGACTCACAGTCTCTAGCCCTTCTGGATTGGCTTCCTTCGCCTACCCGTGTGCGGTTAAGCTGCCTCCGTGTGTTTTCATCATTTGACAGCTCATTTATTTTTATTGCTGAAAATGTTCTGTTGTAGGGATGTGCTACATCCACTCACCTACCAAACAACATCTTGGTTTCTTACAAGTTTTGGCAGTCATGAATAAAGCTGCTATAAACGTTCACCTGCAGGTTTTTGCTCCGACATAAGTCTTCAACTCCTTTCTGTCAACACATAGGAACGGTGATTGCTGTATGGTGTGGGTAGAGTAGGTTTTGTTTTAGGTTTTTTTGTTTTTGTTTATTTATTTAATTTTTATTCATTTATTCATGAGACACAGAGAGAGGTGGAGGCACAGGCAGAGGGAGAAGCAGGTTCCCTGCGGGGAGCCCCATGCGGGGACCCAGGATCAGCCCTGAGCAAAAGGCAGCTGCTCAACGCTGAGCCCCCCAGAGGAGCCCCTGTTTATAAAGACTTTGTTTATGTATTTGACCCCACAAGCAGGGGGAGTGGCAGAGGGAGAGGGTGAAGCAGGCTTCCCCAGGAATGGGAGCCTGATGCAGGAGTCAGTCCCAGGACCCCCGGATCGGATCATGACCTGGGCTGCAGGCAGGCACTTAACCAACTGAGCCACCCAGGTGTCCCGGTTTTTACTTTCTTAAGAAACTGCCAAACTGTCTTTCAGAGTGCTCATATTTCACATTCCTGGCAGCAACGGAAGCGGTTTTTATTTGGCATCCTCACCAGCATCTGGCAGTGTTGGTGTTTTGGATCTTAGCCATCCTAATAGCTCTGTGGTGGCCTCTCATTGTTATTTTAATGTTAGGTCCCTAGTGACCTAAGATGTTGAATATATTTTTATATCGCTGTTTCCCATCGTATCATCTAACAGTGAAATGTCTGTTAAGGTTTTTTTGTTGTTGTTGTTTTTTTGTTTCTTTTTTGTTTTTCTGTTAAGGTTTTTAACCGACATTTTAAGTGGGTTTTTGGCTTTCTTAATGTTGAATTTTAAGATTTGTGTATTTTGAAAAAAAAAAAAGATTTGTGTATTTTGGACACCAGGCTTTTATCAAATTAAGTGTTTTGTAAATACTCTTATTTTGTAGCTTGTTCTTTTCATTTCCTTTAATGTGTCTTGCAGAGCAGAAGTTTTTCCTTCTAATGATGTTCACATTATCACATTTTTATTTCATGGATGGATCAGACTATTGGTGTTGAATCCAGAAAGTTATCACCAAGCCCAAGGTCACCTAGATTTTATCCTGTATTATCTTGTAGGAGTTTTATAGTTTTGCATTTGACATTTAAAACTATCGTCCATTTTGAGTTAATTGTGAAAGGTTTAAGGTCTGTACCTAGATTTCATTTTTTTATTAATGTGTTTATTTTTGCATTTGGATGTCATTTGCTGAAAAGACTACCCTCTCTCTATTGAGTCACCGTTGTTCCTTTGTCAGACTTCGATGTTTTGCCCATGTTTTTTGTTTTCTTTTTTTACTCTTTTCGGATTGTAAAATTTCTGTTGACTTATGTTCAAAGTCACTGACTCTCCTTTCATTTCCATTCTTCTGTTAAGCCCAGTCAGTGGGTTTTTTCCATCAGATATCTTTCAGTTTTAGAATTGCCATTTAAAATTTTTTTTCGGGATCCCTGGGTGGCGCAGCGGTTTGGCGCCTGCCTTTGGCCCAGGGCGCGATCCTGGAGACCCGGGATCGAATCCCACATCGGGCTCCCGGTGCATGGAGCCTGCTTCTCTCTGTGACTATCATAAATAAATAAAAATTAAAAAAATAAATAAATAAAAAATAAATAAATTTTTTTTCCATTTTGATTTTTTTTTATAGTTTGTTTCTTTGCTGAAATGGCTTATCCTTTATTATAAGCATGTTTCCTTTACATCCTTGAACATAGTTACCATAGGTAGGTGCTTTAAAATCCTTGCCTGCTAATTCTAACATTTGAGTCGTCTTGCGCTTGGTCTCTGTTGAATGTCTTTACTCTTAAGAATGAATCATATTTTCTTGTTTCTTCAATATGCATTCATTTTGGATTGTAGCATGGACATTGCATATGAAACATTGTAGGGGGGACGCGTGGGTGGCTCAGCGGTTTGACACCTGCCTTTGGCCCAGGAAGTGATCTTGGAGTCCCAAGATCAAGTCCCACATCAGGTTCCCTGCATGGAGTCTGCTTCTCCTTCTGCCTGTGCCTCTGCCTCTCTCCTACTCTCTGTCTCTCATGAGTGAATGAATAAATGAATGAATGAATGAATGAATAAATAAAATCTTTAAAAAAAAAAACCTTGTAGGGACCAAATTCTGTTATGTTCTTCTGAAACATGTTAATTTATTGTTTGGTTGTCTATTTATTTTTGCAGGTGGTTAATTTGGCTGAATTCAAGTGGTAAACTCTGTCTCCCCTGTAGAGGGCAAGAGCTCAAATCTAAGTTCGGTTCTGTTAGCCTTAGCCAAGATATTTGTAGGTGCATGGGTAAGGGGTCAGCCAGATATTTAGGCAGATTTCATATATAGGATTTGGCCTCCAGCCTGTGGTCCTTTCCCAGATTCGTTCTCATTTACCAGTGGGTCATGAGCTCAGTTCTCTGATCCTTCAAGCCAGTAAGACTATGATGAGTTCCTGAGTTCTACCCATTCCCGTGGTGCAGATTGCCTGCCTTCAAGTCAGAATCTATAAATAAATTGGATGCTTACCCTGTACAGTTTTCTTCTTGTATATCTCCTCCATGTCTGCCTAGTTTTGTTCGTTCCCTAAGGCCTTCAGGTAAGTCATTCTTCTAAATTGTCATGGCTGTTTGCAGAAGAGTTGGTTGGATAGGAGCATATTAAGCCATGAGCACACTCAGGCTATAATGAAATTAGGAAGAAAACATGGGAAAGGGAAAGAAAAATGAAATAAAATACTGACATAAAAATAAGTGACGGAGGCGTGGGGACGCCGAGGGACCCGCTTGGCCTCACATGTCTCTCCCGGGTGACAACAGGTGTGTTCATCGTTGCCGCCAAGCGGACGCCCTTCGGAGCCTACGGCGGGCTCCTGAAGGACTTCACGGCTACTGACCTGACGGAACTGGCCGCCAGGGCTGCCCTGTCTGCGGGTGGCGTGTCACCTGAGGCCATCGACAGCATCATCGTAGGCAATGTCATGCAGGTTAGTAGGGGGGTGTGGGGGGGGTGTTCATTCCGTTGCTCCATAGTTACTCAACAAATCACTTCCTGAATGGGTCGTAATGGCAAGCTAGTTAATCATAGTTAAAGGCATTTATGAATCGAACACTCCTGTGGCCCAGAAGCAGTGGTGAGTAGGATTCAAAGCCACGCGGACTCTGGAAGCCATAGACCCGTCCCGTTGGGGTTTCAGCCCATCACTTCCTAGGATCAGATTCGTTTCCTTGACGTACCTCCACCTCGCTGGTTTGTCTATGCCACTGAGGAGGGCAGAAGACCCTGGCAGGCCCCAGCAGGAGCGCGGCCAGTCCCTGCCGGGGCTTGTGCCTTCGCCGGCCGGCGAGCTCCACCACGCTGCACGCAGCTCATCATTTGCGGATAATGAAAGCTGTACGTGCCTTCGGAGCATGGCCTCTTCCTCCCTCCTCCTCCCAGCCTTGCTATGACGGCCCGCGTGGCGCAAGCCCTAGGCCCCGGCGCCATTGTGCTGGCTCAGAGGGCGAAGACGAGGCTGCTGCTGCCCCTCCGGGGCTCAGCTCCGAGGGCAGCCAGAAAGCTCGAAGGGATGTGCCGCTGTTCCCACCCTGGTCCCGGGCCCTGACTCAGAGCTGGCTTCCACTAAGAACGCGTTTTGTTGGCGGTGGAGTCTAGGCGACTTCGTCTTTTTTTCTTTCAGTGACACTTCTCCTTGCTTTGACATTCTTTTCTGCTTTTGAAATGAACTCTCAGTTACAGAATACCAGACTACGCTCAGTGGCAGCCATTGGCACCCACTGGAGAAGCTTGCAAGTAAGGACAGGTAGCAGCAGTGGGACGTGGGGGCGGGAGGTGATTGAAGCAGTGGTTACACATGTTCACAGGAAGCTAAAACTATCCCAACAGGTTTTGCTGTGATGGTAGCACAGGTTAGACTGACTAGTCCCTACCCTGCTGTGTGGCCTCAGTGTGTTCCAGCTCAGAGTCTGTGCAGCAATATGATTTCTTCTGGTTAAGAGTTCCTGGCTTGCACCTTTCACAGGGTGGCTGGAGGCCACCGGACCCATCTGTTAGCTTTTCAAAGTGCTGTCCTAGACCCGACAGATGTACAGAGAGACTTCAGGAGCTCTACACTGGAGCAACAGCATATAATTTGGGTTTCCTGGCTGGATGTGTAGCCCAGCCAACATCCAAATGCCGTTGCTGAGCTTCAGGGATTGGTAGAGCATGTCCTCCCCTTCCATATTCCTCTTGGCAAGAGAATAGACATTGTTTTGCGGTTTGCTGGAAACGGTGTCAGCCTTTAAATTGACATTCCTTAATCTGAAACCAAAGTTCATTTTTGTTGGGAATATCTTTCCACGTAGCAAGGAAGACCTGGTGCTCCATTCTGGAGTCTTTGACAAAAAACACACTTACTGGAGTGAGGCAGTTGAGGTAGAAGACGTCAGTATTGTTTTTCACAGCCACCCGCAGGTTATTCGGGGGACCATCTGAATGGTCCTAAGGTGTTCAGAGGCAGGGAGACATCAGGGCACTGGTTTGGCATCAATGGGGTATGGTTGGCCAGAGGAATGCTCCGGTGATGAAACCGGAGCCACTGTTGTTTGACTAGAGTACAAAGTCTGTCATGTCTGCTGAGCTTTGTTGGTGAAGTTCATTTCCATACATGTGTGCCCTTGGTGGTGAATACATGTTCCAGAAATCTCCAAGCCTGCTCCTTCCTGCAGGCAGCCAGACAGCCTTAAGAACCACACATCCAGTAGATCCCCTGCCTGTTCTGTGGAGAATGCTGGCAGGTCATTCAGACCATTGCTGACCACAGCAGGAGTAGGTGAAGGAGGCCCTGATGATGGGATGACTGCCCCACCAGACCATCTAGTCCTCCTCCCAAGAGATCCACCCTCCTATCTGTATGGAGGACACCTGAAGCACATTGGGGGACCAGGGTCAATGCTAAAAGGTCTAGAAGGTCACCTTGAAGGGGGATAACCTGAGGCTGTTCCAGGTTGGTGGCACTGGTGGTACCAATAGGGCTCTCATCTGCATCAGTACTCCCGTGATGTATTGACAAGTGTTTGCGATGGATTCCATGACTTCCTTCCACAGGAGCATTGGGAGGCTATGGTACACCAAGGCACAAGATCCAGTGTGGCAAATTAGCTCATCCAGCAGCGCTGGCATAATAAAATCTGTTTCCTCAGACATCAGTGGCTTCTCAAACAAGACTACTTGTTTGCCCATGACAGGGTCTTTTTGAGAGAAGATGCCAATAAATACAGCCCTGGTCTCAAAGGTCAGGATTAGTATAATCCTGTGTTGCCAAACTCAAGACTTGCTGTGCCATCTTCTGTGTTTCTGGTGGTTTGTTGGGAAACAGCCTTCCAGTGGCAGAAAGTGGAGTGAGCTGCACCTGGGTGCTTTCATCATGCAGACCCTGCGGGAGGCTTTCCAATAACACATCTGCATTGTCTGTTCTCCAGCATATTCTCCCGCAGTCCAAATCCTAGCTGCTTGAGCATCTGGTTCATCTAGGGAGTCTAAGTCCTCACTCAGAGTGGCAATGATACTTTCATACTTGGAGTGTTGGCAAAAGATGTGCCTGATGACAATAGTTGCCTTTTGGACCATGTCATTGACTTTGGTCTGGATGAGATCAAGCAGTGTGCTGACCCCGTGCTCTGCAGATTGCTCCCCTTTGATGGCACACTGTCCAGTGGCCCACGCACTTTGTTGATTTGCAAACAAAGTCAACATCCACCTCTGGCATATTCCTTTAATTCTGCCAGAACCTGAGTAGTGTTGTTTTTGGATGCCAGACAGATCATGATGTTCAGTTCCTCTAATTTATCATAGATGGGATCCTTCAGATAATGCTGCCACAGCAATTTGCCACCATTGGATTTGAATCTGCCATAAGATCCTGTAGAGAATCCACCGGTCCCTGCTCTCCCACCATTTGGGCATTGATACGGAGTTTTGTTTGTTTTTTAAATATATTCCTTTTTTTAAAGATTATTGATTTATTTATTCATGAGAGACACAGAGAGAGAGGCAGAGACACAGGCAGAGGGAGAAGCAGGCTCCATGCAGGGAGTCCAATGCGGAACTCCAGCCTAGGACCCCGGGGTCGCGCCTTGAGCTGAAGGCAGATGCTCAATCACTGAGCCACCTGGGTGCCCCAATACGGAATTTTGTCACACATACTGCTGCTGTTTTCTGAACATAGAGATCTTCATCCTTTAAGCACATGCAGAGGGGCGCACAGGGATATTCTGTAATCTTGTCCCCCTGGATGCACCCCACAGTCCTGACAGCCAAGGCCTGAATTAGAGGATTGGGTCTCCGCAGTCCTTCACAAAGCTGCTGACAGCCGTGACGGCCATGTCTGGCTGACTCGGGGTGAAGTTCATCACATAAGATGCATGAGCTTCTTTACTTCCAGATTGTCGGCTTGCATACAATTCAGTACACGTGGAGAGAGCTGACGTCCTTGTCCACAGTTGTGGCAGCAACACTTTCTTCACAGCCTCCTTCCTTCCTCTTCTTTCTTTTCCTTGTTGAGTTCAGCCTTCAGTTCAAAGATTGCTCCTTTTTCATTGGTTGTGAAATTCTTGGACTCAGTCATGGTTTTGGATCTTTAATGTGCACCAGGGCAGGGGAAGGGGTGGCAGAGACAGCCAGAGAGCACCGCCCAAGTGGTGGTGTAACGTTTTCCTCAGACTTCATTCATTTCTATGCCAGAATCCTATCCCATCAGATGGAATACCACATTTTGCTTTTCCATTATGCAGTTGATAAACAGCTGGGTTATTTCCACATTTTGGCTATCATGCCTAGTGTTGCTTTGAGCATCATATACAAGTTTTTATGTAGACAGAGGTTTTCATTTTTCTTAATTATATACTTAGGAGTAGGATTTCTGGGTTATATGGTATCTCCATGCTTAATTGTTTCAGGAACTTTCAGACTTCTCCAAAGCACCTAGAACATTTGACAATCCTACCTACAATGTGTGAAGGTTCCATTTTCTCCACATCCTTTTCAACACTTGTTAACCATGTTTTTGATTATCGCCATCCTAGTGGATGTGAAATAATATCTTATTTTGGTTTTGGTTTGCCTTTCCCTGATGACTAATGATGATGAACATCATTTCATTTGCTTATTGGCTATTTCTGTATCCTCCTTGGAGAAATGTCTATTCAAATCCTTTTCCCATTTTTAATTGTGTTGTTTATTATTGAGTTGTAAGAGTTCTTTACATACTCAGGATACAAGTCCTTTATCAGATATGTAAGTTGTCTTTTATTCCATTCTGAGTTGTCTTTTCACGTCTTGGTGGTATCCTTTGAAATACGAAAGTTTTTAATTTTGGTGAAGCCCAACTTATTTTTTGTTGCTTGTGTTTTGGTTGGTGTCATATCTAAGAATCATTTCCAAATGCATGGTGCATGAATATTTATCCCTGTTGTTTCCCCTGAGAGTTTTATAGTATTAGCTCTTATATTTGGGTTGACTAATTTTTATTAATTTGTTGTTTGTTTTGGGATACAGGATCAACTTAATTCTTTTGCATTTGTTGAAAATGCACCATTTGTTGAAAAGACCATTCTTTGCTCCATTGAGTGGTCTTTGCACTTTTATTAAAAATCAACCATATGAATTAATCTGTGACAAAGGAGGCAAAGATACACAGTGGGAAAAAGATAATCTCTTCAGTAAATGGTGCTGGGAAAACTAGACAGCTACATGTAAAAAAATGAAACAACCATTTTCTCACACCATACACAAAATAAACTGAGAATGGATGAAAGACCTAAATGTGAGACCTAAAACCATAAAGGTCCTAAAAGAGAACATAGGCAGTGAATCTCTGACATTGGCCATAGCAACATTTTTCTAGATACATCTTTGAAGGCAAGGGAAACAAAAGCAAAAATAAACTATTAGGACTACATCAAAATAAAAAGCTTTTTCACAGGGACGTCTGGGTGGCTCAGCAGTTGAGCATCTGCCTTCGGCTCAAGGCATGATCCTGGGGTCCTGGGATCGAGTCCCACATTGGGCTCCCCGCAGGGAGCCTGCTTCTCCCTCTGCCTGTGTCTCTGCTTCTCTCTCTCTGTCTCTCAGGAATAACTAAAAACTTTTTAAAAAAATAGCTTTTTCACGGTGAAGGAAACCATCAATAAAACAAAAAGGCAACCTCCCGAATGGGAGAAGATCTATGCAAATGATACATCTGATAAGGGGTTAATATCCAAAATTACAAAAAAAATACAACTTAACATCAAAAAAACAAACCATCCAATTGAAAAATGGGCAGAGGACCTGAGTAGACATTTTCCCAAGGAAGACATCCAGATGGCCAACAGATGCACGAAAAGATGCTCCACATCACTAGTCATCAAGCAAATATAAATGAAAACCACAGTGAGATATCACTTCATACCTGTCAGTACAGCTAAAATAAAAAAATACAAGAAATAAGTGTTGACAAGGATGTGGAGAAAAAGGAACCCTCCTGCACTGTTGGTGGGACTGTAAGCTGGTGCAGACACTGTGAAAAACACCATGGAGGTTAAACCTTTTAAATAGAACTGTCATATGATCCAAGAATTCCACTAGTGGGTAATACAGCCAAAGAAAATGAAAACACTAATTCGAAAAGATACACTCACCTTTATGTTTATTGCAGCATTATTTACAACAGCCAAGAAATGGAAGCAGCCTAAGTGTCCATCGACAGATGAGTGGCTAAGGAAGATGTGGGATGTGTCTGTGTGAGAGTCGTATATAATAGAATATTATGCAGACATAAAAAAGGATGAGATTGTACCATTTGAGACAACATGGATGGGCCTAGAGGGTAATATGCGAAGTGAAATAAATCAGACTGAGCAAGACAAATACATGATTTCACTCATATGGAGTCTAAAAATACAAACGAAGCGGAATACACAAAACAGAATCAGACCTGTAAATACAGACAACGAACTGATGGTTACTACAGGGGAATGGGCAAAATTGGGTGAAGGGAGGTAGGAGTTACAAACTTCTGGTTATGGAATGAATAAGTCATGGGAATAAAAGGAACAGCATAAGGAGTATAGTCAGTGGTATTATAATAGCATCGTATTGTGACAGGTGCTTGCCACTTGTGAGCACAACATCACGTAGAAATAACTCTTGTGCACCTGAAAGTAATATAACCTTGGTGTCAACTATATTCAAATATACATTTTTTAAAATAAAAGTAATTTTAGGTTTTTTTTAAAAATATTTTATTTATTTATTCATGAGAGACACCGAGAGAGAGAGAGGGGCACAGACACAGGCAGAGGGAGAAGCAGGCTCCATGCAGGGAGCCCGATGTGGGACTCGATCCAGGGTCTCCAGGATCACGCCCTGGGCTGAAGATGGCACTAAACCACTGAGCCACCAGGCTGCCCAATTTTAGGTTTAGATTGAAAAAAATAACATGCCTACATTGGCCTCCTTCATTTAGGAAATGCATATGAAATGTCCCTTACGACACATAAAAAGTTATGTAATAAAAACATCTTGTTTACAAAATAAAAAAATCCGTTGACCACAGATGCATGATTTTATTTTTGGACTTTCAATTCTGTTCCTTTGATCTGCATGCCTGTCCTTTTTATATCCATTCCATACTGTCTTGATTACCATTTCTTTGTAGTAAGTTTTAGAATTAGGAAATATGAGTCCTCATCCTTTATTCTTCTTCCAGAGCTTTGGCTCTTCTGGGTCTCTCACAATTTGATAGGGATTTTCGAATCTGTCACTTTCTATAAAGAACTCAGCTGGGATTCTGTTAGGGATTCTGTTGAATCTGTAGGTCACTTGGACGAGTGTCACCATCTCAACAATGTTAACATTCATGGGATGTTTTTTCATTTGTATAAATCCTCTAATTTTTTCAATATTTTATAGTTTTTAGAATATACGTTTTACACTTCTTTTGTTCAGTCGATACCGAAGTACTTTACTATTTTTGATGCTATTTTGAATGGAACTGTTTTCTTATTTAATTTCAGATTGTTCAAGTGTATAGGAATATATAATTGATTTTTAAAATAAATTTTATTCATTTATTAATGAGAGACACAGAGACACAGGCAGAGGGAGAAGTAGGCTCCATGCAAGGAGCCCAATGTGGGACTCAATCCCCAGACTCCAGGATCACGCCCTGGGCTGAAGGCAGGCACCAAACCACTGAGCCACCCAGGGATCCCCTATAATTGATTTTTGTATATTGATCTTGTACCATGATTGCTGAACCCATTTATTCTAATAATTTTTTAGTTAGTTCCTTAGGGTTTTTATATGTGACATTGTGTCATCTGGGAGTAGAGATAGTTTTACTTCTTTCTCTCCAATCTGGATTTCTTTTACTTCTTAATTCTTGCTTCATTGCCCCATCTAGAACCTGCAGGGTTGAAGAGAAGTGACAAGAAGTGGATATCCTTGTTTTCTTCCTGATATTATGGGGAAAGCAGCCATGTTTCACCATTAAATATGATGTTAGATGTGGACTTTTTTATCAGGTTGGGGAAGTTCCCTTTTATTTTTAGTTTATTAAGTGTTTTCATATGAAAGGGCATTGGCTATTGTCATGCTTTTTCTGTTTCAGTTGAGATGATCATATGATTTTTGTTTTTTATTCTATGATATGATCACATCTTAATATTATGTTATCAATTTATCAACATTAAACTCTTGGCCAACAGCGCTGTAACTAGCACCTGATGAAAGTTTCTCTAACAGACATCTCCATGGGGCACATCATGCCTTCCTCCACTTAGATGCACCAGGCAGCATGTCAGCACTATGCCTGGGGCTATTTTGAACATCAAACTTACCAACAAAAGCACAAAAATGACAAAAAGCACACACAAAAAAGACTAAGTAGACTGCAGGAAGGACTTTTTTTTTTTAAGATTTTATTTATTTGAGAGAGAGAGAGAACAGTAGCAGGAGGGAGAAGCAGTCCCCCTGCTGAGCAGGGAGCCAATGCGACCGTAGGCTCCATCCCAGGATCCTGAGATCATGACCTGAGCCAAAGGCAGACACTCAGCTGACAGCCACCCAGGCACCCAGAAAGGACATTTGTTTATAGCACGAGAGCTAAAACAGGAAGGCTATGTCCCCTTGCTCATCCTCAGCTAGAAAAGTGTGCATTATATCAGGCAGCTAAAATTTCTCAATTTCCCTCCACCCCAATGTCTGGAAATAACTACAGAAGTGCTGGGTATTGATGTTGGGGCTACAAATAAATTTTAACAAGTAGTTGAATTTGCAAGTATGGAATCTATGAATAATGAAAATCGACTGTATTTTGAACTTACATATTTATGTTCTGAGAAGTGTTTAAGGTACTAATGTATTCTGTCCTAAGCAGTTCTAATATATGAAAATAGCTTTATTATAAGGAATGATTAAATGAATGATAGAAGTCAAAAGGTATAAACTTCCATTACAAATAAAGAAGTCTTGGGGATGTAATGAAAGCATGATGATTATATTATAGTTAATGACACTCCATTGCATATCTGAAAGTTCCTAAATGATATGAAAAGTCCTTGAGGGAAGAAAAAGGAACAAAGGCCGGGTTTTGCTGCTGCTCTCGCCTCCACGCAGATTGAAACAGTCCTCCAGCCCCTGCAACGACTTCCTTTAATACTCTACCTGGTAGCTTGGCCCTTGTGGTGTTTCTTTGCTCTGATAACCAGACACCTCCACCCAAGAGGCATGTTCGCAGTCATCTCGCAAACATGGGGCCCACTGATACATCTGAAGGGGTTCACGACTAACGTTCGCTTAGACAGTAGTGAAGACCTTGAACAGTGGCTAATCCCACAAGGTTTTGGAAGCTCTGCTTCCAAATGCCTTAGAGACACGGTCCCTAACCCCCACTAACTAAGATGTATGTATCAGTCATACCTCAGCTCCAGTGCAGCTCTTTCTGCCTCAGGGCCCTGTTGAGGTACTTTAATTAAAATAAAAGCACCTTTTCTCACTGAAAACATCTCAAGAATTCTTTCTTGACCATTCACTCCCAGCCCCACACCAGTCCTCCTCATGAGAACAAAATGTAGGGTAACTATATATGGTGACAGATGTTAACGAGACTTCTTATGGTGATAATTTGCAGTGTATACAAATATTGAATCATGATGTCGTATGCTTGAAACTAATATATGTCAGTTATACCTCAATTGAAAAATAAAACAAGAATAATTAGGAACTTTTAAAGGGAAGTTCTGGGTAAGATTTATGGAATGTTAGAGAGCCAGAAGAAACCCTAGAGATTTTCTAGAACCCCAGGCCTCTCTTAACACATGTGGAGGCCTCCAGAGAAGTTTCAGAGTTAAACCAGGTAGGCAGTAACAGTCCTGGGCTAGAATGCAGATCCCCTGACTGCTTTCTAGTTCAGTGTTCCTCCTGCTGTATTCAGCTCTTCCATAGATCTTGGGGCTAAAAGGGACTTAAGTCATTCCATGGGAGCACTTAGAGAATATGTAACCAAAAAAAAAAAAAAAAAGAAAAAATTATCACTTTCTTTCTGGAAGTGGCCAAAGTGGAAGACCTCTGGTTTATATGCACCAGGTCGGACCACATCCAAGACTTACAAACAAGTAAGTATGTGCTCTGTTGGTAACATGTCCAGAAACTATATATCTTTTTAAGATTTTGTTTATTTATTCATGATGGTGGCAGAGACACAGGCAGAGGGAGAAGCAGGCTCCATGGCAGGAACCCCATGCTGGACTTGATCCCAGGACCTGAGCCTCACAACCTGAGCTGCAGGTATATGCGCCACCTGGAGGTCCAGAAACTATATTTAAACAGTTGGTCTGGGATTCAACAACTCATTCAAAACTACTCTACTCTTTTTATTCACAAATGAGGCACTTGTGAATCCTTTTGCAGATAACTTCCCACAGGAGGAACTTCAGAGTTAGATGAACCAGGCTTCACACTACTAGTGAATGACTGAGTCTAGATGAGACTCCAACCCCGATCTCCTGACTCTCGGCCTCATATTCTCTGTTACCTCAGGCTACTGCATGATTTTATTACAACACCTATTCAACAGTCTGGACATGAGAAAAGTGACTCCGAAACACAGAACCCTGGCAACAGAATATCCACTGACCAACAATATTTTTTTTTTTTTTTTAAAGATTCTGTTAATTTTGAGAGAGAGCGCCAATGAGTGTGAGCAGGGTGGGGGCAGTCCCCGAGGGGGAGAGATCATCCCAGCACACTCCCCGCTGGGTGCCAGCCAGTCTCACCCACCCCAAGATTAGGACCTGAGCTGAAATCAAAAGGATGTTTAACTCACTGAGCCACCCAGTGCCACCCTCTTCATGCTGCTTGGGAGTCATCTAGTCCCACCCATGGACTGTTCTTTTTTCATTGTTTTATTTGGGAAAAATGCTTCTTACAAAAGGGCAACTACAGAATAGAGTCCTCTGCAACATTCACTTGTTTTTTCTTAAAGTGAAAGAATGGGTGGGATCCAAGGAATCAAAGCAGCAGATGTGGTGTAGGAAAGATGTTAGGGCTTGAAGCTGGCAGCCGAGAAAGAATTCTTTTTTTTTTTTTTTATGTTTTTTTTTTTAATTTATTTTTTTATTGGTGTTCAATTTACTAACATACAGAATAACCCCCAGTGCCCGTCACCCATTCACTCCCACCCCCCGCCCTCCTCCCCTTCTACCACCCCTAGTTCGTTTCCCAGAGTTAGCAGTCTTTACATTCTGTCTCCCTTTCTGATATTTCCCACACATTTCTTCTCCCTTCCCTTATATTCCCTTTCACTATTATTTATATTCCCCACATGAATGAGAACATATAATGTTTGTCCTTCTCCGACTGACTTCACTCAGCATAA
This sequence comes from Canis aureus, assembly GCF_053574225.1. Taxonomy (NCBI): domain Eukaryota; kingdom Metazoa; phylum Chordata; class Mammalia; order Carnivora; family Canidae; genus Canis; species Canis aureus. The sequence continues at coordinate 1,935,392 of NC_135616.1, read as the reverse complement.
TACCCTCCAGTTCCATCCATGTTGAAGCAAATGGTGGGTATTTGTCATTTCTAATAGCTGAGTAATATTCCATTGTATACATAAACCACATCTTTATCCATTCATCTTTCGTTGGAAACCGAGGCTCCTTCCACAGTTTGGCTATCGTGGCCATTGCTGCTATAAACATCGGGGTGCAGGTGTCCCGGTGTTTCATTGCGTTTGTATCTTTGGGGTAAATCCCCAACAGTGCAATTGCTGGGTCGTAGGGCAGGTCTATTTTTAACTGTTTGAGGAACCTCCACACAGTTTTCCAGAGTGGCTGCACCAGTTCACATTCCCACCAACAGTGTATGAGGGTTCCCTTTTCTCCGCATCCTCTCCAACATTTGTTGTTTCCTGCCTTGTTAATTTGCCCCATTCTCACCGGTGTGAGGTGGTATCTCATTGTGGTTTTGATTTGTCCGAGAAAGAATTCTTGAGATGTCTTTGGTGCAAAATGGTGGTTTTATAAAATAATGCAAGGAGACAGGACCTGTGGGCAGGAAGCTGCCCTGGGGTCACTAGGAGGGGCCCAGTACATACTTCAAGTCTGGAGGGGCTTAGGGAGAGCAGGAGTCTCTAAGGAATTTGGAAGCAAGGTCTTCAGGACCCGAGGGGGCTGGCTCTTGTTGGGGGAGGTCCTTGATTTCTGTTCAGTAAAACGTGAGTCGTGAGGCCCTTCACATGTATACGGGTGGGTCATATGCTTGGGGGGGTGACTGCCAGCATGTGTCTTGGGAGGTAGAGATAAAAGTTTCCAAAGGAATTTTTATGTGTTAAAGTAGATTTACAAGATTCTAGAGGTTGGGCTAAGACTGCCTTGTGCCCTTGGAAAACAGTTCCTAGGGGAAGGTCCCTCTGCCTGTTTCAAGGACAAATCAATGGGCTGTAAGTAGTAAGGGAATTTAATAGTTTTTTCTTATGCGTTTTGTTTCCCACATCAGATGGACCAAGGAGAAAGGTCTCCAAGTTATTTTAGGAACTAGAATAACAAAACTCAAAGCTAAAATCTCCAATCAAGAAATTCCTTTTTTTTTTTTTTTTAATTTTATTTATTTGAGAGAAAGGATGGGAGAGAGAACGGGAGAGCACAAGTGTTAGAGAGGAAGAAGCAGGTTGCCCATCCAGCAGGGAGCCCAATGCGGGCTCGATCCCAGGACTCTGGGATCATGACCCAAGCCAACGGCAGCCACTTTAACCTGATGAGCCACCCAGGTGCCCCTCCAGAAAGTCTTCTAACCGCTTTGGCTTATCTTGTGGATTACCAGCTCTGCTCCCCCTTTAGTGGAAAAGCGTGATTTACTCCTGCAAACCAAATACTCCACTACAAGAAATACCTTAGAATTTTTTTTAAAGATTTATTTATTTATTCACGAGAGACACAGAGAGAGAGGCAGAGACACAGGCAGAGGGAGAAGCAGGCTCCACACAGGGAGCCCGATGTGGGACTCGATCCCGGGACTCCAAGATCATGCCTAGACAAAAGGCAGGTGCTAAACCGCTGAGTCACCCAGGAATCCCCCATAGTTTTTATTTAAACAATAAACACGTATCACATAAAATATGCCCTACCTATGTGCATTGTGTCCTACCTTAGAGTCAAATAGTTTATGATGTTTGATAGATTGCCAATATTTCCGTGTACTCTGTCCTCCTCCTTACTGCTAAGATGTGTAGAGGAAATTCTTTCTCTTTTCCGTCCATTCCAGAGTTCTTCAGATGCTCCATATTTGGCCAGGCATGTCGGTTTGCGTGTGGGAGTCCCAAAAGAGGTCCCAGCTTTCGTTGTTAATAGACTCTGTGGCTCTGGTTTCCAGTCCATCGTGAGTGGATGTCAGGTATGGACAACATTTTATTACTTCTCTGAGAATATGTTAGAAGTTATTGGAGGAAATGCCCCACTTCAGTATAATACTGTAGGTTTTTATTTTATAGCGCATTACTGGGAAAGGTCAATATTTGATTTTTCTTGGAAAAGTATTCACAGGAAGAAAATCGTTTCTTAAAGCTTTAACAGATCTTTGAAGCACGCTAAATGGAATACATGAGTCACGAAAGGACCAATACTGTATGATTTTGCTTATATGGGCAGTCAAATTCATAGAGACACAGTAGGACAGTGGGGGGGGAGGGGGAGGAGAGCATGAAGAGTTCGTGTTTAATGGGTACTGAGTTTCAGCTGGCAAAGCCAGAAAGATATCTGGAAGATGCGTAGAGGTTGGTCACACAACAACGTGAATGCACCTAATGAACTGTACACTTAAAATTGGTTACAATGGTAAATTTTAAGTTTTGTGTATTTTATCACAATTTTTTTAAAAAGCTAATTATGACTGTCATTTTTAGCAAGTGCTTCCTGTGTGCTTGACTTATGCTAGATTTACATTCAGCATCTCACTTCATCTTCACAACCATCTGATGAGGCAAGAACTACCACTTTTCCCATTGGACAGGCAAGGAAGCTGATCAGTAAGGTTACTAAGTCATAGAGGCAGAACTTGAACCCAGGTCTGTGAGAGTTGGAGGATTTAGGGGATGATAAGAAATGTATTCCTTTTTTAACAGTTACTTAGGCAAATACATGTGTTCCCTTGAGCACAGGGGTAAGGGATACAGTGAAATCCAATTTTATTTGTCCAGGTCTTCGCTTTTTTACAGAATGAAAGACACAGATGTGTTATAATGAATAAATTATTTTCATGTGAATTTATTTTTATAATGATATATCTGAAACAGTGACCCTGGTTTTCCTAGCAGTCACTGCAAACACTGGGCTCAGAAGGCTTGTTACTTGCTTCTTATCCAAGAAATATAAATAGTAGAAAACGTTAAGAAGGATGAAATGGCTTTCTTTTTATGAGCCCCCTCAGTTAACCCAGTTCTTGTAAGTCCGTGGTCTGCTTCAGTTTCATCCATTAATGGGATAAAATCTGTTTCTGTCCTTTTAAAGGATTTGTTCTTTATCATCAGCTCACAATCTGTATATTATGCCAGGCATTAATATCTCCGCTGATTTTCAAGACTTATATTGAGTTAAGAATTCTCATTCCTTGCCAAAATGTAGGTACGATTTGTCACTAGTGCACAAATGATTGAAATCTGTTAGTTTTTTCTCCTCTTGCATCTTGGGAGTGGATGTTGAACATTTGCTTTACCTGACAAGTGTTTCCTTTTGAGACTGTAAACTAGGATATGTAACTCATTAAATTTACTGTGAGTTTACTGCTTCATACACAACTTCTGTCACAATAAAAGGTTTTTTGTTATTGTTGCTCATTTGTTTTCAAATAGGAAATTTGTGTTAAAGATGCTGAAGTTGTCTTGTGTGGAGGAACCGAAAGCATGAGCCAATCTCCCTACAGTGTCAGAAATGTGCGCTTTGGAATCAAGTTTGGATCAGATCTCAAGGTTGGAACCATTAAAATGTTTGAAGATTATGTGCCATGCTGTTATGCTAGTAATTTTAATAATGCCATTTTGGGAGAGAGAAAACAGATTTTGAAACCAGTTTTGCTAATAGGGGATTGACAAGTTACAAATGACTTGAAATATGTAAACTATTTCAAAACCCCAGTTTGGTTTTTATTTTGGCATTTTAGCCCACCTTTAAAAAAAAAAACAAAACACATAGACGTTATCTCAACACACTTCTGGTCATGGAGAGATGGAAGAAGGGAGATGGAGGAGGGGAAGAGAGATCAGAAGGATAGGCAGAAGTTGAAGTAATTAGTTTCTCTACTGAATAATTGGTAAACCCAGTAATTAAATCTTTACCATGATTTATGGAAGTTTATTTTTGGAGCAATCTCCATTGAATAGATAGCTTCTTCTTCACAGAAAACTTATCTTTGTTTTTTGGGGTGGTTTTTTTTTAAGATTTTATTTATTAATTCATGGGAGACACAGAGAGAAAGAGGCAGAGACACAGGCAGAGGGAGAAGCAGGCTCCATGCAGGGAGCCTGATGTGGGACTCGATCCCAGGACCCCGGGATCACGCCCTGAACCAAAGGCAGACACTCTACCACTGAACCTCCCAGGCTCCCTGTTTAATTTTTTTTAAATATTCTCTTTAAATATAGATGATATTGTCCTAAACCAGTCAGACAAAAACTGGTCTTCATATCTTTGAGAGCTACAGCGAGGGAATGACAGTAACCGATAAAGAATGCCTGTGTGCTGTCCCTCCCATGTCAGAGGGCTAATGACATCTTCTGTTAGCATTTTCTGACAGTAATGACTGGTTTATACTGTTCACCCAGTTCCTCCTTGGCCTTTTTGAAAGTGGAAGGAATAAGACTTAGAAAATACAAAATAGTATTTTAGACACCAAGTGTATTTGAGAAAACCTTTGGAAAGATAGGTCAGTGATGAGTTGGTCTAGAAGAAACAGAAGGGGCACACGCCTCAGAGACTAACCAATTGGATAATAAGTAATAACTTTTTCTGTTCCGCAAGGAACCTGTCCAGGTTCTCATCCACCTCACAGTAAGTAACAGAACGAGCAATTCCTGTCACTGAAGGAGCACAGACACGCTCTTCTGCAGAGCTCAGAGCTGTGGTTCACTTTAAATGAGCAGGGAAACACGGCATGAGGACCGGGTGTTGGATTTCTTACGAAACATAGCCTTTGGGGTTTAGTTTTTGATTGTAGGATGACTTGCTTTGTTTTCTCCCTGCACAGTTAGCACTGTTGCCTCTCTTGAGTGCCTCCCTGTTTAGAGAAAGAGGAGAATGTGTCCATTTTATTATGGCATTGGGTGTTTTGTAAAATGTCCCAGAACCAAAGATGAATAGTAGTAATAGTAAATGTTAAAAAAAAATTAGAAAAATCTAATTTTACTTTCATTTATTGGAACTATGAAGTATTTAAACATAAAGATATTACAGCATATTACTTTCAAAAGATACACTTTAACCAATCACTTTATTATTCATGTCTTTTCATAGCTGGAAGATACTTTGTGGGCAGGATTAACAGATCAGCATATCCAACTGCCCATGGGAGTTACTGCAGAGAATCTTGCTGCAAAACATAATATAAGCAGAGAAGACTGTGACAAGTATGCCCTGCAGTCACAGCAGAGGTGGAAAGCTGGTCAGTGAAATGGGACATTGTTAATATCTATAGAAGAAAACTAGGAGGGGTGGGCAAAATGGGCGGAGGGAGTCAAAAGTCCTAAAATAAAGTAAGTCCTAAAATAAAGGTTTAAATTAAGTCCCAGGGATGTAATGTTCAGCATGGTGATCATAGTTAATAATACTATAGCCCATATTTGAAGTCACTAATAGAGTAGATCTTAAAAGTTCTTATCACAAGAAAAAATGTGTGCAGCTATGTAAGGGGACAGATGTTAACTAGACATAGAGCAGCGAGCTCTTTGCAATGCTGTATACACAAATATCCAGTCATTATGTTGTATACCTGAAACTGATATCATGTTTCATGTCGGTTATACCTCAGTTTAAAAAAATAGAAAAGATTTCTGTTGTTTTCAGATTATAATGATCCTGTAATAACATTTGTTTAAAATTATACCTTTTGAAAATCACATTTTTTTGGTCATTCCTTTGTTTTTAGATGAGCAGATATTCTATTAGTGATTGCGAAATTAACCAGAAATCTCTCTTTTGAAATACAATAATACTACTCAAAAAGTGGCATTGTTAATTGACCTTATCGGGCCCCTTGAATTTTGTCCTGAACTGGTTCTGTTATCAGTAGAACATTCTGCTCTGAGGGCTCTGATACTGTGAGAGACAATGGCCCACGGGGGCTGCTGGAACCGAGCTGGTGTTCTCCTCTGTGAGGCGTACATACTCACAGGGAGGGGAGGACGTGTCTGGAAAGGACCCACTGGGTATTCTTCTGTGCCTTACTCCTCCCATCCCTAATCGAGAATCATTGCACCCTGACTCAAAGACTCAGAACTGCCCAAGGCCGGGGCTGCAATGCCCTTGATATAAGCCTCCACATGACTGTCAGACCAGTCCAGAGTGGGCACCATGACAGTATGGTGAGTCGAAGAAATTTGTTAGTCTCCTGAAGAAGATTTCTTAAATTAAGCTATTTCAAATGAGCAGCAACTTCTAATTTAGGGCTGTCAGATACCTGGAATAGTGAGAGTAAAGCCCATTTCAGAGGGATAAGTGGAACGGAGCCAATGCCAACCAGCTCATTCTCTGTTTGAGTTACACGTTTAAAGCGGGAGGGTGTTGGCCCAGAGGTCAGGAGGCATCAGTTCTGTTTGTATTTTTGCCACATACGAATTCTTTGACCTGAGTCAAGTCATTTATTCACTGAGCATCTGTACAAAGAGATAAAAATTATTTGCCTCCCTTTTTCCCTAATAGTTGTTGTGAAAGCCAAATAAGGGAAGTGTGTAGGCTGCTATAAAAGAATATGAAAAGTAAGGTGGTTTCACTCCTGGCGTATCCTGTTTGTGAAGCCATAGGTTACCATAGTCCATTCTAGTCTGCAAGGTGCAAGGAGGTAAGCTGTTTCCCTTAGAACTGTGTCAGTAATCGCTCAGAGAATTTCTTCCGGTTGCTTGTCATTAAATTTCACTCATGGATCCATTGGACCCAGATCAGTAACTTCTAGAGACGACCTTTTTTCTTACTGTGGTCAAGACACTGAGCATAAGTTGTACCTGCTTGACACATTTTTTTTTTTTAATTTTTTTTTTTTTTTTTTTTTATGATAGTCACAGAGAGAGAGAGGCGCAGAGACACAGGCAGAGGGAGAAGCAGGCTCCATGCACCAGGAGCCCGATGTGGGATTCGATCCCGGGTCTCCAGGATCGCGCCCTGGGCCAAAGGCAGGCGCCAAACCGCTGCGCCACCCAGGGATCCCCGCTTGACACATTTTTAAGTGTGTGTCACTATTGGACAACTTGGTAACTTTTAAATGACTTCTTATCTTACCCAGAGAAGTTTAAATGAGACATTAAGTTTACTTAGTGCTGCTGTAGCTGTAACTTACATACCAGGACTGCTAATAATCTAGTGATACCTTGTAAAAAAAATTGTAGTAAAAAGGATAAAAATTATAATTTTAAAAAGATGCAGAATGCATTACTATAGATTCATGGCAGTACAAGCAACTCTCCAACAGGCAACAAAGTTGTACGTGAAATAGAAGTAGGTGGTGAGGAAAGGGTGGGGCAGAAATTAGATTGAAGATCGTGTTTGATTTCGTTTCTTAGATCTTCTCTTTTTCCCATTCTTACGATGGTCTTCCTTGTGTTTCAGCTAATGATGCTGGCTATTTTAATAACGAGATGGTACCAATTGAAGTGAAGACTAAAAAGGGGAAACAGACAATGCAGGTAGATGAGCATGCCCGGCCCCAGACAACCCTGGAGCAGTTAAATAAACTTCCACCCGTGTTCAAGAAAGAGGGAACTGTAACTGCGGGGAACGCATCGGTAGGTGGCGCCACAGATCATCCTGGGCTCTTGCTGACGTGTTCAGTGCAAAGCAGTTGCGTGGTATCTTTGGGTTACTCCCCGCGCTAGTCGTTAGCTATTTTGCTTAACCTGGCAGTGTTCCTATTCTGTGAATGGAGGTTTTCACAGTCCCAGACAATATTTTACCCCAAAGATACAGATGCAGTGAAACGCCGGGACACCTGCACCCCGATGTTTCTAGCAGCAATGTCCACAATAGCCAAACTGTGGAAGGAGCCTCGGTGTCCATCGAAAGATGAATGGATTAAAGAAGCTGTGGTCTATGTATACAATGGAATATTCCTCAGCCATGAGAAACGACAAATACCCACCATTTGCTTCGACGTGGATGGAACTGGAGGGTATTATGCTGAGTGAAATAAGTCAATCGGAGAAGGACAAACATATGGTCTCATTCATTTGGGGAATATGAAAAATAGTGAAAGGGAATAAAGGGAAAGGAGAGAAAATGAGTGAAAATATCAGTAAGGGTGACAAAACATGAGAGACACCTAACTCTGGAAAACGAACAAGGGGTAGTGGAAAGGGAGGTGGGCAGGGGGTTGGGGTGACTGGGTGATGGGCACTGAGGGGGGCACTTGGCGGGATGAGCACTGGGTGTTATGCTAAATGTTGGCAAATTGAACACCAAAAAAAATTAAAATGCATATGTATTTTTAACTCTCATATAATGCTTCCAGTTTCTTAGTCTCTTCAGAATATTATGAGGAACCTAGAAGGAAATCTACTTGGTTATTGTTTCAGTTTTCATGGGTTTGTCAGTTTTGTTTGTTTCTCTGATGTATACAGCTCATTAGGTTTCTTACATCTCCCCACATCCGGACATCAGCTTTTCGGGAACATTGTTTCCTGCATTGCTAAGGTTGTTTTCTGTGCCTAATACAGTTTCTGATCCACCAGACCACTTTGAGCACTAGCTGTGTCCCACACTGTGGCACTGCTTCCTATGTGATTCTGTAATCCTAACACTACTCCCTTATTCAAACCTCGATGCACTGGGCCCTTTGCCCTCTAGCTAACCCTCTGTTTTTGTTTCCAAGGGGGTATCTGATGGTGCTGGAGCCGTTATCATAGCTAGTGAAGATGCTGTTAAAAAACATAACTTCACACCACTGGCAAGAATTGTGGGCTATTTTGTGTCTGGATGTGACCCCTCCATCATGGGTATTGGTAAGTTCATCGTGAAGCAAACCGATTCTGTTACATTTCTGGAGAGAAGTCTTCCCTGGCATTTAGATACCTGAGACAGTGGCCAAATCAGGGTCACTTGTGAAGGAAAGGAGGTTGGTAATCAGTGGTTTCAACAACTCCTCTTTCAGAAAACCTGTGCCAGGGATAAGAGGAAAACCTCGACTGTGTAAACTGCTCCTGGGCATTAATCACACCTCACTGTCCATTTGGGATATTTAAAACTTGCCCCCAGCGAATCACAGAGGAGAGTTACAAGGTGCTGACCAGATGAGAGAACGGGCAAGGAGCGGGCCTGGGGACAAACAGAGATGGCTCAGTGCTAGGTGTTCTGCACACAGCCGCTGGTGTCTCATCTCCTCTTCCCACAACTCCTCTGTAAAGGAGAAAACTGAGGCTTAGGGCGGTTGTCTTGTCAAGTCCAGACCAGGAAGTGATGGAGCCAGGATGGGAACTGGGCCTCTCTAATTCAGGTGCGCTTCTCACTGTGTTGTCTCAGGAAGTCGAGATCATGCCCACCTGGCTCGGCTGCAGCTGAATAGGAAAAGGGAGAAGTACAGTGAATCTCGGTTGATAAAGATTAGCAGGAGGACTCCCTACAAGTGGGTGTAGGTGACTCATGAACAGGGTGGGGGGCAGAAGTGCCAACCATCATGCAGTCGAAATCCAACTATAACTGTTACTTCCCCCCAAACCAAACTACTAATAGCCTACGTGGCCCAGAAGCCTTACTGATAACATAAACTTTTAACACATATTTTGTATGTTACATGTAATATCTACTGTGTTCTTACGGTAAACGAGTCAAAAGGAAATGTGATTAAGAAAACACATTTATAGTATTGTCCTGTCTTTATGCAGAAAGTCTGCATGTAAGTGGATCTTCTCAGTTCAAACTTGTGTTGTTCAAGGGCTAACTGTATGGTCTTTCTTGGCTTGAAAAATATGAATTAGAAGGAGAACAAAGAGCGTTCTGCTGGATGCACTCCTAGGAACCGCAGATGATACTGAATTTTAATAATGTCTGTCGTCATTGTCCAGGAAACAGAACTGATGAGGAACCTCACTTACAAAAAAATTAGTGCCTGGAAGCTTTGTCATCTCCCACCTGTGTCCTCATACCCCAAAGAAAAGTCTACCCTAGGGCTAGATTCAGATTCTTGAGAAGTCCAGAGATTTTCTTATGAGCTTAGTTAGGCCTTTTCCAACTAACTGTTTATGAAGTAGGTCTCAGGGTAGAAGGGAGCTGGTCTGTGGCTGACCTGTGTTCTCAGAGGTCTTCAGGGTATGCCTCAAGGCTCTATGCGAGTGATGACCACTTGTGCTCGTTTGGCACTGAGTTAATACCCAACCATGTTTGCTGCCTTGTCCTTCAGAGATTTATCTCTATAGAATTCCTAAGAAAGAAAGCTGGCCTGTCCACATTTTGTCACTTTCACTGTGTGTCAAATTACTTTAACCAGAACTGCAAGTTATGTAAATATCTGTTAAAAGTCAATTTTTTCTATGTCTCAGGTTTAAAGCTTATTAGCTTTTAGCTACTCACTGTCAGCAAAACATAGCTTTTGTTTGAGAGACGGAAGGTAGCTTTAAAAAGTAAACGTTTGTGTGTTAGTGTTGCATTTACCACCACAGTGGACAGCCCCCATGGGGGTTGGTTTCCCAGCCCCCATGTGATCATCAAAATCTACCCATAACCCCACCCCGAAAGATTTTGTTTCATAGTTCCAGGGTGGAGCCTGGGAGAATGGCTTTGTTTTTTGTTTTTGGGTTTTTTTTTTTTTTTTTTTTTTGAAAAGCACTTGTTAGCATTTAATGAACCTCCCCCTATGTGGCTTCAAGCTACTAGAACGCAGGCGCCCCCCACACCCTTTATCTTCTCCTCAGCTCTTCTACTGAAGAATTTGGCCTTCACGATGACAGGCTGTTTTGGGAGCTTTCCCTTTCCCAGAACTTTGTAGTAGCCTGATCGCACCACGTCGATAATAGGAGCAGCTCCAGTCTTGTTTTTGGCAGCATTTACCCGTGTCTGCTCACTGACTAAGGTCCACAGTTTATCAAGGTTGACAGTTGGGCAGAAGCTCTGGTTCCTCTTTAAGCGGTAATGTCTCATACCGACTTTTCCAAAGTAACCTGGGTGATATTTGTCGAAGTTGATCCTGTGATGATGCATGCCACCAGCATTACCCCGGCCTCCTGGGTGCTTCCGCTGTTTGCCGATGCGGCCGTGGCCATGGCTCAAGTGGCCCCGAAGTTTCCGGGTCTCCCTCAGTCTGGATGGCATGTTGGCGGCCCAGAGGAAAAAGCTACCTGAATGGTTTTGATGATCAATCATATTTATCTGATATAGAAAAGTAGTTATTTTATAGTTCTTTTTCAGTTTAACCTCATTGAATAGGTTCTGATATATTCACATGGCCAGTGAGCGAAGAAAATATAGTTTTCCTTCCTTTTCTTCCAGGGTCTGGATGTTGGCCCTGTAGTCCAATGAACACCATTGTGTATTCACACTGTGTGAACACCATTGGACTTGTTTTTTCCCTTAGGGCTTGAATAGAGCCATAAATACCACATGTCCCAGTGTCAGATGTCCCTCCTCCTAGACAGCTGTCTGTCCGTGGTTGTATGGGACTCAACGAGGTAACTACACGAAGTACTTGGTGAAGTTTGGTAACTACACCAAAGGAACAAACAGAGATAGTGGGTCATTGACTGGTGGGATTGAGTCATCATTCCAGTTTCTAAGAATAGTTTCCTCAGTTATGCAGTTAGCCAGCATCTAGCAGCCCTTAGCCTAGAAAAAGGGCAAGAGCTGCCGACCCAGAAAAAGGAGGAAAGCCAAGACCTGAGAGTAGTAGTGGCTCCCAGGAAGGATACATATGGAAAGACAGCGCTCCCTGGAACTCCCCACGGGTGGCCGTGGTGAGTGAAGCTTTGAACCTCTGTCGCTTGTAGCAGCTCTGGCTTTATCTTCTCTTGGGCTTTATTTGTAGAAAGAATTCCAATAGTTAAAAAGAAGAAGGTCAACAACCAGTTCAAAGCCTTCTGATGAGACGTTTACACCCCACAAAGATGCCAAGATCACATAGCTTTAGTGGTAGGACTAGGAATGAGGTCTCCTTTTCCTACGAGAATGCTCTAACTTCCTGAGTCCCAGTAAATAACATGGCTGTGGCCCAGTGTTTGGAATAACTGACTGTAACGATTCTAAGTTGACAGTGCCCTGAGTCATGCTTTCTATGGATATGAAGACAAGGTGGTATGTAGAGTGGAGCTACACCCTCTGCTCTTCGTTCTGTGTGTCTTTGACCCTGTAGGATACTCATCCCCGACCATGCTGGATAACCGGTGCTCTACTACTATCTATCCTATTTTTGTGCCTTAGACATACAAAGAGAATCTGGAACTAGGTTCTATGTTAAATCAGTAGTTAGAATGAAGAGCTCTCATTGGATGCCCCTCACCTATAAGCAGACTGTTGTCCAAAGAACATTTTAATTAGGTGACAAAACAAATTACATTGTGCTTAAATTGTACCATGCTTTTCTTTTAGACTGATTCCCTAAAGGGGAAAGGAGAAAAAATGAGTGGGAAATATCAGAAAGGGAGACAGAACATGAGAGACTCCTAACTCTGGGAAACGAACTAGGGGTGGTGGAAGGGGAGGTGGGCGGGGGGTGGGGGTGACTGGGTGACCGGCACTGAGGGGGGCACTTGACGGGATGAGCACTGGGTGTTATTCTATATGTTGCCAAATTGAACACCAATAAAAAATAAATTTATAAAAATAAAGACTGATTCCTTATCTTACTTAGGCGTATTTATGGAACTGTTGCAGAATATTTGACTACTTAAAATTCAACAGAACATACCATATTTTTTTTAAGACATTTGTGGCAATTTTATTCTCCAAGAATAGATAGCAAATTAGACAATCTCCTCCAGCCAGCTTTTTTACCATTTGGGGAAAAAATATAAATATACTTAAAAATTATGAGCAGCATTAAATGGTTATTGGTGATTATCAGTAATCTGGGAGCTAAAGTTTCAGAAGTCTTATTTGGCAGATTTGCATTTCTGCAGTGGGGGTTTTGTTTCATTTAAATTCTCTCGTGGGGATCCCTGGGTGGCTCAGTGGGTTAGCACTGCCTTCAGCACAGGGCGTGATCCTGGAGTCCCAGGATCGAGTCCCACGTCAGGCTCCCTTCATGGAGCCTGCTTCTCCCTCTGCCTGTGTGTCTGCCTCTCTCTCTCTCTCTCTCTCTCTCTGTGTTTCTCATGAATAAATAAATAAAATCTTAATTAATTAATTCTCTGCCTGTGTTTGGCATTATTCGTGCTTCTTTGCTTTGAATATCTTTTCCCTAAAGTGCCTATGGCTTCCTGCCTTGTACCCACGTGGAGATGCTACTACTGTTTCTTGCCTTTTGTCTAGATAGGCCTGAAAATCCAGAGGGTGCCCCAGTCACTTCTCTGCTAGGAATGTGTGTGATTTGGGTCCCAGGCACTTAGACTGCCTTGACGCTGGGTATGAAGCGTGATCTGTAAGTGACTGTGAAACCCCATAGAGCACTCCTTTGGCTCTCTGAACTCTTCCAGCCATTTGCAGTAGAACCTTCATGTGAGCCTCTCATTTACGATTTTGCATAACCAGCTTTTCACTTTAGTTCTATTTTTTTTTAATTGTCACATCATTGACTAATGTGCCATCAAGGTAGCAAGATTTGTGACTACTAATAATGTCACATTATTTCTTCCTTACTTACCTGGTTAGTGAAGAAGGAGAAATTTGACAAATAAATATGAGATGAAACTGATTTTGTTCTTCTATAGGGCCTGTCCCTGCAATCAATGGAGCACTGAAAAAAATAGGACGGAGTCTCAAGGACATAGATTTGGTAGAGGTAAGTGTTATACTTTTTTACATGAATAAACCACCAGTGTCTGTAGCATAAATGGTTTTAATATGGCATTTTACAGCTTTTTTGTTGTTGTTTCTGTGCTATTAGCCTTTCCAAATGATGTCCATCTAAGTAAATATTACTTTTGTTACATGCTTTGAGTCAGTACTTTACCTGACTAGAATGCTTTATGTATATTCAAATAATTAAAACAGCCTGATTTCTCCTTAAAACATGAATTCCTGGAAACTTCTTAACACCTTATAAGACTATTGCATTTTAGACTACCAGTGTGCCTGTTGAACTAAATTGAATATTATATAAGGTAGATGAGAAATGAGTAACTTCAACCTTTTATGGATTGAAATGAAAAAATATAAGCAAAAGAATTGACATAGTAGAAAACAATATCTGGTGCCAAATCTAGAATTTTCTTATTCTCTCCCTAACTTAAAACTCTCCCTCCCCCAAACTTACCTTTGGCTGTTACACCATAGTTGTGGCTAGATTTGTGATGTCATAATTTTTGGCATAGAAAACTTAAGTTTATTAGTATGGTGATTTTTTTTTTAATGTTAGTTTAGATAGAGCAATGGCGTCTTAAGTATTTAGACAATTAAACGGAAGAGTGGAAAAGAAAATAAAGTTGGATTATATACATTTTACATTTGGGGACTATTTGAAAGTTTTAGGTAATTAAACATGTATGCTGCTTGACACTGGGAAATAACTAATATAACAAAAGAAATCTATTTAAGTTGGTAGAGAAAGGGCCTTCTCAGCACAAGTGTGCTCTCCTCTGATGAGCTCTCATCTAGGAAACTACGGTTTTAGACAAACGGCTTATCCTTAAATCTCTCTTCCATTCTTAGAGCCTCAGGAGGCTGCTTACTTATCATATTTATATTAGCAAATAATGTCCCTAAATTCCTGACTCTAGATTTCACACTTAAAACTCTTTAAATATGTCAGCTCTGCAAAGTTACTCATAATCATTTATAGATGTATGTGTCCGCAAGAACATAGCTCTCAACACCATGATATGATTGTCTTTGGGATGTTTGATGATCCACATGGTGGTTCATCCTGAGTTCAAAAACCTAGTTTCACTAGCTCATATTCCAGATCTCTTAGTACCCCTTTAAGCATGACCATGTAAAATGGAAAAATAATGTAGGACCTAAGGATAAACAAAACAACATCTTGGAAATACATGAAATATAATAGGAAAGAACACAGGACAGAATTTTGATCTCAACTCTATAACAAAGTTACCTTTCTTAAAATCAGTTTTCTTAGCTATAAAATTTTCTAGCTAAAATCATATGAAACTATAGTGCTATGAACTTGAAGGTAATTCTCATAGCCAACCTTGCTAAGCGGATACAATATGATACTTTTCAGAGCTGCCAGATTTCAGCACAGTAACCATCCTTGTATGTAGGTGGCTCTGGCTTGGTTGTGTCAGTTTCTTCTTGGAAGAATGGCTAGTAGTACTGGGCAGTAATAGCAATAGCAGGAGCAACCATCTCCTGGAGGTTGGTATGTGTCAGGTAATACACTTAATACCCATGATTCCATTTAACCTTGACAGTAACTCCTAGGATGTACTGCAGGCACATTTTACTGTTGAGGGAACCTTGAGTGTCAAGAGTTTAAAGAGCATGCATACAGCCAAGACTTGAGCCATCCCTCTGGCTTCAGAACCTCTGGGCCATCTCCCACAGCCTCTAGTAGGCCTCCACTCATGACATTGCTGAGGATTTCTTTTCTCCAAGGGATGCAGTTGACTTAAAGTATCAGTTGGTAAATATACCCGTTTTCAAACTTGGTATCTTTATAAAGAGCAGTTGAGGATAAAATGACATTGCAAGGTAGTTTTTTTTTTTTCTGTGTGTTTTGTTTTGTTTTTATTTATTCATGAGAGACACACAGAGGCAGAGACACAGGCAGAGGGAGAAGCAGGCTCCCTGCGGGGGCGGCTGATGTGGAACTCGATCCCAGGACCCCGGGGTCACACCCTGAGCCAAAGGCAGATGCTCCACCACTGAGCCACCCAGGTGTTCCCGTAAGGTAGTTTAAATAGGGGGAAAAAAAAAAAAAGCAAAAGTAGCCATCACTAGGATGAGACAAGTCTCAGTTAAAAATCAACTTATGAACAAAGATTTTTATCCATGTTTTGATTATTTTTAGGTGAATGAAGCTTTTGCTCCTCAGTACTTAGCAGTTGAAAAGAGTTTGGATCTTGACCCAAGTAAAACCAATGTGAATGGCGGAGCCATTGCTTTAGGTCATCCCCTGGGAGGATCTGGAACAAGAATTATGGCACACTTGGTTCACGAATTAAGGTATGTGCTAGAAACTGTTACATTTCATATTTGCCATCTTTGGTAAAAATGCATGGATTTGGGTTTCCTCAGAGCAGTCCAATATTTTTCATTCTTCTTCAAATCCCCCTCTGCTGATTCTCACCAG
Source organism: Canis aureus (assembly GCF_053574225.1). Taxonomy (NCBI): domain Eukaryota; kingdom Metazoa; phylum Chordata; class Mammalia; order Carnivora; family Canidae; genus Canis; species Canis aureus. Next base: position 1,919,337 of record NC_135616.1, on the reverse strand, counting down.
GTCTCTCTCTCTCAGACCCATTTTACAGTCTCACCAGGAACAAGTTATTTGGGGACACCCCTTTTTGACTGATATTATAGATGATTGGTTGACCTGATAGTGGCTCCGCACTTGGGATGTGCACGCTTCCTTGTGTTTGCCTCATGCTCACCCGGCTCCTCCCCAGTACTGCCCTCCACCCCCCCAACTCCCCCACCCCAGGGCTGGTGCATAGCAGTCAGCACTACCAAGGCTCTGGCCGTCGTGCTGTGCTTGCACTCTAGTGCCAGTTACAAGAAAGATAAAATTATTTAGGAAAATAAAGTATTGGGAGGATTCTGGTCTAGATGCTGTCCTTTAAGGAACCTAAGCAAAATACTCCTGTGGGTCTGAACTAAGTGTTTCCTTTTCCTTAACTGGTGCTAGGGTCCCAGCAGGAACTTCCTGTGTGCCTGATGCTTTTCAGTTTTAATACAAGAGCTCCTCCTTCTGGGACTGTGTATTTTGGACCATTTTGCTCTCTTAGGAAAATGCAAACAAAACCAAATATGTCAGGCCGAAAAATTCACTCTGGCTCCTGTTAGGTTAAAGTAAATCACTTAATAATTCACTAAGTTAATGAGGGATGTGCACCAAAAAGTTCTTAGGTGCTTTTCTCTCAGATCGAGGAACAGGAGCAGATGGTCTAAAGGAATCTAATTTGTATGAAAGGGACATGAAATGCTTCTAAATCATCTGCTCTTTCACATGGGCCGTCTTCACGGATTGCACTTACTCTCAGGTGCCTTGAAAATCTGAAACTATCTAAAATCAAAGGGGCTGGCCTCTCTCCTTTCTCACAGCACACCTCTGCTTCTAGATCTGTTCTAGCCTCTCTTGTTACCATTTCTTTTAATCAAAATATTCAGGTTCTGATTTCATTCTGTTGTGATGTATACACCCATATTGCTGATTGGAGAAAAGATTGAGACAAGGAGCTGAATGAGCATGAATGATGCAGATGTGTCCATGATTAATTCTATTTCATTAACTTTCTAATTAGCTCTGTAAGTTTTCTATTTGAGTAGATTTCAGCCACTGAAATTCTCTTTTAGGCGTCGGGGTGGGAAGTATGCCATGGGCTCAGCTTGCATCGGAGGCGGCCAAGGCATTGCTGTTGTCATTGAAAGCACGGCCTGAGGGATGGGGAGCCCAGCGAAGCCCCCTCACACTGGGGGCCAGGCCACAGCAAAGCAAGTGACCTCCAGAAACCAGACCTGATTCTGCTGCACGTGGCTGAGTGTGATTAAGGGATTATGAGGCAGAGATGTATTTCTCATGAATGAATAAATAAATAAGTTCTCTAAAATGTGTACAAGTATGATGTATTTCTGCACAAAAATCAGACTACAGAGGCCTTAAAAGAAATTGTATTCTTCTGCTATATAATCATCACTTATGCCTTAAATAATATATGATTGCAAGAAAGTGGAATAAATACTGCTTTAACTTCATCTAATCCTTTCGTGTCATTTCTTGGATTTTTAAAAGCTTTAATTGAGGTAAAATACACATAACATAAAATGTACCATTGTAACCATTTTTAAGTGGCATTAAATACCTTCACACTGTTGTGCAACTGCCAGCGGCCTCCACGTCCAACACTTCTGTCTTTCAGAGCTGACACCTGGCACCCATTCGATGCGGACACCTAGGCTCCCACCCCCGCCCCGGCAGGCACCATCTCTTCCAGGCCCCTCACAGGAAGCCAGTCATTCAGGATCTGTCCTTTGGCACCTGGGTTATCTCATCCAACAGGTGTCCTCGAGGTTTGCCCTTGCCCTTGCCCCTGTCGGCACTACCTTCTTTTCTAAGACAGAACATTCCACTGTATAGACCATGTTGGTTGGTCCTCCCATCCCTCTGTGGACAGTTGGGTTACGGCCACCTCTTGTTTTGTGACGAATGCTGCTCTGAACCACGGTGGACTGATACCAGTTCATGGCCCGGTTTTGGCTCTCGGGTGTGTATCCCCAGGTGGACTTGCTGGGTCGTGCCATAGCTCCCGTTCGCACACTTCTGGGAATTGCCCGACAGTTTTCCACAGTAGCCGCACCATTTTACACTCTTGCCAACCTTATACAAGGGTTCTGATTTTCCCATATCCTGCACAGATACTTGCTGTTTGCTGTTTGTCTTTTACAGAGGCCACGTCCTAATGGGGTGGGGTGGTACCTCACTGTGGTGGTGAGGGACATTTCCTTAGTGATTGGTGATGTTGAGCATCTTGTCTTGTGCATATTGACCATTCCATCTTTTTTGAAGAACTGTCTAAGTCCTTTTCTCATATTTTAAGTTGAACTGTATTTTTTGTTGTCATTGAATTGTCTTGTATTATTTTTTTAAGTTGAAAAACCAGTTTAACTTCGGTAAGTGATGTTCATAAATCATTATGAGATAAACGTCCAAGGAGCAAATTACTGAACTTAGTCTCGATACTAATAAATGATGTATTTATTACTGGAAAGTTAAAGGGATGCTGTTATCATAATCCTGGGGCAACACATGGAAACGGGACTATCCTTGGTAGCAGGGGCATATAAGCACCCCACTTTTAATTAAACCAAAGCACATGTCAGTGACTCCACCTCAAGTTCAAGAAAGCTGAGCAAACACTGTTTCAGGATGGATTATTGGATTTGAAGATTATCAAGGAATTGGTCAGGATGGACCTCCCTGTCATGACTGTTGAGCGAACACTTCACAGAGGTGACAGTTGGCCCGGCAGATATCTGGGAAAAGAGCAGGTCCTAAAGCAAGAGCGCACTAGGTGTGCAAGGAGCCCGTGTGCCTGGAACAGAGTGAGTAAGATGGAGAGGGGCTGGCGATGAGTCACAGAAGCTTCCAGAAGCCTGTCATGTGGGGCCTGAGAAGCCACTGTAGGGACTTTGGCTTTTATTCTGAGTTAAAACGGACCTTTTGAGTCAAGGAGAGACCTCATCTGACTTCTAGGAAGGATGCTTCCATCTGCCCTACTGAGCTGCCAAGGGACAGCGTCGGAAGAAGGGAGGCCGGTCAGGAGGCTGCTCCACAGCCTTCCGGGCCAACAGACAGCACTGTCACCCCCTACGGGTCGCAGCGGGGCAGTGAGATGCCGTCAGACTCTGCTTATATTCTGAAGATGGAAATTTGAGATTTCCTCATGGCTTGACCGTTGGTTGAGAGAGAAGGGGGTCAAGGCTCGGCCCGGGGCTTCTCAGCCCTGGGGAGGGCGACGCTGCTGGTGGAGCAGGCCAGGGGGGCCCTGTGGGCCAGGTGTCCCGCACAGGCGCCGAGCGGGTCCTGGGGGCAGGAGGGGTGTGGATGAGCCAGGTCTGAAGTCGCTGGCATTTACATGGGACTTGCTCAAGAATTAGTGGCCTCCTTGGCAGGATGAGCACTGGGTGTTATGCTATATTTGGCAAATTGAACTCCAATTAAAAAAAATTAATTAGGGCAGCCCCGGTGGCTCAGCGGTTTAGCGCCGCCTGCAGCCCAGGGTGTGATCCTGGAGACCCGGGATCGAGTCCCACATCGGGCTCCCTGCATGGAGCCTGCTTCTCCCTCTGCCTCTCTTTCTCATTCTCTCTCTGTGTGTATGTGTTTCTCATGAATAAATAAAATTTAAAAAAAAATTAATTAAAAAATCCTAAAAAAAAAAAGAAAAAGAATTAGTAGCCTCTACCCTACACGGATCCAAAGAGGAAAGAACAATTTTTCCTTCTATTAACACCTTTGGTGTGCATTTTTGTGACTTAAAGAAAAATTTAAATAGGAAAGAGAATAAAAAATAAAACCAAGTATGTCTGCATTGCCTTTCTGAAGACTGATCCGATTCTTTTAGGTAGTTCTTCCTCACTCTACATAATAAATGCCAGCTCTTCTACTTTCATGGAAAAAATATGTAAACTTTTTACTAAATCAAATCACTTACAATGTAGGATGGGAGTATACATTTTTAACGGTAATCTAAAAGGAATGCCTTTGTTAAGGAGAAATAACAAATAATGTTTATGAAGTGAACAAAGACTCCCCTTTCCCTTTCTCTTCATCTCGTTTTTTTATTCTTAAAGTGAACCCGGGGTATTATAGATTGGGTTGACTTGCATGAGGAGTCTGCACCTGCCGCCAGCCCAGGGCACTCGTCCCTAGGTGGCACCACAGGCCTGTGCTGTCCCAGTCCCTTTTTTCCGCAGCGTCACAGATGCTTTCCTCCGCCAAGTTGGACACTCTGGGTCCTTGTCACCTCCTGGGAATGGAGGGAGCCAAGGGGCCGGCAGTAAAGAAACTTAGGGCTGTAGGTGGGAGACAGAGTTCTCTTCCAGCTGCTGGCCAGTGCCAATCCCGGTGCAGGAACCTGGAAGTCTCTCTGGCCAAACAAACTTTTATCTGGCTGCAGGGACAAAGCCGCAGACTAGGTTCTCTGGCCTCTGAGCAGCTACTGTGGAGCCCCTGAGGCTCCGGGCAGCCCCTGCCAGCCGGGGGGCCCAGGGGGAACCTGCGGAGGGCAGAGTATGAGCAGCAGAGAGGAGGCAACAGCAGGGTGCTGCCCACCCCAGCCCTAGGGGCACTCGGAGCCTGCAGGGCTGCTCTCCTCCACTCCAGACCCTATTCATTCCTGAGGCCCCGGCTGCCCGCAGAGCCAGGACTGCAGGGAGCTGCTTGCATCCTCCTGGCACACTTGGGGACCTCTGCTAATGGGGCCAGAGGCAGGGCGGCCCGAGGGCTGTGAGGGCAGCGGGGACGTGGAGACGCGCAGAGACAACGGGCCGATCCGCGTCCTGGGACGGGAGTGCTGCCTCGGACTCCTCGTATGACCAGTGCCTCTGGCGTGAGGGCGAGGGCATCAGGAAAGAAACAGCTTCTGGGGCGCCGGGGACCCAGCCGGTGCAGCGTCTGCCTTCCGTTTGTGACCCCGGGGTCCTGGGATCGAGCCCGCTGGGCTCCTCGCAGGGAGCCTGCTTCTCCCTCTGCCTGGGCCCCTCTACCCCGCTTGTGTTCTCGTTCTCAAATAAATAAATAAAATCCTAAAAAAATTTTATAAAATAAAAATAAAAATAAAATAAAATAAAAAGAGGAAAGGAAAAGAAACCAGCATCTGACAGATGCAAAACTGGTCAGGAACGTGGCCGGTGTGGAAGAGCAGGCCCCGTGTGCCCAGGCGCCAGGGCGCCTGCCCCCCACTGCCTGCCCTGCGCCACGAGGTGGAGGTAGAGCAACGGGACCGGGGCACGGGCCCTTCCTGGCTCGGTGCACACGGGCACACTCGAGAGGCCCAAGCTGTTGCGGACAGAAGTAAAATCCCGGCGTGCGCTCTGCACGTGTAGCTCCTCAGAGCCTTTAACTAGCGGACAAGGTAAAATCAGAAACTGCAGAATGAGGGGAGGTGCTGATACTGAGACGAGGGGCAAGCTCTGCCGGTTGTGCACACTCACGCACACACGCACACATGTTGCACTTCCATGCTCCCAGGCTTTTCCTCCTTTCCTTTCTTTGCTTGCCCAGAGTTTTGCAGAGAGGAGTGGCTCTGAGACGGACCACATGCCTGGGGTCATGAAACCCTCCCCCCCTGCTCGGTTGCTGTGCCCCACGCAGCAGCTGTGGGCTTCTCAGCAGGCCGTCCATTGCACCCCGGCTTCTGGAGCAAAGTCAGCATGAGCTGAGGCCACAGTGCAGATGAAGTCCCAGCCGCGCCAGGTGTTAGACCCCTGCGGCCCGACCAGGGGCCTGGGGCTGGGAGACAGTGGGATGCGGGAGCCCGTCAGAGCGTCTCCCCGGCTCCGGGTCTGCATCGCCTGCGGCCAGCGGCGCCCTGGCCGAGGTGGGGTGTGGCGCCCCCGGCTCTGGTCCCCGCCCGCGGCTCGGAGCCTGACTAGGTGCACGTGTGCCGGGCCCCGAGGACAGGCCACCTGCCAGCTGGAGGACTCTGTCTCCGTGCTGGGCCCGGCATGCCGTCCCGGCTCTCAAAGGGGACAGGCCTGCAGGCCCAGAGGTGACGGCCACACGACCACAGGCCAAGTCATGGACGATACGGTCATCTTTAGCCCCTTGGAGCTTTTTCCCAATGACCGTTGTAGGACACTCAGGAGGAAGTCCTCTCAACGTGGGCACGAAGCAAGTCCAGCAAGTTTCCTCCAGGACATAGGAGAGGGCGAGAAGAGAGAGAGCTGCCCGGCCGGAACGTCGGCCAGAAAGAGACCGAACCGCTCTAAGCACTGCCGCCCCCGCCAGGTTCACGGGTGACGTGTGAGGGCCCCGGTGGTGCGGTCGTTCACCCTCTGAGGCTGCTTCGGGCCCAGGCCCTGCTCCAGGCCCCCGGGACGAGGCCTGTGGGGCAGGCTTGAAGCCCCCCTCCCTCTGCCCCTGCTCCTCTGTGGGCCCCTTCCTCTCAAATAAATAGGTAAATCTTAAAAAAAAAAAATATGTGTGCAGAAGACGTGTAATGGGCACGTCATTCCATCCGAACCCTGGTGGTGGTCATGCCCAGATGGTGCCCCAGAGGGGGTGTCGGACGGGCAACAGCGCACCCGGGGGCCAACACATGAGCCGCAGAGACCAGATGAATCTCACAGGCTAGGACACACCGGGGCGCAGTGTGGTTGGTGGTGCCAAGTCATGAACCCGCCTCGCAGTGACCAGCAGCAAGGAGACTTCCTGTTCAACCCTGTCACTGGCTGGAGGGAGGGGAAAGAAATCTCTGGAAATGTGAACCGTGTGCTCCTCCTCACACAGGTCTGCAGTCTGAATGCACACGGCCCAACTGGTCTGAAAAACAAAAAGCCCCGAAGCCAAGAATTTTCCGTGGTTCCCAAGTACCCAACAAAAGTAACTGCAATGTTAACAAACTTGAATTTATTTATTTATTTTAAATTATTTTTATTTTTTATTTTTTTACGAACTTGAATTTAAATAAAATCTTGAAAGGATAGGACACTTGTGTGGCTCAGTGGCGGAGCCTCTGCCTTTGGCTCAGGGTGTGACCCCGGAGTCCCACGTCGGGCTCCCCACAGGGAGCCTGCTTCTCCCTCTGCCTGTGTCTGTGTGTGTGTGTGTGTGTGTGTGTGTCTCATGAATAAATAAATACAATCTTAAAAATAAAATCTTGACGGGAAAAAAAAAAGTGGTGACAGCCCTCTCTGGAAGAGCTTGCCTTCAATTAAAGAAGCTGCAGCCCAACTCCAGAGATACTCACAGAATGACCACTGGCAAAGGGATGGACTCGGGGGGGCTCTGGTTTTATGATCCCGGTGCTGGGGTGTCCCTGGCTGCGTCTGACCGCTGAGAGGGCCCTCGGGTCTTCCCGGGCTCTCTGTGTCCTTACAAGGAGCGGCCGGCCGCCAGCCAGGGCAGGAGAGCAGCCTTCTCTGTGAGTAGATGCAGGACAGGAAATCTCCCTGTGTGTGAAATTTCCATGGAGAAGCCAGCAGAGAAGCAAGGAAAAGCTGAGCACGTGGCACAAGGGAAATGCATGAACGGGGAACAAGTGGGGTGGGGGGGAGAAGGCCAAGCGGGGGGTGGGAGGGTGGGACACGAGAGTCAGGGCTCCCAGGGCTCGGGGGCACGAACCTGGGTAACCACCAAATCCACGGATACTTTCCCCTCATTCTTCTGAAAGGGGTTCCTACGGGCAGGAGACACCAAGTCCCGGAGGGATCAAACCCTCCGGGAACCCATGAACAAGACCTGTGATTATTAAACGTGAGACAGTAGAGAGTGACAGGCTAGCAGGTGTGACCTGTGAGCCCGAGATGGGCTCTGGTGGAGCTGAGAACTAAGGAAGGGTTGCTTTTCCTCCTTTCCTTTCTTTGCTTGCCCAGAGTTTTGCAGAGAGGAGTGGCTCTGAGACGGACCACATGCCTGGGGTCATGAAACCCTCCCCCCCTGCTCAGTTGCTGTGCCCCACGCAGCAGCTGTGGGCTTCTCAGCAGGCCGTCCATTGCACCCCAGCTTCTGGAGCCTGCCCTCATGGCCTCAGGCAGCTTCAGGCTGGTGCCATCTGCTGGGGGGGTGATCAGGGCGGGTGTCTGCAGCCCCTCCGCCCAGCAGCAGGCCTGGGGAAACGGCCCGGTGTGAGTGCCTTCCAGAGGAAGAACCAGGGGAGGCAAAGTGCTCCGTAATACAGGCCCACTGGTGGGAAGCTCAGTGCCCATAGCAGGCACCCTCGTCCCGTGGGAAACCAGCTCTGGGCTCCACGCAGGGCTCTTTCTCCAACACTGAATCTGACCTGCCAAAACTCAAACCTCTGCCAGGCCTCATTCTCCAAATACTGAGTGAATATCTTCAAGCAACAATAAAAAACAGAGAGAAGGGTAATTATCAGTAACATTCCTAAGAGTCTAGTTAATTCTAAAGGAAGATAAACAGTTCACCCAGATGTAGGGCTGGGCTTGGCCAGGAGAGGTACCATAGAGACCCCCTCCCTTGCTGTCCACGTGGAATCCCATCACTTAGGGCCTAGGAGGCATAACCCCCACCTTATCCAGGGACCCTGAGACCAGGAAGAGAGATGGTTTGCCTGAGGTCACAGCTCCCGTCAACAGCTGAGCTGGCGGAGAGCAGGTGCCCTGACTTGTCCGAGGTGGCAGGTTGGTCTCCCTGGCTCTGGATGCCCTGGCAAAGGTCAAACCCCACACAGCTTGGTGTTTTATCTTTCTCTTTTGTAAATTCTCAAAGCTCATCCGCTGACCTCCCAGGATGTCTTTTACAGCCAAGCAAAACAAGCTGAAATATAGCCCTGGAGGTTCCTCAAAGGAATCTACGGAGCCCTCACTCTAGAAACTTCCCATGTCTGTCCTCCCAGAACATTCCAACCCTGGACACCCTTCTCCCAAAACATGTGAACTCTGGATTTATGGCATTAAGATCTTAAAAAGGTCTGTCTATGTCCAGATGAGCCCCATCCTGCTCTGCCCAGAAAAGTCAGCCCGATTTCTGTCAAGCCATGGATGGGCTGGGTGGCCCAGTGGTTGATCATCTGCCCTAGGCTCAGGGTGTGACCCCCGGGTCCTGGATCAGGGAGCCTGCTTCTCCCTCTGCCTGTGTCTCTGCCTCTCTCTGTGTCTCTCATGAATAAATAAGTAAAATCTTAAAAAAAAAAAGAAAGAAAGAAAGAAAGAAAGAAAGAAAGAAAGAAAGAAAGAAAATCTAAAAAGAAAGGAAAGAAAGAAAGAGAAGAAAGAAAGAGAAGAAAGAAAGAAAAAGAAAGAAAGAAAGAAAGAAAGAAAGAAAGAAAAGAAAGAAAGAAAGAAAGAAAGAAAGAAAGAAAGAAAGAAAGAAAGAAAACCATCGACCCAAATTATGTCATTTAGGTTAAGGCCCCGTCAGAAAACCAAGATTTAACACGTGGTAAGTGCAGTTACAACCCCCAGGAATATAATCTTTAACCGGTCAACATGGAAATGTCCCTGTCGGCAGCAGCGTATTTGCCCATAGCTCACCTGAGGAGGGTGATCTTGCCTAAAATAATGGATTCTTTACTAATAATTCCTTTTTCCTGCTCCCTCTCCACCTCTGCCAGTCTCCCCCAACTTTCTAGATAAGATGCTGTGCGATTCGTGAATTAGATTTTTCACGTTGATTCGGTTGAATTTTTGTTATTTAACAGATTGGCTGGCAGTGACGAGACCCGGAGTGAACTTCCTGGGGGCATCTGGGGACAACGAGAACGCAGGCTCGGTGCCCTGAACCCTCTTGGGTGCTCGGTCCTGCTGGCCATGTCCAGGGGCCGGGGGAGCCCCTCGGGGCTCGGGGTCCGTCTTTTCTGCTCCCGGCCCCCCATAAACCGGCCTTCCTCTCCAGGACGGGCCGGAGCCCAGGCCCAGACCACAGCCCCCGGGGCAGGAAACCCCAGCCCTCAGCTCCAGCCCAGGTTCCACGCTGGGAACTGGACTTGTCCGGGTTGTTTGGACTCAGGCCATGGTCCCTGTTCCTTGGGGTTTGCTGTCCACGTCCACCCCCCACACCCCGGTCCAAGGTTCAGGGAGGATCAATGCCGTTGCACACAGGACCTTCTGGTGGCCAGGACTCGGCAACAGTGCTTGGTTGCTGCCCATATGTTCAAGTATACTTGTATTTGTCTTGTTTTGTGCAGAGAAAGGCTATTTGCTAACAGGAATCTCGGAGACCAGAAAGCTGAGAAAGTCCCAGACACGGGTCAAGCATTTAAAGGCTGTAATAGGGGTGCCTGAGGGGCTCAGCCCGTGAAGCATCTGCCTTGGCCTGAGGTCATGGTCCCAGGGTCCTGGGATCAAGATCGCATTGGGCTCCCTGCTCAGCGGAGAGTCTGCTTCTCCCTCTGCTGCTCCCCCTGCTTGTGCTCTCTCACTCTCTCTGTCAAATAAATCAAAATAAAATCTTCTAAAAATAAAAATTAAAAAAAATATATATAAAGGCTGTTAGAACTCACCACCTGGAGAGGACTCTCGACGGGTGGCTGGTCACGGAACAGGTCAGATTGAGCCCAGGTGCCCAGCCAGCCTCAAGCAAACCTCCAAGCAACACGGGACACTCCAAACCACACATAATCCCCACCCCAGTGGCAATCCCTTGTAGGGATTAGTCTGGCTCCAAGAAACCCCAAGTCTCTGCTCATGGGATCTTTAAATTCTAAGGAATTTACAATTTCGAAGACTATCTTCTGTTTATTTTATGTCTAAGAACAAGGGTCCTGGAAGTATCTTGTAAAAAATGGCAAAATCTTACTAAGTGAGTTTGGTGTCCCGAAGAACTTGGCTTGGTCCCCAGAGTAAGGCTAGGGCACCCAGAGTAAGACTGGACGGAAATGCAGAAATGCAGGTTAACTCCATTTGCGGCTAGGGTCCCCCCAACCCCTGCGGGCCCCCGGAGGAATGAGAGCCTAACAATAGTTAAGGGGAAGGTTCCCTTTAGATAAGATCGTTTCAGAACACACTTGAGGCAAGGCTTCCCAAGCGACACGGAACAGGGTAAGTGTTTTCATTGGCAAGCAGAAGCCTCCAAGAGCCTCAAAATTCCAAAGCAATTTCCAAAGAATTGAAAGAGTCGTTGCAAAAGGCATGAAAAATGAAAGATGCAAGACATAGTTGAAGCCGAGGACTCCAAGACATGACTCTTACTGGTCCTTCCTCCTTTGAGCCGTCATTTTACTAACCCTCTCTCTGAACCCACTCTGAACTGGCCTTACAGTTCACCCGAATCTACCTTCGAAGGAGGGCCTCCACAAAGGACCCCCCCCTCCCAGAACTGACAAAACTAAGGAATTTTCTGGTAAACTGCTAGGTTATTCCCTTAAACAGCCAAGGGGTGGATTGCAGAACCAGCAAAGGGTGACAATTCTTACCAGAATCAGCTCTTCCAAGTCTCGGCAGTACCCAGTGAGACAGGAAAATAAAACTGCACATCGTCCTTTGCTTTCCAAATCCACACCTATTGGTTCTTGATCTTTTCTGTCCCAGAGATAGCTAGTGACCTCTTGACTGTACCATTTACGAAAACTAAATAACTGAGCTTGGCTTTCTGTCCACCTGGGACCTACAGGTTGTTGGTTCCTTCCTTGGCCCTCATTGGGAGAGACTCTAAATCTGGGAAGGTAAGTATCATTTGCACCCTCTTGGGAGATCCCACTTAGGCCAAAAGGGGGGCTCTTTGATACTGCCAGAAATATTTAAAAGTAGAACTATGTAGCCAGAGGGAAAGAGGCAAATTAAAAATAAAGTCATTTGGGGCACCCAGGGGGCTCAGTGGTTGAGCGTTGTGATCCCAGGGTCACAGGATCGAGTCCCAAATCAAGCTCCCCTCATGGAGCCTGCTTTTCCCTCTGCCTATGTCTCTGCCCCCCTCTCTCTCTGTGTCTCTCATGAATAAATAAATAAAATCTTTTAAAAAAGAAAGAAAACAATGTAATTTAAATTACAACTCAATTCTTTGAGGAATTGAAGGCAACTGCCCTTATATCACAAATTTTTGCAAAGTGAGAAAGGCAATTCAAAGTTCACCTCTTCCTTTACCAATCCCCAAATTTCCCTGGTTTAGCTCCAAAGGCTTATTATGAATTCTTGGCCTTAAGGAAACCAAGTCCTTCTTGAAAGAATGTTCATTTCTCCCTCTGTCTCTTGAAGTTACAAATCTTATCATGTCATTGAAGGTAAACACAGGCTTCAATCACCTGATCCTGAAGGAATCAGAAAGGGAAAGTGGCCTTTGCACCCAGACTCTAGGACAACTTCCTTAAGATTAGTTCCTGGAGCAAACACAAATCTGAAAAATCTGCACAAATATTAGTAACTATGAGGTCTTTGCAAGCCTGTGTGTTTACATGTATATTCACATACTTATTACACACATATATACACACAGTATGTTGTAATACAGTATATATTGTAATATGTAAAGATATGTATTGCATGTTGTATACATATGTTGTATAGGTGTAAAGGTGAGTGATTTTTCTACCTTTGGATGATATTGCTGAATTCATTTGTGAAAGAGCTCCATTTAGTTGGTTTGAAGGCAAACGGTTGTAAGGATTGGGCGTTCTAAAACTCTCAGAAAGATAAAAACTAACTCAAAAGTTTCTTCAAGGTAATGCGATCTGGAAAAATATTTGGTTGTTGGTTCAATTAAAATAGATACGTCTTTAAAGTTACTTAAAGTTACCAGCATTAAAATTTAAGCTTTTATTCCTCCTGGGTTTACTTAAAGTCAAATAACTTGATGTTATCTGTTACAAAAGGTTTTTTAAAAAAAAAAAAAAATCCCTGGGAAGAATGACTGACTTTGATAGCTTATGAGGTTTTTATGGGTAATCTGAGCATAATTTTTACAAACAACTAGTTTGAATAGATATAAATAAAAGTAAGATTTTAGACAGATCTTATTTTTTTTCCTCAAGAAAGATCTACACCCAATGTGGAGCTCAAACTCAGGACCCCAAGGTCAAGAGTCACACGCTCTAACTGACTGAGTCCGCAAGGCCCCCACGGGCAAACTTTAAATTGTCTCCCAAACATTTCTGGTAACCTAACACCTTAAAGTTTTGCTGAGTTAGGTTAAAGGATGAATTAAGTTAAAGTCATTAAATATCTAGATCACTTCCAAATCAGACAAAATACCAAAGCATTAATTACTGAGCATAGGTTTATCTACTTTTGGCTTCCTTGTTACAGAGAAACTAAAGATAAATTTGGGTCTGTTGGCAAATGTGTTTTGTGTTTTGTCGAAAGACTGTACCATGAAGAAGCTGATATTTCTAGAAATGATGAAATGTATTCCTCAATTTGCCAATCTAAATAACACTGGTGTAACAGTTCACAATTGCTTACTTACTCACTTTCACAAGAAGTTAAGGTTTCTAAGAGTTAAAAATTCTAATAAATACAATTAAGACTACTGGAAGTCGTAAAGGAAACAATTCTGTTTACAAGAAAAGCAGGGTGTGTGTTTGCTGTAAGAAAAAGCATGAGGGGGGCGTCTGGGAGGCTCAGTTGGTTAAGTGTCTGCCTTTAGCTCAAATCATGATCCCAGAGTCCTGGGATCGAGCCCCACATTGGGCTCCCTGCTCAGTGCGGAGCCTGCTTCTCCCTCTCCCTGTGCCTGCCTGCTGCTCCCCATGCTTGTGCTCTTTCTGTCAAATAAATGAATAAAATCTCTAAAAAAAAAAAAAAAAAAAAAAAAGAAGAAGAAGAAAAAGAAGAAAGAAAGAAGAAAATGAAAAAGCATGAGGAATATGGACATATATTTTTGTTGAGGGAAAAGCAAGTAATTTGTCCTAAGGTGAGGTTGGTTATTTAAAAAGGAAAAATCTAGGACAAAATCTGAATATAAGAAAGAAAGTTGTAGAAGGCTTGTTGAAAGGGAATCTTTGGGAAGAAATTGTAATATGTGATCAAGCTGACCTTCATCAAGACAGCAGCAACTGAATCCATGAGATTGTGGCACAAGTGGACCAAAGCCATCCTGCTCCTGCACAAACGGCCCCTGATTGGCAGACTTTTGCCCTCCTCCTGAATCAGGGAAATGGAGGGGGGTAAATCATGGCTGTAGATGAAATGAACAGGTCTGGGCTGTGGGAAAACCACAACGGCTGCTTGGTCCTTCGGGACTCCCTGGCAAACTCCATTTTTTGGTTTTTACAATTCCTTCACCCACTGTAGGGCCTGTAAGACAATTCCAATTATTAACGGACATCAGTGGGGAGACTTCTTGCAAAAACAGTCTACCAACAATGTCTGACTTATCAGGTCCACAATCCTGGAAAAACTGTTTTTGTCCCCAGAGGCTTCTGACTTCCCCCTTATGGACCTTTGTACACCTGCAGCCGGACTGTATTCAACCGTCACTTGGGGTGGGTTACCAATGTGTCCCATTGCATGTTATTGCATGTTTTCTGATGTGTTGAAACTTCTCCCTGGTTGATGCCCTCACAGTGGAAAAATATATATATACACATCTTTTTAAAATGTGTTTTCCACTTGATGTTGACCGTCCTTAGTCTCCAGCGATCAAGGCATCCACATCTCTGGGCAAACCATACCAACCTTAATGAAAACCTTGCAAACTTGTTGGCGCTTTTGTCTCACGCTGGTGTGACCAGTTGCTATCTCTAATGTCTCACGCTCAAGCCTATCATATCAGGTTAGAGAAGCCTTCCTGATCTCAGTTCAAAGGATCCTGTTGGTCACAGTTTAGAGTCTTCTAATTGGGGTTCTGGAAATGTCACCAGAGGAAGACAGCCCTCGAGCCCCACTGGAAGGAACCTTACCCAGGGCGACTGACCACTGACATTGCTGCAAGGTTGCCAGGGTTGGGCTTTGGGGCCACATCACACAGCTGAAGGAGGCTTCCCCTGACATCTGATCCTCCCAGATGCCGGAGGCCCCCAAAGCAAAACTGGCCCAGAAGAGAAGCAGCTGACCTTGAATTAGACTGCTCCTGCCTAAGGCAACTCATCAAGACTTCACAGTTTAATGGGACATGAAACTCTTTCTCCTGCTTTTCCTTTCCTTTCCTCTGGCATGGGCCAGCAGAGATAACACCCTCGACTCTGTCTCCCAGACCCTGGCTAAAGGGGAGTAATTCCTGGAATTTAGAACAGGGTTTTTTATGTCAGCCTGGGAGAAAAGCAAAACAAATTTCTCATTGGTCAACGCTTCTGCTCGGACCTGGTTGAGTGAGAAAGGACCCACCAGGGGCTTTCAGGATTCGGGGTTCACTCCTTTTGGCAGATCCCTACTTCCCTCATCAGGGATGAATAGATATGAGGCTATGATCAGGAATTTCTCTTTAATTCTTGAGATCATAGCTGAATCCACTACTAAAGCCGTAACCACCCGGCCAAGACCCCTTAGACTCTCTGGCCAAAGTTGTTGGGGATACTAGGATAGCCCGGGGTTATCTCAGAGCTGGACCAGGAGGTACGGGCTGTACCAGCACCATCTGCTCTCCCTAGATTGACAATTCTGGGGAGGTTGAAGCCCAGTTACAGAAGATTACTGAGCAGCCCCGTTGGCCTCAAAGAGCGACTCCTTCCACAGGCTCTTTCTTTGACTTACTTGATTTTGACGGGTTTGGGTCCCGGGGGCCGGGGCTCTGAAGGGCACTCGGAACATCGGGGAATTATCCTGCTTAGAGTAATCGTAATAATCCCCCTCGTGCATTCTACGCTCCCAGAAGCTTAAGTCACAATCACAGCTGCTAACCGTGAAGCAAATTCTCTCTATAAGACTGGAATGTCAGCCAAGGAACAAAGTGGACAACCGGCTTAAAAATTATGAACCTGAGGTTGTAATTTGTGAATATCACAGATTAAGCAAAAATGCCGTGACCCGTAAGGCCACGGCGAGGCTGACCGCGGAGCTAGAAAGCCGGGCTGAGAGCCGCACCGCTGCCGAGGTTGCGATCCGAGGTCTCAGTTAAGCCGAGAATCTGATGGAAATGGGGGAACTGCTAAACAGCAAACCCCGAGCCCGGAGGGGCGCCCGGAGGTGGAGGCCCCAGGCAGCAAAGCACCACTCCGCCCCAGCCCAGCGGGGTTCGACCCCCGAAATCCGCCGGCGGACCAGTGAGCGGGAGACCCTCCTGGGCCCGCTCGGCGCGTACACATAGATCCTGCCTAAAATAATGGTTTCTTGGCTAAGAATTTCCTGCTTTCCCTCCTCCCTCTCTACGTTTAAGAACCTTCCCTTTCCGTAGCCCTTGGGAGCTCCCTCCCCCACCCCTTCAGGTGGGATCCTGCCCCATTCCTAAACCTGTTAGATCTTTCACTGAATTTATGTTCTTTAACACCAGGAAGACCTAAGCTTACATGGACTTCTCCCTGTGGCCCCCAACTCAGGGCAGGTCACATCCTGAGCTGGGTAGGAGCCTCTCAAAGCAGGCCCCCAGCCCACCCTGTGGAGGGCCCCCAGACAGGAGAGGGGGTTTGCTGCCCCTGGGGGGCTGGGGGAGAGGGAGAGGGGGCCTGGGAAGCCCGCCCACGCACAGGTCCAGTAAGGGCCACCCTGGGCCTTGGCCTTCCAGACTCAGAGTAGGGGGAGGAGGAGAGTTGAGCAAAGGGGACCACGGTAGAGGAGGGCGGGTGGGTGCGGAAGGGAGGGCGCAGTGCGTGGGCCGAGGTGGAGGTGAGGGACTCCCTGCGGGCACCCTGGGCACAGAGGAGGCAGAGCGGCTGACGTGAGAGGCCCTCTGGGCTCCCTCAGAGGCTGGACAGGAAGGCACGGTCCCCCGCTGGCAGGTGTCCCTCTACCGTTCCTGGGGCAGCGACTGGGAGTTCACAGGCCCCTGGGGGGCAGCGGGTCCCCTCAGTGGTGGCCGAGGGGCTGTTAGACGACGGCCATGCGTCCTGCCTGGGCTCCTCATCTTCCTCAGCCCTGACCAGGCCCCAGTGGGGCAAGCAAGGGAGGGACGGAGCCATGGGGAGTGTGGGAGCAGGAAGGGTAGGGGGCGGGGGGGGGGGCAGGGAGCCGAGCAGAGACGGCCGGGCCTTGGGCCATCGCTCACCCACTTGGGAAACCTGAGTCGCTGCTGCCACCACCGGGGAGGGGCAGCCTCGGAGAGGCACAGGGTGAGGGGTGACACCCGGGACTGCAGGGCCCAGAGCCTTCTCTCCCTCCTCGTCCTCATCAGCACTGCGGTGCTTCAATGATCCCGGGTGACCCTGGGTGCTTCCGGGAGCAAAGAACCTGAAAACCTGGAAGTTAACCGCCAGAGTCCTTCCTGAGGCCTAATCACCGGTGGATCCTGACGACAGTCTGAACTGCTGCCTCAGTCTACCCAGGAGGGGGTCCCACTGTACCCACAGGGTTGCACTCTTAGCCTCTGGAGAATGGTCCCATGGGGACGGCAGGCTGACCTCAAAGTCTCTCCTTGGCCTCAGGCCATTCCAGCAGCTCAGTCCTCCTGGGCCGCCAACACCTCTCACTCTGGGGCAGGAACTGTGGGTCCTGCCTGACCTGCGGGCTGATGACCTCCCCGGCTGACGAGCTCCAGGCTGAGATACTCCCTATCTGACGTGCTCCCTAGCTGATGTGCTCCGAGGCTGACGTGCTCCCCGGCTGACATGCTCCCAGGTTGAGATGCTCCCTGGCTGATGTGCTCCCTGCTGCTCTGCCTTGGGCACCAATGTGCCCACTCACGGCCTGTTTCAGATGCCAGTGGCCTTAATCCAGAGGCTTTCAGCAGAAGAGTTCTGGGCCTCCTGAAAATCCGGGGGTGCCTACGGGGCTCAGTCAGCCAAGCCTCTGCCTTTGGCTCAGGCCATGATCCCGGGGTTCCGGGGTGGAGACTTTGGGCTCCCTGCTCAGGGGGGAGCCTGCGTGTCCCTCTCCCTGTCGCCCTCCTACTCGTGCTCTCTCTCTTTGCGTGTGCTCCTTATGTGTGTGAACTGTCTGCCAAGTAAATGAATAAGGAAAGAAAGAAAAAGAAAGAAAGAAAGAAAGAAAGAAAGAAAGAAAGAAAGAAAGAAAGAAAGAAAAAGAAAGAAAGAAAGAAAGAAAGAAAGAAAGAAAGAAAGAAAGGAAAGAAAGAAAGAAAGAAAGAAAGAAAGAAAGAAAGAAAGAAAGAAAGAAAGAGAGTTGAATGTCTGCCTCTGGCCCAGGGCATGATCCTGGAGACCTGGGATCAAGTCCCACATCGAGCTCCCGCAGGGAGGCTGCTTCTCCCTCTGCCTGTGTCTCTGGCTCTCTCTCTGTATCTCTCATGAATAAATACATAAAATCTAAAAAGAAAGGAAAGAAAAGAAAGAAAGAAAGAAGAAAGAAAGAAAGAAAGAAAGAAAGAAAGAAAGAAAGAAAGAAAGAAAATCTAAAAAGAAAGGAAAGAAAAGAAAGAAAGAAAGAAAGAAAGAAAGAAAGAAAGAAAGAAAGAAGAAAGAAAGAAGAAAGAAAGAACTTAAAAAAGAGCGTGCTTTGGTCAACAGAGCCTTTGGGCCCCTCTGGGTCCTCCTACCTCAGCCCAGGGCCGCCCAGCATCCAGAGGCACAGGAGGAGCCTTCCGGCCATTCACCTGACCTCCCCAGGTCACTGGCCACCCAGGCAGTGAAGGACACCCCAGAGTGGGGGAGAGAGAGTGTGACATAAGGGAGTAGAAGGCAAGCTGAGGACAGAGCACAGGCTGGCGCCCCACGACCCCCCTCACTCCCTGATGGGATGGGTGTGACATTCCTTACTGGCCACTTCGGGCTACCCGTAAGCTAAGGGAAGGAAAAACAAATATAACCTGCAGATGCTGACAAATATTGGAGGCAGGCAGTGTAATGTTCCCCCAAGCTCCCACTGCCTTGATGTCCAGGCCTGAGGTGACGACAGCAAGGCCTCCAGTATCTGCAGGCCCTCTTCAGCACAGGAAAGTTCTTTTGAAAACCAAAACCTTTCCTCTGACCTCCCTCAACTCCAGAAATATAATCAGTTGCTCCTCACAACCCCAGTGTGGCCCTTCCTGCCCACAGGTCCTGTCCCCCCTGCTTTTAGAAAACCACCTTTTTGCACCAAAGATGCCTCAAGAATTCCTTCTTGGCCGTCGGCTCTGGACATCACCTACATTCCAAAACTACACCCTGTGTGTGGAGAGAACCCACCGGGCTCGGCCTGTGGGTTCCAGCAGCCTGTCCAGGCGACACTGCTCCATCTTCCCCAACCCCACCTCTGACCATAAAGCTTCTTCAACCACAAAACTCCAGGCACCACAAGTGACCTAAACCAGACCAACTGGACATCCCTGAGAGGCAGCTGGAGCAGTTTGGGAAGAGGCCAAGTAGACCTTTGCCTCACATTGCCCCTTGACCCCGTCGTGAACTAACTTCTAACGTGGCACCTCCTCAGCCTCCCTGCATGGGCTGACCTGAGACTGAGGCAGCTGAGGAGGCAGCTTTAGAGCCAAAGAGAGGGACGCCTGCGTGGCTCAGCGGTTGGGCATCTCCCTTTGACCCAGGGCGTGATCCCGGAGTCCTGGGATCGAGTCCCTGCATTGGGTTCCCCGCAGGGAGCCTGCTTCTCCCTCTGCCTGTGTCTCTGCCTCTCTCTGTGTCTTTCATGAATAAATAAATAAAATCTTAAAAAACAAAAAAAGGCAAGAGAGAAAGAGTAAAGGGACTGACAAATCGTTGCTAACGCTGAGGTCTCCGGGGGGCTCCGGCTCTGGTAGGCCCTAGAAGCTCCAGCCACCTTGGGGGGCAGGGACCTTTATTATTATCCTTCCTGGTTTTCCACATTAGGAACAACATCGGCTCACGGTGTGGCGGCGGGGCCGGAAGACGCGGCCCGACTGGTTACCTAGACCACTGACACCTGCCAGAGGGACACCCGCCCGCCTCCATTTCCTGCCCAAACTGCCTCCTGGGGGCACCCCACGCCCTCCCTCCTCCGGGAGGCCCCTGCCCCCCGCCCCCCACAACTGACCTGGAGGTCAGAGGTCTCTGGCCCGACGGCGAGCTCCTTAGAGCCGGAGGCCGTCCTGTGCCTGCTGAGCCCCCCGGCCCGGCCCGGATTGCCGTGGAATCCTGTACCCCTGCTCGTGCGCCGTGTCCCCCGTCCCTCCCGCAGCGCTGGAGGTAGGACAAGGGCTGGGGCTCCCAGCAAAGGGAGCTGGGGAGATGCTCAGCTAACGTCGGACATGGCATCTCACCTCTGGGCCCCTGGAGCCTCTACGGGCTGAACTCGCCCTCCCAGCGCTCGTGCTGCGCAAGGTGGAAGGGAGCAGGTGCCGCGTTCCCCGGAGGCTGTGGCCGGAGCCCCGGTTCCGCCCGGCACCCCAGCCGCTTCCCGCCCCACTGCTCATCCCGCCCAACAGCCAGGCGTTTGATCCCCTCTGTCCACAGTAGCGAGGGAAGCTTTGCAAGGATGGCATCGGCCTCCTGAGGTCTTGTCCCCTGCGATCCCGGCAAGTCCGATTCGGTTCCCCCCCCCCCCGCCCCCCGGTTTTGATCACCGTGACCTTGTTTTCAGCTCGTGCGCAGCTTACATTCTGGAAAAACACCCCAGATCAGCCAGTGCAAGAAAAGATCCAGTCAGGCTTCTGGATGGTGAGAAGCAAGATCATCCCGTGGGAAGTCCCGAGTTGACTTTAATGGGACCAGGGGGCAGGGGCGGGGTGGGGGTGGCGGAAACCGTGAAAACACTGTCCCGAAGCCCGCAGGTCCCCGCACAAGGAAAAGCGCCTTACCTTGGGCCGGTGGTCGTGTGCACGTCTCTATTTGATCCTCGCGGGAGCTGTGCGTGGTCATCAGGACAAACACTGTTGCCTTTGCTGGTTCTCGAAATGGCCCAGAGAAGGTAAGTGCCTCTGCAAGTCGCGGGGCGATCTGTGGGGACCCCCTGAGCTCACTGCCCGGCTCCATGTCAAGGGCTATGTGTGGGGGGGGGTTCCTTCGAGGGAATCTCAGCACATGCGCTCTTGGGGAGGATGGGATGTGGGTGATGCACGCTGGGGCCCAAGGGTGCCGCCCTGCACCCACCAGGCCGTGTGAGGTCGAGGAGGGCCCCCTGGAAGCCAGGGTCAGGCCAGCTTGGAGCCTCCTCCCCTAGGAGCTGCCTGCTTGACATGGTGAGTTCGCGAAGCCCAAAGCCACACCATATCCATATCCCCATGTCTGACCTGTGGGGCCCGGGCCGCACTCGGAGGACCAGGAAGGCCCAGATGTGCTCCCTGCTTCATCACTCCCCGCGCCTCCACCCCCTGCACTGGAAAGTGGGGGAGCACCCGAGGCCCGCCTCCTGGCCCAACGGCATGAGCCGCCGCAGCACATGGACAGGCCCTGTGTGGCTACCTTTTGGCCACTGTGGCTCATGGCCCGGGTCGCCTGCCCAAACCTCTGACGCTGCCTTCTCTGTCCAGCTGGCTTCTCCTTATTGGAGTCTCAGCCAGGACTTGGAGACGACCCATGTCCCACCCGCCTGCCCCCGACCTCTGCGCCATCACACAGCAGATGAACGGTCTCTGTGGCGTGTATCCCCCATGGCAGCTTTCTTCCTAACTGGCCTGCAGTGGCTCTCACCTGTCCCCTCACCGGAAATTCAGGCCCACTGGGACAAAGGCTCCCACCGTCGTCACCACTAGATGCACCTGCTGAGAACAGCAGCCAGCACATGGTGGACACTTGACCAAAGAACATTGAACGATTAGTGACCCCCTCACTGAACGTCACCTCCGTATCTGAACATGAGTACCAAGAAGACCTCCCTGTCAGCCTCCAACTCTCACATTTGTTTATTCTCACTTCCCTTCATCTGGCTCATCTAGAGCCATACATCAGTCCGCTGCTGGCTGGATTTGGTTTTCAAAGTCTTTATTTTATCTTTGAAGCAATTCAGGGCAGAGGGAGGCAAGATGGAAAAGACAAGGACCCCAGGGAAGGCCAAAGAGAAAGTCTCATAAGGGAGGACTGGCTGTTCCCAGGAGCCGTGTGCTGTTTCCAGCTGCATTCGAAGCAAAGTAAGAACCCCTGGGGTGGAGCCAGCCTCAGCGGCTGGTGAGCAGGCAGGCAGGCCGCAGGCACTCAGGGAGGCGGCCGGGCGGGGTCCACCTGGCTCTTTCCACGAGGGAGGGACGGGAGCTCTGACCCCCATCCACCTGCCAGCCCAAGGCCAACCCTCCTAGGCTGCCCTTGGCTGACCTCTTCCCTCTCCCAGGCAGCCTTTGGTCATTCTTTTAGCCAAGGTGACCATATGCTTTGTTATTCAAATGAGAACACTTTTGAGAGTAAGAGGGAAGCCAGGACAACGGGCACAAATTAAGCTAGTCACAGCAAACCAGAGCACAGTATTTTAAACCCCATTTCTCGGATCCCTGGGTGGCTCAGCAGTTGAGCGTCCGCCTTCAGCTCAGGGCGTGACCCCGGGGTCCTGGGATCGAGTCCCACATCGGGCTCCCTGCAGGGAGCCTGCTTCTCCCTCTGCCTGTGTCTCTGCCTCTCTCTGTGTGTCTCTCATGAATAAATAAATAAAAATGTAAAAAAAAAAAAGGATGGGCATGGGGCAGGCCTGCATGGCGGAGGCCCTCAGGCCCGAGAGCAGTGACAGAGCAGAGGGAGAAAGCCCGGGATCCCCGCGGCAGTGGCCAACGGCCAGGTTAGAAGCAGGCCTCTGCAGGGGCCTTCGGGCTCCCAGGTCCCGGGGTCAGGAGAGACAGCCAGCGTCACAGCCGCGGAGATGCCAGGCGCATGGTTCGTAGCCAGCGTTTCCTCTCCCCTTGGTTACAGGACAGGCAGGGCTGGGACCAGTCACCAGGCACCTGTGCCTTCAATGGTTGTGCGAACTCCACCTTGATCCAAGGGCACTTTCCATCCTGGATCTGCCCCGGCAGTTGAGAGCGACCCTGTGGGGTTAGCAGACTGCGTCTCACCAGGTCACCTGTCTCTGGCTGCTAAGCCTCCGGGAGCCCCGCTCCATTGGCTATGACGTTGGGAGAATATGCACCCCCGGGGAAGCACTGGCGGCCCACAGAGGTGAAGAGGGAAAGGAAGGTCCAGGCGAACACTAACGAAATCTGAATAGAAATGATCTTTGACTTTTTTTTTTTTTTTTTTTTAAGATTTCATTTGTTGGGATCCCTGGGTGGCGCAGTGTTTTGGCGCCTGCCTTTGGCCCAGGGCGCGATCCTGGAGACCCGGGATCAAATCCCATGTCGGGCTCCCGGTGCATGGAGCCTGCTTCTCCCTCTGCCTGCGTCTCTGCCTCTCTCTCTCTCTGTCTGTGTGACTATCATAAATAAATAAAAATTAAAAAAAAAGATTTCATTTGTTTATTCACGAGAAACACACAGAGCGAGAGGCAGAGACACAGGCAGAGGGAGAAGCAGGCTCCCTGCAGGGAGCCCGATGTGGGACTCAATCCCGGGACCCCAGGGTCACACTCTGACCCAGAGCAGACTCTCAACCGCTGAGCCCCCCAGGTGCCCCCGAAATGATCTCCATCTTACAGAGAGTGGTGCTGAGGCTGGAGCTCCTGTGCCCACCGCCTCCCAACCCCAGCTCAGCCCAGGTGATCTCTCTCCTCCCTTATCATTCAAGACAAACCTGCCCTTCACTGTCACTCAGTGTTACTTGCTTACACACACTTGTGCATTTGTCACATCAAGTGTTGGATTGTGCCGTAATCAAATCATGAGATTTTTCCACTTTTCCTTTTGTCTTAACCTATGTGTGCATGTGGGCATGTCCCGCAGAGAAGACCATTCCCCTTCCCTGAGATGGTCAATAGAGTTTATATTTTCTTTTCATGTAATTATAGTGTTTTAAAATGATCTTCATCTTTAATTAGCTCCCATTTATTTCTGTGACTGGTATAAGGTATGGTTACAATTGTTCCCCCTAACAGATAACCAACGAACATACCATCAAATCATATTTCCTTACCTACTGACTTGAAGTGGTATTTTTTTAGCAAATGTTAAATTCCCGTATACACATGAACTTGTGTCTGTACTTCCTATTTTGTGCCACTGATTCAAGTGTTTATTCCTGGAGTAATTAGAGGAATTCTTTCTGATATATACAAATGTTCTTTCTTTAAATTAACTTGGCTGTTATGATGTGATTATCCTTTCACAAGACTCAGAATAAATTTATTATGATATTAAATTTTGAGGCGAGTATCCCAAAATTTATTAACCCAAGTCTTTCCCCCATTATAGATTACACTATTTTTTCTTGTCAGTTTTGGCTTTCACGGCCTCTGAAAATCTTCCTCTTGTTACTGTTCATTTTTACAAACAAAACAAAACAGAAACATGTTGTGACCCAGCTCAAGAACCAGGGCAAGAGTGCCTGGAGCCTGGTGGCCTACATGGGAGGATAAAAATTCAGGTCCTGCGGATATAAGCCCAGACTGGGGTGGGGTAGAGGTGTGGAAAAGGGGAAAATCAAAAAGCATTTCTTAAACACATTTTATTTTATTTTTAAGAAGATTTTATTTATTTGAAAGAGAGTACAAGCGGGCAGAAGGAGAGGGACAAGCAGACGACACACTGAGTGTGGAGCCCATCAAGTGGCTCCAACTCTAGATCATGACCTGAGCCAAAATCAAAAGTCAGTTGCTTAACCGACTGAGCCACCAGGTGCCCCTCAAAAAGATGTTTTGAAAGATGAACTCAGGGGAGGACTGACTGGATGTCAGAACTGTGCTCTCTGGTCCATATCCTCCCCTTCCCAACCACCTTGGATCCACTCCCCACCTTTCTACAGCATAAGTATAACCATATCCCATGCCTACCTCCTGGGACTCAGGCCCCGTAGTGTTTGGCCCCCACTCACAGGCCCGGCACCCGAGTCTCACTGCCAAATCCCCAAATAGACCATCGGGTCTCTGCTCTCTGGAGCTGTGTTTCAGCTGAGCCTGCTGAAGGGTACATCCTCCCCCACGTCTTGACATGGCCTCCTGGTTTGCCTGGGCCACCATCATAAAGTGCTGCAGTCCGGGTGGCTTTTAAACAACAGATGTTTATTTCTCATCATTGTGATCTTGGATCACAATCAGGAGGGTCGGTTCTCCTGAGCTCCTTGGTTTGTAGATGGCAGCCCTGTGTCTTCACAGGGCCTTCCTGCCCTGTGCACCTGTGTTCTAATCTCTTCGTCTTGTCAAGACATCCCTTATATTCAGTTGGGGCCAACTCTAATACCTCATTTTAACTTAATTACCTCTTTAAAGATTTGATATCCAAAGAGTCATATTCAGAGGTCCTGGGTGTTAGGATTTCAACATAGGAATTTGCAGTTCAGCTCATAGCATGTGGCAAAATCCTACTTAAACTGAAAGGCCCTCACTAGCATGACTACACTTCCCACCTATCCCCTTGTCCCAACGGGTCTTTCCCTGGGACAAAGTAAATGCCTCCCTCTTCTGTTCAGCGGAGGGTTGCCTCCTATTCTTCCCCTATCCTCCCTGATGGCGTTTCTCAAGGCCCTTTGATTAACCGTTTGGGGCCTACCTCCCTCCTACCTTGTGACTAGTTCCAGAATAAGAAAAGGAAAAGAATAAGACAAAACCTAAATGGATATAGGAAGTTGTAGTTTTGCAGAAAGGAAATTTTATACTGTAAAGATAAAGCTGGCTAAAATAAGATAAATTTATGTATTAGGGTTTTTTAAACGAGCCGATAATATATTGATACAAACTAGTATCAAACTAGAGTTTAATTTTCTCTATGTTAAAAATCACAAAATTTCTTAGATTATTAGTCTTAGCAAAAGATTACAAAAAGTTTTCTTTGCAGGGGAAGGCTTTAATGTAATCTGCCTAGGAAATACAAATTCTGTGTCCTATGAAAATAGGTCCTGTGTTTCCCATTGTCTTTTTTTTTTTTAAGATTATTTATTTATTTATTCATGAGAGACACAGAGAGAGGGAAAGGCAGAGACACAGGCAGAGGGAGAAGCAGGCTCCATGCAGGGAGCTCGAAGTGGGACGATTCCAAGACTCCAGGATCACGCCCTGGGCCAAAGGCAGGCTCTAAACCTCTAAGCCACCCAGGGATCCCTCCCATTATCTCTTTCAGGTTGTTGATTACTTAGAAAAACAGGCTTTTCAATATGAAAAGAGTGAAGGCTTTTTGTTTTTTTTTTTCTCACATGTATGTAACTTTCTGTATTTGCCTTTAAAATCTTTAAATTGGGGGATCCCTGGGTGGCTCAGCGGTTTAGCACCGCCTTCGCCCAGGGTGTGATCCTGAAGTCCCGGGATCGGGATCGAGTCCCATGTCCCGGGATCGGGATCGAGTCCCACATCCGGCTCCCCGCTTGGAGCCTGCTTCTCCCTCTGCCTGTGTCTCTGCCTCTCTCTCTCTCTCTCTCTGTCTCCCATGAATAAATAAATAAAATCTTAAAAAAAATAAAATAAAATCTTTAAATTGTAGTTTGGTAGAATGGATAACTAAGTATTATTTCACAGCGACTTCTGCTCTTATTTGACCAAGTGTTTTAAATATTTTGATCTTTGTGACAGACTTTCCAAAATCAAATTCTGACTGAAGTCTTTTTGACCTTGAACTGATTTGGGGATTTTTCCAGAGGGTCCCTGGACAACCTCAAAGAGGAGCTCCCTCTCCTTATAACAGGAAAAATATTAATTTATTTAGGCTTTTGCTCCAACTATTAACCTTTGTTTTCCTTCTGTTTCCATAGAAATGGCTCTTATTAAATTGCCTGATTGCTCACGTCATGTAGAGGCCTGAGGTAGGTGGCAATTCACCTGCAACACTGTCTCCTGATACAAAACACCCAGTGTCCACTCTGGCCCTAGTGACACTGTGACTGCTCAGACATCATGCTGCGCCTGTGCCATTGACTCAGAAAAATCAAAACACAACTGCACACACTATCCTCCCAAAATGTAGACTTAGAAAGGTAAAACTTGAATATGATTTATAACTTATTTGATCGATTTAACTGCTTAAATCCTGACTCCTGGTATCCCTGCTCTGGGGAATTGTTTTTTATAAAGATTTTATTTTATTTATTTGAGAGAGGGGCAGGGAGAGAGAGACAGCGTGGTAAGGAGGGGCAGAGGGAGGAGGAGAGAGAAACCCAAGCAGAATCCGCCCTAAGCAGACAGCCCCACATGGGCCGAGATTGGGGCCTGACCCAAAACCAAGAATTGGTTGCCCCACCGACTGTACTACCCAGGAGCCCCAGAGTCTGGGGAATTTTTGTTTTTTTTTAAGATTTTATTTATTTGAGAGAGAGAGAGAGAGAGAGAGAACGAGCACACAGGAGGAGGCCTGGGGGAGAAGGCAGAGGGAGAGGGAGGAGCAGGCCCTTGAGGGAACCCTAGGATCCTGCTGACCTGAGCCAAAGGCAGACGCTTGTGACTGAGCCACCCAGGTGCCCCTTCGTTTTACTGTCCTTATAGTGGTCGTTATTAACCTGTCTCTGTGCTAAATTCTCTCAGGTTTTAAGTGCCTTTTAGCAGCCACTGGCACATCCACTGTACCCTTCCATCGGGGGGGACACCGGGGATCTCAGTGGCCTGGCTGCTGGGAGCCTGCCCACTCACCTGGCAGAAGCAGTGGGCAGGAGACACTCCTGCTCGCCTTGGATACAGGGGAACGAGGGCAAGGCTGCACTTCGTTGGTTCTATCCCCAGCCTACCGTCTGGGGATGTCACAGCTGAATACAAAATGGGCAGCGGACTCAAAAATCCCCGGAGCAGAGGAAACCAGTTAAGCTACATAAGTGAAACTATATTTAGCTTCTTTCACAAAACAAGCAAAAATGAACTTGGGCAACTTCTGGTAATTGCCAGATAATCATTAAAAAAACAAAACCAAAAACCAACAAATGTATTTCCTCTCTCTAAAATGATGAGAGGTCACGGCTAATGACCAATCCCTTGTCGTCTGGAAACCCTCACGGTGATAACCAGTCACTGGAAAGGTTAAACAGCTTTGTTGCTTCCACCAAATTAGCCACCCTGGACCTCGTGCCCCTGAGCACCCTGTGGTCTTTGAATTGGAAAGTTCCCATTGGCAAACTGTTGCACAATGAGCACTCACCTGAATAGTGGTCATTGATTTTATTTAGCTACCCCTGGATTTCTGACACTGTCCCATTCCTCTTCTCCTTTGGACATCACTGTGATGTCTCTCAAATGCGGATCTCTGTCCAGACTCCCTCCAGCCTGATTCCATGGTGGCCCTGTGGGCAGCTCACCTGTATGTTCCATCCACGCTTCAAATTCAAAAGGCTCAAACAACACCAGGATAGTTGTTAGGAAAAAGATAACACCGGGCCCACCCCCCATTCTGTACACCAGAATATGTTCCAAATGGGTGAGAGATCTGTATTTATTTATTTTTTTTGAGAGAGATCTGTATTTTAAAAGTGAGCTCATATGAGCACAAGAATAAATATTGAATCGACAAGATTGGAAATACATGCCATTTCATAGGAAAAAGCTATAACAGTAAAACTTCAGACACATTCTGGTTAAGCTATTACACCTAGAATAGAAAAAGCATATACATTTTTCACATTCAGGACAAAAAGAAATTCCCATACGAGGAGAAAATAAGACAGGTTTCAGGTGTCTTTCTAGCAGCAACCGGTGCCAGAACAAAGGAGAAACGTCTACAAGGAAAAGAGAGCATGATCCAAGGTTCCACCTGGCCATGCTGGCGCTTAAGTATAAAGGCACGGTCTCGTGTTTCAGACATGAAAGGACTTAGAAAATACGGCCTCTATGAGCCCTTTTGAAAGATCTACTTGATGGTGAAATCTTGCTCATTGAATGTCGAGTCGAAATAAAGAGGCCTGTTATTCTGAAACCACAGAGCTGTGCAGATGGGCAGGGTAGGGAAGCAGAGTCCGCTTACATATACAAATGCTATTAAACATCCGAGATAATTATGGCTGCAGAGTACAAATGTTGTCAAGTCCGACAAAATTAAAGACACTTAAGCATCACAACAGGGAGGAAGAAGCAGCATGGAGGGTATGGAGGATATATCTTCATCTCTTCTAAGGAGTAATCAACCAATCCTGTCTACACAGAAGCTCACATTTTATTTTATTTATTTTTTAAAGATTATTTTTAGTTTATTCATGAGAGACACAGAGAGAAAGGCAGAGACACAAGCAGGCTCCATGCAGGAAGCCCGACATGGGACTCGATCCTGGGCCTCTAGGATCTCGCCTGGGCTAAAGGTGGCGCTAAACCACTAAGCCACTGGGGCTTCTCAGAAGCTCACATTTTAAAAAAAAACCCGCAGTGACTCCAAATTCTTAAATTTCCTTGCATTTAGTGGCTTCTTCTAGGAACTTACTCCCTTTATCTAAAAAAGTTTGATTTACACATGCATTTATATTAATTTAAAATTAAATGCAGTATTTATCTTTTTAGATGGGTTACATATAGAATACCATCTTTTACAATGGTCTTC